>NC_136917.1:21233104-22433104 GCF_949752795.1 Hyperoodon ampullatus
TCCACCTCCTTAATTTGAGATAATTCGTTGTAAAAAGAGGGGAAAAAAAGGGGGGGGGGAAGTCTTAAATCTTGTCCTCAAGGTCCACTTCCTCAATTTGGGATAATTCGCTGTCCATTCATGCACTCCACAGACGCAGGGCACATCAAATGGACCGTGGAGCTTTAATCCGCTGCCTCGGAGGCTGCACAGAGAGATTTCCCTGTCTCTGCTCTCACAGCTCCCGGGTCTCAGCCTTGGACCTGGCCCCGCCTCTGCGCGTAGGTCGCCGGAGGGCGTCCGTTCTTCGCTCAGACAGGACGGGTTTAAAGGAGCCGCTGATTCGGGGGCTCTGGCTCACTCAGGCAGAGGGGAGGGAGGGGAATGCCCTCTCCTCGCGCACCAGGCAACAAAAGGGAAAAAAGTCTCTTGCCTCTCCGGTAGCTCCAGACCCTTTCCCCGGACTCCTTCCGGGCTAGCACTAACCCCTTCAGGGTCTCTTCCTGCCGCCAGCCCCAGACCTCTCCCTGCGCTCCGACTGAAAGCCGATACCCGAGCCTCAGCTCCCAGCCCCGCCCGCCCTGGCGGCCGAGCAGACAAGTCTCTCGGGCTGGTGTGTGCCTGAGGGCACCGATCCTCTGTGCCAAAATCTCTCTGCTTTGCCCTCCACACCCCTGTTGCTGTGCTCTCCTCCGCTACTCCGAAGCTTTCCCCCTCCGCCACCTGCAGTCTCCGCCCTCGAAGGGGCTTGTAGTGTGTAGAAACCTTCCCTCCTTCACGGCTCCCTCCCACTGGTGCAGGTCCCGTCCATATCCTATTGTCTCTGTTTATTCTTTTTTTCTTTTGACCTACCCAGGTATGTGGGGAGTTTCTTGCCTTTTTGGGGGTCTGAGGTCTTCTGTCAGCGTTCAGTAGGTGTTCTGTTGGAGTTGTTCCACGTGTAGATGAATTTCTGATGTATCTGTGGGGAGGAAGGTGATCTCCGCGTCTTACTCTTCCGCCATCTTCCTCCGGCTTCCCACCTTTCCTTTTAGATACGCATAGTTTGTTTTTGAAGTCTGTGTGTGTCTTTCTCTGTGGAAATATGCCCATTTTTGTCCGTTGTTAGGTAACACCTGTAAGTGATATCACAGGATATACGTCTTCTGCTTTCCAACTTACCTCATGTTCTGTGATTACCTCTAGGCTCATCTGTGGTACCTCAAAGAGCAGTGTTCCATTGTTTCCCATGGCTAATATTCCATTGTGTACGTGGACCACTTCTTCTTTATCCATTCATCTGTTGATGGGCATTTAGATTGCTTCCATGTCTTGGCTATTGTGAATAAGGCTGCAGTGCAGCTTTGGCAGCATCTGTCTTCTGGATTCTGGTCTTCTCAGGTGAGAGGCACAGCGGTGGGCCTGCTGCATCGAACGGTACCTCAATGTTTACTTTTAAACGCAGCTCCTTTCTGCTCTCATTATTGGCTGTTACCACTTTACATCTCACCAGCAGCTAGAGGGTACACAGTTCTCAAAAACCACTTCAGCATTTTTTATTTGTAGGGTTTTTGTTGACGGTCAGTCGACCTGTGTGAGTAGAAACCTTTTTGTAGATTAGATTTGCCTGAGTCTAATAATTCCTGAGGTTGAGCTTTTACCCATTTTCCTGTTTTCTTTAAAAAAGAGAGTCAGTCAAACTTACCTCTTCATAGTATCTTCTTGAAAATTTGGCCAGTTTTGAATTTTCTTGTCCATTCCCTACCTCAGCTCAATTGTTTAGGGCAGGTGTCCTTTACAGCCCTGAGTCCTTGGGAATGTTAAGAGACCATTAGCTGTGAGCTAAAAGCCGCTCTTGTGGGAAATGGCCACAAGGCGGCAGCATTTCTACATTTCCAACTCTGCGTTTTTGGGCAGCAGAGCCTTCCTGGAAATCGTGTTAGTAGGCTGCAAATTAGAGAGGAAAGTGCCAGGGCACATCCCAAGAGCTTATACCTCCTTAAATCTTGTTTGTTTTTTAAATTTAATTTTTATTAATGATCAGAGCGAATTTGATAAAACTATTTTGTTTCTCCTAGGTGTACAGGATCTGGTTCATTATATCAATGTATCTGTGTATTTATCTTTGGATCCTTTACCGTGTAGGTTATTAAAGAGCATTGAGTAGACCTGTCTTCGTATTCCATAGGTATTTTGTGATTCTATATTTCATATGTATTAGTACATGTCTGTTAACCCCCATATCGTAATTCATACATTCCTTACACTTTTCCATTTGGTTAAATGTAAATTTTTTCTCTTAATCCATGCTTTTCCTTCTCTTGGAAATAAGTTCCTGAGTATCAATTTTTAGGTAACACCTATAAGTGATGGCATAGGATATCTGTCTTTCACTTTCTTTCTTACTTCAAGTTGGGTGATTATCTCTAGGTCCTTATATGGTGGTGCAAACGGCACTGTTTCATTGTTTTCCATGGCTAGTATTCCATTGTTTACATGGACAACTTCCTCTTTGTGCATTTTTCTGTTGATGGACATTTTGGTTTCTTCCAAGTCTTGGCTATGTTAAATGTTCCTGCAGAGCTTCCCTGGTGGTGCAGTGGTTAAGAGTCCGCCTGCCGATGCAGGGGACATGGGTTTGTGTCCCGGTCCGGGAAGCTCCCACATGCCGCCGCGCGGCTACATTCATGAGCCATGGCCGTCGAGCCTGCACGTCCCGAGACAGTGCTCTGCAACGGGAGAGCCCACAACAGTGAGAGGCCCACTTTCCGCAAAAAAACAAAAGTTCGTGCAGTGCAGGATTGCCAGCCCGTGTCTTCTCCATTCTGCTCTGCTCAGCTGTTAGGTGCATCAAAGGACCTACCAGATCACATAGTAGCTCAAATTTACCCTTAAACACACCTCCATGATTTTCTCACTACTGGCTGTTACCAGTTTACATCCCCCCAGCAGCTAGAGGGTACACAGTTCTCTGAGACCCCTTCAGCATTTATTCTTTGTAGACTTTTTGCTGAAGAACATTCTGACGGCTGTGAGGTGAACGTTTCTGTAATTGGATTTGCACGGCTTAATTAATTGCTGATGTTGCACATTTTTCTATTCCCTTTTATTTTAAAGGAAAAATAAAAGAAAAGACAAAATGTGCATAAGATATGCCTCATGAAATGGTCTTCTTGAAATGTTGACGTCTTTTGAATTTTCTGGTCGATTTACCACCCCAGGATTTTTTTTTTTTTTTGATGGCAGGTGTCATTTACAGGCCTGCCATTATTTTGAATATTAAGTGACCATTACCGCTGTTGTGTGAAACGACCAGAAGGCGGCAGCACTTCTCCTTACCAAATCTGCTTACTAGGGCAACAGAGCCACAATGGAAGTTGTGTTGTAGGTTGTAAATTAGAACGGAATGTGCCAAGAAAAGCCCCTTAAGATTATGTCTCATTACTTCTTGTTTGTTTTTTAAATTTAATTTTTATTCTTTATCACAGCAAATTAGAGTACAATGTTTTGTTTGTTGTAGGCGTGAAAGATGTGGTTCTTTTACACATATACATATATGTATTCTTCTTCAGATCCTTTTCCCATGTAGGTTAGGTCACGACATTGTGTAGTCTTCCCTTGGTATGCCGTAGGTTTTTGGTGATTATATATTTCACATGTGTTTGTATATCTCTGATAACCCCAATATCGTGATGTATCCAATCCTCACAGCTTTCCATTTGGTGAACCATAAATTGGTTTAATGCATCTGTGATTGCCTTTCTCTCTGGAAATATCTTCATTGGTATCAAGTTTTAGGTAACACCCATAAGTGATAAGTGATATGATAGGATATGTGTCTTTCGCTTTCTCACTTACTACAAGTTGCAATGATTACCTCTAGACTCCTCTATGGTCCTGCAAATGGCATTGTTTCATTTTTTGCCTTGGCTAATATTCCATCTGTACACGTACCAGTTCTTCTGTGTCCACTCATCTCTTGATGGACGTTTCGGTTGCTTCCACGTGTTGGCTATTGTAATACTTCTACAGTGCAGATTTGCCTTCCTGTGTCTTTCCAATTCTGTCTTCTTAGGATTTAGCCTAGGAAGTGGGCCTGCTGGATCATATAGTAGCTCAAGGTTGACCTTTTAAAGGCACCTCCATTCTGTTCCCATTAGTGGCTCTTAGCAGGTTATGTCCCACTTCCAATTCAGGGTATGCATTTCTAAAAAACCTCTTCAGCATTGATCACTTGTAGTTTTTTGTTTTTTTTTTGCTGATGGTTATTCTGAGTGGTGTAAGCTGGTACTTCTTTGTGGTTGGGTTTGCATGTGTGTCATACTCCCTTGAAATTGAGCTTTCAGGCATGTCCTTTTAGTTTTCAAACAGTTATTACAGCTGACTTCTTCAAATTGTTTTCTTGAAGTATGTGCCACATTTTGCAATGTTTTGGCCTTTACCAGCATCAAGACATTTCTAGGGGCAGGTTTCATTTGCAGCCCTGCAGTACTTGTGCATATGAAGTGCCCATTAAGACAGATTTCAAAGCTGCTGTTGCAGGTATCGGCCAGACGATGGCAGCATTTCTACGTTCCCCACTCTGGCACCTAGGGAAACAGATCTTCCTGCCAGTGGTGCTCCTCAGTTATAAATTAGAGTGCAATGTGCCCTGATATACCCCCAAAAGCTTACGTCTCCTTACTTATGTTTGTTTTTTAAATTTAATTCATAGTTTTTAGTGGAGCAATATTCCATTCTGTACATGGACCACTTCTTCTCTCTGCATCCCTATATTGATGGACATTTTCGTTGCTTCTAAGTGTTGCCTCTGGTAAATATTGCTGGAGTGCAGTGTTGCCAGCTGTGACTTTTGCTTCTCATTTTCTCAGGTGATAGGCCCAACAGTGGGTATGATTCATTGACTGGTAGCTCAGTGTTTACCTTTTCAAAGCACCTGCATTGTGTGTTCATTAGCGGCTCTTACCACATCCCAATTAACACCGAGGGTTTGCGTTTTCCCACAACCCCTGCAGCATTTATTGTTTGAAGAATGTTTGCTCATGGCCATTCTGACTGGTGTGAGCTGATAGGTTTTTGTAATTTGGATTTGCATGTCTTTAATAATTCCAAATATTCGTCATTTCCCCACATGTTTCTCTTTTATTTAGAGAAAAAATAGTGTAAGTACAATATACCTCTTGAAACTGTGTTTTTGGAAGGTTGCCCTCTTTTGAATTTTGTGGTCGTTTTTCGACCCCAGGATTTTTTTTGAGAGCAGGTTTCATTTACATGCCTGCAGTGATTGTGAATATTTAGTGACCATTAGCACTGGGTTTAAAGCGGGCATTATGGAAAACGGCCACAAGGCGGCAGCATTTCTCCATTCCCAAATCTGGTTAGTAGGACAGCAGAGCCTTTCTGGAAGTCCTGTTACTACGTTGTAAATTAGAATGGAATGTGCCAGAAAAAGCGCCCAAAGTTTATGTCTCATTACTTCTTGTTCATTGTTTTAATTGTTTTAACCAGGGTAATGATTAGAGTACAGATTGTCCTAGGTGTACACAAACAGGTTCATTCGTACATCATATATATCGATTCATGACCAGATGCTTTTCCCGTGTAAAGGATTCCAGAGTGTTCTGCACACCTCCCTTGCTATGTGCTCCGGCTTTCTGATATATGTGCTTAATCTGCATTTGTATAGGTATGGTAAACCTAATCTTAATTTATCCATTGCCACCACCTTTCCTTTTAGATACGCATAGTTTGTTTTTGAAGTCTGTGTGTGTCTTTCTCTGTGGAAATATGTCCATTTTTTGTCAGTTGTTAGGTAACACCTGTAAGTGACATCATAGGATATAGGTCTTTTGCTTTCCAACTTACCGCAGGTTCTGTGATTACCTCTAGGCTCATCTGTGGTACCTCAAAGAGCAGTGTTCCATTGTTTCCCATGGCTAATATTCCATTGTGTACGTGGACCACTTCTTCTTTATCCAGTCATCTGTTGATGGGCATTTAGGTTGCTTCCATGTCTTGGCTATTGTGAATATGGCTGCAGTGCAGCTTTGGCAGCATCTGTCTTCTGGATTCTTGTCTTCTCAGATGAGAGGCACAGCGGTGGGCCTGCTGCATCGAATGGTACCTCAATGTTTACTTTTAAACGCAGCTCCTTTCTGCTCTCATTATTGGCTGTTACCACTTTACATCTCACCAGCAGCTAGAGGGTACACAGTTCTCAAAAACCACTTCAGCATTTTTTATTTGTAGGCTTTTTGTTGATGGTCAGTCGACCTGTGTGAGTTGAAACCTTTTTGCAGATTAGATTTGCCTGAGTCTAATAATTCCTGAGGTTGAGCTTTTACCCATTTTCCTGTTTTCTTTCAAAAAGAGAGTCAGTCAAACTTACCTCTTCATAGTATCTTCTTGAAAATTTGGCCAGTTTTGAATTTTCTTGTCCATTCCCTACCTCAGCTCAATTGTTTAGGGCAGGTGTCCTTTACAGCCCTGAGTCCTTGGGAATGTTAAGAGACCATTAGCTGTGAGCTTAAAGCCGCTCTTGTGGGAAACGGCCACAAGGCGGCAGCATTTCTACATTTCCAACTCTGCGTTTTTGGGCAGCAGAGCCTTCCTGGAAATCGTGTTAGTAGGCTGCAAATTAGAGTGGAAAGTGCCAGGGCACATCCCCAAGAGCTTATACCTCCTTAATTCTTGTTTGTTTTTTAAATTTAATTTTTATTAATGATCAGAGCAAATTTGATAAAACTATTTTGTTTCTCCTAGGTGTACAGAATCTGGTTCATTATATCAATGTATCTGTCTATTTATCTTTGGATCCTTTACCGTGTAGGTTATTAAAGAGCATTGAGTAGACCTGTCTTCGTATTCCATAGGTATTTTGTGATTCTATATTTCATATGTATTAGTACATGTCTGTTAACCCCCATATCGTAATTCATACATTCCTTACACTTTTCCATTTGGTTAAATGTAAATTTTTTCTCTTAATCCATGCTTTTCCTTCTCTTGGAAATAAGTTCCTGAGTATCAATTTTTAGGTAACACCTATAAGTGATGGCATAGGATATCTGTCTTTCACTTTCTTTCTTACTTCAAGTTGGTTGATTATATCTAGGTCCTTATATAGTGGTGCAAACGGCACTGTTTCGCTGTTTTCCATGGCTAGTATTCCATTGTTTACATGGACAACTTCCTCTTTGTGCATTTTTCTGTTGATGGACATTTTGGTTTCTTCCAAGTCTTGGCTATGTTAAATGTTCCTGCAGGGCTTCCCTGGTGGTGTAGTGGTTAAGAGTCCGCCTGCCGAAACAGGGCACATGGGTTTGTGCCCCTGTCCGAGAAGCTCCCACATGCCGCCGAGCGGCTACATGCATGAGCCATGGCCGTTGAGCCTGCGCGTCCCGAGACAGTGCTCTGCAACGGGAGAGCCCACAACAGTGAGAGGCCCACTTACTGCAAAAAAAAAAAAGTTCTTGCAGTGCAGGATTGCCAGCCCGTGTCTTCTCCATTCTGCTCTGCTCAGCTGTTAGGTGCATCAAAGGACCTACCAGATCACATAGTAGCTCAAATTTACCCTTAAACACACCTCCATGATGTTCTCACTACTGGCTGTTACCAGTTTACATCCCCCCAGCAGCTAGAGGGTACACAGTTTTCTGAGACCCCTTCAGCATTTATTCTTTGTAGACTTTTTGCTGAAGAACATTCTGACGGCTGTGAGGTGAACGTTTCTGTAATTGGATTTGCACGGCTTAATTAATTGCTGATGTTGCACATTTTTCTATTCCCTTTTATTTTAAAGGAAAAATAAAAGAAAAGACAAAATGTGCATAAGATATGCCTCTTGAAATGGTCTTCTTGAAATGTTGACGTCTTTTGAATTTTCTGGTCGATTTACCACCCCAGAGTTTTTTTTTTTTTTTTTTGATGGCAGGTGTCATTTACAGGCCTGCCATTATTTTGAATATTAAGTGACCATTACCGCTGTTGTGTGAAACGACCAGAAGGCGGCAGCACTTCTCCTTACCAAATCTGCTTACTAGGGCAACAGAGCCACAATGGAAGTTGTGTTGTAGGTTGTAAATTAGAACGGAATGTGCCAAGAAAAGCCCCTTAAGATTATGTCTCATTACTTCTTGTTTGTTTTTTAAATTTAATTTTTATTCTTTATCACAGCAAATTAGAGTACAATGTTTTGTTTGTTGTAGGCGTGAAAGCTGTGGTTCTTTTACACATATACATATATGTATTCTTCTTCAGATCCTTTTCCCATGTAGGTTAGGTCACGACGTTGTGTAGTCTTCCCTTGGTATGCCGTAGGTTTTTGGTGATTATATATTTCATATGTGTTTGTATATCTCTGATAACCCCAATATCGTGATGTATCCAATCCTCACAGCTTTCCATTTGGTGAACCATAAGTTGGTTTAATGAATCTGTGATTGCCTTTCTCTCTGGAAATATCTTCATTGGTATCAAGTTTTAGGTAACACCCATAAGTGATAAGTGATATGATAGGATATGTGTCTTTCGCTTTCTCACTTACTACAAGTTGCAATGATTACCTCTAGACTCCTCTATGGTCCTGCAAATGGCATTGTTTCATTTTTTGCCTTGGCTAATATTCCATCTGTACACGTACCAGTTCTTCTGTGTCCACTCATCTCTTGATGGACGTTTCGGTTGCTTCCATGTGTTGGCTATTGTAATACTTCTACAGTGCAGATTTGCCTTCCTGTGTCTTTCCAATTCTGTCTTCTTAGGATTTAGCCCGGGAAGTGGGCCTGCTGGATCATATAGTAGCTCAAGGTTGACCTTTTAAAGGCACCTCCATTCTGTTCCCATTAGTGGCTCTTAGCAGGTTACGTCCCACTTCCAATTCAGGGTATGCATTTCTAAAAAACCTCTTCAGCATTGATCACTTGTAGTTTTTTGGTTTTTTTTGCTGATGGTTATTCTGAGTGGTGTAAGCTGGTACTTCTTTGTGGTTGGGTTTGCATGTGTGTCATACTCCCTTGAAATTGAGCTTTCAGGCATGTCCTTTTAGTTTTCAAACAGTTATTACAGCTGACTTCTTCAAATTGTTTTCTTGAAGTATGTGCCACATTTTGCAATGTTTTGGCCTTTACCAGCATCAAGACATTTCTAGGGGCAGGTTTCATTTGCAGCCCTGCAGTACTTGTGCATATGAAGTGCCCATTAAGACAGATTTCAAAGCTGCTGTTGCAGGTATCGGCCAGACGATGGCAGCATTTCTACGTTCCCCACTCTGGCACCTAGGGAAACAGATCTTCCTGCCAGTGGTGCTCCTCAGTTATAAATTAGAGTGCAATGTGCCCTGATATACCCCCAAAAGCTTACGTCTCCTTACTTATGTTTGTTTTTTAAATTTAATTCATAGTTTTTAGTGGAGCAATATTCCATTCTGTACATGGACCACTTCTTCTCTCTGCATCCATATGTTGATGGACATTTTCGTTGCTTCTAAGTGTTGCCTCTGGTAAATATTGCTGGAGTGCAGTGTTGCCAGCTGTGACTTTTGCTTCTCATTTTCTCAGGTGATAGGCCCAACAGTGGGTATGATTCATTGACTGGTAGCTCAGTGTTTACCTTTTCAAAGCACCTGCATTGTGTGTTCATTAGCGGCTCTTACCACATCCCAATTAGCACCGAGAGTGTGCGTTTTCCCACAACCCCTGCAGCATTTATTGTTTGAAGAATGTTTGCTCATGGCCATTCTGACAGGTGTGAGCTGATACGTTTATGTAATTTGGATTTGCATGTCTTTAATAATTCCAAATATTCGTCATTTCCCCACATGTTTCTCTTTTATTTAGAGAAAAAATAGTGTAAGTACAATATACCTCTTGAAACTGTGTTTTTGGAAGGTTGCCCTCTTTTGAATTTTGTGGTCGTTTTTCGACCCCAGGATTTTTTTTGAGAGCAGGTTTCATTTACATGCCTGCAGTGATTGTGAATATTTAGTGACCATTAGCACTGGGTATAAAGCGGGTATTGTGGAAAACGGACACAAGGCGGCAGCATTTCTCCATTCCCAAATCTGGTTACTAGGACAGCAGAGCCTTTCTGGAAGTCCTGTTACTAGGTTGTAAATTAGAATGGAATGTGCCAGGAAAAAGCGCCCGAAGTTTATGTCTCATTACTTCTTGTTCGTTGTTTTAATTGTTTTAACCAGGGTAATGATTAGAGTACAGTTTGTCCTAGGTGTACACAAACTGGTTCATTCGTACATCATATATATCTATTCATGTACAGATGCTTTTCCCGTGTAAAGGATTCCAGAGTGTTCTGCACACCTCCCTTGCTATATGCTCGGGCTTTCTTATATATGTGCTTAATCTGTATTTGTATAGGTATGGTAAACCTAATCTTAATTTATCCGTTGCCACCACCTTTCCTTTTATATATGCATAGTTTGTTTTTGAAGTCTGTGTGTGTCTTTCTCTGTGGAAATATGTCCATTTTTGTCAGTTGTTAGGTAACACCTGTACGTGATATCATAGGATATATGTCTTTTGCTTTCCAACTTACCTCATGTTCTGTGATTACCTCTAGGCTCATCTGTGGTACCTCAAAGAGCAGTGTTCCATTGTTTCCCATGGCTAATATTCCATTGTGTACGTGGACCACTTCTTCTTTATCCATTCATCTGTTGATGGGCATTTAGGTTGCGTCCATGTCTTGGCTATTGTGAATAAGGCTGCAGTGCAGCTTTGGCAGCGTCTGTCTTCTGGATTCTGGTCTTCTCAGGTGAGAGGCACAGCGGTGGGCCTGCTGCATCGAATGGTACCTCAATGTTTACTTATAAACGCAGCTCCTTTCTGCTCTCATTATTGGCTGTTACCACTTTACATCTCACCAGCAGCTAGAGGGTACACAGTTCTCAAAAACCACTTCAGCATTTTTTATTTGTAGGCTTTTTGTTGATGGTCAGTCGACCTGTGTGAGTTGAAACCTTTTTGCAGATTAGATTTGCCTGAGTCTAATAATTCCTGAGGTTGAGCTTTTACCCATTTTCCTGTTTTCTTTCAAAAAGAGAGTCAGTCAAACTTGCCTCTTCATAGTATCTTCTTGAAAATTTGGCCAGTTTTGAATTTTCTTGTCCATTCCCTACCTCAGCTCAATTGTTTAGGGCAGGTGTCCTTTACAGCCCTGAGTCCTTGGGAATGTTAAGAGACCATTAGCTGTGAGCTTAAAGCCGCTCTTGTGGGAAACGGCCACAAGGCGGCAGCATTTCTACATTTCCAACTCTGCGTTTTTGGGCAGCAGAGCCTTCCTGGAAATTGTGTTAGTAGGCTGCAAATTAGAGTGGAAAGTGCCAGGGCACATCCCCAAGAGCTTATACCTCCTTAATTCTTGTTTGTTTTTTAAATTTAATTTTTATTAATGATCAGAGCAAATTTGATAAAACTATTTTGTTTCTCCTAGGTGTACAGAATCTGGTTCATTATATCAATGTATCTCTCTATTTATCTTTGGATCCTTTACCGTGTAGGTTATTAAAGAGCATTGAGTAGACCTGTCGTGGTATTCCATAGGTATTTTGTGATTCTATATTTCATATGTATTAGTACATGTCTGTTAACCCCCATATCGTAATTCATACATTCCTTACACTTTTCCATTTGGTTAAATGTAAATTTTTTCTCTTAATCCATGCTTTTCCTTCTCTTGGAAATAAGTTCCTGAGTATCAATTTTTAGGTAACACCTATAAGTGATGGCATAGGATATCTGTCTTTCACTTTCTTTCTTACTTCAAGTTGGGTGATTATCTCTAGGCCCTTATATGGTGGTGCAAACGGCACTGTTTCGCTGTTTTCCATGGCTAGTATTCCATTGTTTACATGGACCACTTCCTCTTTGTGCATTTTTCTGTTGATGGACATTTTGGTTTCTTCCAAGTCTTGGCTATGTTAAATGTTCCTGCAGGGCTTCCCTGGTGGTGCAGTGGTTAAGAGTCCGCCTGCCGATGCAGGGCACATGGGTTTGTGTCCCGGTCCGGGAAGCTCCCACATGCCGCCGAGCGGCTACATTCATGAGCCATGGCCGTTGAGCCTGCACGTCCCGAGACAGTGCTCTGCAACGGGAGAGCCCACAACAGTGAGAGGCCCACTTACCGCAAAAAAAAAAAAGTTCCTGCAGTGCAGGATTGCCAGCCCGTGTCTTCTCCATTCTGCTCTGCTCAGCTGATAGGCGCATCAAAGGACCTACCAGATCACATAGTAGCTCAAATTTACCCTTAAACACACCTCCATGATGTTCTCACTACTGGCTGTTACTAGTTTACATCCCCCAGCAGCTAGAGTGCACACAGTTCTCTGAAACCCCTTCAGCATTTATTCTTTGTAGACTTTTTGCTGAAGAACATTCTGACGGCTGTGAGGTGAACGTTTCTGTAATTGGATTTGCACGGCTTAATTAATTGCTGATGTTGCACATTTTTCTATTCCCTTTTATTTTAAAGGAAAAATAAAAGAAAAGACAAAATGTGCATAAGATATGCCTCTTGAAATGGTCTTCTTGAAATGTTGACGTCTTTTGAATCTTCTGGTCGATTTACCACCCCAGGATTTTTTTTTTTTTGATGGCAGGTGTCATTTACAGGCCTGCTATTATTTTGAATATTAAGTGACCATTACCGCTGTTGTGTGAAACGACCAGAAGGCGGCAGCACTTCTCCTTACCAAATCTGCTTACTAGGGCAACAGAGCCACAATGGAAGTTGTGTTGTAGGTTGTAAATTAGAACGGAATGTGCCAAGAAAAGCCCCTTAAGATTATGTTTCATTACTTCTTGTTTGTTTTTTAAATTTAATTTTTATTCTTTATCACAGCAAATTAGAGTACAATGTTTTGTTTGTTGTAGGCGTGAAAGATGTGGTTCTTTTACACATATACATATATGTATTCTTCTTCAGATCCTTTTCCCATGTAGGTTAGGACACGACGTTGTGTAGTCTTCCCTTGGTATGCCGTAGGTTTTTGGTGATTATATATTTCACATGTGTTTGTATATCTCTGATAACCCCAATATCGTGATGTATCCAATCCTCACAGCTTTCCATTTGGTGAACCATAAGTTGGTTTAATGAATCTGTGATTGCCTTTCTCTCTGGAAATATCTTCATTGGTATCAAGTTTTAGGTAACACCCATAAGTGATAAGTGATATGATAGGATATGTGTCTTTCGCTTTCTCACTTACTACAAGTTGCAATGATTACCTCTAGACTCCTCTATGGTCCTGCAAATGGCATTGTTTCATTTTTTGCCTTGGCTAATATTCCATCTGTACACGTACCAGTTCTTCTGTGTCCACTCATCTCTTGATGGACGTTTCGGTTGCTTCCACGTGTTGGCTATTGTAATACTTCTACAGTGCAGATTTGCCTTCCTGTGTCTTTCCAATTCTGTCTTCTTAGGATTTAGCCCGGGAAGTGGGCCTGCTGGATCATATAGTAGCTCAAGTTTGACCTTTTAAAGGCACCTCCATTCTGTTCCCATTAGTGGCTCTTAGCAGGTTATGTCCCACTTCCAATTGAGGGTATGCATTTCTCCAAAACCTCTTCAGTATTGATCACTTGTAGTTTTTTTTTTGCTGATGGTTATTCTGAGTGGTGTAAGCTGGTACTTCTTTGTGGTTGGGTTTGCATGTGTGTCATACTCCCTTGAAATTGAGCTTTCAGGCATGTCCTTTTAGTTTTCAAACAGTTATTACAGCTGACTTCTTCAAATTGTTTTCTTGAAGTATGTGCCACATTTTGCAATGTTTTGGCCTTTACCAGCATCAAGACATTTCTAGGGGCAGGTTTCATTTGCAGCCCTGCAGTACTTGTGCATATGCAGTGCCCATTAAGACAGATTTCAAAGCTGCTGTTGCAGGTATCGGCCAGAGGATGGCAGCATTTCTACGTTCCCCACTCTGGCACCTAGGGAAACAGATCTTCCTGCCAGTGGTGCTCCTCAGTTATAAATTACAGTGCAATGTGCCCTGATATACCCCCAAAAGCTTACGTCTCCTTACTTATGTTTGTTTTTTAAATTTAATTCATAGTTTTTAGTGGAGCAATATGCCATTCTGTACATGGACCACTTCTTCTCTCTGCATTCCTCTGTTGATGGACATTTTCATTGCTTCTAAGTGTTGCCTCTGGTAAATATTGCTGGAGTGCAGTGTTGCCAGCTGTGACTTTTGCTTCTCATTTTCTCAGGTGATAGGCCCAACAGTGGGTATGATTCATTGACTGGTAGCTCAGTGTTTACCTTTTCAAAGCACCTGCATTGTGTGTTCATTAGCGGCTCTTACCACATCCCAATTAACACCGAGGGTGTGCGTTTTCCCACAACCCCTTCAGCATTTATTGTTTGAAGAATGTTTGCTCATGGCCTTTCAGACTGGTGTGAGCTGATAGGCTTTTGTAATTTGGATTTGCATGTCTTTAATAATTCCTAATATTCATCATTTCCCCACACGTTTCTCTTTTATTTAGAGAAAAAATAGTGTAAGTACAATATACCTCTTGAAACTGTGTTTTTGGAAGGTTGCCCTCTTTTGAATTTTGTGGTCGTTTTTCGACCCCAGGATTTTTTTGAGAGCAGGTTTCATTTACATGCCTGCAGTGATTGTGAATATTTAGTGACCATTAGCACTGGGTTTAAAGCGGGTATTGTGGGAAACGGCCACAAGGCGGCAGCATTTCTCCATTCCCAAATCTGGTTACTAGGACAGCAGAGCCTTTCTGGAAGTCCTGTTACTAGGTTGTAAATTAGAATGGAATGTGCCAGGAAAAAGCGCCCGAAGATTATGTCTCATTACTTCTTGTTCGTTGTTTTAATTGTTTTAACCAGGGTAATGATTAGAGTACAGTTTGTCCTAGGTGTACACAAACTGGTTCACTCGTACATCATATATATCTATTCATGTACAGATGCTTTTCCCGTGTAAAGGAATCCAGAGTGTTCTGCACACCTCCCTTGCTATGTGCTCGGGCTTTCTGATATATGTGCTTAATCTGTATTTGTATAGGTATGGTATACCTAATCTTAATTTATCCATTGCCACCACCTTTCCTTTTAGATACGCATAGTTTGTTTTTGAAGTCTGTGTGTGTCTTTCTCTGTGGAAATATGTCCATTTTTGTCAGTTGTTAGGTAACACCTGTAAGTGATATCATAGGATATACGTCTTTTGCTTTCCAACTTACCTCATGTTCTGTGATTACCTCTAGGCTCATCTGTGGTACCTCAAAGAGCAGTGTTCCATTGTTTCCCATGGCTAATATTCCATTGTGTACGTGGACCACTTCTTCTTTATCCATTCATCTGTTGATGGGCATTTAGGTTGCTTCCATGTCTTGGCTATTGTGAATAAGGCTGCAGTGCAGCTTTGGCAGCGTCTGTCTTCTGGATTCTGGTCTTCTCAGGTGAGAGGCACAGCGGTGGGCCTGCTGCATCGAATGGTACCTCAATTTTTACTTTTAAACGCAGCTCCTTTCTGCTCTCATTATTGGCTGTTACCACTTTACATCTCACCAGCAGCTAGAGGGTACACAGTTCTCAAAAACCACTTCAGCATTTTTTATTTGTAGGCTTTTTGTTGATGGTCAGTCGACCTGTGTGAGTTGAAACCTTTTTGCAGATTAGATTTGCCTGAGTCTAATAATTCCTGAGGTTGAGCTTTTACCCATTTTCCTGTTTTCTTTCAAAAAGAGAGTCAGTCAAACTTACCTCTTCATAGTATCTTCTAGAAAATTTGGCCAGTTTTGAATTTTCTTGTCCATTCCCTACCTCAGCTCAATTGTTTAGGGCAGGTGTCCTTTACAGCCCTGAGTCCTTGGGAATGTTAAGAGACCATTAGCTGTGAGCTTAAAGCCGCTCTTGTGGGAAATGGCCACAAGGCGGCAGCATTTCTACATTTCCAACTTTGCGTTTTTGGGCAGCAGAGCCTTCCTGGAAATCATGTTAGTAGGCTGCAAATTAGAGTGGAAAGTGCCAGGGCACATCCCCAAGAGCTTATACCTCCTTAATTCTTGTTTGTTTTTTAAATTTAATTTTTATTAATGATCAGAGCAAATTTGATAAAACTATTTTGTTTCTCCTAGGTGTACAGAATCTGGTTCATTATATCAATGTATCTGTCTATTTATCTTTGGATCCTTTACCGTGTAGGTTATTAAAGAGCATTGAGTAGACCTGTCGTGGTATTCCATAGGTATTTTGTGATTCTATATTTTATATGTATTAGTACATGTCTGTTAACCCCCATATCGTAATTCATACATTCCTTACACTTTTCCATTTGGTTAAATGTAAATTTTTTCTCTTAATCCATGCTTTTCCTTCTCTTGGAAATAAGTTCCTGAGTATCAATTTTTAGGTAACACCTATAAGTGATGGCATAGGATATCTGTCTTTCACTTTCTTTCTTACTTCAAGTTGGGTGATTATCTCTAGGCCCTTATATGGTGGTGCAAACGGCACTGTTTCGCTGTTTTCCATGGCTAGTATTCCATTGTTTACATGGACCACTTCCTCTTTGTGCATTTTTCTGTTGATGGACATTTTGGTTTCTTCCAAGTCTTGGCTATGTTAAATGTTCCTGCAGGGCTTCCCTGGTGGTGCAGTGGTTAAGAGTCCGCCTGCCGATGCAGGGCACATGGGTTTGTGCCCCGGTCCGGGGAGCTCCCACATGCCGCCGAGCGGCTACATTCATGAGCCATGGCCGTTGAGCCTGCACGTCCCGAGACAGTGCTCTGCAACGGGAGAGCCCACAACAGTGAGAGGCCCACTTACCGCAAAAAAAAAAAAAGTTCCTGCAGTGCAGGATTGCCAGCCCGTGTCTTCTCCATTCTGCTCTGCTCAGCTGATAGGCGCATCAAAGGACCTACCAGATCACATAGTAGCTCAAATTTACCCTTAAACACACCTCCATGATGTTCTCAATACTGGCTGTTACCGGTTTACATCCCCCAGCAGCTAGAGTGTACACAGTTCTCTGAAACCCCTTCAGCATTTATTCTTTGTAGACTTTTTGCTGAAGAACATTCTGACGGCTGTGAGGTGAACGTTTCTGTAATTGGATTTGCACGGCTTAATTAATTGCTGATGTTGCACATTTTTCTATTCCCTTTTATTTTAAAGGAAAAATAAAAGAAAAGACAAAATGTGCATAAGATATGCCTCTTGAAATGGTCTTCTTGAAATGTTGACGTCTTTTGAATCTTCTGGTCGATTTACCACCCCAGGATTTTTTTTTTTTTGATGTCAGGTGTCATTTACAGGCCTGCCATTATTTTGAATATTAAGTGACCATTACCGCTGTTGTGTGAAACGACCAGAAGGCGGCAGCACTTCTCCTTACCAAATCTGCTTACTAGGGCAACAGAGCCACAATGGAAGTTGTGTTGTAGGTTGTAAATTAGAACGGAATGTGCCAAGAAAAGCCCCTTAAGATTATGTTTCATTACTTCTTGTTTGTTTTTTAAATTTAATTTTTATTCTTTATCACACCAAATTAGAGTACAATGTTTTGTTTGTTGTAGGCGTGAAAGATGTGGTTCTTTTACACATATACATATATGTATTCTTCTTCAGATCCTTTTCCCATGTAGGTTAGGACACGACGTTGTGTAGTCTTCCCTTGGTATGCCGTAGGTTTTTGGTGATTATATATTTCACATGTGTTTGTATATCTCTGATAACCCCAATATCGTGATGTATCCAATCCTCACAGCTTTCCATTTGGTGAACCATAAGTTGGTTTAATGAATCTGTGATTGCCTTTCTCTCTGGAAATATCTTCATTGGTATCAAGTTTTAGGTAACACCCATAAGTGATAAGTGATATGATAGGATATGTGTCTTTCGCTTTCTCACTTACTACAAGTTGCAATGATTACCTCTAGACTCCTCTGTGGTCCTGCAAATGGCATTGTTTCATTTTTTGCCTTGGTTCATATTCCATCTGTACACGTACCAGTTCTTCTGTGTCCACTCATCTCTTGATGGACGTTTCGGTTGCTTCCACGTGTTGGCTATTGTAATACTTCTACAGTGCAGATTTGCCTTCCTGTGTCTTTCCAATTCTGTCTTCTTAGGATTTAGCCCGGGAAGTGGGCCTGCTGGATCATATAGTAGCTCAAGTTTGACCTTTTAAAGGCACCTCCATTCTGTTCCCATTAGTGGCTCTTAGCAGGTTATGTCCCACTTCCAATTGAGGGTATGCATTTCTCCAAAACCTCTTCATTATTGATCACTTGTAGTTTTTTTTTTGCTGATGGTTATTCTGAGTGGTGTAAGCTGGTACTTCTTTGTGGTTGGGTTTGCATGTGTGTCATACTCCCTTGAAATTGAGCTTTCAGGCATGTCCTTTTAGTTTTCAAACAGTTATTACAGCTGACTTCTTCAAATTGTTTTCTTGAAGTATGTGCCACATTTTGCAATGTTTTGGCCTTTACCAGCATCAAGACATTTCTAGGGGCAGGTTTCATTTGCAGCCCTGCAGTACTTGTGCATATGCAGTGCCCATTAAGACAGATTTCAAAGCTGCTGTTGCAGGTATCGGCCAGAGGATGGCAGCATTTCTACGTTCCCCACTCTGGCACCTAGGGAAACAGATCTTCCTGCCAGTGGTGCTCCTCAGTTATAAATTACAGTGCAATGTGCCCTGATATACCCCCAAAAGCTTACGTCTCCTTACTTATGTTTGTTTTTTAAATTTAATTCATAGTTTTTAGTGGAGCAATATGCCATTCTGTACATGGACCACTTCTTCTCTCTGCATTCCTCTGTTGATGGACATTTTCATTGCTTCTAAGTGTTGCCTCTGGTAAATATTGCTGGAGTGCAGTGTTGCCAGCTGTGACTTTTGCTTCTCATTTTCTCAGGTGATAGGCCCAACAGTGGGTATGATTCATTGACTGGTAGCTCAGTGTTTACCTTTTCAAAGCACCTGCATTGTGTGTTCATTAGCGGCTCTTACCACATCCCAATTAACACCGAGGGTGTGCATTTTCCCACAACCCCTTCAGCATTTATTGTTTGAAGAATGTTTGCTCATGGCCTTTCAGACTGGTGTGAGCTGATAGGCTTTTGTAATTTGGATTTGCATGTCTTTAATAATTCCTAATATTCATCATTTCCCCACACGTTTCTCTTTTATTTAGAGAAAAAATAGTGTAAGTACAATATACCTCTTGAAACTGTGTTTTTGGAAGGTTGCCCTCTTTTGAATTTTGTGGTCGTTTTTCGACCCCAGGATTTTTTTGAGAGCAGGTTTCATTTACATGACTGCAGTGATTGTGGATATTTAGTGACCATTAGCACTGGGTTTAAAGCGGGTATTGTGGGAAACGGCCACAAGGCGGCAGCATTTCTCCATTCCCAAATCTGGTTACTAGGACAGCAGAGCCTTTCTGGAAGTCCTGTTACTAGGTTGTAAATTAGAATGGAATGTGCCAGGAAAAAGCGCCCGAAGATTATGTCTCATTACTTCTTGTTCGTTGTTTTAATTGTTTTAACCAGGGTAATGATTAGAGTACAGTTTGTCCTAGGTGTACACAAACTGGTTCACTCGTACATCATATATATCTATTCATGTACAGATGCTTTTCCCGTGTAAAGGAATCCAGAGTGTTCTGCACACCTCCCTTGCTATGTACTCGGGCTTTCTGATATATGTGCTTAATCTGTATTTGTATAGGTATGGTAAACCTAATCTTAATTTATCCATTGCCACCACCTTTCCTTTTAGATACGCATAGTTTGTTTTTGAAGTCTGTGTGTGTCTTTCTCTGTGGAAATATGTCCATTTTTGTCAGTTGTTAGGTAACACCTGTAAGTGATATCATAGGATATACGTCTTTTGCTTTCCAACTTACCTCATGTTCTGTGATTACCTCTAGGCTCATCTGTGGTACCTCAAAGAGCAGTGTTCCATTGTTTCCCATGGCTAATATTCCATTGTGTACGTGGACCACTTCTTCTTTATCCATTCATCTGTTGATGGGCATTTAGGTTGCTTCCATGTCTTGGCTATTGTGAATAAGGCTGCAGTGCAGCTTTGGCAGCGTCTGTCTTCTGGATTCTGGTCTTCTCAGGTGAGAGGCACAGCGGTGGGCCTGCTGCATCGAATGGTACCTCAATTTTTACTTTTAAACGCAGCTCCTTTCTGCTCTCATTATTGGCTGTTACCACTTTACATCTCACCAGCAGCTAGAGGGTACACAGTTCTCAAAAACCACTTCAGCATTTTTTATTTGTAGGCTTTTTGTTGATGGTCAGTCGACCTGTGTGAGTTGAAACCTTTTTGCAGATTAGATTTGCCTGAGTCTAATAATTCCTGAGGTTGAGCTTTTACCCATTTTCCTGTTTTCTTTCAAAAAGAGAGTCAGTCAAACTTGCCTCTTCATAGTATCTTCTTGAAAATTTGGCCAGTTTTGAATTTTCTTGTCCATTCCCTACCTCAGCTCAATTGTTTAGGGCAGGTGTCCTTTACAGCCCTGAGTCCTTGGGAATGTTAAGAGACCATTAGCTGTGAGCTTAAAGCCGCTCTTGTGGGAAACGGCCACAAGGCGGCAGCATTTCTACATTTCCAACTCTGCGTTTTTGGGCAGCAGAGCCTTCCTGGAAATTGTGTTAGTAGGCTGCAAATTAGAGTTGAATGTGCCAGGGCACATCCCCAAGAGCTTATACCTCCTTAATTCTTGTTTGTTTTTTAAATTTAATTTTTATTAATGATCAGAGCAAATTTGATAAAACTATTTTGTTTCTCCTAGGTGTACAGAATCTGGTTCATTATATCAATGTATCTGTCTATTTATCTTTGGATCCTTTACCGTGTAGGTTATTAAAGAGCATTGAGTAGACCTGTCGTGGTATTCCATAGGTATTTTGTGATTCTATATTTTATATGTATTAGTACATGTCTGTTAACCCCCATATCGTAATTCATACATTCCTTACACTTTTCCATTTGGTTAAATGTAAATTTTTTCTCTTAATCCATGCTTTTCCTTCTCTTGGAAATAAGTTCCTGAGTATCAATTTTTAGGTAACACCTATAAGTGATGGCATAGGATATCTGTCTTTCACTTTCTTTCTTACTTCAAGTTGGGTGATTATCTCTAGGCCCTTATATGGTGGTGCAAACGGCACTGTTTCGCTGTTTTCCATGGCTAGTATTCCATTGTTTACATGGACCACTTCCTCTTTGTGCATTTTTCTGTTGATGGACATTTTGGTTTCTTCCAAGTCTTGGCTATGTTAAATGTTCCTGCAGGGCTTCCCTGGTGGTGCAGTGGTTAAGAGTCCGCCTGCCGATGCAGGGCACATGGGTTTGTGCCCCGGTCCGGGAAGCTCCCACATGCCGCCGAGCGGCTACATTCATGAGCCATGGCCGTTGAGCCTGCACGTCCCGAGACAGTGCTCTGCAACGGGAGAGCCCACAACAGTGAGAGGCCCACTTACCGCAAAAAAAAAAAAAGTTCCTGCAGTGCAGGATTGCCAGCCCGTGTCTTCTCCATTCTGCTCTGCTCAGCTGATAGGCGCATCAAAGGACCTACCAGATCACATAGTAGCTCAAATTTACCCTTAAACACACCTCCATGATGTTCTCAATACTGGCTGTTACCGGTTTACATCCCCCAGCAGCTAGAGTGTACACAGTTCTCTGAAACCCCTTCAGCATTTATTCTTTGTAGACTTTTTGCTGAAGAACATTCTGACGGCTGTGAGGTGAACGTTTCTGTAATTGGATTTGCACGGCTTAATTAATTGCTGATGTTGCACATTTTTCTATTCCCTTTTATTTTAAAGGAAAAATAAAAGAAAAGACAAAATGTGCATAAGATATGCCTCTTGAAATGGTCTTCTTGAAATGTTGACGTCTTTTGAATCTTCTGGTCGATTTACCACCCCAGGATTTTTTTTTTTTTTGATGTCAGGTGTCATTTACAGGCCTGCCATTATTTTGAATATTAAGTGACCATTACCGCTGTTGTGTGAAACGACCAGAAGGCGGCAGCACTTCTCCTTACCAAATCTGCTTACTAGGGCAACAGAGCCACAATGGAAGTTGTGTTGTAGGTTGTAAATTAGAACGGAATGTGCCAAGAAAAGCCCCTTAAGATTATGTTTCATTACTTCTTGTTTGTTTTTTAAATTTAATTTTTATTCTTTATCACACCAAATTAGAGTACAATGTTTTGTTTGTTGTAGGCGTGAAAGATGTGGTTCTTTTACACATATACATATATGTATTCTTCTTCAGATCCTTTTCCCATGTAGGTTAGGACACGACGTTGTGTAGTCTTCCCTTGGTATGCCGTAGGTTTTTGGTGATTATATATTTCACATGTGTTTGTATATCTCTGATAACCCCAATATCGTGATGTATCCAATCCTCACAGCTTTCCATTTGGTGAACCATAAGTTGGTTTAATGAATCTGTGATTGCCTTTCTCTCTGGAAATATCTTCATTGGTATCAAGTTTTAGGTAACACCCATAAGTGATAAGTGATATGATAGGATATGTGTCTTTCGCTTTCTCACTTACTACAAGTTGCAATGATTACCTCTAGACTCCTCTATGGTCCTGCAAATGGCATTGTTTCATTTTTTGCCTTGGCTAATATTCCATCTGTACACGTACCAGTTCTTCTGTGTCCACTCATCTCTTGATGGACGTTTCGGTTGCTTCCACGTGTTGGCTATTGTAATACTTCTACAGTGCAGATTTGCCTTCCTGTGTCTTTCCAATTCTGTCTTCTTAGGATTTAGCCCGGGAAGTGGGCCTGCTGGATCATATAGTAGCTCAAGTTTGACCTTTTAAAGGCACCTCCATTCTGTTCCCATTAGTGGCTCTTAGCAGGTTATGTCCCACTTCCAATTGAGGGTATGCATTTCTCCAAAACCTCTTCAGTATTGATCACTTGTAGTTTTTTTTTTTGCTGATGGTTATTCTGAGTGGTGTAAGCTGGTACTTCTTTGTGGTTGGGTTTGCATGTGTGTCATACTCCCTTGAAATTGAGCTTTCAGGCATGTCCTTTTAGTTTTCAAACAGTTATTACAGCTGACTTCTTCAAATTGTTTTCTTGAAGTATGTGCCACATTTTGCAATGTTTTGGCCTTTACCAGCATCAAGACATTTCTAGGGGCAGGTTTCATTTGCAGCCCTGCAGTACTTGTGCATATGCAGTGCCCATTAAGACAGATTTCAAAGCTGCTGTTGCAGGTATCGGCCAGAGGATGGCAGCATTTCTACGTTCCCCACTCTGGCACCTAGGGAAACAGATCTTCCTGCCAGTGGTGCTCCTCAGTTATAAATTACAGTGCAATGTGCCCTGATATACCCCCAAAAGCTTACGTCTCCTTACTTATGTTTGTTTTTTAAATTTAATTCATAGTTTTTAGTGGAGCAATATGCCATTCTGTACATGGACCACTTCTTCTCTCTGCATTCCTCTGTTGATGGACATTTTCATTGCTTCTAAGTGTTGCCTCTGGTAAATATTGCTGGAGTGCAGTGTTGCCAGCTGTGACTTTTGCTTCTCATTTTCTCAGGTGATAGGCCCAACAGTGGGTATGATTCATTGACTGGTAGCTCAGTGTTTACCTTTTCAAAGCACCTGCATTGTGTGTTCATTAGCGGCTCTTACCACATCCCAATTAACACCGAGGGTGTGCATTTTCCCACAACCCCTTCAGCATTTATTGTTTGAAGAATGTTTGCTCATGGCCTTTCAGACTGGTGTGAGCTGATAGGCTTTTGTAATTTGGATTTGCATGTCTTTAATAATTCCTAATATTCATCATTTCCCCACACGTTTCTCTTTTATTTAGAGAAAAAATAGTGTAAGTACAATATACCTCTTGAAACTGTGTTTTTGGAAGGTTGCCCTCTTTTGAATTTTGTGGTCGTTTTTCGACCCCAGGATTTTTTTGAGAGCAGGTTTCATTTACATGACTGCAGTGATTGTGAATATTTAGTGACCATTAGCACTGGGTTTAAAGCGGGTATTGTGGGAAACGGCCACAAGGCGGCAGCATTTCTCCATTCCCAAATCTGGTTACTAGGACAGCAGAGCCTTTCTGGAAGTCCTGTTACTAGGTTGTAAATTAGAATGGAATGTGCCAGGAAAAAGCGCCCGAAGATTATGTCTCATTACTTCTTGTTCGTTGTTTTAATTGTTTTAACCAGGGTAATGATTAGAGTACAGTTTGTCCTAGGTGTACACAAACTGGTTCACTCGTACATCATATATATCTATTCATGTACAGATGCTTTTCCCGTGTAAAGGAATCCAGAGTGTTCTGCACACCTCCCTTGCTATGTACTCGGGCTTTCTGATATATGTGCTTAATCTGTATTTGTATAGGTATGGTAAACCTAATCTTAATTTATCCATTGCCACCACCTTTCCTTTTAGATACGCATAGTTTGTTTTTGAAGTCTGTGTGTGTCTTTCTCTGTGGAAATATGTCCATTTTTGTCAGTTGTTAGGTAACACCTGTAAGTGATATCATAGGATATACGTCTTTTGCTTTCCAACTTACCTCATGTTCTGTGATTACCTCTAGGCTCATCTGTGGTACCTCAAAGAGCAGTGTTCCATTGTTTCCCATGGCTAATATTCCATTGTGTACGTGGACCACTTCTTCTTTATCCATTCATCTGTTGATGGGCATTTAGGTTGCTTCCATGTCTTGGCTATTGTGAATAAGGCTGCAGTGCAGCTTTGGCAGCGTCTGTCTTCTGGATTCTGGTCTTCTCAGGTGAGAGGCACAGCGGTGGGCCTGCTGCATCGAATGGTACCTCAATTTTTACTTTTAAACGCAGCTCCTTTCTGCTCTCATTATTGGCTGTTACCACTTTACATCTCACCAGCAGCTAGAGGGTACACAGTTCTCAAAAACCACTTCAGCATTTTTTATTTGTAGGCTTTTTGTTGATGGTCAGTCGACCTGTGTGAGTTGAAACCTTTTTGCAGATTAGATTTGCCTGAGTCTAATAATTCCTGAGGTTGAGCTTTTACCCATTTTCCTGTTTTCTTTCAAAAAGAGAGTCAGTCAAACTTGCCTCTTCATAGTATCTTCTTGAAAATTTGGCCAGTTTTGAATTTTCTTGTCCATTCCCTACCTCAGCTCAATTGTTTAGGGCAGGTGTCCTTTACAGCCCTGAGTCCTTGGGAATGTTAAGAGACCATTAGCTGTGAGCTTAAAGCCGCTCTTGTGGGAAACGGCCACAAGGCGGCAGCATTTCTACATTTCCAACTCTGCGTTTTTGGGCAGCAGAGCCTTCCTGGAAATTGTGTTAGTAGGCTGCAAATTAGAGTGGAAAGTGCCAGGGCACATCCCCAAGAGCTTATACCTCCTTAATTCTTGTTTGTTTTTTAAATTTAATTTTTATTAATGATCAGAGCAAATTTGATAAAACTATTTTGTTTCTCCTAGGTGTACAGAATCTGGTTCATTATATCAATGTATCTCTCTATTTATCTTTGGATCCTTTACCGTGTAGGTTATTAAAGAGCATTGAGTAGACCTGTCGTGGTATTCCATAGGTATTTTGTGATTCTATATTTCATATGTATTAGTACATGTCTGTTAACCCCCATATCGTAATTCATACATTCCTTACACTTTTCCATTTGGTTAAATGTAAATTTTTTCTCTTAATCCATGCTTTTCCTTCTCTTGGAAATAAGTTCCTGAGTATCAATTTTTAGGTAACACCTATAAGTGATGGCATAGGATATCTGTCTTTCACTTTCTTTCTTACTTCAAGTTGGGTGATTATCTCTAGGTCCTTATATGGTGGTGCAAACGGCACTGTTTCGCTGTTTTCCATGGCTAGTATTCCATTGTTTACATGGACCACTTCCTCTTTGTGCATTTTTCTGTTGATGGACATTTTGGTTTCTTCCAAGTCTTGGCTATGTTAAATGTTCCTGCAGGGCTTCCCTGGTGGTGCAGTGGTTAAGAGTCCGCCTGCCGATGCAGGGCACATGGGTTTGTGCCCCGGTCCGGGAAGCTCCCACATGCCGCCGAGCGGCTACATTCATGAGCCATGGCCGTTGAGCCTGCACGTCCCGAGACAGTGCTCTGCAACGGGAGAGCCCACAACAGTGAGAGGCCCACTTACCGCAAAAAAAAAAAAAGTTCCTGCAGTGCAGGATTGCCAGCCCGTGTCTTCTCCATTCTGCTCTGCTCAGCTGATAGGCGCATCAAAGGACCTACCAGATCACATAGTAGCTCAAATTTACCCTTAAACACACCTCCATGATGTTCTCAATACTGGCTGTTACCGGTTTACATCCCCCAGCAGCTAGAGTGTACACAGTTCTCTGAAACCCCTTCAGCATTTATTCTTTGTAGACTTTTTGCTGAAGAACATTCTGACGGCTGTGAGGTGAACGTTTCTGTAATTGGATTTGCACGGCTTAATTAATTGCTGATGTTGCACATTTTTCTATTCCCTTTTATTTTAAAGGAAAAAGAAAAGAAAAGACAAAATGTGCATAAGATATGCCTCTTGAAATGGTCTTCTTGAAATGTTGACGTCTTTTGAATCTTCTGGTCGATTTACCACCCCAGGATTTTTTTTTTTTTTGATGTCAGGTGTCATTTACAGGCCTGCCATTATTTTGAATATTAAGTGACCATTACCGCTGTTGTGTGAAACGACCAGAAGGCGGCAGCACTTCTCCTTACCAAATCTGCTTACTAGGGCAACAGAGCCACAATGGAAGTTGTGTTGTAGGTTGTAAATTAGAACGGAATGTGCCAAGAAAAGCCCCTTAAGATTATGTTTCATTACTTCTTGTTTGTTTTTTAAATTTAATTTTTATTCTTTATCACACCAAATTAGAGTACAATGTTTTGTTTGTTGTAGGCGTGAAAGATGTGGTTCTTTTACACATATACATATATGTATTCTTCTTCAGATCCTTTTCCCATGTAGGTTAGGACACGACGTTGTGTAGTCTTCCCTTGGTATGCCGTAGGTTTTTGGTGATTATATATTTCACATGTGTTTGTATATCTCTGATAACCCCAATATCGTGATGTATCCAATCCTCACAGCTTTCCATTTGGTGAACCATAAGTTGGTTTAATGAATCTGTGATTGCCTTTCTCTCTGGAAATATCTTCATTGGTATCAAGTTTTAGGTAACACCCATAAGTGATAAGTGATATGATAGGATATGTGTCTTTCGCTTTCTCACTTACTACAAGTTGCAATGATTACCTCTAGACTCCTCTATGGTCCTGCAAATGGCATTGTTTCATTTTTTGCCTTGGCTAATATTCCATCTGTACACGTACCAGTTCTTCTGTGTCCACTCATCTCTTGATGGACGTTTCGGTTGCTTCCACGTGTTGGCTATTGTAATACTTCTACAGTGCAGATTTGCCTTCCTGTGTCTTTCCAATTCTGTCTTCTTAGGATTTAGCCCGGGAAGTGGGCCTGCTGGATCATATAGTAGCTCAAGTTTGACCTTTTAAAGGCACCTCCATTCTGTTCCCATTAGTGGCTCTTAGCAGGTTATGTCCCACTTCCAATTGAGGGTATGCATTTCTCCAAAACCTCTTCAGTATTGATCACTTGTAGTTTTTTTTTTTGCTGATGGTTATTCTGAGTGGTGTAAGCTGGTACTTCTTTGTGGTTGGGTTTGCATGTGTGTCATACTTCCTTGAAATTGAGCTTTCAGGCATGTCCTTTTAGTTTTCAAACAGTTATTACAGCTGACTTCTTCAAATTGTTTTCTTGAAGTATGTGCCACATTTTGCAATGTTTTGGCCTTTACCAGCATCAAGACATTTCTAGGGGCAGGTTTCATTTGCAGCCCTGCAGTACTTGTGCATATGCAGTGCCCATTAAGACAGATTTCAAAGCTGCTGTTGCAGGTATCGGCCAGAGGATGGCAGCATTTCTACGTTCCCCACTCTGGCACCTAGGGAAACAGATCTTCCTGCCAGTGGTGCTCCTCAGTTATAAATTACAGTGCAATGTGCCCTGATATACCCCCAAAAGCTTACGTCTCCTTACTTATGTTTGTTTTTTAAATTTAATTCATAGTTTTTAGTGGAGCAATATGCCATTCTGTACATGGACCACTTCTTCTCTCTGCATTCCTCTGTTGATGGACATTTTCATTGCTTCTAAGTGTTGCCTCTGGTAAATATTGCTGGAGTGCAGTGTTGCCAGCTGTGACTTTTGCTTCTCATTTTCTCAGGTGATAGGCCCAACAGTGGGTATGATTCATTGACTGGTAGCTCAGTGTTTACCTTTTCAAAGCACCTGCATTGTGTGTTCATTAGCGGCTCTTACCACATCCCAATTAACACCGAGGGTGTGCATTTTCCCACAACCCCTTCAGCATTTATTGTTTGAAGAATGTTTGCTCATGGCCTTTCAGACTGGTGTGAGCTGATAGGCTTTTGTAATTTGGATTTGCATGTCTTTAATAATTCCTAATATTCATCATTTCCCCACACGTTTCTCTTTTATTTAGAGAAAAAATAGTGTAAGTACAATATACCTCTTGAAACTGTGTTTTTGGAAGGTTGCCCTCTTTTGAATTTTGTGGTCGTTTTTCGACCCCAGGATTTTTTTGAGAGCAGGTTTCATTTACATGACTGCAGTGATTGTGAATATTTAGTGACCATTAGCACTGGGTTTAAAGCGGGTATTGTGGGAAACGGCCACAAGGCGGCAGCATTTCTCCATTCCCAAATCTGGTTACTAGGACAGCAGAGCCTTTCTGGAAGTCCTGTTACTAGGTTGTAAATTAGAATGGAATGTGCCAGGAAAAAGCGCCCGAAGATTATGTCTCATTACTTCTTGTTCGTTGTTTTAATTGTTTTAACCAGGGTAATGATTAGAGTACAGTTTGTCCTAGGTGTACACAAACTGGTTCACTCGTACATCATATATATCTATTCATGTACAGATGCTTTTCCCGTGTAAAGGAATCCAGAGTGTTCTGCACACCTCCCTTGCTATGTACTCGGGCTTTCTGATATATGTGCTTAATCTGTATTTGTATAGGTATGGTAAACCTAATCTTAATTTATCCATTGCCACCACCTTTCCTTTTAGATACGCATAGTTTGTTTTTGAAGTCTGTGTGTGTCTTTCTCTGTGGAAATATGTCCATTTTTGTCAGTTGTTAGGTAACACCTGTAAGTGATATCATAGGATATACGTCTTTTGCTTTCCAACTTACCTCATGTTCTGTGATTACCTCTAGGCTCATCTGTGGTACCTCAAAGAGCAGTGTTCCATTGTTTCCCATGGCTAATATTCCATTGTGTACGTGGACCACTTCTTCTTTATCCATTCATCTGTTGATGGGCATTTAGGTTGCTTCCATGTCTTGGCTATTGTGAATAAGGCTGCAGTGCAGCTTTGGCAGCGTCTGTCTTCTGGATTCTGGTCTTCTCAGGTGAGAGGCACAGCGGTGGGCCTGCTGCATCGAATGGTACCTCAATTTTTACTTTTAAACGCAGCTCCTTTCTGCTCTCATTATTGGCTGTTACCACTTTACATCTCACCAGCAGCTAGAGGGTACACAGTTCTCAAAAACCACTTCAGCATTTTTTATTTGTAGGCTTTTTGTTGATGGTCAGTCGACCTGTGTGAGTTGAAACCTTTTTGCAGATTAGATTTGCCTGAGTCTAATAATTCCTGAGGTTGAGCTTTTACCCATTTTCCTGTTTTCTTTCAAAAAGAGAGTCAGTCAAACTTGCCTCTTCATAGTATCTTCTTGAAAATTTGGCCAGTTTTGAATTTTCTTGTCCATTCCCTACCTCAGCTCAATTGTTTAGGGCAGGTGTCCTTTACAGCCCTGAGTCCTTGGGAATGTTAAGAGACCATTAGCTGTGAGCTTAAAGCCGCTCTTGTGGGAAACGGCCACAAGGCGGCAGCATTTCTACATTTCCAACTCTGCGTTTTTGGGCAGCAGAGCCTTCCTGGAAATTGTGTTAGTAGGCTGCAAATTAGAGTGGAAAGTGCCAGGGCACATCCCCAAGAGCTTATACCTCCTTAATTCTTGTTTGTTTTTTAAATTTAATTTTTATTAATGATCAGAGCAAATTTGATAAAACTATTTTGTTTCTCCTAGGTGTACAGAATCTGGTTCATTATATCAATGTATCTGTCTATTTATCTTTGGATCCTTTACCGTGTAGGTTATTAAAGAGCATTGAGTAGACCTGTCGTGGTATTCCATAGGTATTTTGTGATTCTATATTTCATATGTATTAGTACATGTCTGTTAACCCCCATATCGTAATTCATACATTCCTTACACTTTTCCATTTGGTTAAATGTAAATTTTTTCTCTTAATCCATGCTTTTCCTTCTCTTGGAAATAAGTTCCTGAGTATCAATTTTTAGGTAACACCTATAAGTGATGGCATAGGATATCTGTCTTTCACTTTCTTTCTTACTTCAAGTTGGGTGATTATCTCTAGGTCCTTATATGGTGGTGCAAACGGCACTGTTTCGCTGTTTTCCATGGCTAGTATTCCATTGTTTACATGGACCACTTCCTCTTTGTGCATTTTTCTGTTGATGGACATTTTGGTTTCTTCCAAGTCTTGGCTATGTTAAATGTTCCTGCAGGGCTTCCCTGGTGGTGCAGTGGTTAAGAGTCCGCCTGCCGATGCAGGGCACATGGGTTTGTGCCCCGGTCCGGGAAGCTCCCACATGCCGCCGAGCGGCTACATTCATGAGCCATGGCCGTTGAGCCTGCACGTCCCGAGACAGTGCTCTGCAACGGGAGAGCCCACAACAGTGAGAGGCCCACTTACCGCAAAAAAAAAAAAAGTTCCTGCAGTGCAGGATTGCCAGCCCGTGTCTTCTCCATTCTGCTCTGCTCAGCTGATAGGCGCATCAAAGGACCTACCAGATCACATAGTAGCTCAAATTTACCCTTAAACACACCTCCATGATGTTCTCAATACTGGCTGTTACCGGTTTACATCCCCCAGCAGCTAGAGTGTACACAGTTCTCTGAAACCCCTTCAGCATTTATTCTTTGTAGACTTTTTGCTGAAGAACATTCTGACGGCTGTGAGGTGAACGTTTCTGTAATTGGATTTGCACGGCTTAATTAATTGCTGATGTTGCACATTTTTCTATTCCCTTTTATTTTAAAGGAAAAATAAAAGAAAAGACAAAATGTGCATAAGATATGCCTCTTGAAATGGTCTTCTTGAAATGTTGACGTCTTTTGAATCTTCTGGTCGATTTACCACCCCAGGATTTTTTTTTTTTTTGATGTCAGGTGTCATTTACAGGCCTGCCATTATTTTGAATATTAAGTGACCATTACCGCTGTTGTGTGAAACGACCAGAAGGCGGCAGCACTTCTCCTTACCAAATCTGCTTACTAGGGCAACAGAGCCACAATGGAAGTTGTGTTGTAGGTTGTAAATTAGAACGGAATGTGCCAAGAAAAGCCCCTTAAGATTATGTCTCATTACTTCTTGTTTGTTTTTTAAATTTAATTTTTATTCTTTATCACAGCAAATTAGAGTACAATGTTTTGTTTGTTGTAGGCGTGAAAGATGTGGTTCTTTTACACATATACATATATGTATTCTTCTTCAGATCCTTTTCCCATGTAGGTTAGGACACGACGTTGTGTAGTCTTCCCTTGGTATGCCGTAGGTTTTTGGTGATTATATATTTCACATGTGTTTGTATATCTCTGATAACCCCAATATCGTGATGTATCCAATCCTCACAGCTTTCCATTTGGTGAACCATAAGTTGGTTTAATGAATCTGTGATTGCCTTTCTCTCTGGAAATATCTTCATTGGTATCAAGTTTTAGGTAACACCCATAAGTGATAAGTGATATGATAGGATATGTGTCTTTCGCTTTCTCACTTACTACAAGTTGCAATGATTACCTCTAGACTCCTCTATGGTCCTGCAAATGGCATTGTTTCATTTTTTGCCTTGGTTAATATTCCATCTGTACACGTACCAGTTCTTCTGTGTCCACTCATCTCTTGATGGACGTTTCGGTTGCTTCCACGTGTTGGCTATTGTAATACTTCTACAGTGCAGATTTGCCTTCCTGTGTCTTTCCAATTCTGTCTTCTTAGGATTTAGCCCGGGAAGTGGGCCTGCTGGATCATATAGTAGCTCAAGGTTGACCTTTTAAAGGCACCTCCATTCTGTTCCCATTAGTGGCTCTTAGCAGGTTATGTCCCACTTCCAATTGAGGGTATGCATTTCTCCAAAACCTCTTCAGCATTGATCACTTGTAGTTTTTTTTTTACTGATGGTTATTCTGAGTGGTGTAAGCTGGTACTTCTTTGTGGTTGGGTTTGCATGTGTCTCATACTCCCTTGAAATTGAGCTTTCAGGCATGTCCTTTTAGTTTTCAAACAGTTATTACAGCTGACTTCTTCAAATTGTTTTCTTGAAGTATGTGCCACATTTTGCAATGTTTTGGCCTTTACCAGCATCAAGACATTTCTAGGGGCAGGTTTCATTTGCAGCCCTGCAGTACTTGTGCATATGAAGTGCCCATTAAGACAGATTTCAAAGCTGCTGTTGCAGGTATCGGCCAGAGGACGGCAGCATTTCTACGTTCCCCACTCTGGCACCTAGGGAAACAGATCTTCCTGCCAGTGGTGCTCCTCAGTCATAAATTAGAGTGCAATGTGCCCTGATATACCCCCAAAAGCTTACGTCTCCTTACTTATGTTTGTTTTTTAAATTAAATTCATAGTTTTTAGTGGAGCAATATTCCATTCTGTACATGGACCACTTCTTCTCTCTGCATTCCTCTGTTGATGGACATTTTCGTTGCTTCTAAGTGTTGCCTCTGGTAAATATTGCTGGAGTGCAGTGTTGCCAGCTGTGACTTTTGCTTCTCATTTTCTCAGGTGATAGGCCCAACAGTGGGTATGATTCATTGACTGGTAGCTCAGTGTTTACCTTTTCAAAGCACCTGCATTGTGTGTTCATTAGCGGCTCTTACCACATCCCAATTAACACCGAGGGTGTGCGTTTTCCCACAACCCCTTCAGCATTTATTGTTTGAAGAATGTTTGCTCATGGCCTTTCAGACTGGTGTGAGCTGATAGGCTTTTGTAATTTGGATTTGCATGTCTTTAATAATTCCTAATATTCGTCATTTCCCCACACGTTTCTCTTTTATTTAGAGAAAAAATAGAGTAAGTACAATATACCTCTTGAACCTGTGTTTTTGGAAGGTTGCCCTCTTTTGAATTTTGTGGTCGTTTTTCGACCCCAGGATTTTTTTTGAGAGCAGGTTTCATTTACATGCCTGCAGTGATTGTGAATATTTAGTGACCATTAGCACTGGGTTTAAAGCGGGTATTGTGGGAAACGGCCACAAGGCGGCAGCATTTCTCCATTCCCAAATCTGGCTACTAGGACAGCAGAGCCTTCCTGGAAGTCCTGTTACTAGGTTGTAAATTAGAATGGAATGTGCCAGGAAAAAGCGCCCGAAGTTTATGTCTCATTACTTCTTGTTCGTTGTTTTAATTGTTTTAACCAGGGTAATGATTAGAGTACAGTTTGTCCTAGGTGTACACAAACCGGTTCATTCGTACATCATATATATCTATTCATGTACAGATGCTTTTCCCGTGTAAAGGATTCCAGAGTGTTCTGCACACCTCCCTTGCTATGTGCTCGGGCTTTCTGATATATGTGCTTAATCTGTATTTGTATAGGTATGGTAAACCTAATCTTAATTTATCCATTGCCACCACCTTTCCTTTTAGATACGCATAGTTTGTTTTTGAAGTCTGTGTGTGTCTTTCTCTGTGGAAATATGTCCATTTTTGTCAGTTGTTAGGTAACACCTGTAAGTGATATCATAGGATATACGTCTTTTGCTTTCCAACTTACCTCATGTTCTGTGATTACCTCTAGGCTCATCTGTGGTACCTCAAAGAGCAGTGTTCCATTGTTTCCCATGGCTAATATTCCATTGTGTACGTGGGCCACTTCTTCTTTATCCATTCATCTGTTGATGGGCATTTAGGTTGCTTCCATGTCTTGGCTATTGTGAATAAGGCTGCAGTGCAGCTTTGGCAGCGTCTGTCTTCTGGATTCTGGTCTTCTCAGGTGAGAGGCACAGCGGTGGGCCTGCTGCATCGAACGGTACCTCAATTTTTACTTTTAAATGCAGCTCCTTTCTGCTCTCATTATTGGCTGTTACCACTTTACATCTCACCAGCAGCTAGAGGGTACACAGTTCTCAAAAACCACTTCAGCATTTTTTATTTGTAGGCTTTTTGTTGATGGTCAGTCGACCTGTGTGAGTTGAAACCTTTTTGCAGATTAGATTTGCCTGAGTCTAATAATTCCTGAGGTTGAGCTTTTACCCATTTTCCTGTTTTCTTTCAAAAAGAGAGTCAGTCAAACTTACCTCTTCATAGTATCTTCTTGAAAATTTGGCCAGTTTTGAATTTTCTTGTCCATTCCCTACCTCAGCTCAATTGTTTAGGGCAGGTGTCCTTTACAGCCCTGAGTCCTTGGGAATGTTAAGAGACCATTAGCTGTGAGCTTAAAGCCGCTCTTGTGGGAAATGGCCACAAGGCGGCAGCATTTCTACATTTCCAACTTTGCGTTTTTGGGCAGCAGAGCCTTCTTGGAAATCATGTTAGTAGGCTGCAAATTAGAGTGGAAAGTGCCAGGGCACATCCCCAAGAGCTTATACCTCCTTAATTCTTGTTTGTTTTTTAAATTTAATTTTTATTAATGATCAGAGCAAATTTGATAAAACTATTTTGTTTCTCCTAGGTGTACAGAATCTGGTTCATTATATCAATGTATCTGTCTATTTATCTTTGGATCCTTTACCGTGTAGGTTATTAAAGAGCATTGAGTAGACCTGTCGTGGTATTCCATAGGTATTTTGTGATTCTATATTTCATATGTATTAGTACATGTCTGTTAACCCCCATATCGTAATTCATACATTCCTTACACTTTTCCATTTGGTTAAATGTAAATTTTTTCTCTTAATCCATGCTTTTCCTTCTCTTGGAAATAAGTTCCTGAGTATCAATTTTTAGGTAACACCTATAAGTGATGGCATAGGATATCTGTCTTTCACTTTCTTTCTTACTTCAAGTTGGGTGATTATCTCTAGGTCCTTATACGGTGGTGCAAACGGCACTGTTTCGCTGTTTTCCATGGCTAGTATTCCATTGTTTACATGGACCACTTCCTCTTTGTGCATTTTTCTGTTGATGGACATTTTGGTTTCTTCCAAGTCTTGGCTATGTTAAATGTTCCTGCAGGGCTTCCCTGGTGGTGCAGTGGTTAAGAGTCCGCCTGCCGATGCAGGGCACATGGGTTTGTGCCCCGGTCCGGGAAGCTCCCACATGCCGCCGAGCGGCTACATTCATGAGCCATGGCCGTTGAGCCTGCACGTCCCGAGACAGTGCTCTGCAACGGGAGAGCCCACAACAGTGAGAGGCCCACTTACCGCAAAAAAAAAAAAGTTCCTGCAGTGCAGGATTGCCAGCCCGTGTCTTCTCCATTCTGCTCTGCTCAGCTGATAGGCGCATCAAAGGACCTACCAGATCACATAGTAGCTCAAATTTACCCTTAAACACACCTCCATGATGTTCTCACTACTGGCTGTTACCAGTTTACATCCCCCAGCAGCTAGAGTGTACACAGTTCTCTGAAACCCCTTCAGCATTTATTCTTTGTAGACTTTTTGCTGAAGAACATTCTGACGGCTGTGAGGTGAACGTTTCTGTAATTGGATTTGCACGGCTTAATTAATTGCTGATGTTGCACATTTTTCTATTCCCTTTTATTTTAAAGGAAAAATAAAAGAAAAGACAAAATGTGCATAAGATATGCCTCTTGAAATGGTCTTCTTGAAATGTTGACGTCTTTTGAATCTTCTGGTCGATTTACCACCCCAGGATTTTTTTTTTTTTTTTTGATGGCAGGGGTCATTTACAGGCCTGCCATTATTTTGAATATTAAGTGACCATTACCGCTGTTGTGTGAAACGACCAGAAGGCGGCAGCACTTCTCCTTACCAAATCTGCTTACTAGGGCAACAGAGCCACAATGGAAGTTGTGTTGTAGGTTGTAAATTAGAACGGAATGTGCCAAGAAAAGCCCCTTAAGATTATGTCTCATTACTTCTTGTTTGTTTTTTAAATTTAATTTTTATTCTTTATCACAGCAAATTAGAGTACAATGTTTTGTTTGTTGTAGGCGTGAAAGATGTGGTTCTTTTACACATATACATATATGTATTCTTCTTCAGATCCTTTTCCCATGTAGGTTAGGACACGACGTTGTGTAGTCTTCCCTTGGTATGCCGTAGGTTTTTGGTGATTATATATTTCACATGTGTTTGTATATCTCTGATAACCCCAATATCGTGATGTATCCAATCCTCACAGCTTTCCATTTGGTGAACCATAAGTTGGTTTAATGAATCTGTGATTGCCTTTCTCTCTGGAAATATCTTCATTGGTATCAAGTTTTAGGTAACACCCATAAGTGATAAGTGATATGATAGGATATGTGTCTTTCGCTTTCTCACTTACTACAAGTTGCAATGATTACCTCTAGACTCCTCTATGGTCCTGCAAATGGCATTGTTTCATTTTTTGCCTTGGTTAATATTCCATCTGTACACGTACCAGTTCTTCTGTGTCCACTCATCTCTTGATGGACGTTTCGGTTGCTTCCACGTGTTGGCTATTGTAATACTTCTACAGTGCAGATTTGCCTTCCTGTGTCTTTCCAATTCTGTCTTCTTAGGATTTAGCCCGGGAAGTGGGCCTGCTGGATCATATAGTAGCTCAAGGTTGACCTTTTAAAGGCACCTCCATTCTGTTCCCATTAGTGGCTCTTAGCAGGTTATGTCCCACTTCCAATTGAGGGTATGCATTTCTCCAAAACCTCTTCAGCATTGATCACTTGTAGTTTTTTTTTTGCTGATGGTTATTCTGAGTGGTGTAAGCTGGTACTTCTTTGTGGTTGGGTTTGCATGTGTCTCATACTCCCTTGAAATTGAGCTTTCAGGCATGTCCTTTTAGTTTTCAAACAGTTATTACAGCTGACTTCTTCAAATTGTTTTCTTGAAGTATGTGCCACATTTTGCAATGTTTTGGCCTTTACCAGCATCAAGACATTTCTAGGGGCAGGTTTCATTTGCAGCCCTGCAGTACTTGTGCATATGAAGTGCCCATTAAGACAGATTTCAAAGCTGCTGTTGCAGGTATCGGCCAGAGGACGGCAGCATTTCTACGTTCCCCACTCTGGCACCTAGGGAAACAGATCTTCCTGCCAGTGGTGCTCCTCAGTTATAAATTAGAGTGCAATGTGCCCTGATATACCCCCAAAAGCTTACGTCTCCTTACTTATGTTTGTTTTTTAAATTAAATTCATAGTTTTTAGTGGAGCAATATTCCATTCTGTACATGGACCACTTCTTCTCTCTGCATTCCTCTGTTGATGGACATTTTCGTTGCTTCTAAGTGTTGCCTCTGGTAAATATTGCTGGAGTGCAGTGTTGCCAGCTGTGACTTTTGCTTCTCATTTTCTCAGGTGATAGGCCCAACAGTGGGTATGATTCATTGACTGGTAGCTCAGTGTTTACCTTTTCAAAGCACCTGCATTGTGTGTTCATTAGCGGCTCTTACCACATCCCAATTAACACCGAGGGTGTGCGTTTTCCCACAACCCCTTCAGCATTTATTGTTTGAAGAATGTTTGCTCATGGCCTTTCAGACTGGTGTGAGCTGATAGGCTTTTGTAATTTGGATTTGCATGTCTTTAATAATTCCTAATATTCGTCATTTCCCCACACGTTTCTCTTTTATTTAGAGAAAAAATAGAGTAAGTACAATATACCTCTTGAAACTGTGTTTTTGGAAGGTTGCCCTCTTTTGAATTTTGTGGTCGTTTTTCGACCCCAGGATTTTTTTTGAGAGCAGGTTTCATTTACATGCCTGCAGTGATTGTGAATATTTAGTGACCATTAGCACTGGGTTTAAAGCGGGTATTGTGGGAAACGGCCACAAGGTGGCAGCATTTCTCCATTCCCAAATCTGGCTACTAGGACAGCAGAGCCTTTCTGGAAGTCCTGTTACTAGGTTGTAAATTAGAATGGAATGTGCCAGGAAAAAGCGCCCGAAGTTTATGTCTCATTACTTCTTGTTCGTTGTTTTAATTGTTTTAACCAGGGTAATGATTAGAGTACAGTTTGTCCTAGGTGTACACAAACCGGTTCATTCGTACATCATATATATCTATTCATGTACAGATGCTTTTCCCGTGTAAAGGATTCCAGAGTGTTCTGCACACCTCCCTTGCTATGTGCTCGGGCTTTCTGATATATGTGCTTAATCTGTATTTGTATAGGTATGGTAAACCTAATCTTGATTTATCCATTGCCACCACCTTTCCTTTTAGATACGCATAGTTTGTTTTTGAAGTCTGTGTGTGTCTTTCTCTGTGGAAATATGTCCATTTTTGTCAGTTGTTAGGTAACACCTGTAAGTGATATCATAGGATATACGTCTTTTGCTTTCCAACTTACCTCATGTTCTGTGATTACCTCTAGGCTCATCTGTGGTACCTCAAAGAGCAGTGTTCCATTGTTTCCCATGGCTAATATTCCATTGTGTACGTGGACCACTTCTTCTTTATCCATTCATCTGTTGATGGGCATTTAGGTTGCGTCCATGTCTTGGCTATTGTGAATAAGGCTGCAGTGCAGCTTTGGCAGCGTCTGTCTTCTGGATTCTGGTCTTCTCAGGTGAGAGGCACAGCGGTGGGCCTGCTGCATCGAACGGTACCTCAATTTTTACTTTTAAACGCAGCTCCTTTCTGCTCTCATTATTGGCTGTTACCACTTTACATCTCACCAGCAGCTAGAGGGTACACAGTTCTCAAAAACCACTTCAGCATTTTTTATTTGTAGGCTTTTTGTTGATGGTCAGTCGACCTGTGTGAGTTGAAACCTTTTTGCAGATTAGATTTGCCTGAGTCTAATAATTCCTGAGGTTGAGCTTTTACCCATTTTCCTGTTTTCTTTCAAAAAGAGAGTCAGTCAAACTTACCTCTTCATAGTATCTTCTTGAAAATTTGGCCAGTTTTGAATTTTCTTGTCCATTCCCTACCTCAGCTCAATTGTTTAGGGCAGGTGTCCTTTACAGCCCTGAGTCCTTGGGAATGTTAAGAGACCATTAGCTGTGAGCTTAAAGCCGCTCTTGTGGGAAATGGCCACAAGGCGGCAGCATTTCTACATTTCCAACTTTGCGTTTTTGGGCAGCAGAGCCTTCCTGGAAATCATGTTAGTAGGCTGCAAATTAGAGTGGAAAGTGCCAGGGCACATCCCCAAGAGCTTATACCTCCTTAATTCTTGTTTGTTTTTTAAATTTAATTTTTATTAATGATCAGAGCAAATTTGATAAAACTATTTTGTTTCTCCTAGGTGTACAGAATCTGGTTCATTATATCAATGTATCTGTCTATTTATCTTTGGATCCTTTACCGTGTAGGTTATTAAAGAGCATTGAGTAGACCTGTCGTGGTATTCCATAGGTATTTTGTGATTCTATATTTCATATGTATTAGTACATGTCTGTTAACCCCCATATCGTAATTCATACATTCCTTACACTTTTCCATTTGGTTAAATGTAAATTTTTTCTCTTAATCCATGCTTTTCCTTCTCTTGGAAATAAGTTCCTGAGTATCAATTTTTAGGTAACACCTATAAGTGATGGCATAGGATATCTGTCTTTCACTTTCTTTCTTACTTCAAGTTGGGTGATTATCTCTAGGTCCTTATACGGTGGTGCAAACGGCACTGTTTCGCTGTTTTCCATGGCTAGTATTCCATTGTTTACATGGACCACTTCCTCTTTGTGCATTTTTCTGTTGATGGACATTTTGGTTTCTTCCAAGTCTTGGCTATGTTAAATGTTCCTGCAGGGCTTCCCTGGTGGTGCAGTGGTTAAGAGTCCGCCTGCCGATGCAGGGCACATGGGTTTGTGCCCCGGTCCGGGAAGCTCCCACATGCCGCCGAGCGGCTACATTCATGAGCCATGGCCGTTGAGCCTGCACGTCCCGAGACAGTGCTCTGCAACGGGAGAGCCCACAACAGTGAGAGGCCCACTTACCGCAAAAAAAAAAAAGTTCCTGCAGTGCAGGATTGCCAGCCCGTGTCTTCTCCATTCTGCTCTGCTCAGCTGATAGGCGCATCAAAGGACCTACCAGATCACATAGTAGCTCAAATTTACCCTTAAACACACCTCCATGATGTTCTCACTACTGGCTGTTACCAGTTTACATCCCCCAGCAGCTAGAGTGTACACAGTTCTCTGAAACCCCTTCAGCATTTATTCTTTGTAGACTTTTTGCTGAAGAACATTCTGACGGCTGTGAGGTGAACGTTTCTGTAATTGGATTTGCACGGCTTAATTAATTGCTGATGTTGCACATTTTTCTATTCCCTTTTATTTTAAAGGAAAAATAAAAGAAAAGACAAAATGTGCATAAGATATGCCTCTTGAAATGGTCTTCTTGAAATGTTGACGTCTTTTGAATCTTCTGGTCGATTTACCACCCCAGGATTTTTTTTTTTTTTTTGATGGCAGGGGTCATTTACAGGCCTGCCATTATTTTGAATATTAAGTGACCATTACCGCTGTTGTGTGAAACGACCAGAAGGCGGCAGCACTTCTCCTTACCAAATCTGCTTACTAGGGCAACAGAGCCACAATGGAAGTTGTGTTGTAGGTTGTAAATTAGAACGGAATGTGCCAAGAAAAGCCCCTTAAGATTATGTCTCATTACTTCTTGTTTGTTTTTTAAATTTAATTTTTATTCTTTATCACAGCAAATTAGAGTACAATGTTTTGTTTGTTGTAGGCGTGAAAGATGTGGTTCTTTTACACATATACATATATGTATTCTTCTTCAGATCCTTTTCCCATGTAGGTTAGGACACGACGTTGTGTAGTCTTCCCTTGGTATGCCGTAGGTTTTTGGTGATTATATATTTCACATGTGTTTGTATATCTCTGATAACCCCAATATCGTGATGTATCCAATCCTCACAGCTTTCCATTTGGTGAACCATAAGTTGGTTTAATGAATCTGTGATTGCCTTTCTCTCTGGAAATATCTTCATTGGTATCAAGTTTTAGGTAACACCCATAAGTGATAAGTGATATGATAGGATATGTGTCTTTCGCTTTCTCACTTACTACAAGTTGCAATGATTACCTCTAGACGCCTCTATGGTCCTGCAAATGGCATTGTTTCATTTTTTGCCTTGGTTAATATTCCATCTGTACACGTACCAGTTCTTCTGTGTCCACTCATCTCTTGATGGACGTTTCGGTTGCTTCCACGTGTTGGCTATTGTAATACTTCTACAGTGCAGATTTGCCTTCCTGTGTCTTTCCAATTCTGTCTTCTTAGGATTTAGCCCGGGAAGTGGGCCTGCTGGATCATATAGTAGCTCAAGGTTGACCTTTTAAAGGCACCTCCATTCTGTTCCCATTAGTGGCTCTTAGCAGGTTATGTCCCACTTCCAATTGAGGGTATGCATTTCTCCAAAACCTCTTCAGCATTGATCACTTGTAGTTTTTTTTTTGCTGATGGTTATTCTGAGTGGTGTAAGCTGGTACTTCTTTGTGGTTGGGTTTGCATGTGTCTCATACTCCCTTGAAATTGAGCTTTCAGGCATGTCCTTTTAGTTTTCAAACAGTTATTACAGCTGACTTCTTCAAATTGTTTTCTTGAAGTATGTGCCACATTTTGCAATGTTTTGGCCTTTACCAGCATCAAGACATTTCTAGGGGCAGGTTTCATTTGCAGCCCTGCAGTACTTGTGCATATGAAGTGCCCATTAAGACAGATTTCAAAGCTGCTGTTGCAGGTATCGGCCAGAGGACGGCAGCATTTCTACGTTCCCCACTCTGGCACCTAGGGAAACAGATCTTCCTGCCAGTGGTGCTCCTCAGTTATAAATTAGAGTGCAATGTGCCCTGATATACCCCCAAAAGCTTACGTCTCCTTACTTATGTTTGTTTTTTAAATTAAATTCATAGTTTTTAGTGGAGCAATATTCCATTCTGTACATGGACCACTTCTTCTCTCTGCATTCCTCTGTTGATGGACATTTTCGTTGCTTCTAAGTGTTGCCTCTGGTAAATATTGCTGGAGTGCAGTGTTGCCAGCTGTGACTTTTGCTTCTCATTTTCTCAGGTGATAGGCCCAACAGTGGGTATGATTCATTGACTGGTAGCTCAGTGTTTACCTTTTCAAAGCACCTGCATTGTGTGTTCATTAGCGGCTCTTACCACATCCCAATTAACACCGAGGGTGTGCGTTTTCCCACAACCCCTTCAGCATTTATTGTTTGAAGAATGTTTGCTCATGGCCTTTCAGACTGGTGTGAGCTGATAGGCTTTTGTAATTTGGATTTGCATGTCTTTAATAATTCCTAATATTCGTCATTTCCCCACACGTTTCTCTTTTATTTAGAGAAAAAATAGAGTAAGTACAATATACCTCTTGAACCTGTGTTTTTGGAAGGTTGCCCTCTTTTGAATTTTGTGGTCGTTTTTCGACCCCAGGATTTTTTTTGAGAGCAGGTTTCATTTACATGCCTGCAGTGATTGTGAATATTTAGTGACCATTAGCACTGGGTTTAAAGCGGGTATTGTGGGAAACGGCCACAAGGCGGCAGCATTTCTCCATTCCCAAATCTGGCTACTAGGACAGCAGAGCCTTCCTGGAAGTCCTGTTACTAGGTTGTAAATTAGAATGGAATGTGCCAGGAAAAAGCGCCCGAAGTTTATGTCTCATTACTTCTTGTTCGTTGTTTTAATTGTTTTAACCAGGGTAATGATTAGAGTACAGTTTGTCCTAGGTGTACACAAACCGGTTCATTCGTACATCATATATATCTATTCATGTACAGATGCTTTTCCCGTGTAAAGGATTCCAGAGTGTTCTGCACACCTCCCTTGCTATGTGCTCGGGCTTTCTGATATATGTGCTTAATCTGCATTTGTATAGGTATGGTAAACCTAATCTTAATTTATCCATTGCCACCACCTTTCCTTTTAGATACGCATAGTTTGTTTTTGAAGTCTGTGTGTGTCTTTCTCTGTGGAAATATGTCCATTTTTGTCAGTTGTTAGGTAACACCTGTAAGTGATATCATAGGATATACGTCTTTTGCTTTCCAACTTACCTCATGTTCTGTGATTACCTCTAGGCTCATCTGTGGTACCTCAAAGAGCAGTGTTCCATTGTTTCCCATGGCTAATATTCCATTGTGTACGTGGACCACTTCTTCTTTATCCATTCATCTGTTGATGGGCATTTAGGTTGCGTCCATGTCTTGGCTATTGTGAATAAGGCTGCAGTGCAGCTTTGGCAGCGTCTGTCTTCTGGATTCTGGTCTTCTCAGGTGAGAGGCACAGCGGTGGGCCTGCTGCATCGAACGGTACCTCAATTTTTACTTTTAAACGCAGCTCCTTTCTGCTCTCATTATTGGCTGTTACCACTTTACATCTCACCAGCAGCTAGAGGGTACACAGTTCTCAAAAACCACTTCAGCATTTTTTATTTGTAGGCTTTTTGTTGATGGTCAGTCGACCTGTGTGAGTTGAAACCTTTTTGCAGATTAGATTTGCCTGAGTCTAATAATTCCTGAGGTTGAGCTTTTACCCATTTTCCTGTTTTCTTTCAAAAAGAGAGTCAGTCAAACTTACCTCTTCATAGTATCTTCTTGAAAATTTGGCCAGTTTTGAATTTTCTTGTCCATTCCCTACCTCAGCTCAATTGTTTAGGGCAGGTGTCCTTTACAGCCCTGAGTCCTTGGGAATGTTAAGAGACCATTAGCTGTGAGCTTAAAGCCGCTCTTGTGGGAAATGGCCACAAGGCGGCAGCATTTCTACATTTCCAACTTTGCGTTTTTGGGCAGCAGAGCCTTCCTGGAAATCATGTTAGTAGGCTGCAAATTAGAGTGGAAAGTGCCAGGGCACATCCCCAAGAGCTTATACCTCCTTAATTCTTGTTTGTTTTTTAAATTTAATTTTTATTAATGATCAGAGCAAATTTGATAAAACTATTTTGTTTCTCCTAGGTGTACAGAATCTGGTTCATTATATCAATGTATCTGTCTATTTATCTTTGGATCCTTTACCGTGTAGGTTATTAAAGAGCATTGAGTAGACCTGTCGTGGTATTCCATAGGTATTTTGTGATTCTATATTTCATATGTATTAGTACATGTCTGTTAACCCCCATATCGTAATTCATACATTCCTTACACTTTTCCATTTGGTTAAATGTAAATTTTTTCTCTTAATCCATGCTTTTCCTTCTCTTGGAAATAAGTTCCTGAGTATCAATTTTTAGGTAACACCTATAAGTGATGGCATAGGATATCTGTCTTTCACTTTCTTTCTTACTTCAAGTTGGGTGATTATCTCTAGGTCCTTATACGGTGGTGCAAACGGCACTGTTTCGCTGTTTTCCATGGCTAGTATTCCATTGTTTACATGGACCACTTCCTCTTTGTGCATTTTTCTGTTGATGGACATTTTGGTTTCTTCCAAGTCTTGGCTATGTTAAATGTTCCTGCAGGGCTTCCCTGGTGGTGCAGTGGTTAAGAGTCCGCCTGCTGATGCAGGGCACATGGGTTTGTGCCCCGGTCCGGGAAGCTCCCACATGCCGCCGAGCGGCTACATTCATGAGCCATGGCCGTTGAGCCTGCACGTCCCGAGACAGTGCTCTGCAACGGGAGAGCCCACAACAGTGAGAGGCCCACTTACCGCAAAAAAAAAAAGTTCCTGCAGTGCAGGATTGCCAGCCCGTGTCTTCTCCATTCTGCTCTGCTCAGCTGATAGGCGCATCAAAGGACCTACCAGATCACATAGTAGCTCAAATTTACCCTTAAACACACCTCCATGATGTTCTCACTACTGGCTGTTACCAGTTTACATCCCCCAGCAGCTAGAGTGTACACAGTTCTCTGAAACCCCTTCAGCATTTATTCTTTGTAGACTTTTTGCTGAAGAACATTCTGACGGCTGTGAGGTGAACGTTTCTGTAATTGGATTTGCACGGCTTAATTAATTGCTGATGTTGCACATTTTTCTATTCCCTTTTATTTTAAAGGAAAAATAAAAGAAAAGACAAAATGTGCATAAGATATGCCTCTTGAAATGGTCTTCTTGAAATGTTGACGTCTTTTGAATCTTCTGGTCGATTTACCACCCCAGGATTTTTTTTTTTTTTTTGATGGCAGGGGTCATTTACAGGCCTGCCATTATTTTGAATATTAAGTGACCATTACCGCTGTTGTGTGAAACGACCAGAAGGCGGCAGCACTTCTCCTTACCAAATCTGCTTACTAGGGCAACAGAGCCACAATGGAAGTTGTGTTGTAGGTTGTAAATTAGAACGGAATGTGCCAAGAAAAGCCCCTTAAGATTATGTCTCATTACTTCTTGTTTGTTTTTTAAATTTAATTTTTATTCTTTATCACAGCAAATTAGAGTACAATGTTTTGTTTGTTGTAGGCGTGAAAGATGTGGTTCTTTTACACATATACATATATGTATTCTTCTTCAGATCCTTTTCCCATGTAGGTTAGGACACGACGTTGTGTAGTCTTCCCTTGGTATGCCGTAGGTTTTTGGTGATTATATATTTCACATGTGTTTGTATATCTCTGATAACCCCAATATCGTGATGTATCCAATCCTCACAGCTTTCCATTTGGTGAACCATAAGTTGGTTTAATGAATCTGTGATTGCCTTTCTCTCTGGAAATATCTTCATTGGTATCAAGTTTTAGGTAACACCCATAAGTGATAAGTGATATGATAGGATATGTGTCTTTCGCTTTCTCGCTTACTACAAGTTGCAATGATTACCTCTAGACTCCTCTGTGGTCCTGCAAATGGCATTGTTTCATTTTTTGCCTTGGTTCATATTCCATCTGTACACGTACCAGTTCTTCTGTGTCCACTCATCTCTTGATGGACGTTTCGGTTGCTTCCACGTGTTGGCTATTGTAATACTTCTACAGTGCAGATTTGCCTTCCTGTGTCTTTCCAATTCTGTCTTCTTAGGATTTAGCCCGGGAAGTGGGCCTGCTGGATCATATAGTAGCTCAAGGTTGACCTTTTAAAGGCACCTCCATTCTGTTCCCATTAGTGGCTCTTAGCAGGTTATGTCCCACTTCCAATTGAGGGTATGCATTTCTCCAAAACCTCTTCAGCATTGATCACTTGTAGTTTTTTTTTTTGCTGATGGTTATTCTGAGTGGTGTAAGCTGGTACTTCTTTGTGGTTGGGTTTGCATGTGTCTCATACTCCCTTGAAATTGAGCTTTCAGGCATGTCCTTTTAGTTTTCAAACAGTTATTACAGCTGACTTCTTCAAATTGTTTTCTTGAAGTATGTGCCACATTTTGCAATGTTTTGGCCTTTACCAGCATCAAGACATTTCTAGGGGCAGGTTTCATTTGCAGCCCTGCAGTACTTGTGCATATGAAGTGCCCATTAAGACAGATTTCAAAGCTGCTGTTGCAGGTATCGGCCAGAGGACGGCAGCATTTCTACGTTCCCCACTCTGGCACCTAGGGAAACAGATCTTCCTGCCAGTGGTGCTCCTCAGTTATAAATTAGAGTGCAATGTGCCCTGATATACCCCCAAAAGCTTACGTCTCCTTACTTATGTTTGTTTTTTAAATTAAATTCATAGTTTTTAGTGGAGCAATATTCCATTCTGTACATGGACCACTTCTTCTCTCTGCATTCCTCTGTTGATGGACATTTTCGTTGCTTCTAAGTGTTGCCTCTGGTAAATATTGCTGGAGTGCAGTGTTGCCAGCTGTGACTTTTGCTTCTCATTTTCTCAGGTGATAGGCCCAACAGTGGGTATGATTCATTGACTGGTAGCTCAGTGTTTACCTTTTCAAAGCACCTGCATTGTGTGTTCATTAGCGGCTCTTACCACATCCCAATTAACACCGAGGGTGTGCGTTTTCCCACAACCTCTTCAGCATTTATTGTTTGAAGAATGTTTGCTCAAGGCCTTTCAGACTGGTGTGAGCTGATAGGCTTTTGTAATTTGGATTTGCATGTCTTTAATAATTCCTAATATTTGTCATTTCCCCACACGTTTCTCTTTTATTTAGAGAAAAAATAGTGTAAGTACAATATACCTCTTGAAACTGTGTTTTTGGAAGGTTGCCCTCTTTTGAATTTTGTGGTCGTTTTTCGACCCCAGGATTTTTTTTGAGAGCAGGTTTCATTTACATGCCTGCAGTGATTGTGAATATTTAGTGACCATTAGCACTGGGTTTAAAGCGGGTATTGTGGGAAACGGCCACAAGGCGGCAGCATTTCTCCATTCCCTAATCTGGTTACTAGGACAGCAGAGCCTTTCTGGAAGTCCTGTTACTAGGTTGTAAATTAGAATGGAATGTGCCAGGAAAAAGCGCCCGAAGTTTATGTCTCATTACTTCTTGTTCGTTGTTTTAATTGTTTTAACCAGGGTAATGATTAGAGTACAGTTTGTCCTAGGTGTACACAAACTGGTTCACTCGTACATCATATATATCTATTCATGTACAGATGCTTTTCCCGTGTAAAGGATTCCAGAGTGTTCTGCACACCTCCCTTGCTATGTGCTCTGGCTTTCTGATATATGTGCTTAATCTGTATTTGTATAGGTATGGTAAACCTAATCTTAATTTATCCATTGCCACCACCTTTCCTTTTAGATACGCATAGTTTGTTTTTGAAGTCTGTGTGTGTCTTTCTCTGTGGAAATATGTCCATTTTTGTCAGTTGTTAGGTAACACCTGTAAGTGATATCATAGGATATACGTCTTTTGCTTTCCAACTTACCTCATGTTCTGTGATTACCTCTAGGCTCATCTGTGGTACCTCAAAGAGCAGTGTTCCATTGTTTCCCATGGCTAATATTCCATTGTGTACGTGGACCACTTCTTCTTTATCCATTCATCTGTTGATGGGCATTTAGGTTGCGTCCATGTCTTGGCTATTGTGAATAAGGCTGCAGTGCAGCTTTGGCAGCGTCTGTCTTCTGGATTCTGGTCTTCTCAGGTGAGAGGCACAGCGGTGGGCCTGCTGCATCGAACGGTACCTCAATTTTTACTTTTAAATGCAGCTCCTTTCTGCTCTCATTATTGGCTGTTACCACTTTACATCTCACCAGCAGCTAGAGGGTACACAGTTCTCAAAAACCACTTCAGCATTTTTTATTTGTAGGCTTTTTGTTGATGGTCAGTCGACCTGTGTGAGTTGAAACCTTTTTGCAGATTAGATTTGCCTGAGTCTAATAATTCCTGAGGTTGAGCTTTTACCCATTTTCCTGTTTTCTTTCAAAAAGAGAGTCAGTCAAACTTACCTCTTCATAGTATCTTCTTGAAAATTTGGCCAGTTTTGAATTTTCTTGTCCATTCCCTACCTCAGTTCAATTGTTTAGGGCAGGTGTCCTTTACAGCCCTGAGTCCTTGGGAATGTTAAGAGACCATTAGCTGTGAGCTTAAAGCCGCTCTTGTGGGAAATGGCCACAAGGCGGCAGCATTTCTACATTTCCAACTCTGAGTTTTTGGGCAGCAGAGCCTTCCTGGAAATCGTGTTAGTAGGCAGCCAATTAGAGTGGAAAGTGCCAGGGCACATCCCCAAGAGCTTATACCTCCTTAATTCTTGTTTGTTTTTTAAATTTAATTTTTATTAATGATCAGAGCAAATTTGATAAAACTATTTTGTTTCTCCTAGGTGTACAGAATCTGGTTCATTATATCAATGTATCTGTCTATTTATCTTTGGATCCTTTTCCGTGTAGGTTATTAAAGAGCATTGAGTAGACGTGTCTTGGTATTCCATAGGTATTTTGTGTTTCTATATTTCATATGTATTAGTACATGTCTGTTAACCCCCATATCGTAATTCATACATTCCTTACACTTTTCCATTTGGTTAAATGTAAATTTTTTCTCTTAATCCATGCTTTTCCTTCTCTTGGAAATAAGTTCCTGAGTATCAATTTTTAGGTAACACCTATAAGTGATGGCATAGGATATCTGTCTTTCACTTTTTTTCTTACTTCAAGTTGGGTGATTATCTCTAGGTCCTTATATGGTGGTGCAAACGGCACTGTTTCGCTGTTTTCCATGACTAGTATTCCATTGTTTACATGGACCACTTCCTCTTTGAGCATTTTTCTGTTGATGGACATTTTGGTTTCTTCCAAGTCTTGGCTATGTTAAATGTTCCTGCAGAGCTTCCCTGGTGGTGCAGTGGTTAAGAGTCCGCCTGCCGATGCAGGGCACATGGGTTTGTGCCCCGGTCCGGGAAGCTCCCACATGCCGCCGAGCGGCTACATGCATGAGCCATGGCCATTGAGCCTGCACGTCCCGAGACAGTGCTCTGCAACGGGAGAGCCCACAACAGTGAGAGGCCCACTTACCGCAAAAAAAAAAAAAAAAGTTCCTGTAGTGCATGATTGCCAGCCCGTGTCTTCTCCATTCTGCTCTGCTCAGCTGATAGGCGCATCAAAGGACCTACCAGATCACATAGTAGCTCAAATTTACCCTTAAACACACCTCCATGATGTTCTCACTACTGGCTGTTACCAGTTTACATCCCCCAGCAGCTAGAGTGTGCACAGTTCTCTGAAACCCCTTCAGCATTTATTCTTTGTAGACTTTTTGCTGAAGAACATTCTGACGGCTGTGAGGTGAACGTTTCTGTAATTGGATTTGCACGGCTTAATTAATTGCTGATGTTGCACATTTTTCTATTCCCTTTTATTTTAAAGGAAAAATAAAAGAAAAGACAAAATGTGCATAAGATATGCCTCTTGAAATGGTCTTCTTGAAATGTTGACGTCTTTTGAATCTTCTGGTCGATTTACCACCCCAGGATTTTTTTTTTTTTTTGATGGCAGGGGTCATTTACAGGCCTGCCATTATTTTGAATATTAAGTGACCATTACCGCTGTTGTGTGAAACGACCAGAAGGCGGCAGCACTTCTCCTTACCAAATCTGCTTACTAGGGCAACAGAGCCACAATGGAAGTTGTGTTGTAGGTTGTAAATTAGAACGGAATGTGCCAAGAAAAGCCCCTTAAGATTATGTCTCATTACTTCTTGTTTGTTTTTTAAATTTAATTTTTATTCTTTATCACAGCAAATTAGAGTACAATGTTTTGTTTGTTGTAGGCGTGAAAGATGTGGTTCTTTTACACATATACATATATGTATTCTTCTTCAGATCCTTTTCCCATGTAGGTTAGGACACGACGTTGTGTAGTCTTCCCTTGGTATGCCGTAGGTTTTTGGTGATTATATATTTCACATGTGTTTGTATATCTCTGATAACCCCAATATCGTGATGTATCCAATCCTCACAGCTTTCCATTTGGTGAACCATAAGTTGGTTTAATGAATCTGTGATTGCCTTTCTCTCTGGAAATATCTTCATTGGTATCAAGTTTTAGGTAACACCCATAAGTGATAAGTGATATGATAGGATATGTGTCTTTCGCTTTCTCGCTTACTACAAGTTGCAATGATTACCTCTAGACTCCTCTGTGGTCCTGCAAATGGCATTGTTTCATTTTTTGCCTTGGTTCATATTCCATCTGTACACGTACCAGTTCTTCTGTGTCCACTCATCTCTTGATGGACGTTTCGGTTGCTTCCACGTGTTGGCTATTGTAATACTTCTACAGTGCAGATTTGCCTTCCTGTGTCTTTCCAATTCTGTCTTCTTAGGATTTAGCCCGGGAAGTGGGCCTGCTGGATCATATAGTAGCTCAAGGTTGACCTTTTAAAGGCACCTCCATTCTGTTCCCATTAGTGGCTCTTAGCAGGTCACGTCCCACTTCCAATTGAGGGTATGCATTTCTCCAAAACCTCTTCAGCATTGATCACTTGTAGTTTTTTTTTTTTGCTGATGGTTATTCTGAGTGGTGTAAGCTGGTACTTCTTTGTGGTTGGGTTTGCATGTGTCTCATACTCCCTTGAAATTGAGCTTTCAGGCATGTCCTTTTAGTTTTCAAACAGTTATTACAGCTGACTTCTTCAAATTGTTTTCTTGAAGTATGTGCCACATTTTGCAATGTTTTGGCCTTTACCAGCATCAAGACATTTCTAGGGGCAGGTTTCATTTGCAGCCCTGCAGTACTTGTGCATATGAAGTGCCCATTAAGACAGATTTCAAAGCTGCTGTTGCAGGTATCGGCCAGAGGACGGCAGCATTTCTACGTTCCCCACTCTGGCACCTAGGGAAACAGATCTTCCTGCCAGTGGTGCTCCTCAGTTATAAATTAGAGTGCAATGTGCCCTGATATACCCCCAAAAGCTTACGTCTCCTTACTTATGTTTGTTTTTTAAATTAAATTCATAGTTTTTAGTGGAGCAATATTCCATTCTGTACATGGACCACTTCTTCTCTCTGCATTCCTCTGTTGATGGACATTTTCGTTGCTTCTAAGTGTTGCCTCTGGTAAATATTGCTGGAGTGCAGTGTTGCCAGCTGTGACTTTTGCTTCTCATTTTCTCAGGTGATAGGCCCAACAGTGGGTATGATTCATTGACTGGTAGCTCAGTGTTTACCTTTTCAAAGCACCTGCATTGTGTGTTCATTAGCGGCTCTTACCACATCCCAATTAACACTGAGGGTGTGCGTTTTCCCACAACCTCTTCAGCATTTATTGTTTGAAGAATGTTTTCTCATGGCCTTTCAGACTGGTGTGAGCTGATAGGCTTTTGTAATTTGGATTTGCATGTCTTTAATAATTCCTAATATTTGTCATTTCCCCACACGTTTCTCTTTTATTTAGAGAAAAAATAGTGTAAGTACAATATACCTCTTGAAACTGTGTTTTTGGAAGGTTGCCCTCTTTTGAATTTTGTGGTCGTTTTTCGACCCCAGGATTTTTTTTGAGAGCAGGTTTCATTTACATGCCTGCAGTGATTGTGAATATTTAGTGACCATTAGCACTGGGTTTAAAGCGGGTATTGTGGGAAACGGCCACAAGGCGGCAGCATTTCTCCATTCCCTAATCTGGTTACTAGGACAGCAGAGCCTTTCTGGAAGTCCTGTTACTAGGTTGTAAATTAGAATGGAATGTGCCAGGAAAAAGCCCCCGAAGTTTATGTCTCATTACTTCTTGTTCGTTGTTTTAATTGTTTTAACCAGGGTAATGATTAGAGTACAGTTTGTCCTAGGTGTACACAAACTGGTTCACTCGTACATCATATATATCTATTCATGTACAGATGCTTTTCCCGTGTAAAGGATTCCAGAGTGTTCTGCACACCTCCCTTGCTATGTGCTCGGGCTTTCTGATATATGTGCTTAATCTGTATTTGTATAGGTATGGTAAACCTAATCTTAATTTATCCATTGCCACCACCTTTCCTTTTAGATACGCATAGTTTGTTTTTGAAGTCTGTGTGTGTCTTTCTCTGTGGAAATATGTCCATTTTTGTCAGTTGTTAGGTAACACCTGTAAGTGATATCATAGGATATACGTCTTTTGCTTTCCAACTTACCTCATGTTCTGTGATTACCTCTAGGCTCATCTGTGGTACCTCAAAGAGCAGTGTTCCATTGTTTCCCATGGCTAATATTCCATTGTGTACGTGGACCACTTCTTCTTTATCCATTCATCTGTTGATGGGCATTTAGGTTGCGTCCATGTCTTGGCTATTGTGAATAAGGCTGCAGTGCAGCTTTGGCAGCGTCTGTCTTCTGGATTCTGGTCTTCTCAGGTGAGAGGCACAGCGGTGGGCCTGCTGCATCGAACGGTACCTCAATTTTTACTTTTAAACGCAGCTCCTTTCTGCTCTCATTATTGGCTGTTACCACTTTACATCTCACCAGCAGCTAGAGGGTACACAGTTCTCAAAAACCACTTCAGCATTTTTTATTTGTAGGCTTTTTGTTGATGGTCAGTCGACCTGTGTGAGTTGAAACCTTTTTGCAGATTAGATTTGCCTGAGTCTAATAATTCCTGAGGTTGAGCTTTTACCCATTTTCCTGTTTTCTTTCAAAAAGAGAGTCAGTCAAACTTACCTCTTCATAGTATCTTCTTGAAAATTTGGCCAGTTTTGAATTTTCTTGTCCATTCCCTACCTCAGCTCAATTGTTTAGGGCAGGTGTCCTTTACAGCCCTGAGTCCTTGGGAATGTTAAGAGACCATTAGCTGTGAGCTTAAAGCCGCTCTTGTGGGAAATGGCCACAAGGCGGCAGCATTTCTACATTTCCAACTTTGCGTTTTTGGGCAGCAGAGCCTTCCTGGAAATCATGTTAGTAGGCTGCAAATTAGAGTGGAAAGTGCCAGGGCACATCCCCAAGAGCTTATACCTCCTTAATTCTTGTTTGTTTTTTAAATTTAATTTTTATTAATGATCAGAGCAAATTTGATAAAACTATTTTGTTTCTCCTAGGTGTACAGAATCTGGTTCATTATATCAATGTATCTGTCTATTTATCTTTGGATCCTTTACCGTGTAGGTTATTAAAGAGCATTGAGTAGACCTGTCGTGGTATTCCATAGGTATTTTGTGATTCTATATTTCATATGTATTAGTACATGTCTGTTAACCCCCATATCGTAATTCATACATTCCTTACACTTTTCCATTTGGTTAAATGTAAATTTTTTCTCTTAATCCATGCTTTTCCTTCTCTTGGAAATAAGTTCCTGAGTATCAATTTTTAGGTAACACCTATAAGTGATGGCATAGGATATCTGTCTTTCACTTTCTTTCTTACTTCAAGTTGGGTGATTATCTCTAGGTCCTTATACGGTGGTGCAAACGGCACTGTTTCGCTGTTTTCCATGGCTAGTATTCCATTGTTTACATGGACCACTTCCTCTTTGTGCATTTTTCTGTTGATGGACATTTTGGTTTCTTCCAAGTCTTGGCTATGTTAAATGTTCCTGCAGGGCTTCCCTGGTGGTGCAGTGGTTAAGAGTCCGCCTGCCGATGCAGGGCACATGGGTTTGTGCCCCGGTCCGGGAAGCTCCCACATGCCGCCGAGCGGCTACATTCATGAGCCATGGCCGTTGAGCCTGCACGTCCCGAGACAGTGCTCTGCAACGGGAGAGCCCACAACAGTGAGAGGCCCACTTACCGCAAAAAAAAAAAAGTTCCTGCAGTGCAGGATTGCCAGCCCGTGTCTTCTCCATTCTGCTCTGCTCAGCTGATAGGCGCATCAAAGGACCTACCAGATCACATAGTAGCTCAAATTTACCCTTAAACACACCTCCATGATGTTCTCACTACTGGCTGTTACCAGTTTACATCCCCCAGCAGCTAGAGTGTACACAGTTCTCTGAAACCCCTTCAGCATTTATTCTTTGTAGACTTTTTGCTGAAGAACATTCTGACGGCTGTGAGGTGAACGTTTCTGTAATTGGATTTGCACGGCTTAATTAATTGCTGATGTTGCACATTTTTCTATTCCCTTTTATTTTAAAGGAAAAATAAAAGAAAAGACAAAATGTGCATAAGATATGCCTCTTGAAATGGTCTTCTTGAAATGTTGACGTCTTTTGAATCTTCTGGTCGATTTACCACCCCAGGATTTTTTTTTTTTTTTGATGGCAGGGGTCATTTACAGGCCTGCCATTATTTTGAATATTAAGTGACCATTACCGCTGTTGTGTGAAACGACCAGAAGGCGGCAGCACTTCTCCTTACCAAATCTGCTTACTAGGGCAACAGAGCCACAATGGAAGTTGTGTTGTAGGTTGTAAATTAGAACGGAATGTGCCAAGAAAAGCCCCTTAAGATTATGTCTCATTACTTCTTGTTTGTTTTTTAAATTTAATTTTTATTCTTTATCACAGCAAATTAGAGTACAATGTTTTGTTTGTTGTAGGCGTGAAAGATGTGGTTCTTTTACACATATACATATATGTATTCTTCTTCAGATCCTTTTCCCATGTAGGTTAGGACACGACGTTGTGTAGTCTTCCCTTGGTATGCCGTAGGTTTTTGGTGATTATATATTTCACATGTGTTTGTATATCTCTGATAACCCCAATATCGTGATGTATCCAATCCTCACAGCTTTCCATTTGGTGAACCATAAGTTGGTTTAATGAATCTGTGATTGCCTTTCTCTCTGGAAATATCTTCATTGGTATCAAGTTTTAGGTAACACCCATAAGTGATAAGTGATATGATAGGATATGTGTCTTTCGCTTTCTCACTTACTACAAGTTGCAATGATTACCTCTAGACTCCTCTGTGGTCCTGCAAATGGCATTGTTTCATTTTTTGCCTTGGTTCATATTCCATCTGTACACGTACCAGTTCTTCTGTGTCCACTCATCTCTTGATGGACGTTTTGGTTGCTTCCACGTGTTGGCTATTGTAATACTTCTACAGTGCAGATTTGCCTTCCTGTGTCTTTCCAATTCTGTCTTCTTAGGATTTAGCCCGGGAAGTGGGCCTGCTGGATCATATAGTAGCTCAAGGTTGACCTTTTAAAGGCACCTCCATTCTGTTCCCATTAGTGGCTCTTAGCAGGTTATGTCCCACTTCCAATTGAGGGTATGCATTTCTCCAAAACCTCTTCAGCATTGATCACTTGTAGTTTTTTTTTTTGCTGATGGTTATTCTGAGTGGTGTAAGCTGGTACTTCTTTGTGGTTGGGTTTGCATGTGTCTCATACTCCCTTGAAATTGAGCTTTCAGGCATGTCCTTTTAGTTTTCAAACAGTTATTACAGCTGACTTCTTCAAATTGTTTTCTTGAAGTATGTGCCACATTTTGCAATGTTTTGGCCTTTACCAGCATCAAGACATTTCTAGGGGCAGGTTTCATTTGCAGCCCTGCAGTACTTGTGCATATGAAGTGCCCATTAAGACAGATTTCAAAGCTGCTGTTGCAGGTATCGGCCAGAGGACGGCAGCATTTCTACGTTCCCCACTCTGGCACCTAGGGAAACAGATCTTCCTGCCAGTGGTGCTCCTCAGTTATAAATTAGAGTGCAATGTGCCCTGATATACCCCCAAAAGCTTACGTCTCCTTACTTATGTTTGTTTTTTAAATTAAATTCATAGTTTTTAGTGGAGCAATATTCCATTCTGTACATGGACCACTTCTTCTCTCTGCATTCCTCTGTTGATGGACATTTTCGTTGCTTCTAAGTGTTGCCTCTGGTAAATATTGCTGGAGTGCAGTGTTGCCAGCTGTGACTTTTGCTTCTCATTTTCTCAGGTGATAGGCCCAACAGTGGGTATGATTCATTGACTGGTAGCTCAGTGTTTACCTTTTCAAAGCACCTGCATTGTGTGTTCATTAGCAGCTCTTACCACATCCCAATTAACACCGAGGGTGTGCGTTTTCCCACAACCCCTTCAGCATTTATTGTTTGAAGAATGTTTGCTCATGGCCTTTCAGACTGGTGTGAGCTGATAGGATTTTGTAATTTGGATTTGCATGTCTTTAATAATTCCTAATATTCGTCATTTCCCCACACGTTTCTCTTTTATTTAGAGAAAAAATAGTGTAAGTACAATATACCTCTTGAAACTGTGTTTTTGGAAGGTTGCCCTCTTTTGAATTTTGTGGTCGTTTTTCGACCCCAGGATTTTTTTTGAGAGCAGGTTTCATTTACATGCCTGCAGTGATTGTGAATATTTAGTGACCATTAGCACTGGGTTTAAAGCGGGTATTGTGGGAAACGGCCACAAGGCGGCAGCATTTCTCCATTCCCAAATCTGGCTACTAGGACAGCAGAGCCTTCCTGGAAGTCCTGTTACTAGGTTGTAAATTAGAATGGAATGTGCCAGGAAAAAGCGCCCGAAGTTTATGTCTCATTACTTCTTGTTCGTTGTTTTAATTGTTTTAACCAGGGTAATGATTAGAGTACAGTTTGTCCTAGGTATACACAAACCGGTTCATTCGTACATCATATATATCTATTCATGTACAGATGCTTTTCCCGTGTAAAGGATTCCAGAGTGTTCTGCACACCTCCCTTGCTATGTGCTCGGGCTTTCTGATATATGTGCTTAATCTGCATTTGTATAGGTATGGTAAACCTAATCTTAATTTATCCATTGCCACCACCTTTCCTTTTAGATACGCATAGTTTGTTTTTGAAGTCTGTGTGTGTCTTTCTCTGTGGAAATATGTCCATTTTTGTCAGTTGTTAGGTAACACCTGTAAGTGATATCATAGGATATACGTCTATTGCTTTCCAACTTACCTCATGTTCTGTGATTACCTCTAGGCTCATCTGTGGTACCTCAAAGAGCAGTGTTCCATTGTTTCCCATGGCTAATATTCCATTGTGTACGTGGACCACTTCTTCTTTATCCATTCATCTGTTGATGGGCATTTAGGTTGCGTCCATGTCTTGGCTATTGTGAATAAGGCTGCAGTGCAGCTTTGGCAGCGTCTGTCTTCTGGATTCTGGTCTTCTCAGGTGAGAGGCACAGCGGTGGGCCTGCTGCATCGAACGGTACCTCAATTTTTACTTTTAAACGCAGCTCCTTTCTGCTCTCATTATTGGCTGTTACCACTTTACATCTCACCAGCAGCTAGAGGGTACACAGTTCTCAAAAACCACTTCAGCATTTTTTATTTGTAGGCTTTTTGTTGATGGTCAGTCGACCTGTGTGAGTTGAAACCTTTTTGCAGATTAGATTTGCCTGAGTCTAATAATTCCTGAGGTTGAGCTTTTACCCATTTTCCTGTTTTCTTTCAAAAAGAGAGTCAGTCAAACTTACCTCTTCATAGTATCTTCTTGAAAATTTGGCCAGTTTTGAATTTTCTTGTCCATTCCCTACCTCAGTTCAATTGTTTAGGGCAGGTGTCCTTTACAGCCCTGAGTCCTTGGGAATGTTAAGAGACCATTAGCTGTGAGCTTAAAGCCGCTCTTGTGGGAAATGGCCACAAGGCGGCAACATTTCTACATTTCCAACTTTGCGTTTTTGGGCAGCAGAGCCTTCCTGGAAATCATGTTAGTAGGCTGCAAATTAGAGTGGAAAGTGCCAGGGCACATCCCCAAGAGCTTATACCTCCTTAATTCTTGTTTGTTTTTTAAATTTAATTTTTATTAATGATCAGAGCAAATTTGATAAAACTATTTTGTTTCTCCTAGGTGTACAGAATCTGGTTCATTATATCAATGTATCTGTCTATTTATCTTTGGATCCTTTACCGTGTAGGTTATTAAAGAGCATTGAGTAGACCTGTCGTGGTATTCCATAGGTATTTTGTGATTCTATATTTCATATGTATTAGTACATGTCTGTTAACCCCCATATCGTAATTCATACATTCCTTACACTTTTCCATTTGGTTAAATGTAAATTTTTTCTCTTAATCCATGCTTTTCCTTCTCTTGGAAATAAGTTCCTGAGTATCAATTTTTAGGTAACACCTATAAGTGATGGCATAGGATATCTGTCTTTCACTTTCTTTCTTACTTCAAGTTGGGTGATTATCTCTAGGTCCTTATACGGTGGTGCAAACGGCACTGTTTCGCTGTTTTCCATGGCTAGTATTCCATTGTTTACATGGACCACTTCCTCTTTGTGCATTTTTCTGTTGATGGACATTTTGGTTTCTTCCAAGTCTTGGCTATGTTAAATGTTCCTGCAGGGCTTCCCTGGTGGTGCAGTGGTTAAGAGTCCGCCTGCCGATGCAGGGCACATGGGTTTGTGCCCCGGTCCGGGAAGCTCCCACATGCCGCCGAGCGGCTACATTCATGAGCCATGGCCGTTGAGCCTGCACGTCCCGAGACAGTGCTCTGCAACGGGAGAGCCCACAACAGTGAGAGGCCCACTTACCACAAAAAAAAAAAAGTTCCTGCAGTGCAGGATTGCCAGCCCGTGTCTTCTCCATTCTGCTCTGCTCAGCTGATAGGCGCATCAAAGGACCTACCAGATCACATAGTAGCTCAAATTTACCCTTAAACACACCTCCATGATGTTCTCACTACTGGCTGTTACCAGTTTACATCCCCCAGCAGCTAGAGTGTACACAGTTCTCTGAAACCCCTTCAGCATTTATTCTTTGTAGACTTTTTGCTGAAGAACATTCTGACGGCTGTGAGGTGAACGTTTCTGTAATTGGATTTGCACGGCTTAATTAATTGCTGATGTTGCACATTTTTCTATTCCCTTTTATTTTAAAGGAAAAATAAAAGAAAAGACAAAATGTGCATAAGATATGCCTCTTGAAATGGTCTTCTTGAAATGTTGACGTCTTTTGAATCTTCTGGTCGATTTACCACCCCAGGATTTTTTTTTTTTTTTGATGGCAGGGGTCATTTACAGGCCTGCCATTATTTTGAATATTAAGTGACCATTACCGCTGTTGTGTGAAACGACCAGAAGGCGGCAGCACTTCTCCTTACCAAATCTGCTTACTAGGGCAACAGAGCCACAATGGAAGTTGTGTTGTAGGTTGTAAATTAGAACGGAATGTGCCAAGAAAAGCCCCTTAAGATTATGTCTCATTACTTCTTGTTTGTTTTTTAAATTTAATTTTTATTCTTTATCACAGCAAATTAGAGTACAATGTTTTGTTTGTTGTAGGCGTGAAAGCTGTGGTTCTTTTACACATATACATATATGTATTCTTCTTCAGATCCTTTTCCCATGTAGGTTAGGACACGACGTTGTGTAGTCTTCCCTTGGTATGCCGTAGGTTTTTGGTGATTATATATTTCACATGTGTTTGTATATCTCTGATAACCCCAATATCGTGATGTATCCAATCCTCACAGCTTTCCATTTGGTGAACCATAAGTTGGTTTAATGAATCTGTGATTGCCTTTCTCTCTGGAAATATCTTCATTGGTATCAAGTTTTAGGTAACACCCATAAGTGATAAGTGATATGATAGGATATGTGTCTTTCGCTTTCTCGCTTACTACAAGTTGCAATGATTACCTCTAGACTCCTCTGTGGTCCTGCAAATGGCATTGTTTCATTTTTTGCCTTGGTTCATATTCCATCTGTACACGTACCAGTTCTTCTGTGTCCACTCATCTCTTGATGGACGTTTCGGTTGCTTCCACGTGTTGGCTATTGTAATACTTCTACAGTGCAGATTTGCCTTCCTGTGTCTTTCCAATTCTGTCTTCTTAGGATTTAGCCCGGGAAGTGGGCCTGCTGGATCATATAGTAGCTCAAGGTTGACCTTTTAAAGGCACCTCCATTCTGTTCCCATTAGTGGCTCTTAGCAGGTTATGTCCCACTTCCAATTGAGGGTATGCATTTCTCCAAAACCTCTTCAGCATTGATCACTTGTAGTTTTTTTTTTTGCTGATGGTTATTCTGAGTGGTGTAAGCTGGTACTTCTTTGTGGTTGGGTTTGCATGTGTCTCATACTCCCTTGAAATTGAGCTTTCAGGCATGTCCTTTTAGTTTTCAAACAGTTATTACAGCTGACTTCTTCAAATTGTTTTCTTGAAGTATGTGCCACATTTTGCAATGTTTTGGCCTTTACCAGCATCAAGACATTTCTAGGGGCAGGTTTCATTTGCAGCCCTGCAGTACTTGTGCATATGAAGTGCCCATTAAGACAGATTTCAAAGCTGCTGTTGCAGGTATCGGCCAGAGGACGGCAGCATTTCTACGTTCCCCACTCTGGCACCTAGGGAAACAGATCTTCCTGCCAGTGGTGCTCCTCAGTTATAAATTAGAGTGCAATGTGCCCTGATATACCCCCAAAAGCTTACGTCTCCTTACTTATGTTTGTTTTTTAAATTAAATTCATAGTTTTTAGTGGAGCAATATTCCATTCTGTACATGGACCACTTCTTCTCTCTGCATTCCTCTGTTGATGGACATTTTCGTTGCTTCTAAGTGTTGCCTCTGGTAAATATTGCTGGAGTGCAGTGTTGCCAGCTGTGACTTTTGCTTCTCATTTTCTCAGGTGATAGGCCCAACAGTGGGTATGATTCATTGACTGGTAGCTCAGTGTTTACCTTTTCAAAGCACCTGCATTGTGTGTTCATTAGCGGCTCTTACCACATCCCAATTAACACCGAGGGTGTGCGTTTTCCCACAACCTCTTCAGCATTTATTGTTTGAAGAATGTTTGCTCATGGCCTTTCAGACTGGTGTGAGCTGATAGGCTTTTGTAATTTGGATTTGCATGTCTTTAATAATTCCTAATATTTGTCATTTCCCCACACGTTTCTCTTTTATTTAGAGAAAAAATAGTGTAAGTACAATATACCTCTTGAAACTGTGTTTTTGGAAGGTTGCCCTCTTTTGAATTTTGTGGTCGTTTTTCGACCCCAGGATTTTTTTTGAGAGCAGGTTTCATTTACATGCCTGCAGTGATTGTGAATATTTAGTGACCATTAGCACTGGGTTTAAAGCGGGTATTGTGGGAAACGGCCACAAGGCGGCAGCATTTCTCCATTCCCTAATCTGGTTACTAGGACAGCAGAGCCTTTCTGGAAGTCCTGTTACTAGGTTGTAAATTAGAATGGAATGTGCCAGGAAAAAGCCCCCGAAGTTTATGTCTCATTACTTCTTGTTCGTTGTTTTAATTGTTTTAACCAGGGTAATGATTAGAGTACAGTTTGTCCTAGGTGTACACAAACTGGTTCACTCGTACATCATATATATCTATTCATGTACAGATGCTTTTCCCGTGTAAAGGATTCCAGAGTGTTCTGCACACCTCCCTTGCTATGTGCTCGGGCTTTCTGATATATGTGCTTAATCTGTATTTGTATAGGTATGGTAAACCTAATCTTAATTTATCCATTGCCACCACCTTTCCTTTTAGATACGCATAGTTTGTTTTTGAAGTCTGTGTGTGTCTTTCTCTGTGGAAATATGTCCATTTTTGTCAGTTGTTAGGTAACACCTGTAAGTGATATCATAGGATATACGTCTTTTGCTTTCCAACTTACCTCATGTTCTGTGATTACCTCTAGGCTCATCTGTGGTACCTCAAAGAGCAGTGTTCCATTGTTTCCCATGGCTAATATTCCATTGTGTACGTGGACCACTTCTTCTTTATCCATTCATCTGTTGATGGGCATTTAGGTTGCGTCCATGTCTTGGCTATTGTGAATAAGGCTGCAGTGCAGCTTTGGCAGCGTCTGTCTTCTGGATTCTGGTCTTCTCAGGTGAGAGGCACAGCGGTGGGCCTGCTGCATCGAACGGTACCTCAATTTTTACTTTTAAACGCAGCTCCTTTCTGCTCTCATTATTGGCTGTTACCACTTTACATCTCACCAGCAGCTAGAGGGTACACAGTTCTCAAAAACCACTTCAGCATTTTTTATTTGTAGGCTTTTTGTTGATGGTCAGTCGACCTGTGTGAGTTGAAACCTTTTTGCAGATTAGATTTGCCTGAGTCTAATAATTCCTGAGGTTGAGCTTTTACCCATTTTCCTGTTTTCTTTCAAAAAGAGAGTCAGTCAAACTTACCTCTTCATAGTATCTTCTTGAAAATTTGGCCAGTTTTGAATTTTCTTGTCCATTCCCTACCTCAGTTCAATTGTTTAGGGCAGGTGTCCTTTACAGCCCTGAGTCCTTGGGAATGTTAAGAGACCATTAGCTGTGAGCTTAAAGCCGCTCTTGTGGGAAATGGCCACAAGGCGGCAGCATTTCTACATTTCCAACTCTGAGTTTTTGGGCAGCAGAGCCTTCCTGGAAATCGTGTTAGTAGGCAGCCAATTAGAGTGGAAAGTGCCAGGGCACATCCCCAAGAGCTTATACCTCCTTAATTCTTGTTTGTTTTTTAAATTTAATTTTTATTAATGATCAGAGCAAATTTGATAAAACTATTTTGTTTCTCCTAGGTGTACAGAATCTGGTTCATTATATCAATGTATCTGTCTATTTATCTTTGGATCCTTTTCCGTGTAGGTTATTAAAGAGCATTGAGTAGACGTGTCTTGGTATTCCATAGGTATTTTGTGATTCTATATTTCATATGTATTAGTACATGTCTGTTAACCCCCATATCGTAATTCATACATTCCTTACACTTTTCCATTTGGTTAAATGTAAATTTTTTCTCTTAATCCATGCTTTTCCTTCTCTTGGAAATAAGTTCCTGAGTATCAATTTTTAGGTAACACCTATAAGTGATGGCATAGGATATCTGTCTTTCACTTTTTTTCTTACTTCAAGTTGGGTGATTATCTCTAGGTCCTTATATGGTGGTGCAAACGGCACTGTTTCGCTGTTTTCCATGACTAGTATTCCATTGTTTACATGGACCACTTCCTCTTTGAGCATTTTTCTGTTGATGGACATTTTGGTTTCTTCCAAGTCTTGGCTATGTTAAATGTTCCTGCAGAGCTTCCCTGGTGGTGCAGTGGTTAAGAGTCCGCCTGCCGATGCAGGGCACATGGGTTTGTGCCCCAGTCCGGGAAGCTCCCACATGCCGCCGAGCGGCTACATGCATGAGCCATGGCCATTGAGCCTGCACGTCCCGAGACAGTGCTCTGCAACGGGAGAGCCCACAACAGTGAGAGGCCCACTTACCGCAAAAAAAAAAAAAAAGTTCCTGCAGTGCATGATTGCCAGCCCGTGTCTTCTCCATTCTGCTCTGCTCAGCTGATAGGCGCATCAAAGGACCTACCAGATCACATAGTAGCTCAAATTTACCCTTAAACACACCTCCATGATGTTCTCACTACTGGCTGTTACCAGTTTACATCCCCCAGCAGCTAGAGTGTGCACAGTTCTCTGAAACCCCTTCAGCATTTATTCTTTGTAGACTTTTTGCTGAAGAACATTCTGACAGCTGTGAGGTGAACGTTTCTGTAATTGGATTTGCACGGCTTAATTAATTGCTGATGTTGCACATTTTTCTATTCCCTTTTATTTTAAAGGAAAAATAAAAGAAAAGACAAAATGTGCATAAGATATGCCTCTTGAAATGGTCTTCTTGAAATGTTGACGTCTTTTGAATCTTCTGGTCGATTTACCACCCCAGGATTTTTTTTTTTTTTTGATGGCAGGGGTCATTTACAGGCCTGCCATTATTTTGAATATTAAGTGACCATTACCGCTGTTGTGTGAAACGACCAGAAGGCGGCAGCACTTCTCCTTACCAAATCTGCTTACTAGGGCAACAGAGCCACAATGGAAGTTGTGTTGTAGGTTGTAAATTAGAACGGAATGTGCCAAGAAAAGCCCCTTAAGATTATGTCTCATTACTTCTTGTTTGTTTTTTAAATTTAATTTTTATTCTTTATCACAGCAAATTAGAGTACAATGTTTTGTTTGTTGTAGGCGTGAAAGATGTGGTTCTTTTACACATATACATATATGTATTCTTCTTCAGATCCTTTTCCCATGTAGGTTAGGACACGACGTTGTGTAGTCTTCCCTTGGTATGCCGTAGGTTTTTGGTGATTATATATTTCACATGTGTTTGTATATCTCTGATAACCCCAATATCGTGATGTATCCAATCCTCACAGCTTTCCATTTGGTGAACCATAAGTTGGTTTAATGAATCTGTGATTGCCTTTCTCTCTGGAAATATCTTCATTGGTATCAAGTTTTAGGTAACACCCATAAGTGATAAGTGATATGATAGGATATGTGTCTTTCGCTTTCTCGCTTACTACAAGTTGCAATGATTACCTCTAGACTCCTCTGTGGTCCTGCAAATGGCATTGTTTCATTTTTTGCCTTGGTTCATATTCCATCTGTACACGTACCAGTTCTTCTGTGTCCACTCATCTCTTGATGGACGTTTTGGTTGCTTCCACGTGTTGGCTATTGTAATACTTCTACAGTGCAGATTTGCCTTCCTGTGTCTTTCCAATTCTGTCTTCTTAGGATTTAGCCCGGGAAGTGGGCCTGCTGGATCATATAGTAGCTCAAGGTTGACCTTTTAAAGGCACCTCCATTCTGTTCCCATTAGTGGCTCTTAGCAGGTTATGTCCCACTTCCAATTGAGGGTATGCATTTCTCCAAAACCTCTTCAGCATTGATCACTTGTAGTTTTTTTTTTTGCTGATGGTTATTCTGAGTGGTGTAAGCTGGTACTTCTTTGTGGTTGGGTTTGCATGTGTCTCATACTCCCTTGAAATTGAGCTTTCAGGCATGTCCTTTTAGTTTTCAAACAGTTATTACAGCTGACTTCTTCAAATTGTTTTCTTGAAGTATGTGCCACATTTTGCAATGTTTTGGCCTTTACCAGCATCAAGACATTTCTAGGGGCAGGTTTCATTTGCAGCCCTGCAGTACTTGTGCATATGAAGTGCCCATTAAGACAGATTTCAAAGCTGCTGTTGCAGGTATCGGCCAGAGGACGGCAGCATTTCTACGTTCCCCACTCTGGCACCTAGGGAAACAGATCTTCCTGCCAGTGGTGCTCCTCAGTTATAAATTAGAGTGCAATGTGCCCTGATATACCCCCAAAAGCTTACGTCTCCTTACTTATGTTTGTTTTTTAAATTAAATTCATAGTTTTTAGTGGAGCAATATTCCATTCTGTACATGGACCACTTCTTCTCTCTGCATTCCTCTGTTGATGGACATTTTCGTTGCTTCTAAGTGTTGCCTCTGGTAAATATTGCTGGAGTGCAGTGTTGCCAGCTGTGACTTTTGCTTCTCATTTTCTCAGGTGATAGGCCCAACAGTGGGTATGATTCATTGACTGGTAGCTCAGTGTTTACCTTTTCAAAGCACCTGCATTGTGTGTTCATTAGCGGCTCTTACCACATCCCAATTAACACCGAGGGTGTGCGTTTTCCCACAACCTCTTCAGCATTTATTGTTTGAAGAATGTTTGCTCATGGCCTTTCAGACTGGTGTGAGCTGATAGGCTTTTGTAATTTGGATTTGCATGTCTTTAATAATTCCTAATATTTGTCATTTCCCCACACGTTTCTCTTTTATTTAGAGAAAAAATAGTGTAAGTACAATATACCTCTTGAAACTGTGTTTTTGGAAGGTTGCCCTCTTTTGAATTTTGTGGTCGTTTTTCGACCCCAGGATTTTTTTTGAGAGCAGGTTTCATTTACATGCCTGCAGTGATTGTGAATATTTAGTGACCATTAGCACTGGGTTTAAAGCGGGTATTGTGGGAAACGGCCACAAGGCGGCAGCATTTCTCCATTCCCTAATCTGGTTACTAGGACAGCAGAGCCTTTCTGGAAGTCCTGTTACTAGGTTGTAAATTAGAATGGAATGTGCCAGGAAAAAGCCCCCGAAGTTTATGTCTCATTACTTCTTGTTCGTTGTTTTAATTGTTTTAACCAGGGTAATGATTAGAGTACAGTTTGTCCTAGGTGTACACAAACTGGTTCACTCGTACATCATATATATCTATTCATGTACAGATGCTTTTCCCGTGTAAAGGATTCCAGAGTGTTCTGCACACCTCCCTTGCTATGTGCTCGGGCTTTCTGATATATGTGCTTAATCTGTATTTGTATAGGTATGGTAAACCTAATCTTAATTTATCCATTGCCACCACCTTTCCTTTTAGATACGCATAGTTTGTTTTTGAAGTCTGTGTGTGTCTTTCTCTGTGGAAATATGTCCATTTTTGTCAGTTGTTAGGTAACACCTGTAAGTGATATCATAGGATATACGTCTTTTGCTTTCCAACTTACCTCATGTTCTGTGATTACCTCTAGGCTCATCTGTGGTACCTCAAAGAGCAGTGTTCCATTGTTTCCCATGGCTAATATTCCATTGTGTACGTGGACCACTTCTTCTTTATCCATTCATCTGTTGATGGGCATTTAGGTTGCGTCCATGTCTTGGCTATTGTGAATAAGGCTGCAGTGCAGCTTTGGCAGCGTCTGTCTTCTGGATTCTGGTCTTCTCAGGTGAGAGGCACAGCGGTGGGCCTGCTGCATCGAACGGTACCTCAATTTTTACTTTTAAACGCAGCTCCTTTCTGCTCTCATTATTGGCTGTTACCACTTTACATCTCACCAGCAGCTAGAGGGTACACAGTTCTCAAAAACCACTTCAGCATTTTTTATTTGTAGGCTTTTTGTTGATGGTCAGTCGACCTGTGTGAGTTGAAACCTTTTTGCAGATTAGATTTGCCTGAGTCTAATAATTCCTGAGGTTGAGCTTTTACCCATTTTCCTGTTTTCTTTCAAAAAGAGAGTCAGTCAAACTTACCTCTTCATAGTATCTTCTTGAAAATTTGGCCAGTTTTGAATTTTCTTGTCCATTCCCTACCTCAGTTCAATTGTTTAGGGCAGGTGTCCTTTACAGCCCTGAGTCCTTGGGAATGTTAAGAGACCATTAGCTGTGAGCTTAAAGCCGCTCTTGTGGGAAATGGCCACAAGGCGGCAGCATTTCTACATTTCCAACTCTGAGTTTTTGGGCAGCAGAGCCTTCCTGGAAATCGTGTTAGTAGGCAGCCAATTAGAGTGGAAAGTGCCAGGGCACATCCCCAAGAGCTTATACCTCCTTAATTCTTGTTTGTTTTTTAAATTTAATTTTTATTAATGATCAGAGCAAATTTGATAAAACTATTTTGTTTCTCCTAGGTGTACAGAATCTGGTTCATTATATCAATGTATCTGTCTATTTATCTTTGGATCCTTTTCCGTGTAGGTTATTAAAGAGCATTGAGTAGACGTGTCTTGGTATTCCATAGGTATTTTGTGATTCTATATTTCATATGTATTAGTACATGTCTGTTAACCCCCATATCGTAATTCATACATTCCTTACACTTTTCCATTTGGTTAAATGTAAATTTTTTCTCTTAATCCATGCTTTTCCTTCTCTTGGAAATAAGTTCCTGAGTATCAATTTTTAGGTAACACCTATAAGTGATGGCATAGGATATCTGTCTTTCACTTTTTTTCTTACTTCAAGTTGGGTGATTATCTCTAGGTCCTTATATGGTGGTGCAAACGGCACTGTTTCGCTGTTTTCCATGACTAGTATTCCATTGTTTACATGGACCACTTCCTCTTTGAGCATTTTTCTGTTGATGGACATTTTGGTTTCTTCCAAGTCTTGGCTATGTTAAATGTTCCTGCAGAGCTTCCCTGGTGGTGCAGTGGTTAAGAGTCCGCCTGCCGATGCAGGGCACATGGGTTTGTGCCCCAGTCCGGGAAGCTCCCACATGCCGCCGAGCGGCTACATGCATGAGCCATGGCCATTGAGCCTGCACGTCCCGAGACAGTGCTCTGCAACGGGAGAGCCCACAACAGTGAGAGGCCCACTTACCGCAAAAAAAAAAAAAAAGTTCCTGCAGTGCATGATTGCCAGCCCGTGTCTTCTCCATTCTGCTCTGCTCAGCTGATAGGCGCATCAAAGGACCTACCAGATCACATAGTAGCTCAAATTTACCCTTAAACACACCTCCATGATGTTCTCACTACTGGCTGTTACCAGTTTACATCCCCCAGCAGCTAGAGTGTGCACAGTTCTCTGAAACCCCTTCAGCATTTATTCTTTGTAGACTTTTTGCTGAAGAACATTCTGACAGCTGTGAGGTGAACGTTTCTGTAATTGGATTTGCACGGCTTAATTAATTGCTGATGTTGCACATTTTTCTATTCCCTTTTATTTTAAAGGAAAAATAAAAGAAAAGACAAAATGTGCATAAGATATGCCTCTTGAAATGGTCTTCTTGAAATGTTGACGTCTTTTGAATCTTCTGGTCGATTTACCACCCCAGGATTTTTTTTTTTTTTTGATGGCAGGGGTCATTTACAGGCCTGCCATTATTTTGAATATTAAGTGACCATTACCGCTGTTGTGTGAAACGACCAGAAGGCGGCAGCACTTCTCCTTACCAAATCTGCTTACTAGGGCAACAGAGCCACAATGGAAGTTGTGTTGTAGGTTGTAAATTAGAACGGAATGTGCCAAGAAAAGCCCCTTAAGATTATGTCTCATTACTTCTTGTTTGTTTTTTAAATTTAATTTTTATTCTTTATCACAGCAAATTAGAGTACAATGTTTTGTTTGTTGTAGGCGTGAAAGATGTGGTTCTTTTACACATATACATATATGTATTCTTCTTCAGATCCTTTTCCCATGTAGGTTAGGACACGACGTTGTGTAGTCTTCCCTTGGTATGCCGTAGGTTTTTGGTGATTATATATTTCACATGTGTTTGTATATCTCTGATAACCCCAATATCGTGATGTATCCAATCCTCACAGCTTTCCATTTGGTGAACCATAAGTTGGTTTAATGAATCTGTGATTGCCTTTCTCTCTGGAAATATCTTCATTGGTATCAAGTTTTAGGTAACACCCATAAGTGATAAGTGATATGATAGGATATGTGTCTTTCGCTTTCTCGCTTACTACAAGTTGCAATGATTACCTCTAGACTCCTCTGTGGTCCTGCAAATGGCATTGTTTCATTTTTTGCCTTGGTTCATATTCCATCTGTACACGTACCAGTTCTTCTGTGTCCACTCATCTCTTGATGGACGTTTCGGTTGCTTCCACGTGTTGGCTATTGTAATACTTCTACAGTGCAGATTTGCCTTCCTGTGTCTTTCCAATTCTGTCTTCTTAGGATTTAGCCCGGGAAGTGGGCCTGCTGGATCATATAGTAGCTCAAGGTTGACCTTTTAAAGGCACCTCCATTCTGTTCCCATTAGTGGCTCTTAGCAGGTCACGTCCCACTTCCAATTGAGGGTATGCATTTCTCCAAAACCTCTTCAGCATTGATCACTTGTAGTTTTTTTTTTTGCTGATGGTTATTCTGAGTGGTGTAAGCTGGTACTTCTTTGTGGTTGGGTTTGCATGTGTCTCATACTCCCTTGAAATTGAGCTTTCAGGCATGTCCTTTTAGTTTTCAAACAGTTATTACAGCTGACTTCTTCAAATTGTTTTCTTGAAGTATGTGCCACATTTTGCAATGTTTTGGCCTTTACCAGCATCAAGACATTTCTAGGGGCAGGTTTCATTTGCAGCCCTGCAGTACTTGTGCATATGAAGTGCCCATTAAGACAGATTTCAAAGCTGCTGTTGCAGGTATCGGCCAGAGGACGGCAGCATTTCTACGTTCCCCACTCTGGCACCTAGGGAAACAGATCTTCCTGCCAGTGGTGCTCCTCAGTTATAAATTAGAGTGCAATGTGCCCTGATATACCCCCAAAAGCTTACGTCTCCTTACTTATGTTTGTTTTTTAAATTAAATTCATAGTTTTTAGTGGAGCAATATTCCATTCTGTACATGGACCACTTCTTCTCTCTGCATTCCTCTGTTGATGGACATTTTCGTTGCTTCTAAGTGTTGCCTCTGGTAAATATTGCTGGAGTGCAGTGTTGCCAGCTGTGACTTTTGCTTCTCATTTTCTCAGGTGATAGGCCCAACAGTGGGTATGATTCATTGACTGGTAGCTCAGTGTTTACCTTTTCAAAGCACCTGCATTGTGTGTTCATTAGCGGCTCTTACCACATCCCAATTAACACCGAGGGTGTGCGTTTTCCCACAACCTCTTCAGCATTTATTGTTTGAAGAATGTTTGCTCATGGCCTTTCAGACTGGTGTGAGCTGATAGGCTTTTGTAATTTGGATTTGCATGTCTTTAATAATTCCTAATATTTGTCATTTCCCCACACGTTTCTCTTTTATTTAGAGAAAAAATAGTGTAAGTACAATATACCTCTTGAAACTGTGTTTTTGGAAGGTTGCCCTCTTTTGAATTTTGTGGTCGTTTTTCGACCCCAGGATTTTTTTTGAGAGCAGGTTTCATTTACATGCCTGCAGTGATTGTGAATATTTAGTGACCATTAGCACTGGGTTTAAAGCGGGTATTGTGGGAAACGGCCACAAGGCGGCAGCATTTCTCCATTCCCTAATCTGGTTACTAGGACAGCAGAGCCTTTCTGGAAGTCCTGTTACTAGGTTGTAAATTAGAATGGAATGTGCCAGGAAAAAGCCCCCGAAGTTTATGTCTCATTACTTCTTGTTCGTTGTTTTAATTGTTTTAACCAGGGTAATGATTAGAGTACAGTTTGTCCTAGGTGTACACAAACTGGTTCACTCGTACATCATATATATCTATTCATGTACAGATGCTTTTCCCGTGTAAAGGATTCCAGAGTGTTCTGCACACCTCCCTTGCTATGTGCTCGGGCTTTCTGATATATGTGCTTAATCTGTATTTGTATAGGTATGGTAAACCTAATCTTAATTTATCCATTGCCACCACCTTTCCTTTTAGATACGCATAGTTTGTTTTTGAAGTCTGTGTGTGTCTTTCTCTGTGGAAATATGTCCATTTTTGTCAGTTGTTAGGTAACACCTGTAAGTGATATCATAGGATATACGTCTTTTGCTTTCCAACTTACCTCATGTTCTGTGATTACCTCTAGGCTCATCTGTGGTACCTCAAAGAGCAGTGTTCCATTGTTTCCCATGGCTAATATTCCATTGTGTACGTGGACCACTTCTTCTTTATCCATTCATCTGTTGATGGGCATTTAGGTTGCGTCCATGTCTTGGCTATTGTGAATAAGGCTGCAGTGCAGCTTTGGCAGCGTCTGTCTTCTGGATTCTGGTCTTCTCAGGTGAGAGGCACAGCGGTGGGCCTGCTGCATCGAACGGTACCTCAATTTTTACTTTTAAACGCAGCTCCTTTCTGCTCTCATTATTGGCTGTTACCACTTTACATCTCACCAGCAGCTAGAGGGTACACAGTTCTCAAAAACCACTTCAGCATTTTTTATTTGTAGGCTTTTTGTTGATGGTCAGTCGACCTGTGTGAGTTGAAACCTTTTTGCAGATTAGATTTGCCTGAGTCTAATAATTCCTGAGGTTGAGCTTTTACCCATTTTCCTGTTTTCTTTCAAAAAGAGAGTCAGTCAAACTTACCTCTTCATAGTATCTTCTTGAAAATTTGGCCAGTTTTGAATTTTCTTGTCCATTCCCTACCTCAGCTCAATTGTTTAGGGCAGGTGTCCTTTACAGCCCTGAGTCCTTGGGAATGTTAAGAGACCATTAGCTGTGAGCTTAAAGCCGCTCTTGTGGGAAATGGCCACAAGGCGGCAGCATTTCTACATTTCCAACTTTGCATTTTTGGGCAGCAGAGCCTTCCTGGAAATCATGTTAGTAGGCTGCAAATTAGAGTGGAAAGTGCCAGGGCACATCCCCAAGAGCTTATACCTCCTTAATTCTTGTTTGTTTTTTAAATTTAATTTTTATTAATGATCAGAGCAAATTTGATAAAACTATTTTGTTTCTCCTAGGTGTACAGAATCTGGTTCATTATATCAATGTATCTGTCTATTTATCTTTGGATCCTTTACCGTGTAGGTTATTAAAGAGCATTGAGTAGACCTGTCGTGGTATTCCATAGGTATTTTGTGATTCTATATTTCATATGTATTAGTACATGTCTGTTAACCCCCATATCGTAATTCATACATTCCTTACACTTTTCCATTTGGTTAAATGTAAATTTTTTCTCTTAATCCATGCTTTTCCTTCTCTTGGAAATAAGTTCCTGAGTATCAATTTTTAGGTAACACCTATAAGTGATGGCATAGGATATCTGTCTTTCACTTTCTTTCTTACTTCAAGTTGGGTGATTATCTCTAGGTCCTTATATGGTGGTGCAAACGGCACTGTTTCGCTGTTTTCCATGGCTAGTATTCCATTGTTTACATGGACCACTTCCTCTTTGTGCATTTTTCTGTTGATGGACATTTTGGTTTCTTCCAAGTCTTGGCTATGTTAAATGTTCCTGCAGGGCTTCCCTGGTGGTGCAGTGGTTAAGAGTCCGCCTGCCGATGCAGGGCACATGGGTTTGTGCCCCGGTCCGGGAAGCTCCCACATGCCGCCGAGCGGCTACATTCATGAGCCATGGCCGTTGAGCCTGCACGTCCCGAGACAGTGCTCTGCAACGGGAGAGCCCACAACAGTGAGAGGCCCACTTACCGCAAAAAAAAAAAAGTTCCTGCAGTGCAGGATTGCCAGCCCGTGTCTTCTCCATTCTGCTCTGCTCAGCTGATAGGCGCATCAAAGGACCTACCAGATCACATAGTAGCTCAAATTTACCCTTAAACACACCTCCATGATGTTCTCACTACTGGCTGTTACCAGTTTACATCCCCCAGCAGCTAGAGTGTACACAGTTCTCTGAAACCCCTTCAGCATTTATTCTTTGTAGACTTTCTGCTGAAGAACATTCTGACGGCTGTGAGGTGAACGTTTCTGTAATTGGATTTGCACGGCTTAATTAATTGCTGATGTTGCACATTTTTCTATTCCCTTTTATTTTAAAGGAAAAATAAAAGAAAAGACAAAATGTGCATAAGATATGCCTCTTGAAATGGTCTTCTTGAAATGTTGACGTCTTTTGAATCTTCTGGTCGATTTACCACCCCAGGATTTTTTTTTTTTTTTGATGGCAGGGGTCATTTACAGGCCTGCCATTATTTTGAATATTAAGTGACCATTACCGCTGTTGTGTGAAACGACCAGAAGGCGGCAGCACTTCTCCTTACCAAATCTGCTTACTAGGGCAACAGAGCCACAATGGAAGTTGTGTTGTAGGTTGTAAATTAGAACGGAATGTGCCAAGAAAAGCCCCTTAAGATTATGTCTCATTACTTCTTGTTTGTTTTTTAAATTTAATTTTTATTCTTTATCACAGCAAATTAGAGTACAATGTTTTGTTTGTTGTAGGCGTGAAAGATGTGGTTCTTTTACACATATACATATATGTATTCTTCTTCAGATCCTTTTCCCATGTAGGTTAGGACACGACGTTGTGTAGTCTTCCCTTGGTATGCCGTAGGTTTTTGGTGATTATATATTTCACATGTGTTTGTATATCTCTGATAACCCCAATATCGTGATGTATCCAATCCTCACAGCTTTCCATTTGGTGAACCATAAGTTGGTTTAATGAATCTGTGATTGCCTTTCTCTCTGGAAATATCTTCATTGGTATCAAGTTTTAGGTAACACCCATAAGTGATAAGTGATATGATAGGATATGTGTCTTTCGCTTTCTCACTTACTACAAGTTGCAATGATTACCTCTAGACTCCTCTGTGGTCCTGCAAATGGCATTGTTTCATTTTTTGCCTTGGTTCATATTCCATCTGTACACGTACCAGTTCTTCTGTGTCCACTCATCTCTTGATGGACGTTTTGGTTGCTTCCACGTGTTGGCTATTGTAATACTTCTACAGTGCAGATTTGCCTTCCTGTGTCTTTCCAATTCTGTCTTCTTAGGATTTAGCCCGGGAAGTGGGCCTGCTGGATCATATAGTAGCTCAAGGTTGACCTTTTAAAGGCACCTCCATTCTGTTCCCATTAGTGGCTCTTAGCAGGTTATGTCCCACTTCCAATTGAGGGTATGCATTTCTCCAAAACCTCTTCAGCATTGATCACTTGTAGTTTTTTTTTTTGCTGATGGTTATTCTGAGTGGTGTAAGCTGGTACTTCTTTGTGGTTGAGTTTGCATGTGTCTCATACTCCCTTGAAATTGAGCTTTCAGGCATGTCCTTTTAGTTTTCAAACAGTTATTACAGCTGACTTCTTCAAATTGTTTTCTTGAAGTATGTGCCACATTTTGCAATGTTTTGGCCTTTACCAGCATCAAGACATTTCTAGGGGCAGGTTTCATTTGCAGCCCTGCAGTACTTGTGCATATGAAGTGCCCATTAAGACAGATTTCAAAGCTGCTGTTGCAGGTATCGGCCAGAGGATGGCAGCATTTCTACGTTCCCCACTCTGGCACCTAGGGAAACAGATCTTCCTGCCAGTGGTGCTCCTCAGTTATAAATTAGAGTGCAATGTGCCCTGATATACCCCCAAAAGCTTATGTCTCCTTACTTATGTTTGTTTTTTAAATTAAATTCATAGTTTTTAGTGGAGCACTAGGCCATTCTGTACATGGACCTCTTCTTCTCTCTTCATTCCTCTGTTGATGGACATTTTCGTTGCTTCTAAGTGTTGCCTCTGGTAAATATTGCTGGAGTGCAGTGTTGCCAGCTGTGACTTTTGCTTCTCATTTTCTCAGGTGATAGGCCCAACAGTGGGTATGATTCATTGACTGGTAGCTCAGTGTTTACCTTTTCAAAGCACCTGCATTGTGTGTTCATTAGCGGCTCTTACCACATCCCAATTAACACCGAGGGTGTGCGTTTTCCCACAACCCCTTCAGCATTTATTGTTTGAAGAATGTTTGCTCATGGCCTTTCAGACTGGTGTGAGCTGATAGGATTTTGTAATTTGGATTTGCATGTCTTTAATAATTCCTAATATTCGTCATTTCCCCACACGTTTCTCTTTTATTTAGAGAAAAAATAGTGTAAGTACAATATACCTCTTGAAACTGTGTTTTTGGAAGGTTGCCCTCTTTTGAATTTTGTGGTCGTTTTTCGACCCCAGGATTTTTTTTGAGAGCAGGTTTCATTTACATGCCTGCAGTGATTGTGAATATTTAGTGACCATTAGCACTGGGTTTAAAGCGGGTATTGTGGGAAACGGCCACAAGGCGGCAGCATTTCTCCATTCCCAAATCTGGTTACTAGGACAGCAGAGCCTTTCTGGAAGTCCTGTTACTAGGTTGTAAATTAGAATGGAATGTGCCAGGAAAAAGCCCCTGAAGTTTATGTCTCATTACTTCTTGTTCGTTGTTTTAATTGTTTTAACCAGGGTAATGATTAGAGTACAGTTTGTCCTAGGTGTACACAAACTGGTTCACTCGTACATCATATATATCTATTCATGTACAGATGCTTTTCCCGTTTAAAGGATTCCAGAGTGTTCTGCACACCTCCCTTGCTATGTGCTCGGGCTTTCTGATATATGTGCTTAATCTGTATTTGTATAGGTATGGTAAACCTAATCTTAATTTATCCATTGCCACCACCTTTCCTTTTAGATACGCATAGTTTGTTTTTGAAGTCTGTGTGTGTCTTTCTCTGTGGAAATATGTCCATTTTTGTCAGTTGTTAGGTAACACCTGTAAGTGATATCATAGGATATACGTCTTTTGCTTTCCAACTTACCTCATGTTCTGTGATTACCTCTAGGCTCATCTGTGGTACCTCAAAGAGCAGTGTTCCATTGTTTCCCATGGCTAATATTCCATTGTGTACGTGGACCACTTCTTCTTTATCCATTCATCTGTTGATGGGCATTTAGGTTGCTTCCATGTCTTGGCTATTGTGAATAAGGCTGCAGTGCAGCTTTGGCAGCGTCTGTCTTCTGGATTCTGGTCTTCTCAGGTGAGAGGCACAGCGGTGGGCCTGCTGCATTGAACGGTACCTCAATTTTTACTTTTAAACGCAGCTCCTTTCTGCTCTCATTATTGGCTGTTACCACTTTACATCTCACCAGCAGCTAGAGGGTACACAGTTCTCAAAAACCACTTCAGCATTTTTTATTTGTAGGCTTTTTGTTGATGGTCAGTCGACCTGTGTGAGTTGAAACCTTTTTGCAGATTAGATTTGCCTGAGTCTAATAATTCCTGAGGTTGAGCTTTTACCCATTTTCCTGTTTTCTTTCAAAAAGAGAGTCAGTCAAACTTACCTCTTCATAGTATCTTCTTGAAAATTTGGCCAGTTTTGAATTTTTTGTCCATTCCCTACCTCAGTTCAATTCTTTAGGGCAGGTGTCCTTTACAGCCCTGAGTCCTTGGGAATGTTAAGAGACCATTAGCTGTGAGCTTAAAGCCGCTCTTGTGGGAAATGGCCACAAGGCGGCAGCATTTCTACATTTCCAACTCTGCGTTTTTGGGCAGCAGAGCCTTCCTGGAAATCGTGTTAGTAGGCTGCAAATTAGAGTGGAAAGTGCCAGGGCACATCCCCAAGAGCTTATACCTCCTTAATTCTTGTTTGTTTTTTAAATTTAATTTTTATTAATGATCAGAGCAAATTTGATAAAACTATTTTGTTTCTCCTAGGTGTACAGAATCTGGTTCATTATATCAATGTATCTGTCTATTTATCTTTGGATCCTTTACCGTGTAGGTTATTAAAGAGCATTGAGTAGACCTGTCGTGGTATTCCATAGGTATTTTGTGATTCTATATTTCATATGTATTAGTACATGTCTGTTAACCCCCATATCGTAATTCATACATTCCTTACACTTTTCCATTTGGTTAAATGTAAATTTTTTCTCTTAATCCATGCTTTTCCTTCTCTTGGAAATAAGTTCCTGAGTATCAATTTTTAGGTAACACCTATAAGTGATGGCATAGGATATCTGTCTTTCACTTTCTTTCTTACTTCAAGTTGGGTGATTATCTCTAGGTCCTTATATGGTGGTGCAAACGGCACTGTTTCGCTGTTTTCCATGGCTAGTATTCCATTGTTTACATGGACCACTTCCTCTTTGTGCATTTTTCTGTTGATGGACATTTTGGTTTCTTCCAAGTCTTGGCTATGTTAAATGTTCCTGCAGGGCTTCCCTGGTGGTGCAGTGGTTAAGAGTCCGCCTGCCGATGCAGGGCACATGGGTTTGTGCCCCGGTCCGGGAAGCTCCCACATGCCGCCGAGCGGCTACATTCATGAGCCATGGCCGTTGAGCCTGCACGTCCCGAGACAGTGCTCTGCAACGGGAGAGCCCACAACAGTGAGAGGCCCACTTACCGCAAAAAAAAAAAAGTTCCTGCAGTGCAGGATTGCCAGCCCGTGTCTTCTCCATTCTGCTCTGCTCAGCTGATAGGCGCATCAAAGGACCTACCAGATCACATAGTAGCTCAAATTTACCCTTAAACACACCTCCATGATGTTCTCACTACTGGCTGTTACCAGTTTACATCCCCCAGCAGCTAGAGTGTATACAGTTCTCTGAAACCCCTTCAGCATTTATTCTTTGTAGACTTTTTGCTGAAGAACATTCTGACGGCTGTGAGGTGAACGTTTCTGTAATTGGATTTGCACGGCTTAATTAATTGCTGATGTTGCACATTTTTCTATTCCCTTTTATTTTAAAGGAAAAATAAAAGAAAAGACAAAATGTGCATAAGATATGCCTCTTGAAATGGTCTTCTTGAAATGTTGACGTCTTTTGAATCTTCTGGTCGATTTACCACCCCAGGATTTTTTTTTTTTTTGATGGCAGGTGTCATTTACAGGCCTGCCATTATTTTGAATATTAAGTGACCATTACCGCTGTTGTGTGAAACGACCAGAAGGCGGCAGCACTTCTCCTTACCAAATCTGCTTACTAGGGCAAGAGAGCCACAATGGAAGTTGTGTTGTAGGTTGTAAATTAGAACGGTATGTGCCAAGAAAAGCCCCTTAAGATTATGTCTCATTACTTCTTGTTTGTTTTTTAAATTTAATTTTTATTCTTTATCACAGCAAATTAGAGTACAATGTTTTGTTTGTTGTAGGCATGAAAGATGTGGTTCTTTTACACATATACATATATGTATTCTTCTTCAGATCCTTTTCCCATGTAGGTTAGGACACGATGTTGTGTAGTCTTCCCTTGGTATGCCGTAGGTTTTTGGTGATTATATATTTCACATGTGTTTGTATATCTCTGATAACCCCAATATCGTGATGTATGCAATCCTCACAGCTTTCCATTTGGTGAACCATAAGTTGGTTTAATGAATCTGTGATTGCCTTTCTCTCTGGAAATATCTTCATTGGTATCAAGTTTTAGGTAACACCCATAAGTGATAAGTGATATGATAGGATATGTGTCTTTCGCTTTCTCGCTTACTACAAGTTGCAATGATTACCTCTAGACTCCTCTGTGGTCCTGCAAATGGCATTGTTTCATTTTTTTCCTTGGCTAATATTCCATCTGTACACGTACCAGTTCTTCTGTGTCCACTCATCTCTTGATGGACGTTTCGGTTGCTTCCACGTGTTGGCTATTGTAATACTTCTACAGTGCAGATTTGCCTTCCTGTGTCTTTCCAATTCTGTCTTCTTAGGATTTAGCCCGGGAAGTGGGCCTGCTGGATCATATAGTAGCTCAAGGTTGACCTTTTAAAGGCACCTCCATTCTGTTCCCATTAGTGGCTCTTAGCAGGTTATGTCCCACTTCCAATTGAGGGTATGCATTTCTCCAAAACCTCTTCAGCATTGATCACTTGTAGTTTTTTTTTTGCTGATGGTTATTCTGAGTGGTGTAAGCTGGTACTTCTTTGTGGTTGGGTTTGCATGTGTCTCATACTCCCTTGAAATTGAGCTTTCAGGCATGTCCTTTTAGTTTTCAAACAGTTATTACAGCTGACTTCTTCAAATTGTTTTCTTGAAGTATGTGCCACATTTTGCAATGTTTTGGCCTTTACCAGCATCAAGACATTTCTAGGGGCAGGTTTCATTTGCAGCCCTGCAGTACTTGTGCATATGAAGTGCCCATTAAGACAGATTTCAAAGCTGCTGTTGCAGGTATCGGCCAGAGGACGGCAGCATTTCTACGTTCCCCACTCTGGCACCTAGGGAAACAGATCTTCCTGCCAGTGGTGCTCCTCAGTTATAAATTAGAGTGCAATGTGCCCTGATATACCCCCAAAAGCTTACGTCTCCTTACTTATGTTTGTTTTTTAAATTAAATTCATAGTTTTTAGTGGAGCACTATGCCATTCTGTACATGGACCACTTCTTCTCTCTTCATTCCTCTGTTGATGGACATTTTCGTTGCTTCTAAGTGTTGCCTCTGGTAAATATTGCTGGAGTGCAGTGTTGCCAGCTGTGACTTTTGCTTCTCATTTTCTCAGGTGATAGGCCCAACAGTGGGTATGATTCATTGACTGGTAGCTCAGTGTTTACCTTTTCAAAGCACCTGCATTGTGTGTTCATTAGCGGCTCTTACCACATCCCAATTAACACCGAGGGTGTGCGTTTTCCCACAACCCCTTCAGCATTTATTGTTTGAAGAATGTTTGCTCATGGCCTTTCAGACTGGTGTGAGCTGATAGGCTTTTGTAATTTGGATTTGCATGTCTTTAATAATTCCTAATATTCGTCATTTCCCCACACGTTTCTCTTTTATTTAGAGAAAAAATAGTGTAAGTACAATATACCTCTTGAAACTGTGTTTTTGGAAGGTTGCCCTCTTTTGAATTTTGTGGTCGTTTTTCGACCCCAGGATTTTTTTTGAGAGCAGGTTTCATTTACATGCCTGCAGTGATTGTGAATATTTAGTGACCATTAGCACTGGGTTTAAAGCGGGTATTGTGGGAAACGGCCACAAGGCGGCAGCATTTCTCCATTCCCTAATCTGGTTACTAGGACAGCAGAGCCTTCCTGGAAGTCCTGTTACTAGGTTGTAAATTAGAATGGAATGTGCCAGGAAAAAGCGCCCGAAGTTTATGTCTCATTACTTCTTGTTCGTTGTTTTAATTGTTTTAACCAGGGTAATGATTAGAGTACAGTTTGTCCTAGGTGTACACAAACTGGTTCATTCGTACATCATATATATCTATTCATGTACAGATGCTTTTCCCGTGTAAAGGATTCCAGAGTGTTCTGCACACCTCCCTTGCTATGTGCTCGGGCTTTCTGATATATGTGCTTAATCTGCATTTGTATAGGTATGGTAAACCTAATCTTAATTTATCCATTGCCACCACCTTTCCTTTTAGATACGCATAGTTTGTTTTTGAAGTCTGTGTGTGTCTTTCTCTGTGGAAATATGTCCATTTTTGTCAGTTGTTAGGTAACACCTGTAAGTGATATCATAGGATATACGTCTTTTGCTTTCCAACTTACCTCATGTTCTGTGATTACCTCTAGGCTCTTCTGTGGTACCTCAAAGAGCAGTGTTCCATTGTTTCCCATGGCTAATATTCCATTGTGTACGTGGACCACTTCTTCTTTATCCATTCATCTGTTGATGGGCATTTAGGTTGCTTCCATGTCTTGGCTATTGTGAATAAGGCTGCAGTGCAGCTTTGGCAGCGTCTGTCTTCTGGATTCTGGTCTTCTCAGGTGAGAGGCACAGCGGTGGGCCTGCTGCATCGAACGGTACCTCAATTTTTACTTTTAAACGCAGCTCCTTTCTGCTCTCATTATTGGCTGTTACCACTTTACATCTCACCAGCAGCTAGAGGGTACACAGTTCTCAAAAACCACTTCAGCATTTTTTATTTGTAGGCTTTTTGTTGATGGTCAGTCGACCTGTGTGAGTTGAAACCTTTTTGCAGATTAGATTTGCCTGAGTCTAATAATTCCTGAGGTTGAGCTTTTACCCATTTTCCTGTTTTCTTTCAAAAAGAGAGTCAGTCAAACTTACCTCTTCATAGTATCTTCTTGAAAATTTGGCCAGTTTTGAATTTTCTTGTCCATTCCCTACCTCAGTTCAATTGTTTAGGGCAGGTGTCCTTTACAGCCCTGAGTCCTTGGGAATGTTAAGAGACCATTAGCTGTGAGCTTAAAGCCGCTCTTGTGGGAAATGGCCACAAGGCGGCAGCATTTCTACATTTCCAACTCTGAGTTTTTGGGCAGCAGAGCCTTCCTGGAAATCGTGTTAGTAGGCAGCCAATTAGAGTGGAAAGTGCCAGGGCACATCCCCAAGAGCTTATACCTCCTTAATTCTTGTTTGTTTTTTAAATTTAATTTTTATTAATGATCAGAGCAAATTTGATAAAACTATTTTGTTTCTCCTAGGTGTACAGAATCTGGTTCATTATATCAATGTATCTGTCTATTTATCTTTGGATCCTTTACCGTGTAGGTTATTAAAGAGCATTGAGTAGACGTGTCTTGGTATTCCATAGGTATTTTGTGTTTCTATATTTCATATGTATTAGTACATGTCTGTTAACCCCCATATCGTAATTCATACATTCCTTACACTTTTCCATTTGGTTAAATGTAAATTTTTTCTCTTAATCCATGCTTTTCCTTCTCTTGGAAATAAGTTCCTGAGTATCAATTTTTAGGTAACACCTATAAGTGATGGCATAGGATATCTGTCTTTCACTTTTTTTCTTACTTCAAGTTGGGTGATTATCTCTAGGTCCTTATATGGTGGTGCAAACGGCACTGTTTCGCTGTTTTCCATGACTAGTATTCCATTGTTTACATGGACCACTTCCTCTTTGAGCATTTTTCTGTTGATGGACATTTTGGTTTCTTCCAAGTCTTGGCTATGTTAAATGTTCCTGCAGAGCTTCCCTGGTGGTGCAGTGGTTAAGAGTCCGCCTGCCGATGCAGGGCACATGGGTTTGTGCCCCGGTCCGGGAAGCTCCCACATGCCGCCGAGCGGCTACATGCATGAGCCATGGCCATTGAGCCTGCACGTCCCGAGACAGTGCTCTGCAACGGGAGAGCCCACAACAGTGAGAGGCCCACTTACCGCAAAAAAAAAAAAAAGTTCCTGCAGTGCATGATTGCCAGCCCGTGTCTTCTCCATTCTGCTCTGCTCAGCTGATAGGCGCATCAAAGGACCTACCAGATCACATAGTAGCTCAAATTTACCCTTAAACACACCTCCATGATGTTCTCACTACTGGCTGTTACCAGTTTACATCCCCCAGCAGCTAGAGTGTACACAGTTCTCTGAAACCCCTTCAGCATTTATTCTTTGTAGACTTCTTGCTGAAGAACATTCTGACGGCTGTGAGGTGAACGTTTCTGTAATTGGATTTGCACGGCTTAATTAATTGCTGATGTTGCACATTTTTCTATTCCCTTTTATTTTAAAGGAAAAATAAAAGAAAAGACAAAATGTGCATAAGATATGCCTCTTGAAATGGTCTTCTTGAAATGTTGACGTCTTTTGAATCTTCTGGTCGATTTACCACCCCAGGATTTTTTTTTTTTTTTTGATGGCAGGGGTCATTTACAGGCCTGCCATTATTTTGAATATTAAGTGACCATTACCGCTGTTGTGTGAAACGACCAGAAGGCGGCAGCACTTCTCCTTACCAAATCTGCTTACTAGGGCAACAGAGCCACAATGGAAGTTGTGTTGTAGGTTGTAAATTAGAACGGAATGTGCCAAGAAAAGCCCCTTAAGATTATGTCTCATTACTTCTTGTTTGTTTTTTAAATTTAATTTTTATTCTTTATCACAGCAAATTAGAGTACAATGTTTTGTTTGTTGTAGGCGTGAAAGATGTGGTTCTTTTACACATATACATATATGTATTCTTCTTCAGATCCTTTTCCCATGTAGGTTAGGACACGACGTTGTGTAGTCTTCCCTTGGTATGCCGTAGGTTTTTGGTGATTATATATTTCACATGTGTTTGTATATCTCTGATAACCCCAATATCGTGATGTATCCAATCCTCACAGCTTTCCATTTGGTGAACCATAAGTTGTTTTAATGAATCTGTGATTGCCTTTCTCTCTGGAAATATCTTCATTGGTATCAAGTTTTAGGTAACACCCATAAGTGATAAGTGATATGATAGGATATGTGTCTTTCGCTTTCTCGCTTACTACAAGTTGCAATGATTACCTCTAGACTCCTCTGTGGTCCTGCAAATGGCATTGTTTCATTTTTTGCCTTGGTTCATATTCCATCTGTACACGTACCAGTTCTTCTGTGTCCACTCATCTCTTGATGGACGTTTTGGTTGCTTCCACGTGTTGGCTATTGTAATACTTCTACAGTGCAGATTTGCCTTCCTGTGTCTTTCCAATTCTGTCTTCTTAGGATTTAGCCCGGGAAGTGGGCCTGCTGGATCATATAGTAGCTCAAGGTTGACCTTTTAAAGGCACCTCCATTCTGTTCCCATTAGTGGCTCTTAGCAGGTTATGTCCCACTTCCAATTGAGGGTATGCATTTCTCCAAAACCTCTTCAGCATTGATCACTTGTAGTTTTTTTTTTTGCTGATGGTTATTCTGAGTGGTGTAAGCTGGTACTTCTTTGTGGTTGGGTTTGCATGTGTCTCATACTCCCTTGAAATGGAGCTTTCAGGCATGTCCTTTTAGTTTTCAAACAGTTATTACAGCTGACTTCTTCAAATTGTTTTCTTGAAGTATGTGCCACATTTTGCAATGTTTTGGCCTTTACCAGCATCAAGACATTTCTAGGGGCAGGTTTCATTTGCAGCCCTGCAGTACTTGTGCATATGAAGTGCCCATTAAGACAGATTTCAAAGCTGCTGTTGCAGGTATCGGCCAGAGGACGGCAGCATTTCTACGTTCCCCACTCTGGCACCTAGGGAAACAGATCTTCCTGCCAGTGGTGCTCCTCAGTTATAAATTAGAGTGCAATGTGCCCTGATATACCCCCAAAAGCTTACGTCTCCTTACTTATGTTTGTTTTTTAAATTAAATTCATAGTTTTTAGTGGAGCAATATTCCATTCTGTACATGGACCACTTCTTCTCTCTGCATTCCTCTGTTGATGGACATTTTCGTTGCTTCTAAGTGTTGCCTCTGGTAAATATTGCTGGAGTGCAGTGTTGCCAGCTGTGACTTTTGCTTCTCATTTTCTCAGGTGATAGGCCCAACAGTGGGTATGATTCATTGACTGGTAGCTCAGTGTTTACCTTTTCAAAGCACCTGCATTGTGTGTTCATTAGCGGCTCTTACCACATCCCAATTAACACCGAGGGTGTGCGTTTTCCCACAACCCCTTCAGCATTTATTGTTTGAAGAATGTTTGCTCATGGCCTTTCAGACTGGTGTGAGCTGATAGGCTTTTGTAATTTGGATTTGCATGTCTTTAATAATTCCTAATATTTGTCATTTCCCCACACGTTTCTCTTTTATTTAGAGAAAAAATAGTGTAAGTACAATATACCTCTTGAAACTGTGTTTTTGGAAGGTTGCCCTCTTTTGAATTTTGTGGTCGTTTTTCGACCCCAGGATTTTTTTTGAGAGCAGGTTTCATTTACATGCCTGCAGTGATTGTGAATATTTAGTGACCATTAGCACTGGGTTTAAAGCGGGTATTGTGGGAAACGGCCACAAGGCGGCAGCATTTCTCCATTCCCTAATCTGGTTACTAGGACAGCAGAGCCTTCCTGGAAGTCCTGTTACTAGGTTGTAAATTAGAATGGAATGTGCCAGGAAAAAGCGCCCGAAGTTTATGTCTCATTACTTCTTGTTCGTTGTTTTAATTGTTTTAACCAGGGTAATGATTAGAGTACAGTTTGTCCTAGGTGTACACAAACTGGTTCACTCGTACATCATATATATCTATTCATGTACAGATGCTTTTCCCGTGTAAAGGATTCCAGAGTGTTCTGCACACCTCCCTTGCTATGTGCTCGGGCTTTCTGATATATGTGCTTAATCTGTATTTGTATAGGTATGGTAAACCTAATCTTAATTTATCCATTGCCACCACCTTTCCTTTTAGATACGCATAGTTTGTTTTTGAAGTCTGTGTGTGTCTTTCTCTGTGGAAATATGTCCATTTTTGTCAGTTGTTAGGTAACACCTGTAAGTGATATCATAGGATATACGTCTTTTGCTTTCCAACTTACCTCATGTTCTGTGATTACCTCTAGGCTCATCTGTGGTACCTCAAAGAGCAGTGTTCCATTGTTTCCCATGGCTAATATTCCATTGTGTACGTGGACCACTTCTTCTTTATCCATTCATCTGTTGATGGGCATTTAGGTTGCGTCCATGTCTTGGCTATTGTGAATAAGGCTGCAGTGCAGCTTTGGCAGCGTCTGTCTTCTGGATTCTGGTCTTCTCAGGTGAGAGGCACAGCGGTGGGCCTGCTGCATCGAATGGTACCTCAATTTTTACTTTTAAACGCAGCTCCTTTCTGCTCTCATTATTGGCTGTTACCACTTTACATCTCACCAGCAGCTAGAGGGTACACAGTTCTCAAAAACCACTTCAGCATTTTTTATTTGTAGGCTTTTTGTTGATGGTCAGTCGACCTGTGTGAGTTGAAACCTTTTTGCAGATTAGATTTGCCTGAGTCTAATAATTCCTGAGGTTGAGCTTTTACCCATTTTCCTGTTTTCTTTCAAAAAGAGAGTCAGTCAAACTTACCTCTTCATAGTATCTTCTTGAAAATTTGGCCAGTTTTGAATTTTCTTGTCCATTCCCTACCTCAGCTCAATTGTTTAGGGCAGGTGTCCTTTACAGCCCTGAGTCCTTGGGAATGTTAAGAGACCATTAGCTGTGAGCTTAAAGCCGCTCTTGTGGGAAATGGCCACAAGGCGGCAGCATTTTTACATTTCCAACTCTGCGTTTTTGGGCAGCAGAGCCTTCCTGGAAATCGTGTTAGTAGGCTGCAAATTAGAGTGGAAAGTGCCAGGGCACATCCCCAAGAGCTTATACCTCCTTAATTCTTGTTTGTTTTTTAAATTTAATTTTTATTAATGATCAGAGCAAATTTGATAAAACTATTTTGTTTCTCCTAGGTGTACAGAATCTGGTTCATTATATCAATGTATCTGTCTATTTATCTTTGGATCCTTTACCGTGTAGGTTATTAAAGAGCATTGAGTAGACCTGTCGTGGTATTCCATAGGTATTTTGTGATTCTATATTTCATATGTATTAGTACATGTCTGTTAACCCCCATATCGTAATTCATACATTCCTTACACTTTTCCATTTGGTTAAATGTAAATTTTTTCTCTTAATCCATGCTTTTCCTTCTCTTGGAAATAAGTTCCTGAGTATCAATTTTTAGGTAACACCTATAAGTGATGGCATAGGATATCTGTCTTTCACTTTCTTTCTTACTTCAAGTTGGGTGATTATCTCTAGGTCCTTATATGGTGGTGCAAACGGCACTGTTTCGCTGTTTTCCATGGCTAGTATTCCATTGTTTACATGGACCACTTCCTCTTTGTGCATTTTTCTGTTGATGGACATTTTGGTTTCTTCCAAGTCTTGGCTATGTTAAATGTTCCTGCAGGGCTTCCCTGGTGGTGCAGTGGTTAAGAGTCCGCCTGCCGATGCAGGGCACATGGGTTTGTGCCCCGGTCCGGGAAGCTCCCACATGCCGCCGAGCGGCTACATTCATGAGCCATGGCCGTTGAGCCTGCACGTCCCGAGACAGTGCTCTGCAACGGGAGAGCCCACAACAGTGAGAGGCCCACTTACCGCAAAAAAAAAAAAGTTCCTGCAGTGCAGGATTGCCAGCCCGTGTCTTCTCCATTCTGCTCTGCTCAGCTGATAGGCGCATCAAAGGACCTACCAGATCACATAGTAGCTCAAATTTACCCTTAAACACACCTCCATGATGTTCTCACTACTGGCTGTTACCAGTTTACATCCCCCAGCAGCTAGAGTGTGCACAGTTCTCTGAAACCCCTTCAGCATTTATTCTTTGTACACTTTTTGCTGAAGAACATTCTGACGGCTGTGAGGTGAACGTTTCTGTAATTGGATTTGCACGGCTTAATTAATTGCTGATGTTGCACATTTTTCTATTCCCTTTTATTTTAAAGGAAAAATAAAAGAAAAGACAAAATGTGCATAAGATATGCCTCTTGAAATGGTCTTCTTGAAATGTTGACGTCTTTTGAATCTTCTGGTCGATTTACCACCCCAGGATTTTTTTTTTTTTTGATGGCAGGGGTCATTTACAGGCCTGCCATTATTTTGAATATTAAGTGACCATTACCGCTGTTGTGTGAAACGACCAGAAGGCGGCAGCACTTCTCCTTACCAAATCTGCTTACTAGGGCAACAGAGCCACAATGGAAGTTGTGTTGTAGGTTGTAAATTAGAACGGAATGTGCCAAGAAAAGCCCCTTAAGATTATGTCTCATTACTTCTTGTTTGTTTTTTAAATTTAATTTTTATTCTTTATCACAGCAAATTAGAGTACAATGTTTTGTTTGTTGTAGGCGTGAAAGATGTGGTTCTTTTACACATATACATATATGTATTCTTCTTCAGATCCTTTTCCCATGTAGGTTAGGACACGACGTTGTGTAGTCTTCCCTTGGTATGCCGTAGGTTTTTGGTGATTATATATTTCACATGTGTTTGTATATCTCTGATAACCCCAATATCGTGATGTATCCAATCCTCACAGCTTTCCATTTGGTGAACCATAAGTTGGTTTAATGAATCTGTGATTGCCTTTCTCTCTGGAAATATCTTCATTGGTATCAAGTTTTAGGTAACACCCATAAGTGATAAGTGATATGATAGGATATGTGTCTTTCGCTTTCTCGCTTACTACAAGTTGCAATGATTACCTCTAGACTCCTCTGTGGTCCTGCAAATGGCATTGTTTCATTTTTTGCCTTGGTTCATATTCCATCTGTACACGTACCAGTTCTTCTGTGTCCACTCATCTCTTGATGGACGTTTTGGTTGCTTCCACGTGTTGGCTATTGTAATACTTCTACAGTGCAGATTTGCCTTCCTGTGTCTTTCCAATTCTGTCTTCTTAGGATTTAGCCCGGGAAGTGGGCCTGCTGGATCATATAGTAGCTCAAGGTTGACCTTTTAAAGGCACCTCCATTCTGTTCCCATTAGTGGCTCTTAGCAGGTTATGTCCCACTTCCAATTGAGGGTATGCATTTCTCCAAAACCTCTTCAGCATTGATCACTTGTAGTTTTTTTTTTTGCTGATGGTTATTCTGAGTGGTGTAAGCTGGTACTTCTTTGTGGTTGGGTTTGCATGTGTCTCATACTCCCTTGAAATTGAGCTTTCAGGCATGTCCTTTTAGTTTTCAAACAGTTATTACAGCTGACTTCTTCAAATTGTTTTCTTGAAGTATGTGCCACATTTTGCAATGTTTTGGCCTTTACCAGCATCAAGACATTTCTAGGGGCAGGTTTCATTTGCAGCCCTGCAGTACTTGTGCATATGAAGTGCCCATTAAGACAGATTTCAAAGCTGCTGTTGCAGGTATCGGCCAGAGGACGGCAGCATTTCTACGTTCCCCACTCTGGCACCTAGGGAAACAGATCTTCCTGCCAGTGGTGCTCCTCAGTTATAAATTAGAGTGCAATGTGCCCTGATATACCCCCAAAAGCTTACGTCTCCTTACTTATGTTTGTTTTTTAAATTAAATTCATAGTTTTTAGTGGAGCAATATTCCATTCTGTACATGGACCACTTCTTCTCTCTGCATTCCTCTGTTGATGGACATTTTCGTTGCTTCTAAGTGTTGCCTCTGGTAAATATTGCTGGAGTGCAGTGTTGCCAGCTGTGACTTTTGCTTCTCATTTTCTCAGGTGATAGGCCCAACAGTGGGTATGATTCATTGACTGGTAGCTCAGTGTTTACCTTTTCAAAGCACCTGCATTGTGTGTTCATTAGCGGCTCTTACCACATCCCAATTAACACCGAGGGTGTGCGTTTTCCCACAACCCCTTCAGCATTTATTGTTTGAAGAATGTTTGCTCATGGCCTTTCAGACTGGTGTGAGCTGATAGGCTTTTGTAATTTGGATTTGCATGTCTTTAATAATTCCTAATATTCGTCATTTCCCCACACGTTTCTCTTTTATTTAGAGAAAAAATAGTGTAAGTACAATATACCTCTTGAAACTGTGTTTTTGGAAGGTTGCCCTCTTTTGAATTTTGTGGTCGTTTTTCGACCCCAGGATTTTTTTTGAGAGCAGGTTTCATTTACATGCCTGCAGTGATTGTGAATATTTAGTGACCATTAGCACTGGGTTTAAAGCGGGTATTGTGGGAAACGGCCACAAGGCGGCAGCATTTCTCCATTCCCTAATCTGGTTACTAGGACAGCAGAGCCTTCCTGGAAGTCCTGTTACTAGGTTGTAAATTAGAATGGAATGTGCCAGGAAAAAGCGCCCGAAGTTTATGTCTCATTACTTCTTGTTCGTTGTTTTAATTGTTTTAACCAGGGTAATGATTAGAGTACAGTTTGTCCTAGGTGTACACAAACTGGTTCATTCGTACATCATATATATCTATTCATGTATAGATGCTTTTCCCGTGTAAAGGATTCCAGAGTGTTCTGCACACCTCCCTTGCTATGTGCTCGGGCTTTCTGATATATGTGCTTAATCTGCATTTGTATAGGTATGGTAAACCTAATCTTAATTTATCCATTGCCACCACCTTTCCTTTTAGATACGCATAGTTTGTTTTTGAAGTCTGTGTGTGTCTTTCTCTGTGGAAATATGTCCATTTTTGTCAGTTGTTAGGTAACACCTGTAAGTGATATCATAGGATATACGTCTTTTGCTTTCCAACTTACCTCATGTTCTGTGATTACCTCTAGGCTCATCTGTGGTACCTCAAAGAGCAGTGTTCCATTGTTTCCCATGGCTAATATTCCATTGTGTACGTGGACCACTTCTTCTTTATCCATTCATCTGTTGATGGGCATTTAGGTTGCGTCCATGTCTTGGCTATTGTGAATAAGGCTGCAGTGCAGCTTTGGCAGCGTCTGTCTTCTGGATTCTGGTCTTCTCAGGTGAGAGGCACAGCGGTGGGCCTGCTGCATCGAACGGTACCTCAATTTTTACTTTTAAACGCAGCTCCTTTCTGCTCTCATTATTGGCTGTTACCACTTTACATCTCACCAGCAGCTAGAGGGTACACAGTTCTCAAAAACCACTTCAGCATTTTTTATTTGTAGGCTTTTTGTTGATGGTCAGTCGACCTGTGTGAGTTGAAACCTTTTTGCAGATTAGATTTGCCTGAGTCTAATAATTCCTGAGGTTGAGCTTTTACCCATTTTCCTGTTTTCTTTCAAAAAGAGAGTCAGTCAAACTTACCTCTTCATAGTATCTTCTTGAAAATTTGGCCAGTTTTGAATTTTCTTGTCCATTCCCTACCTCAGTTCAATTGTTTAGGGCAGGTGTCCTTTACAGGCCTGAGTCCTTGGGAATGTTAAGAGACCATTAGCTGTGAGCTTAAAGCCGCTCTTGTGGGAAATGGCCACAAGGCGGCAGCATTTCTACATTTCCAACTCTGCGTTTTTGGGCAGCAGAGCCTTCCTGGAAATCGTGTTAGTAGGCTGCAAATTAGAGTGGAAAGTGCCAGGGCACATCCCCAAGAGCTTATACCTCCTTAATTCTTGTTTGTTTTTTAAATTTAATTTTTATTAATGATCAGAGCAAATTTGATAAAACTATTTTGTTTCTCCTAGGTGTACAGAATCTGGTTCATTATATCAATGTATCTGTCTATTTATCTTTGGATCCTTTACCGTGTAGGTTATTAAAGAGCATTGAGTAGACGTGTCTTGGTATTCCATAGGTATTTTGTGTTTCTATATTTCATATGTATTAGTACATGTCTGTTAACCCCCATATCGTAATTCATACATTCCTTACACTTTTCCATTTGGTTAAATGTAAATTTTTTCTCTTAATCCATGCTTTTCCTTCTCTTGGAAATAAGTTCCTGAGTATCAATTTTTAGGTAACACCTATAAGTGATGGCATAGGATATCTGTCTTTCACTTTTTTTCTTACTTCAAGTTGGGTGATTATCTCTAGGTCCTTATATGGTGGTGCAAACGGCACTGTTTCGCTGTTTTCCATGACTAGTATTCCATTGTTTACATGGACCACTTCCTCTTTGAGCATTTTTCTGTTGATGGACATTTTGGTTTCTTCCAAGTCTTGGCTATGTTAAATGTTCCTGCAGAGCTTCCCTGGTGGTGCAGTGGTTAAGAGTCCGCCAGCTGATGCAGGGCACATGGGTTTGTGCCCCGGTCCGGGAAGCTCCCACATGCCGCCGAGCGGCTACATGCATGAGCCATGGCCGTTGAGCCTGCACGTCCCGAGACAGTGCTCTGCAATGGGAGAGCCCACAACAGTGAGAGGCCCACTTACCGCAAAAAAAAAAAAAAGTTCCTGCAGTGCATGATTGCCAGCCCGTGTCTTCTCCATTCTGCTCTGCTCAGCTGATAGGCGCATCAAAGGACCTACCAGATCACATAGTAGCTCAAATTTACCCTTAAACACACCTCCATGATGTTCTCACTACTGGCTGTTACCAGTTTACATCCCCCAGCAGCTAGAGTGTGCACAGTTCTCTGAAACCCCTTCAGCATTTATTCTTTGTAGACTTTTTGCTGAAGAACATTCTGACGGCTGTGAGGTGAACGTTTCTGTAATTGGATTTGCACGGCTTAATTAATTGCTGATGTTGCACATTTTTCTATTCCCTTTTATTTTAAAGGAAAAATAAAAGAAAAGACAAAATGTGCATAAGATATGCCTCTTGAAATGGTCTTCTTGAAATGTTGACGTCTTTTGAATCTTCTGGTCGATTTACCACCCCAGGATTTTTTTTTTTTTTGATGGCAGGTGTCATTTACAGGCCTGCCATTATTTTGAATATTAAGTGACCATTACCGCTGTTGTGTGAAACGACCAGAAGGCGGCAGCACTTCTCCTTACCAAATCTGCTTACTAGGGCAACAGAGCCACAATGGAAGTTGTGTTGTAGGTTGTAAATTAGAACGGAATGTGCCAAGAAAAGCCCCTTAAGATTATGTCTCATTACTTCTTGTTTGTTTTTTAAATTTAATTTTTATTCTTTATCACAGCAAATTAGAGTACAATGTTTTGTTTGTTGTAGGCGTGAAAGATGTGGTTCTTTTACACATATACATATATGTATTCTTCTTCAGATCCTTTTCCCATGTAGGTTAGGACACGACGTTGTGTAGTCTTCCCTTGGTATGCCGTAGGTTTTTGGTGATTATATATTTCACATGTGTTTGTATATCTCTGATAACCCCAATATCGTGATGTATCCAATCCTCACAGCTTTCCATTTGGTGAACCATAAGTTGGTTTAATGAATCTGTGATTGCCTTTCTCTCTGGAAATATCTTCATTGGTATCAAGTTTTAGGTAACACCCATAAGTGATAAGTGATATGATAGGATATGTGTCTTTCGCTTTCTCGCTTACTACAAGTTGCAATGATTACCTCTAGACTCCTCTGTGGTCCTGCAAATGGCATTGTTTCATTTTTTGCCTTGGTTCATATTCCATCTGTACACGTACCCGTTCTTCTGTGTCCACTCATCTCTTGATGGACGTTTTGGTTGCTTCCACGTGTTGGCTATTGTAATACTTCTACAGTGCAGATTTGCCTTCCTGTGTCTTTCCAATTCTGTCTTCTTAGGATTTAGCCCGGGAAGTGGGCCTGCTGGATCATATAGTAGCTCAAGGTTGACCTTTTAAAGGCACCTCCATTCTGTTCCCATTAGTGGCTCTTAGCAGGTTATGTCCCACTTCCAATTGAGGGTATGCATTTCTCCAAAACCTCTTCAGCATTGATCACTTGTAGTTTTTTTTTTTGCTGATGGTTATTCTGAGTGGTGTAAGCTGGTACTTCTTTGTGGTTGGGTTTGCATGTGTCTCATACTCCCTTGAAATGGAGCTTTCAGGCATGTCCTTTTAGTTTTCAAACAGTTATTACAGCTGACTTCTTCAAATTGTTTTCTTGAAGTATGTGCCACATTTTGCAATGTTTTGGCCTTTACCAGCATCAAGACATTTCTAGGGGCAGGTTTCATTTGCAGCCCTGCAGTACTTGTGCATATGAAGTGCCCATTAAGACAGATTTCAAAGCTGCTGTTGCAGGTATCGGCCAGAGGACGGCAGCATTTCTACGTTCCCCACTCTGGCACCTAGGGAAACAGATCTTCCTGCCAGTGGTGCTCCTCAGTTATAAATTAGAGTGCAATGTGCCCTGATATACCCCCAAAAGCTTACGTCTCCTTACTTATGTTTGTTTTTTAAATTAAATTCATAGTTTTTAGTGGAGCAATATTCCATTCTGTACATGGACCACTTCTTCTCTCTGCATTCCTCTGTTGATGGACATTTTCGTTGCTTCTAAGTGTTGCCTCTGGTAAATATTGCTGGAGTGCAGTGTTGCCAGCTGTGACTTTTGCTTCTCATTTTCTCAGGTGATAGGCCCAACAGTGGGTATGATTCATTGACTGGTAGCTCAGTGTTTACCTTTTCAAAGCACCTGCATTGTGTGTTCATTAGCGGCTCTTACCACATCCCAATTAACACCGAGGGTGTGCGTTTTCCCACAACCCCTTCAGCATTTATTGTTTGAAGAATGTTTGCTCATGGCCTTTCAGACTGGTGTGAGCTGATAGGCTTTTGTAATTTGGATTTGCATGTCTTTAATAATTCCTAATATTCGTCATTTCCCCACACGTTTCTCTTTTATTTAGAGAAAAAATAGTGTAAGTACAATATACCTCTTGAAACTGTGTTTTTGGAAGGTTGCCCTCTTTTGAATTTTGTGGTCGTTTTTCGACCCCAGGATTTTTTTTGAGAGCAGGTTTCATTTACATGCCTGCAGTGATTGTGAATATTTAGTGACCATTAGCACTGGGTTTAAAGCGGGTATTGTGGGAAACGGCCACAAGGCGGCAGCATTTCTCCATTCCCTAATCTGGTTACTAGGACAGCAGAGCCTTCCTGGAAGTCCTGTTACTAGGTTGTAAATTAGAATGGAATGTGCCAGGAAAAAGCGCCCGAAGTTTATGTCTCATTACTTCTTGTTCGTTGTTTTAATTGTTTTAACCAGGGTAATGATTAGAGTACAGTTTGTCCTAGGTGTACACAAACTGGTTCATTCGTACATCATATATATCTATTCATGTACAGATGCTTTTCCCGTGTAAAGGATTCCAGAGTGTTCTGCACACCTCCCTTGCTATGTGCTCGGGCTTTCTGATATATGTGCTTAATCTGCATTTGTATAGGTATGGTAAACCTAATCTTAATTTATCCATTGCCACCACCTTTCCTTTTAGATACGCATAGTTTGTTTTTGAAGTCTGTGTGTGTCTTTCTCTGTGGAAATATGTCCATTTTTGTCAGTTGTTAGGTAACACCTGTAAGTGATATCATAGGATATACGTCTTTTGCTTTCCAACTTACCTCATGTTCTGTGATTACCTCTAGGCTCATCTGTGGTACCTCAAAGAGCAGTGTTCCATTGTTTCCCATGGCTAATATTCCATTGTGTACGTGGACCACTTCTTCTTTATCCATTCATCTGTTGATGGGCATTTAGGTTGCGTCCATGTCTTGGCTATTGTGAATAAGGCTGCAGTGCAGCTTTGGCAGCGTCTGTCTTCTGGATTCTGGTCTTCTCAGGTGAGAGGCACAGCGGTGGGCCTGCTGCATCGAACGGTACCTCAATTTTTACTTTTAAACGCAGCTCCTTTCTGCTCTCATTATTGGCTGTTACCACTTTACATCTCACCAGCAGCTAGAGGGTACACAGTTCTCAAAAACCACTTCAGCATTTTTTATTTGTAGGCTTTTTGTTGATGGTCAGTCGACCTGTGTGAGTTGAAACCTTTTTGCAGATTAGATTTGCCTGAGTCTAATAATTCCTGAGGTTGAGCTTTTACCCATTTTCCTGTTTTCTTTCAAAAAGAGAGTCAGTCAAACTTACCTCTTCATAGTATCTTCTTGAAAATTTGGCCAGTTTTGAATTTTCTTGTCCATTCCCTACCTCAGTTCAATTGTTTAGGGCAGGTGTCCTTTACAGCCCTGAGTCCTTGGGAATGTTAAGAGACCATTAGCTGTGAGCTTAAAGCCGCTCTTGTGGGAAATGGCCACAAGGCGGCAGCATTTCTACATTTCCAACTCTGCGTTTTTGGGCAGCAGAGCCTTCCTGGAAATCGTGTTAGTAGGCTGCAAATTAGAGTGGAAAGTGCCAGGGCACATCCCCAAGAGCTTATACCTCCTTAATTCTTGTTTGTTTTTTAAATTTAATTTTTATTAATGATCAGAGCAAATTTGATAAAACTATTTTGTTTCTCCTAGGTGTACAGAATCTGGTTCATTATATCAATGTATCTGTCTATTTATCTTTGGATCCTTTACCGTGTAGGTTATTAAAGAGCATTGAGTAGACGTGTCTTGGTATTCCATAGGTATTTTGTGTTTCTATATTTCATATGTATTAGTACATGTCTGTTAACCCCCATATCGTAATTCATACATTCCTTACACTTTTCCATTTGGTTAAATGTAAATTTTTTCTCTTAATCCATGCTTTTCCTTCTCTTGGAAATAAGTTCCTGAGTATCAATTTTTAGGTAACACCTATAAGTGATGGCATAGGATATCTGTCTTTCACTTTTTTTCTTACTTCAAGTTGGGTGATTATCTCTAGGTCCTTATATGGTGGTGCAAACGGCACTGTTTCGCTGTTTTCCATGACTAGTATTCCATTGTTTACATGGACCACTTCCTCTTTGAGCATTTTTCTGTTGATGGACATTTTGGTTTCTTCCAAGTCTTGGCTATGTTAAATGTTCCTGCAGAGCTTCCCTGGTGGTGCAGTGGTTAAGAGTCCGCCTGCTGATGCAGGGCACATGGGTTTGTGCCCCGGTCCGGGAAGCTCCCACATGCCGCCGAGCGGCTACATGCATGAGCCATGGCCGTTGAGCCTGCACGTCCCGAGACAGTGCTCTGCAACGGGAGAGCCCACAACAGTGAGAGGCCCAGTTACCGCAAAAAAAAAAAAAGTTCCTGCAGTGCATGATTGCCAGCCCGTGTCTTCTCCAATCTGCTCTGCTCAGCTGATAGGCGCATCAAAGGACCTACCAGATCACATAGTAGCTCAAATTTACCCTTAAACACACCTCCATGATGTTCTCACTACTGGCTGTTACCAGTTTACATCCCCCAGCAGCTAGAGTGTACACAGTTCTCTGAAACCCCTTCAGCATTTATTCTTTGTAGACTTCTTGCTGAAGAACATTCTGACGGCTGTGAGGTGAACGTTTCTGTAATTGGATTTGCACGGCTTAATTAATTGCTGATGTTGCACATTTTTCTATTCCCTTTTATTTTAAAGGAAAAATAAAAGAAAAGACAAAATGTGCATAAGATATGCCTCTTGAAATGGTCTTCTTGAAATGTTGACGTCTTTTGAATCTTCTGGTCGATTTACCACCCCAGGATTTTTTTTTTTTTTTTGATGGCAGGGGTCATTTACAGGCCTGCCATTATTTTGAATATTAAGTGACCATTACCGCTGTTGTGTGAAACGACCAGAAGGCGGCAGCACTTCTCCTTACCAAATCTGCTTACTAGGGCAACAGAGCCACAATGGAAGTTGTGTTGTAGGTTGTAAATTAGAACAGAATGTGCCAAGAAAAGCCCCTTAAGATTATGTCTCATTACTTCTTGTTTGTTTTTTAAATTTAATTTTTATTCTTTATCACAGCAAATTAGAGTACAATGTTTTGTTTGTTGTAGGCGTGAAAGATGTGGTTCTTTTACACATATACATATATGTATTCTTCTTCAGATCCTTTTCCCATGTAGGTTAGGACACGACGTTGTGTAGTCTTCCCTTGGTATGCCGTAGGTTTTTGGTGATTATATATTTCACATGTGTTTGTATATCTCTGATAACCCCAATATCGTGATGTATCCAATCCTCACAGCTTTCCATTTGGTGAACCATAAGTTGGTTTAATGAATCTGTGATTGCCTTTCTCTCTGGAAATATCTTCATTGGTATCAAGTTTTAGGTAACACCCATAAGTGATAAGTGATATGATAGGATATGTGTCTTTCGCTTTCTCGCTTACTACAAGTTGCAATGATTACCTCTAGACTCCTCTGTGGTCCTGCAAATGGCATTGTTTCATTTTTTGCCTTGGTTCATATTCCATCTGTACACGTACCAGTTCTTCTGTGTCCACTCATCTCTTGATGGACGTTTTGGTTGCTTCCACGTGTTGGCTATTGTAATGCTTCTACAGTGCAGATTTGCCTTCCTGTGTCTTTCCAATTCTGTCTTCTTAGGATTTAGCCCAGGAAGTGGGCCTGCTGGATCATATAGTAGCTCAAGGTTGACCTTTTAAAGGCACCTCCATTCTGTTCCCATTAGTGGCTCTTAGCAGGTTATGTCCCACTTCCAATTGAGGGTATGCATTTCTCCAAAACCTCTTCAGCATTGATCACTTGTAGTTTTTTTTTTTGCTGATGGTTATTCTGAGTGGTGTAAGCTGGTACTTCTTTGTGGTTGGGTTTGCATGTGTCTCATACTCCCTTGAAATTGAGCTTTCAGGCATGTCCTTTTAGTTTTCAAACAGTTATTACAGCTGACTTCTTCAAATTGTTTTCTTGAAGTATGTGCCACATTTTGCAATGTTTTGGCCTTTACCAGCATCAAGACATTTCTAGGGGCAGGTTTCATTTGCAGCCCTGCAGTACTTGTGCATATGAAGTGCCCATTAAGACAGATTTCAAAGCTGCTGTTGCAGGTATCGGCCAGAGGACGGCAGCATTTCTACGTTCCCCACTCTGGCACCTAGGGAAACAGATCTTCCTGCCAGTGGTGCTCCTCAGTTATAAATTAGAGTGCAATGTGCCCTGATATACCCCCAAAAGCTTACGTCTCCTTACTTATGTTTGTTTTTTAAATTAAATTCATAGTTTTTAGTGGAGCAATATTCCATTCTGTACATGGACCACTTCTTCTCTCTGCATTCCTCTGTTGATGGACATTTTCGTTGCTTCTAAGTGTTGCCTCTGGTAAATATTGCTGGAGTGCAGTGTTGCCAGCTGTGACTTTTGCTTCTCATTTTCTCAGGTGATAGGCCCAACAGTGGGTATGATTCATTGACTGGTAGCTCAGTGTTTACCTTTTCAAAGCACCTGCATTGTGTGTTCATTAGCGGCTCTTACCACATCCCAATTAACACCGAGGGTGTGCGTTTTCCCACAACCCCTTCAGCATTTATTGTTTGAAGAATGTTTGCTCATGGCCTTTCAGACTGGTGTGAGCTGATAGGCTTTTGTAATTTGGATTTGCATGTCTTTAATAATTCCTAATATTCGTCATTTCCCCACACGTTTCTCTTTTATTTAGAGAAAAAATAGTGTAAGTACAATATACCTCTTGAAACTGTGTTTTTGGAAGGTTGCCCTCTTTTGAATTTTGTGGTCGTTTTTCGACCCCAGGATTTTTTTTGAGAGCAGGTTTCATTTACATGCCTGCAGTGATTGTGAATATTTAGTGACCATTAGCACTGGGTTTAAAGCGGGTATTGTGGGAAACGGCCACAAGGCGGCAGCATTTCTCCATTCCCTAATCTGGTTACTAGGACAGCAGAGCCTTCCTGGAAGTCCTGTTACTAGGTTGTAAATTAGAATGGAATGTGCCAGGAAAAAGCGCCCGAAGTTTATGTCTCATTACTTCTTGTTCGTTGTTTTAATTGTTTTAACCAGGGTAATGATTAGAGTACAGTTTGTCCTAGGTGTACACAAACTGGTTCACTCGTACATCATATATATCTATTCATGTACAGATGCTTTTCCCGTGTAAAGGATTCCAGAGTGTTCTGCACACCTCCCTTGCTATGTGCTCGGGCTTTCTGATATATGTGCTTAATCTGTATTTGTATAGGTATGGTAAACCTAATCTTAATTTATCCATTGCCACCACCTTTCCTTTTAGATACGCATAGTTTGTTTTTGAAGTCTGTGTGTGTCTTTCTCTGTGGAAATATGTCCATTTTTGTCAGTTGTTAGGTAACACCTGTAAGTGATATCATAGGATATACGTCTTTTGCTTTCCAACTTACCTCATGTTCTGTGATTACCTCTAGGCTCATCTGTGGTACCTCAAAGAGCAGTGTTCCATTGTTTCCCATGGCTAATATTCCATTGTGTACGTGGACCACTTCTTCTTTATCCATTCATCTGTTGATGGGCATTTAGGTTGCGTCCATGTCTTGGCTATTGTGAATAAGGCTGCAGTGCAGCTTTGGCAGCGTCTGTCTTCTGGATTCTGGTCTTCTCAGGTGAGAGGCACAGCGGTGGGCCTGCTGCATCGAACGGTACCTCAATTTTTACTTTTAAACGCAGCTCCTTTCTGCTCTCATTATTGGCTGTTACCACTTTACATCTCACCAGCAGCTAGAGGGTACACAGTTCTCAAAAACCACTTCAGCATTTTTTATTTGTAGGCTTTTTGTTGATGGTCAGTCGACCTGTGTGAGTTGAAACCTTTTTGCAGATTAGATTTGCCTGAGTCTAATAATTCCTGAGGTTGAGCTTTTACCCATTTTCCTGTTTTCTTTCAAAAAGAGAGTCAGTCAAACTTACCTCTTCATAGTATCTTCTTGAAAATTTGGCCAGTTTTGAATTTTCTTGTCCATTCCCTACCTCAGCTCAATTGTTTAGGGCAGGTGTCCTTTACAGCCCTGAGTCCTTGGGAATGTTAAGAGACCATTAGCTGTGAGCTTAAAGCCGCTCTTGTGGGAAATGGCCACAAGGCGGCAGCATTTCTACATTTCCAACTCTGCGTTTTTGGGCAGCAGAGCCTTCCTGGAAATCGTGTTAGTAGGCTGCAAATTAGAGTGGAAAGTGCCAGGGCACATCCCCAAGAGCTTATACCTCCTTAATTCTTGTTTTTTTTTTAAATTTAATTTTTATTAATGATCAGAGCAAATTTGATAAAACTATTTTGTTTCTCCTAGGTGTACAGAATCTGGTTCATTATATCAATGTATCTGTCTATTTATCTTTGGATCCTTTACCGTGTAGGTTATTAAAGAGCATTGAGTAGACCTGTCGTGGTATTCCATAGGTATTTTGTGATTCTATATTTCATATGTATTAGTACATGTCTGTTAACCCCCATATCGTAATTCATACATTCCTTACACTTTTCCATTTGGTTAAATGTAAATTTTTTCTCTTAATCCATGCTTTTCCTTCTCTTGGAAATAAGTTCCTGAGTATCAATTTTTAGGTAACACCTATAAGTGATGGCATAGGATATCTGTCTTTCACTTTCTTTCTTACTTCAAGTTGGGTGATTATCTCTAGGTCCTTATATGGTGGTGCAAACGGCACTGTTTCGCTGTTTTCCATGGCTAGTATTCCATTGTTTACATGGACCACTTCCTCTTTGTGCATTTTTCTGTTGATGGACATTTTGGTTTCTTCCAAGTCTTGGCTATGTTAAATGTTCCTGCAGGGCTTCCCTGGTGGTGCAGTGGTTAAGAGTCCGCCTGCCGATGCAGGGCACATGGGTTTGTGCCCCGGTCCGGGAAGCTCCCACATGCCGCCGAGCGGCTACATTCATGAGCCATGGCCGTTGAGCCTGCACGTCCCGAGACAGTGCTCTGCAACGGGAGAGCCCACAACAGTGAGAGGCCCACTTACCGCAAAAAAAAAAAAGTTCCTGCAGTGCAGGATTGCCAGCCCGTGTCTTCTCCATTCTGCTCTGCTCAGCTGATAGGCGCATCAAAGGACCTACCAGATCACATAGTAGCTCAAATTTACCCTTAAACACACCTCCATGATGTTCTCACTACTGGCTGTTACCAGTTTACATCCCCCAGCAGCTAGAGTGTGCACAGTTCTCTGAAACCCCTTCAGCATTTATTCTTTGTACACTTTTTGCTGAAGAACATTCTGACGGCTGTGAGGTGAACGTTTCTGTAATTGGATTTGCACGGCTTAATTAATTGCTGATGTTGCACATTTTTCTATTCCCTTTTATTTTAAAGGAAAAATAAAAGAAAAGACAAAATGTGCATAAGATATGCCTCTTGAAATGGTCTTCTTGAAATGTTGACGTCTTTTGAATCTTCTGGTCGATTTACCACTCCAGGATTTTTTTTTTTTTTGATGGCAGGGGTCATTTACAGGCCTGCCATTATTTTGAATATTAAGTGACCATTACCGCTGTTGTGTGAAACGACCAGAAGGCGGCAGCACTTCTCCTTACCAAATCTGCTTACTAGGGCAACAGAGCCACAATGGAAGTTGTGTTGTAGGTTGTAAATTAGAACGGAATGTGCCAAGAAAAGCCCCTTAAGATTATGTCTCATTACTTCTTGTTTGTTTTTTAAATTTAATTTTTATTCTTTATCACAGCAAATTAGAGTACAATGTTTTGTTTGTTGTAGGCGTGAAAGATGTGGTTCTTTTACACATATACATATATGTATTCTTCTTCAGATCCTTTTCCCATGTAGGTTAGGACACGACGTTGTGTAGTCTTCCCTTGGTATGCCGTAGGTTTTTGGTGATTATATATTTCACATGTGTTTGTATATCTCTGATAACCCCAATATCGTGATGTATCCAATCCTCACAGCTTTCCATTTGGTGAACCATAAGTTGGTTTAATGAATCTGTGATTGCCTTTCTCTCTGGAAATATCTTCATTGGTATCAAGTTTTAGGTAACACCCATAAGTGATAAGTGATATGATAGGATATGTGTCTTTCGCTTTCTCGCTTACTACAAGTTGCAATGATTACCTCTAGACTCCTCTGTGGTCCTGCAAATGGCATTGTTTCATTTTTTGCCTTGGTTCATATTCCATCTGTACACGTACCAGTTCTTCTGTGTCCACTCATCTCTTGATGGACGTTTTGGTTGCTTCCACGTGTTGGCTATTGTAATACTTCTACAGTGCAGATTTGCCTTCCTGTGTCTTTCCAATTCTGTCTTCTTAGGATTTAGCCCGGGAAGTGGGCCTGCTGGATCATATAGTAGCTCAAGGTTGACCTTTTAAAGGCACCTCCATTCTGTTCCCATTAGTGGCTCTTAGCAGGTTATGTCCCACTTCCAATTGAGGGTATGCATTTCTCCAAAACCTCTTCAGCATTGATCACTTGTAGTTTTTTTTTTGCTGATGGTTATTCTAAGTGGTGTAAGCTGGTACTTCTTTGTGGTTGGGTTTGCATGTGTCTCATACTCCCTTGAAATTGAGCTTTCAGGCATGTCCTTTTAGTTTTCAAACAGTTATTACAGCTGACTTCTTCAAATTGTTTTCTTGAAGTATGTGCCACATTTTGCAATGTTTTGGCCTTTACCAGCATCAAGACATTTCTAGGGGCAGGTTTCATTTGCAGCCCTGCAGTACTTGTGCATATGAAGTGCCCATTAAGACAGATTTCAAAGCTGCTGTTGCAGGTATCGGCCAGAGGACGGCAGCATTTCTACGTTCCCCACTCTGGCACCTAGGGAAACAGATCTTCCTGCCAGTGGTGCTCCTCAGTTATAAATTAGAGTGCAATGTGCCCTGATATACCCCCAAAAGCTTACGTCTCCTTACTTATGTTTGTTTTTTAAATTAAATTCATAGTTTTTAGTGGAGCAATATTCCATTCTGTACATGGACCACTTCTTCTCTCTGCATTCCTCTGTTGATGGACATTTTCGTTGCTTCTAAGTGTTGCCTCTGGTAAATATTGCTGGAGTGCAGTGTTGCCAGCTGTGACTTTTGCTTCTCATTTTCTCAGGTGATAGGCCCAACAGTGGGTATGATTCATTGACTGGTAGCTCAGTGTTTACCTTTTCAAAGCACCTGCATTGTGTGTTCATTAGCGGCTCTTACCACATCCCAATTAACACCGAGGGTGTGCGTTTTCCCACAACCCCTTCAGCATTTATTGTTTGAAGAATGTTTGCTCATGGCCTTTCAGACTGGTGTGAGCTGATAGGCTTTTGTAATTTGGATTTGCATGTCTTTAATAATTCCTAATATTCGTCATTTCCCCACACGTTTCTCTTTTATTTAGAGAAAAAATAGTGTAAGTACAATATACCTCTTGAAACTGTGTTTTTGGAAGGTTGCCCTCTTTTGAATTTTGTGGTCGTTTTTCGACCCCAGGATTTTTTTTGAGAGCAGGTTTCATTTACATGCCTGCAGTGATTGTGAATATTTAGTGACCATTAGCACTGGGTTTAAAGCGGGTATTGTGGGAAACGGCCACAAGGCGGCAGCATTTCTCCATTCCCTAATCTGGTTACTAGGACAGCAGAGCCTTCCTGGAAGTCCTGTTACTAGGTTGTAAATTAGAATGGAATGTGCCAGGAAAAAGCGCCCGAAGTTTATGTCTCATTACTTCTTGTTCGTTGTTTTAATTGTTTTAACCAGGGTAATGATTAGAGTACAGTTTGTCCTAGGTGTACACAAACTGGTTCATTCGTACATCATATATATCTATTCATGTACAGATGCTTTTCCCGTGTAAAGGATTCCAGAGTGTTCTGCACACCTCCCTTGCTATGTGCTCGGGCTTTCTGATATATGTGCTTAATCTGCATTTGTATAGGTATGGTAAACCTAATCTTAATTTATCCATTGCCACCACCTTTCCTTTTAGATACGCATAGTTTGTTTTTGAAGTCTGTGTGTGTCTTTCTCTGTGGAAATATGTCCATTTTTGTCAGTTGTTAGGTAACACCTGTAAGTGATATCATAGGATATACGTCTTTTGCTTTCCAACTTACCTCATGTTCTGTGATTACCTCTAGGCTCATCTGTGGTACCTCAAAGAGCAGTGTTCCATTGTTTCCCATGGCTAATATTCCATTGTGTACGTGGACCACTTCTTCTTTATCCATTCATCTGTTGATGGGCATTTAGGTTGCGTCCATGTCTTGGCTATTGTGAATAAGGCTGCAGTGCAGCTTTGGCAGCGTCTGTCTTCTGGATTCTGGTCTTCTCAGGTGAGAGGCACAGCGGTGGGCCTGCTGCATCGAACGGTACCTCAATTTTTACTTTTAAACGCAGCTCCTTTCTGCTCTCATTATTGGCTGTTACCACTTTACATCTCACCAGCAGCTAGAGGGTACACAGTTCTCAAAAACCACTTCAGCATTTTTTATTTGTAGGCTTTTTGTTGATGGTCAGTCGACCTGTGTGAGTTGAAACCTTTTTGCAGATTAGATTTGCCTGAGTCTAATAATTCCTGAGGTTGAGCTTTTACCCATTTTCCTGTTTTCTTTCAAAAAGAGAGTCAGTCAAACTTACCTCTTCATAGTATCTTCTTGAAAATTTGGCCAGTTTTGAATTTTCTTGTCCATTCCCTACCTCAGTTCAATTGTTTAGGGCAGGTGTCCTTTACAGGCCTGAGTCCTTGGGAATGTTAAGAGACCATTAGCTGTGAGCTTAAAGCCGCTCTTGTGGGAAATGGCCACAAGGCGGCAGCATTTCTACATTTCCAACTCTGCGTTTTTGGGCAGCAGAGCCTTCCTGGAAATCGTGTTAGTAGGCTGCAAATTAGAGTGGAAAGTGCCAGGGCACATCCCCAAGAGCTTATACCTCCTTAATTCTTGTTTGTTTTTTAAATTTAATTTTTATTAATGATCAGAGCAAATTTGATAAAACTATTTTGTTTCTCCTAGGTGTACAGAATCTGGTTCATTATATCAATGTATCTGTCTATTTATCTTTGGATCCTTTACCGTGTAGGTTATTAAAGAGCATTGAGTAGACGTGTCTTGGTATTCCATAGGTATTTTGTGTTTCTATATTTCATATGTATTAGTACATGTCTGTTAACCCCCATATCGTAATTCATACATTCCTTACACTTTTCCATTTGGTTAAATGTAAATTTTTTCTCTTAATCCATGCTTTTCCTTCTCTTGGAAATAAGTTCCTGAGTATCAATTTTTAGGTAACACCTATAAGTGATGGCATAGGATATCTGTCTTTCACTTTTTTTCTTACTTCAAGTTGGGTGATTATCTCTAGGTCCTTATATGGTGGTGCAAACGGCACTGTTTCGCTGTTTTCCATGACTAGTATTCCATTGTTTACATGGACCACTTCCTCTTTGAGCATTTTTCTGTTGATGGACATTTTGGTTTCTTCCAAGTCTTGGCTATGTTAAATGTTCCTGCAGAGCTTCCCTGGTGGTGCAGTGGTTAAGAGTCCGCCTGCTGATGCAGGGCACATGGGTTTGTGCCCCGGTCCGGGAAGCTCCCACATGCCGCCGAGCGGCTACATTCATGAGCCATGGCCGTTGAGCCTGCACGTCCCGAGACAGTGCTCTGCAATGGGAGAGCCCACAACAGTGAGAGGCCCACTTACCGCAAAAAAAAAAAAAGTTCCTGCAGTGCATGATTGCCAGCCCGTGTCTTCTCCATTCTGCTCTGCTCAGCTGATAGGCGCATCAAAGGACCTACCAGATCACATAGTAGCTCAAATTTACCCTTAAACACACCTCCATGATGTTCTCACTACTGGCTGTTACCAGTTTACATCCCCCAGCAGCTAGAGTGTGCACAGTTCTCTGAAACCCCTTCAGCATTTATTCTTTGTACACTTTTTGCTGAAGAACATTCTGACGGCTGTGAGGTGAACGTTTCTGTAATTGGATTTGCACGGCTTAATTAATTGCTGATGTTGCACATTTTTCTATTCCCTTTTATTTTAAAGGAAAAATAAAAGAAAAGACAAAATGTGCATAAGATATGCCTCTTGAAATGGTCTTCTTGAAATGTTGACGTCTTTTGAATCTTCTGGTCGATTTACCACCCCAGGATTTTTTTTTTTTTGATGGCAGGGGTCATTTACAGGCCTGCCATTATTTTGAATATTAAGTGACCATTACCGCTGTTGTGTGAAACGACCAGAAGGCGGCAGCACTTCTCCTTACCAAATCTGCTTACTAGGGCAACAGAGCCACAATGGAAGTTGTGTTGTAGGTTGTAAATTAGAACGGAATGTGCCAAGAAAAGCCCCTTAAGATTATGTCTCATTACTTCTTGTTTGTTTTTTAAATTTAATTTTTATTCTTTATCACAGCAAATTAGAGTACAATGTTTTGTTTGTTGTAGGCGTGAAAGATGTGGTTCTTTTACACATATACATATATGTATTCTTCTTCAGATCCTTTTCCCATGTAGGTTAGGACACGACGTTGTGTAGTCTTCCCTTGGTATGCCGTAGGTTTTTGGTGATTATATATTTCACATGTGTTTGTATATCTCTGATAACCCCAATATCGTGATGTATCCAATCCTCACAGCTTTCCATTTGGTGAACCATAAGTTGTTTTAATGAATCTGTGATTGCCTTTCTCTCTGGAAATATCTTCATTGGTATCAAGTTTTAGGTAACACCCATAAGTGATAAGTGATATGATAGGATATGTGTCTTTCGCTTTCTCGCTTACTACAAGTTGCAATGATTACCTCTAGACTCCTCTGTGGTCCTGCAAATGGCATTGTTTCATTTTTTGCCTTGGTTCATATTCCATCTGTACACGTACCAGTTCTTCTGTGTCCACTCATCTCTTGATGGACGTTTTGGTTGCTTCCACGTGTTGGCTATTGTAATACTTCTACAGTGCAGATTTGCCTTCCTGTGTCTTTCCAATTCTGTCTTCTTAGGATTTAGCCCGGGAAGTGGGCCTGCTGGATCATATAGTAGCTCAAGGTTGACCTTTTAAAGGCACCTCCATTCTGTTCCCATTAGTGGCTCTTAGCAGGTTATGTCCCACTTCCAATTGAGGGTATGCATTTCTCCAAAACCTCTTCAGCATTGATCACTTGTAGTTTTTTTTTTTGCTGATGGTTATTCTGAGTGGTGTAAGCTGGTACTTCTTTGTGGTTGGGTTTGCATGTGTCTCATACTCCCTTGAAATTGAGCTTTCAGGCATGTCCTTTTAGTTTTCAAACAGTTATTACAGCTGACTTCTTCAAATTGTTTTCTTGAAGTATGTGCCACATTTTGCAATGTTTTGGCCTTTACCAGCATCAAGACATTTCTAGGGGCAGGTTTCATTTGCAGCCCTGCAGTACTTGTGCATATGAAGTGCCCATTAAGACAGATTTCAAAGCTGCTGTTGCAGGTATCGGCCAGAGGACGGCAGCATTTCTACGTTCCCCACTCTGGCACCTAGGGAAACAGATCTTCCTGCCAGTGGTGCTCCTCAGTTATAAATTAGAGTGCAATGTGCCCTGATATACCCCCAAAAGCTTACGTCTCCTTACTTATGTTTGTTTTTTAAATTAAATTCATAGTTTTTAGTGGAGCAATATTCCATTCTGTACATGGACCATTTCTTCTCTCTGCATTCCTCTGTTGATGGACATTTTCGTTGCTTCTAAGTGTTGCCTCTGGTAAATATTGCTGGAGTGCAGTGTTGCCAGCTGTGACTTTTACTTCTCATTTTCTCAGGTGATAGGCCCAACAGTGGGTATGATTCATTGACTGGTAGCTCAGTGTTTACCTTTTCAAAGCACCTGCATTGTGTGTTCATTAGCGGCTCTTACCACATCCCAATTAACACCGAGGGTGTGCGTTTTCCCACAACCCCTTCAGCATTTATTGTTTGAAGAATGTTTGCTCATGGCCTTTCAGACTGGTGTGAGCTGATAGGCTTTTGTAATTTGGATTTGCATGTCTTTAATAATTCCTAATATTCGTCATTTCCCCACACGTTTCTCTTTTATTTAGAGAAAAAATAGTGTAAGTACAATATACCTCTTGAAACTGTGTTTTTGGAAGGTTGCCCTCTTTTGAATTTTGTGGTCGTTTTTCGACCCCAGGATTTTTTTTGAGAGCAGGTTTCATTTACATGCCTGCAGTGATTGTGAATATTTAGTGACCATTAGCACTGGGTTTAAAGCAGGTATTGTGGGAAACGGCCACAAGGCGGCAGCATTTCTCCATTCCCTAATCTGGTTACTAGGACAGCAGAGCCTTCCTGGAAGTCCTGTTACTAGGTTGTAAATTAGAATGGAATGTGCCAGGAAAAAGCGCCCGAAGTTTATGTCTCATTACTTCTTGTTCGTTGTTTTAATTGTTTTAACCAGGGTAATGATTAGAGTACAGTTTGTCCTAGGTGTACACAAACTGGTTCATTCGTACATCATATATATCTATTCATGTACAGATGCTTTTCCCGTGTAAAGGATTCCAGAGTGTTCTGCACACCTCCCTTGCTATGTGCTCGGGCTTTCTGATATATGTGCTTAATCTGCATTTGTATAGGTATGGTAAACCTAATCTTAATTTATCCATTGCCACCACCTTTCCTTTTAGATACGCATAGTTTGTTTTTGAAGTCTGTGTGTGTCTTTCTCTGTGGAAATATGTCCATTTTTGTCAGTTGTTAGGTAACACCTGTAAGTGATATCATAGGATATACGTCTTTTGCTTTCCAACTTACCTCATGTTCTGTGATTACCTCTAGGCTCATCTGTGGTACCTCAAAGAGCAGTGTTCCATTGTTTCCCATGGCTAATATTCCATTGTGTACGTGGACCACTTCTTCTTTATCCATTCATCTGTTGATGGGCATTTAGGTTGCGTCCATGTCTTGGCTATTGTGAATAAGGCTGCAGTGCAGCTTTGGCAGCGTCTGTCTTCTGGATTCTGGTCTTCTCAGGTGAGAGGCACAGCGGTGGGCCTGCTGCATCGAACGGTACCTCAATTTTTACTTTTAAACGCAGCTCCTTTCTGCTCTCATTATTGGCTGTTACCACTTTACATCTCACCAGCAGCTAGAGGGTACACAGTTCTCAAAAACCACTTCAGCATTTTTTATTTGTAGGCTTTTTGTTGATGGTCAGTCGACCTGTGTGAGTTGAAACCTTTTTGCAGATTAGATTTGCCTGAGTCTAATAATTCCTGAGGTTGAGCTTTTACCCATTTTCCTGTTTTCTTTCAAAAAGAGAGTCAGTCAAACTTACCTCTTCATAGTATCTTCTTGAAAATTTGGCCAGTTTTGAATTTTCTTGTCCATTCCCTACCTCAGTTCAATTGTTTAGGGCAGGTGTCCTTTACAGCCCTGAGTCCTTGGGAATGTTAAGAGACCATTAGCTGTGAGCTTAAAGCCGCTCTTGTGGGAAATGGCCACAAGGCGGCAGCATTTCTACATTTCCAACTCTGCGTTTTTGGGCAGCAGAGCCTTCCTGGAAATCGTGTTAGTAGGCTGCAAATTAGAGTGGAAAGTGCCAGGGCACATCCCCAAGAGCTTATACCTCCTTAATTCTTGTTTGTTTTTTAAATTTAATTTTTATTAATGATCAGAGCAAATTTGATAAAACTATTTTGTTTCTCCTAGGTGTACAGAATCTGGTTCATTATATCAATGTATCTGTCTATTTATCTTTGGATCCTTTACCGTGTAGGTTATTAAAGAGCATTGAGTAGACGTGTCTTGGTATTCCATAGGTATTTTGTGTTTCTATATTTCATATGTATTAGTACATGTCTGTTAACCCCCATATCGTAATTCATACATTCCTTACACTTTTCCATTTGGTTAAATGTAAATTTTTTCTCTTAATCCATGCTTTTCCTTCTCTTGGAAATAAGTTCCTGAGTATCAATTTTTAGGTAACACCTATAAGTGATGGCATAGGATATCTGTCTTTCACTTTTTTTCTTACTTCAAGTTGGGTGATTATCTCTAGGTCCTTATATGGTGGTGCAAACGGCACTGTTTCGCTGTTTTCCATGACTAGTATTCCATTGTTTACATGGACCACTTCCTCTTTGAGCATTTTTCTGTTGATGGACATTTTGGTTTCTTCCAAGTCTTGGCTATGTTAAATGTTCCTGCAGAGCTTCCCTGGTGGTGCAGTGGTTAAGAGTCCGCCTGCTGATGCAGGGCACATGGGTTTGTGCCCCGGTCCGGGAAGCTCCCACATGCCGCCGAGCGGCTACATGCATGAGCCATGGCCGTTGAGCCTGCACGTCCCGAGACAGTGCTCTGCAACGGGAGAGCCCACAACAGTGAGAGGCCCAGTTACCGCAAAAAAAAAAAAAAGTTCCTGCAGTGCATGATTGCCAGCCCGTGTCTTCTCCAATCTGCTCTGCTCAGCTGATAGGCGCATCAAAGGACCTACCAGATCACATAGTAGCTCAAATTTACCCTTAAACACACCTCCATGATGTTCTCACTACTGGCTGTTACCAGTTTACATCCCCCAGCAGCTAGAGTGTACACAGTTCTCTGAAACCCCTTCAGCATTTATTCTTTGTAGACTTCTTGCTGAAGAACATTCTGACGGCTGTGAGGTGAACGTTTCTGTAATTGGATTTGCACGGCTTAATTAATTGCTGATGTTGCACATTTTTCTATTCCCTTTTATTTTAAAGGAAAAATAAAAGAAAAGACAAAATGTGCATAAGATATGCCTCTTGAAATGGTCTTCTTGAAATGTTGACGTCTTTTGAATCTTCTGGTCGATTTACCACCCCAGGATTTTTTTTTTTTTTTGATGGCAGGGGTCATTTACAGGCCTGCCATTATTTTGAATATTAAGTGACCATTACCGCTGTTGTGTGAAACGACCAGAAGGCGGCAGCACTTCTCCTTACCAAATCTGCTTACTAGGGCAACAGAGCCACAATGGAAGTTGTGTTGTAGGTTGTAAATTAGAACAGAATGTGCCAAGAAAAGCCCCTTAAGATTATGTCTCATTACTTCTTGTTTGTTTTTTAAATTTAATTTTTATTCTTTATCACAGCAAATTAGAGTACAATGTTTTGTTTGTTGTAGGCGTGAAAGATGTGGTTCTTTTACACATATACATATATGTATTCTTCTTCAGATCCTTTTCCCATGTAGGTTAGGACACGACGTTGTGTAGTCTTCCCTTGGTATGCCGTAGGTTTTTGGTGATTATATATTTCACATGTGTTTGTATATCTCTGATAACCCCAATATCGTGATGTATCCAATCCTCACAGCTTTCCATTTGGTGAACCATAAGTTGGTTTAATGAATCTGTGATTGCCTTTCTCTCTGGAAATATCTTCATTGGTATCAAGTTTTAGGTAACACCCATAAGTGATAAGTGATATGATAGGATATGTGTCTTTCGCTTTCTCGCTTACTACAAGTTGCAATGATTACCTCTAGACTCCTCTGTGGTCCTGCAAATGGCATTGTTTCATTTTTTGCCTTGGTTCATATTCCATCTGTACACGTACCAGTTCTTCTGTGTCCACTCATCTCTTGATGGACGTTTTGGTTGCTTCCACGTGTTGGCTATTGTAATACTTCTACAGTGCAGATTTGCCTTCCTGTGTCTTTCCAATTCTGTCTTCTTAGGATTTAGCCCGGGAAGTGGGCCTGCTGGATCATATAGTAGCTCAAGGTTGACCTTTTAAAGGCACCTCCATTCTGTTCCCATTAGTGGCTCTTAGCAGGTTATGTCCCACTTCCAATTGAGGGTATGCATTTCTCCAAAACCTCTTCAGCATTGATCACTTGTAGTTTTTTTTTTGCTGATGGTTATTCTGAGTGGTGTAAGCTGGTACTTCTTTGTGGTTGGGTTTGCATGTGTCTCATACTCCCTTGAAATGGAGCTTTCAGGCATGTCCTTTTAGTTTTCAAACAGTTATTACAGCTGACTTCTTCAAATTGTTTTCTTGAAGTATGTGCCACATTTTGCAATGTTTTGGCCTTTACCAGCATCAAGACATTTCTAGGGGCAGGTTTCATTTGCAGCCCTGCAGTACTTGTGCATATGAAGTGCCCATTAAGACAGATTTCAAAGCTGCTGTTGCAGGTATCGGCCAGAGGACGGCAGCATTTCTACGTTCCCCACTCTGGCACCTAGGGAAACAGATCTTCCTGCCAGTGGTGCTCCTCAGTTATAAATTAGAGTGCAATGTGCCCTGATATACCCCCAAAAGCTTACGTCTCCTTACTTATGTTTGTTTTTTAAATTAAATTCATAGTTTTTAGTGGAGCAATATTCCATTCTGTACATGGACCACTTCTTCTCTCTGCATTCCTCTGTTGATGGACATTTTCGTTGCTTCTAAGTGTTGCCTCTGGTAAATATTGCTGGAGTGCAGTGTTGCCAGCTGTGACTTTTACTTCTCATTTTCTCAGGTGATAGGCCCAACAGTGGGTATGATTCATTGACTGGTAGCTCAGTGTTTACCTTTTCAAAGCACCTGCATTGTGTGTTCATTAGCGGCTCTTACCACATCCCAATTAACACCGAGGGTGTGCGTTTTCCCACAACCCCTTCAGCATTTATTGTTTGAAGAATGTTTGCTCATGGCCTTTCAGACTGGTGTGAGCTGATAGGCTTTTGTAATTTGGATTTGCATGTCTTTAATAATTCCTAATATTCGTCATTTCCCCACACGTTTCTCTTTTATTTAGAGAAAAAATAGTGTAAGTACAATATACCTCTTGAAACTGTGTTTTTGGAAGGTTGCCCTCTTTTGAATTTTGTGGTCGTTTTTCGACCCCAGGATTTTTTTTGAGAGCAGGTTTCATTTACATGCCTGCAGTGATTGTGAATATTTAGTGACCATTAGCACTGGGTTTAAAGCGGGTATTGTGGGAAACGGCCACAAGGCGGCAGCATTTCTCCATTCCCTAATCTGGTTACTAGGACAGCAGAGCCTTCCTGGAAGTCCTGTTACTAGGTTGTAAATTAGAATGGAATGTGCCAGGAAAAAGCGCCCGAAGTTTATGTCTCATTACTTCTTGTTCGTTGTTTTAATTGTTTTAACCAGGGTAATGATTAGAGTACAGTTTGTCCTAGGTGTACACAAACTGGTTCACTCGTACATCATATATATCTATTCATGTACAGATGCTTTTCCCGTGTAAAGGATTCCAGAGTGTTCTGCACACCTCCCTTGCTATGTGCTCGGGCTTTCTGATATATGTGCTTAATCTGTATTTGTATAGGTATGGTAAACCTAATCTTAATTTATCCATTGCCACCACCTTTCCTTTTAGATACGCATAGTTTGTTTTTGAAGTCTGTGTGTGTCTTTCTCTGTGGAAATATGTCCATTTTTGTCAGTTGTTAGGTAACACCTGTAAGTGATATCATAGGATATACGTCTTTTGCTTTCCAACTTACCTCATGTTCTGTGATTACCTCTAGGCTCATCTGTGGTACCTCAAAGAGCAGTGTTCCATTGTTTCCCATGGCTAATATTCCATTGTGTACGTGGACCACTTCTTCTTTATCCATTCATCTGTTGATGGGCATTTAGGTTGCGTCCATGTCTTGGCTATTGTGAATAAGGCTGCAGTGCAGCTTTGGCAGCGTCTGTCTTCTGGATTCTGGTCTTCTCAGGTGAGAGGCACAGCGGTGGGCCTGCTGCATCGAACGGTACCTCAATTTTTACTTTTAAATGCAGCTCCTTTCTGCTCTCATTATTGGCTGTTACCACTTTACATCTCACCAGCAGCTAGAGGGTACACAGTTCTCAAAAACCACTTCAGCATTTTTTATTTGTAGGCTTTTTGTTGATGGTCAGTCGACCTGTGTGAGTTGAAACCTTTTTGCAGATTAGATTTGCCTGAGTCTAATAATTCCTGAGGTTGAGCTTTTACCCATTTTCCTGTTTTCTTTCAAAAAGAGAGTCAGTCAAACTTACCTCTTCATAGTATCTTCTTGAAAATTTGGCCAGTTTTGAATTTTCTTGTCCATTCCCTACCTCAGCTCAATTGTTTAGGGCAGGTGTCCTTTACAGCCCTGAGTCCTTGGGAATGTTAAGAGACCATTAGCTGTGAGCTTAAAGCCGCTCTTGTGGGAAATGGCCACAAGGCGGCAGCATTTCTACATTTCCAACTCTGCGTTTTTGGGCAGCAGAGCCTTCCTGGAAATCGTGTTAGTAGGCTGCAAATTAGAGTGGAAAGTGCCAGGGCACATCCCCAAGAGCTTATACCTCCTTAATTCTTGTTTGTTTTTTAAATTTAATTTTTATTAATGATCAGAGCAAATTTGATAAAACTATTTTGTTTCTCCTAGGTGTACAGAATCTGGTTCATTATATCAATGTATCTGTCTATTTATCTTTGGATCCTTTACCGTGTAGGTTATTAAAGAGCATTGAGTAGACCTGTCGTGGTATTCCATAGGTATTTTGTGATTCTATATTTCATATGTATTAGTACATGTCTGTTAACCCCCATATCGTAATTCATACATTCCTTACACTTTTCCATTTGGTTAAATGTAAATTTTTTCTCTTAATCCATGCTTTTCCTTCTCTTGGAAATAAGTTCCTGAGTATCAATTTTTAGGTAACACCTATAAGTGATGGCATAGGATATCTGTCTTTCACTTTCTTTCTTACTTCAAGTTGGGTGATTATCTCTAGGTCCTTATATGGTGGTGCAAACGGCACTGTTTCGCTGTTTTCCATGGCTAGTATTCCATTGTTTACATGGACCACTTCCTCTTTGAGCATTTTTCTGTTGATGGACATTTTGGTTTCTTCCAAGTCTTGGCTATGTTAAATGTTCCTGCAGGGCTTCCCTGGTGGTGCAGTGGTTAAGAGTCCGCCTGCCGATGCAGGGCACATGGGTTTGTGCCCCGGTCCGGGAAGCTCCCACATGCCACCGAGCGGCTACATTCATGAGCCATGGCCGTTGAGCCTGCACGTCCCGAGACAGTGCTCTGCAACGGGAGAGCCCACAACAGTGAGAGGCCCACTTACCGCAAAAAAAAAAAAGTTCCTGCAGTGCAGGATTGCCAGCCCGTGTCTTCTCCAATCTGCTCTGCTCAGCTGATAGGCGCATCAAAGGACCTACCAGATCACATAGTAGCTCAAATTTACCCTTAAACACACCTCCATGATGTTCTCACTACTGGCTGTTACCAGTTTACATCCCCCAGCAGCTAGAGTGTACACAGTTCTCTGAAACCCCTTCAGCATTTATTCTTTGTAGACTTTTTGCTGAAGAACATTCTGACGGCTGTGAGGTGAACGTTTCTGTAATTGGATTTGCACGGCTTAATTAATTGCTGATGTTGCACATTTTTCTATTCCCTTTTATTTTAAAGGAAAAATAAAAGAAAAGACAAAATGTGCATAAGATATGCCTCTTGAAATGGTCTTCTTGAAATGTTGACGTCTTTTAAATCTTCTGGTCGATTTACCACCCAGGATTTTTTTTTTTTTTTGATGGCAGGGGTCATTTACAGGCCTGCCATTATTTTGAATATTAAGTGACCATTACCGCTGTTGTGTGAAACGACCAGAAGGCGGCAGCACTTCTCCTTACCAAATCTGCTTACTAGGGCAACAGAGCCACAATGGAAGTTGTGTTGTAGGTTGTAAATTAGAACGGAATGTGCCAAGAAAAGCCCCTTAAGATTATGTCTCATTACTTCTTGTTTGTTTTTTAAATTTAATTTTTATTCTTTATCACAGCAAATTAGAGTACAATGTTTTGTTTGTTGTAGGCGTGAAAGATGTGGTTCTTTTACACATATACATATATGTATTCTTCTTCAGATCCTTTTCCCATGTAGGTTAGGACACGACGTTGTGTAGTCTTCCCTTGGTATGCCGTAGGTTTTTGGTGATTATATATTTCACATGTGTTTGTATATCTCTGATAACCCCAATATCGTGATGTATCCAATCCTCACAGCTTTCCATTTGGTGAACCATAAGTTGGTTTAATGAATCTGTGATTGCCTTTCTCTCTGGAAATATCTTCATTGGTATCAAGTTTTAGGTAACACCCATAAGTGATAAGTGATATGATAGGATATGTGTCTTTCGCTTTCTCGCTTACTACAAGTTGCAATGATTACCTCTAGACTCCTCTGTGGTCCTGCAAATGGCATTGTTTCATTTTTTGCCTTGGTTCATATTCCATCTGTACACGTACCAGTTCTTCTGTGTCCACTCATCTCTTGATGGACGTTTCGGTTGCTTCCACGTGTTGGCTATTGTAATACTTCTACAGTGCAGATTTGCCTTCCTGTGTCTTTCCAATTCTGTCTTCTTAGGATTTAGCCCGGGAAGTGGGCCTGCTGGATCATATAGTAGCTCAAGTTTGACCTTTTAAAGGCACCTCCATTCTGTTCCCATTAGTGGCTCTTAGCAGGTTATGTCCCACTTCCAATTGAGGGTATGCATTTCTCCAAAACCTCTTCAGCATTGATCACTTGTAGTTTTTTTTTTGCTGATGGTTATTCTGAGTGGTGTAAGCTGGTACTTCTTTGTGGTTGGGTTTGCATGTGTCTCATACTCCCTTGAAATTGAGCTTTCAGGCATGTCCTTTTAGTTTTCAAACAGTTATTACAGCTGACTTCTTCAAATTGTTTTCTTGAAGTATGTGCCACATTTTGCAATGTTTTGGCCTTTACCAGCATCAAGACATTTCTAGGGGCAGGTTTCATTTGCAGCCCTGCAGTACTTGTGCATATGAAGTGCCCATTAAGACAGATTTCAAAGCTGCTGTTGCAGGTATCGGCCAGAGGACGGCAGCATTTCTACGTTCCCCACTCTGGCACCTAGGGAAACAGATCTTCCTGCCAGTGGTGCTCCTCAGTTATAAATTAGAGTGCAATGTGCCCTGATATACCCCCAAAAGCTTACGTCTCCTTACTTATGTTTGTTTTTTAAATTAAATTCATAGTTTTTAGTGGAGCAATATTCCATTCTGTACATGGACCACTTCTTCTCTCTGCATTCCTCTGTTGATGGACATTTTCGTTGCTTCTAAGTGTTGCCTCTGGTAAATATTGCTGGAGTGCAGTGTTGCCAGCTGTGACTTTTGCTTCTCATTTTCTCAGGTGATAGGCCCAACAGTGGGTATGATTCATTGACTGGTAGCTCAGTGTTTACCTTTTCAAAGCACCTGCATTGTGTGTTCATTAGCGGCTCTTACCACATCCCAATTAACACCGAGGGTGTGCGTTTTCCCACAACCCCTTCAGCATTTATTGTTTGAAGAATGTTTGCTCATGGCCTTTCAGACTGGTGTGAGCTGATAGGCTTTTGTAATTTGGATTTGCATGTCTTTAATAATTCCTAATATTCGTCATTTCCCCACACGTTTCTCTTTTATTTAGAGAAAAAATAGTGTAAGTACAATATACCTCTTGAAACTGTGTTTTTGGAAGGTTGCCCTCTTTTGAATTTTGTGGTCGTTTTTCGACCCCAGGATTTTTTTTGAGAGCAGGTTTCATTTACATGCCTGCAGTGATTGTGAATATTTAGTGACCATTAGCACTGGGTTTAAAGCGGGTATTGTGGGAAACGGCCACAAGGCGGCAGCATTTCTCCATTCCCAAATCTGGTTACTAGGACAGCAGAGCCTTCCTGGAAGTCCTGTTACTAGGTTGTAAATTAGAATGGAATGTGCCAGGAAAAAGCGCCCGAAGTTTATGTCTCATTACTTCTTGTTCGTTGTTTTAATTGTTTTAACCAGGGTAATGATTAGAGTACAGTTTGTCCTAGGTGTACACAAACTGGTTCATTCGTACATCATATATATCTATTCATGTACAGATGCTTTTCCCGTGTAAAGGATTCCAGAGTGTTCTGCACACCTCCCTTGCTATGTGCTCGGGCTTTCTGATATATGTGCTTAATCTGCATTTGTATAGGTATGGTAAACCTAATCTTAATTTATCCATTGCCACCACCTTTCCTTTTAGATACGCATAGTTTGTTTTTGAAGTCTGTGTGTGTCTTTCTCTGTGGAAATATGTCCATTTTTGTCAGTTGTTAGGTAACACCTGTAAGTGATATCATAGGATATACGTCTTTTGCTTTCCAACTTACCTCATGTTCTGTGATTACCTCTAGGCTCATCTGTGGTACCTCAAAGAGCAGTGTTCCATTGTTTCCCATGGCTAATATTCCATTGTGTACGTGGACCACTTCTTCTTTATCCATTCATCTGTTGATGGGCATTTAGGTTGCGTCCATGTCTTGGCTATTGTGAATAAGGCTGCAGTGCAGCTTTGGCAGCGTCTGTCTTCTGGATTCTGGTCTTCTCAGGTGAGAGGCACAGCGGTGGGCCTGCTGCATCGAACGGTACCTCAATTTTTACTTTTTTTTTTTTTTTTTTTTTTTTTTGTGGTATGCGGGCCTCTCACTGTTGTGGCCTCTCCCGTTGCGGAGCACAGGCTCCGGATGCGCAGGCTCAGCAGCCATGGCTCACGGGCCCAGCCGCTCCGCGGCATATGGGATCCTCCCAGACCGGGGCACGAACCCGTATCCCCTGCATCGGCAGGCGGACTCTCAACCACTGCGCCACCAGGGAGGCCCACAATTTTTACTTTTAAACGCAGCTCCTTTCTGCTCTCATTATTGGCTGTTACCACTTTACATCTCACCAGCAGCTAGAGGGTACACAGTTCTCAAAAACCACTTCAGCATTTTTTATTTGTAGGCTTTTTGTTGATGGTCAGTCGACCTGTGTGAGTTGAAACCTTTTTGCAGATTAGATTTGCCTGAGTCTAATAATTCCTGAGGTTGAGCTTTTACCCATTTTCCTGTTTTCTTTCAAAAAGAGAGTCAGTCAAACTTACCTCTTCATAGTATCTTCTTGAAAATTTGGCCAGTTTTGAATTTTCTTGTCCATTCCCTACCTCAGTTCAATTGTTTAGGGCAGGTGTCCTTTACAGCCCTGAGTCCTTGGGAATGTTAAGAGACCATTAGCTGTGAGCTTAAAGCCGCTCTTGTGGGAAATGGCCACAAGGCGGCAGCATTTCTACATTTCCAACTCTGCGTTTTTGGGCAGCAGAGCCTTCCTGGAAATCGTGTTAGTAGGCTGCAAATTAGAGTGGAAAGTGCCAGGGCACATCCCCAAGAGCTTATACCTCCTTAATTCTTGTTTGTTTTTTAAATTTAATTTTTATTAATGATCAGAGCAAATTTGATAAAACTATTTTGTTTCTCCTAGGTGTACAGAATCTGGTTCATTATATCAATGTATCTGTCTATTTATCTTTGGATCCTTTACCGTGTAGGTTATTAAAGAGCATTGAGTAGACGTGTCTTGGTATTCCATAGGTATTTTGTGTTTCTATATTTCATATGTATTAGTACATGTCTGTTAACCCCCATATCGTAATTCATACATTCCTTACACTTTTCCATTTGGTTAAATGTAAATTTTTTCTCTTAATCCATGCTTTTCCTTCTCTTGGAAATAAGTTCCTGAGTATCAATTTTTAGGTAACACCTATAAGTGATGGCATAGGATATCTGTCTTTCACTTTTTTTCTTACTTCAAGTTGGGTGATTATCTCTAGGTCCTTATATGGTGGTGCAAACGGCACTGTTTCGCTGTTTTCCATGACTAGTATTCCATTGTTTACATGGACCACTTCCTCTTTGAGCATTTTTCTGTTGATGGACATTTTGGTTTCTTCCAAGTCTTGGCTATGTTAAATGTTCCTGCAGAGCTTCCCTGATGGTGGAGTGGTTAAGAGTCCGCCTGCTGATGCAGGGCACATGGGTTTGTGCCCCGGTCCGGGAAGCTCCCACATGCCGTCGAGCGGTTACATGCATGAGCCATGGCCGTTGAGCCTGCACGTCCCGAGACAGTGCTCTGCAACGGGAGAGCCCACAACAGTGAGAGGCCCAGTTACCGCAAAAAAAAAAAAAAAGTTCCTGCAGTGCATGATTGCCAGCCCGTGTCTTCTCCAATCTGCTCTGCTCAGCTGATAGGCGCATCAAAGGACCTACCAGATCACATAGTAGCTCAAATTTACCCTTAAACACACCTCCATGATGTTCTCACTACTGGCTGTTACCAGTTTACATCCCCCAGCAGCTAGAGTGTACACAGTTCTCTGAAATCCCTTCAGCATTTATTCTTTGTAGACTTCTTGCTGAAGAACATTCTGACGGCTGTGAGGTGAACGTTTCTGTAATTGGATTTGCACGGCTTAATTAATTGCTGATGTTGCACATTTTTCTATTCCCTTTTATTTTAAAGGAAAAATAGGGCTTCCCTGGTGGCGCAGTGGTTGAGAGTCTGCCTGCCGATGCAGGGGACACGGGTTCGAGCCCTGGTCTGGGAGGATCCCACATGCCGCAGAGCAACTAGGCCCGTGAGCCACAACTGCTGAGCCTGCGCGTCTGGAGCTTGTGCTCTGCAACAGGAGAGGCCGCGATGGTGGGAGGCCCGCGCACCGCGATGAAGAGTGGTCCCCACTTGCCACAACTAGGGGAAGCCCTCGCACAGAAACGAAGACCCAACACAGCAAAAATAAATAAATAAACTCTTACCCACAAAAAATAAAAAAAAAAAAAAAGAAAAATAAAAGAAAAGACAAAATGTGCATAAGATATGCCTCTTGAAATGGTCTTCTTGAAATGTTGACGTCTTTTGAATCTTCTGGTCGATTTACCACCCCAGGATTTTTTTTTTTTTTGATGGCAGGGGTCATTTACAGGCCTGCCATTATTTTGAATATTAAGTGACCATTACCGCTGTTGTGTGAAACGACCAGAAGGCGGCAGCACTTCTCCTTACCAAATCTGCTTACTAGGGCAACAGAGCCACAATGGAAGTTGTGTTGTAGGTTGTAAATTAGAACGGAATGTGCCAAGAAAAGCCCCTTAAGATTATGTCTCATTACTTCTTGTTTGTTTTTTAAATTTAATTTTTATTCTTTATCACAGCAAATTAGAGTACAATGTTTTGTTTGTTGTAGGCGTGAAAGATGTGGTTCTTTTACACATATACATATATGTATTCTTCTTCAGATCCTTTTCCCATGTAGGTTAGGACACGACGTTGTGTAGTCTTCCCTTGGTATGCCGTAGGTTTTTGGTGATTATATATTTCACATGTGTTTGTATATCTCTGATAACCCCAATATCGTGATGTATCCAATCCTCACAGCTTTCCATTTGGTGAACCATAAGTTGGTTTAATGAATCTGTGATTGCCTTTCTCTCTGGAAATATCTTCATTGGTATCAAGTTTTAGGTAACACCCATAAGTGATAAGTGATATGATAGGATATGTGTCTTTCGCTTTCTCGCTTACTACAAGTTGCAATGATTACCTCTAGACTCCTCTGTGGTCCTGCAAATGGCATTGTTTCATTTTTTGCCTTGGTTCATATTCCATCTGTACACGTACCAGTTCTTCTGTGTCCACTCATCTCTTGATGGACGTTTCGGTTGCTTCCACGTGTTGGCTATTGTAATACTTCTACAGTGCAGATTTGCCTTCCTGTGTCTTTCCAATTCTGTCTTCTTAGGATTTAGCCCGGGAAGTGGGCCTGCTGGATCATATAGTAGCTCAAGGTTGACCTTTTAAAGGCACCTCCATTCTGTTCCCATTAGTGGCTCTTAGCAGGTTATGTCCCACTTCCAATTGAGGGTATGCATTTCTCCAAAACCTCTTCAGCATTGATCACTTGTAGTTTTTTTTTTTGCTGATGGTTATTCTGAGTGGTGTAAGCTGGTACTTCTTTGTGGTTGGGTTTGCATGTGTCTCATACTCCCTTGAAATTGAGCTTTCAGGCATGTCCTTTTAGTTTTCAAACAGTTATTACAGCTGACTTCTTCAAATTGTTTTCTTGAAGTATGTGCCACATTTTGCAGTGATTTGGCCTTTACCAGCATCAAGACATTTCTAGGGGCAGGTTTCATTTGCAGCCCTGCAGTACTTGTGCATATGAAGTGCCCATTAAGACAGATTTCAAAGCTGCTGTTGCAGGTATCGGCCAGAGGACGGCAGCATTTCTACGTTCCCCACTCTGGCACCTAGGGAAACAGATCTTCCTGCCAGTGGTGCTCCTCAGTTATAAATTAGAGTGCAATGTGCCCTGATATACCCCCAAAAGCTTACGTCTCCTTACTTATGTTTGTTTTTTAAATTAAATTCATAGTTTTTAGTGGAGCAATATTCCATTCTGTACATGGACCACTTCTTCTCTCTGCATTCCTCTGTTGATGGACATTTTCGTTGCTTCTAAGTGTTGCCTCTGGTAAATATTGCTGGAGTGCAGTGTTGCCAGCTGTGACTTTTGCTTCTCATTTTCTCAGGTGATAGGCCCAACAGTGGGTATGATTCATTGACTGGTAGCTCAGTGTTTACCTTTCCAAAGCACCTGCATTGTGTGTTCATTAGCGGCTCTTACCACATCCCAATTAACACCGAGGGTGTGCGTTTTCCCACAACCCCTTCAGCATTTATTGTTTGAAGAATGTTTGCTCATGGCCTTTCAGACTGGTGTGAGCTGATAGGCTTTTGTAATTTGGATTTGCATGTCTTTAATAATTCCTAATATTTGTCATTTCCCCACACGTTTCTCTTTTATTTAGAGAAAAAATAGTGTAAGTACAATATACCTCTTGAAACTGTGTTTTTGGAAGGTTGCCCTCTTTTGAATTTTGTGGTCGTTTTTCGACCCCAGGATTTTTTTTGAGAGCAGGTTTCATTTACATGCCTGCAGTGATTGTGAATATTTAGTGACCATTAGCACTGGGTTTAAAGCGGGTATTGTGGGAAACGGCCACAAGGCGGCAGCATTTCTCCATTCCCTAATCTGGTTACTAGGACAGCAGAGCCTTCCTGGAAGTCCTGTTACTAGGTTGTAAATTAGAATGGAATGTGCCAGGAAAAAGCGCCCGAAGTTTATGTCTCATTACTTCTTGTTCGTTGTTTTAATTGTTTTAACCAGGGTAATGATTAGAGTACAGTTTGTCCTAGGTGTACACAAACTGGTTCACTCGTACATCATATATATCTATTCATGTACAGATGCTTTTCCCGTGTAAAGGATTCCAGAGTGTTCTGCACACCTCCCTTGCTATGTGCTCGGGCTTTCTGATATATGTGCTTAATCTGTATTTGTATAGGTATGGTAAACCTAATCTTAATTTATCCATTGCCACCACCTTTCCTTTTAGATACGCATAGTTTGTTTTTGAAGTCTGTGTGTGTCTTTCTCTGTGGAAATATGTCCATTTTTGTCAGTTGTTAGGTAACACCTGTAAGTGATATCATAGGATATACGTCTTTTGCTTTCCAACTTACCTCATGTTCTGTGATTACCTCTAGGCTCATCTGTGGTACCTCAAAGAGCAGTGTTCCATTGTTTCCCATGGCTAATATTCCATTGTGTACGTGGACCACTTCTTCTTTATCCATTCATCTGTTGATGGGCATTTAGGTTGCGTCCATGTCTTGGCTATTGTGAATAAGGCTGCAGTGCAGCTTTGGCAGCGTCTGTCTTCTGGATTCTGGTCTTCTCAGGTGAGAGGCACAGCGGTGGGCCTGCTGCATCGAACGGTACCTCAATTTTTACTTTTAAACGCAGCTCCTTTCTGCTCTCATTATTGGCTGTTACCACTTTACATCTCACCAGCAGCTAGAGGGTACACAGTTCTCAAAAACCACTTCAGCATTTTTTATTTGTAGGCTTTTTGTTGATGGTCAGTCGACCTGTGTGAGTTGAAACCTTTTTGCAGATTAGATTTGCCTGAGTCTAATAATTCCTGAGGTTGAGCTTTTACCCATTTTCCTGTTTTCTTTCAAAAAGAGAGTCAGTCAAACTTACCTCTTCATAGTATCTTCTTGAAAATTTGGCCAGTTTTGAATTTTCTTGTCCATTCCCTACCTCAGTTCAATTGTTTAGGGCAGGTGTCCTTTACAGCCCTGAGTCCTTGGGAATGTTAAGAGACCATTAGCTGTGAGCTTAAAGCCGCTCTTGTGGGAAATGGCCACAAGGCGGCAGCATTTCTACATTTCCAACTCTGCGTTTTTGGGCAGCAGAGCCTTCCTGGAAATCGTGTTAGTAGGCTGCAAATTAGAGTGGAAAGTGCCAGGGCACATCCCCAAGAGCTTATACCTCCTTAATTCTTGTTTGTTTTTTAAATTTAATTTTTATTAATGATCAGAGCAAATTTGATAAAACTATTTTGTTTCTCCTAGGTGTACAGAATCTGGTTCATTATATCAATGTATCTGTCTATTTATCTTTGGATCCTTTACCGTGTAGGTTATTAAAGAGCATTGAGTAGACCTGTCGTGGTATTCCATAGGTATTTTGTGATTCTATATTTCATATGTATTAGTACATGTCTGTTAACCCCCATATCGTAATTCATACATTCCTTACACTTTTCCATTTGGTTAAATGTAAATTTTTTCTCTTAATCCATGCTTTTCCTTCTCTTGGAAATAAGTTCCTGAGTATCAATTTTTAGGTAACACCTATAAGTGATGGCATAGGATATCTGTCTTTCACTTTCTTTCTTACTTCAAGTTGGGTGATTATCTCTAGGTCCTTATATGGTGGTGCAAACGGCACTGTTTCGCTGTTTTCCATGGCTAGTATTCCATTGTTTACATGGACCACTTCCTCTTTGTGCATTTTTCTGTTGATGGACATTTTGGTTTCTTCCAAGTCTTGGCTATGTTAAATGTTCCTGCAGGGCTTCCCTGGTGGTGCAGTGGTTAAGAGTCCGCCTGCCGATGCAGGGCACATGGGTTTGTGCCCCGGTCCGGGAAGCTCCCACATGCCGCCGAGCGGCTACATTCATGAGCCATGGCCGTTGAGCCTGCACGTCCCGAGACAGTGCTCTGCAACGGGAGAGCCCACAACAGTGAGAGGCCCACTTACCGCAAAAAAAAAAAAAGTTCCTGCAGTGCAGGATTGCCAGCCCGTGTCTTCTCCATTCTGCTCTGCTCAGCTGATAGGCGCATCAAAGGACCTACCAGATCACATAGTAGCTCAAATTTACCCTTAAACACACCTCCATGATGTTCTCACTACTGGCTGTTACCAGTTTACATCCCCCAGCAGCTAGAGTGTGCACAGTTCTCTGAAACCCCTTCAGCATTTATTCTTTGTAGACTTTTTGCTGAAGAACATTCTGACGGCTGTGAGGTGAACGTTTCTGTAATTGGATTTGCACGGCTTAATTAATTGCTGATGTTGCACATTTTTCTATTCCCTTTTATTTTAAAGGAAAAATAAAAGAAAAGACAAAATGTGCATAAGATATGCCTCTTGAAATGGTCTTCTTGAAATGTTGACGTCTTTTGAATCTTCTGGTCGATTTACCACCCCAGGATTTTTTTTTTTTTTTGATGGCAGGGGTCATTTACAGGCCTGCCATTATTTTGAATATTAAGTGACCATTACCGCTGTTGTGTGAAACGACCAGAAGGCGGCAGCACTTCTCCTTACCAAATCTGCTTACTAGGGCAACAGAGCCACAATGGAAGTTGTGTTGTAGGTTGTAAATTAGAACGGAATGTGCCAAGAAAAGCCCCTTAAGATTATGTCTCATTACTTCTTGTTTGTTTTTTAAATTTAATTTTTATTCTTTATCACAGCAAATTAGAGTACAATGTTTTGTTTGTTGTAGGCGTGAAAGATGTGGTTCTTTTACACATATACATATATGTATTCTTCTTCAGATCCTTTTCCCATGTAGGTTAGGACACGACGTTGTGTAGTCTTCCCTTGGTATGCCGTAGGTTTTTGGTGATTATATATTTCACATGTGTTTGTATATCTCTGATAACCCCAATATCGTGATGTATCCAATCCTCACAGCTTTCCATTTGGTGAACCATAAGTTGGTTTAATGAATCTGTGATTGCCTTTCTCTCTGGAAATATCTTCATTGGTATCAAGTTTTAGGTAACACCCATAAGTGATAAGTGATATGATAGGATATGTGTCTTTCGCTTTCTCGCTTACTACAAGTTGCAATGATTACCTCTAGACTCCTCTGTGGTCCTGCAAATGGCATTGTTTCATTTTTTGCCTTGGCTAATATTCCACCTGTACACGTACCAGTTCTTCTGTGTCCACTCATCTCTTGATGGACGTTTCGGTTGCTTCCACGTGTTGGCTATTGTAATACTTCTACAGTGCAGATTTGCCTTCCTGTGTCTTTCCAATTCTGTCTTCTTAGGATTTAGCCCGGGAAGTGGGCCTGCTGGATCATATAGTAGCTCAAGGTTGACCTTTTAAAGGCACCTCCATTCTGTTCCCATTAGTGGCTCTTAGCAGGTTATGTCCCACTTCCAATTGAGGGTATGCATTTCTCCAAAACCTCTTCAGCATTGATCACTTGTAGTTTTTTTTTTGCTGATGGTTATTCTGAGTGGTGTAAGCTGGTACTTCTTTGTGGTTGGGTTTGCATGTGTCTCATACTCCCTTGAAATTGAGCTTTCAGGCATGTCCTTTTAGTTTTCAAACAGTTATTACAGCTGACTTCTTCAAATTGTTTTCTTGAAGTATGTGCCACATTTTGCAATGTTTTGGCCTTTACCAGCATCAAGACATTTCTAGGGGCAGGTTTCATTTGCAGCCCTGCAGTACTTGTGCATATGAAGTGCCCATTAAGACAGACTTCAAAGCTGCTGTTGCAGGTATCGGCCAGAGGACGGCAGCATTTCTACGTTCCCCACTCTGTCACCTAGGGAAACAGATCTTCCTGCCAGTGGTGCTCCTCAGTTATAAATTAGAGTGCAATGTGCCCTGATATACCCCCAAAAGCTTACGTCTCCTTACTTATGTTTGTTTTTTAAATTAAATTCATAGTTTTTAGTGGAGCACTATGCCATTCTGTACATGGACCACTTCTTCTCTCTGCATTCCTCTGTTGATGGACATTTTCGTTGCTTCTAAGTGTTGCCTCTGGTAAATATTGCTGGAGTGCAGTGTTGCCAGCTGTGACTTTTGCTTCTCATTTTCTCAGGTGATAGGCCCAACAGTGGGTATGATTCATTGACTGGTAGCTCAGTGTTTACCTTTTCAAAGCACCTGCATTGTGTGTTCATTAGCGGCTCTTACCACATCCCAATTAACACCGAGGGTGTGCGTTTTCCCACAACCCCTTCAGCATTTATTGTTTGAAGAATGTTTGCTCATGGCCTTTCAGACTGGTGTGAGCTGATAGGCTTTTGTAATTTGGATTTGCATGTCTTTAATAATTCCTAATATTCGTCATTTCCCCACACGTTTCTCTTTTATTTAGAGAAAAAATAGTGTAAGTACAATATACCTCTTGAAACTGTGTTTTTGGAAGGTTGCCCTCTTTTGAATTTTGTGGTCGTTTTTCGACCCCAGGATTTTTTTTGAGAGCAGGTTTCATTTACATGCCTGCAGTGATTGTGAATATTTAGTGACCATTAGCACTGGGTTTAAAGCGGGTATTGTGGGAAACGGCCACAAGGCGGCAGCATTTCTCCATTCCCAAATCTGGTTACTAGGACAGCAGAGCCTTCCTGGAAGTCCTGTTACTAGGTTGTAAATTAGAATGGAATGTGCCAGGAAAAAGCGCCCGAAGTTTATGTCTCATTACTTCTTGTTCGTTGTTTTAATTGTTTTAACCAGGGTAATGATTAGAGTACAGTTTGTCCTAGGTGTACACAAACTGGTTCATTCGTACATCATATATATCTATTCATGTACAGATGCTTTTCCCGTGTAAAGGATTCCAGAGTGTTCTGCACACCTCCCTTGCTATGTGCTCGGGCTTTCTGATATATGTGCTTAATCTGCATTTGTATAGGTATGGTAAACCTAATCTTAATTTATCCATTGCCACCACCTTTCCTTTTAGATACGCATAGTTTGTTTTTGAAGTCTGTGTGTGTCTTTCTCTGTGGAAATATGTCCATTTTTGTCAGTTGTTAGGTAACACCTGTAAGTGATATCATAGGATATACGTCTTTTGCTTTCCAACTTACCTCATGTTCTGTGATTACCTCTAGGCTCATCTGTGGTACCTCAAAGAGCAGTGTTCCATTGTTTCCCATGGCTAATATTCCATTGTGTACGTGGACCACTTCTTCTTTATCCATTCATCTGTTGATGGGCATTTGGGTTGCGTCCATGTCTTGGCTATTGTGAATAAGGCTGCAGTGCAGCTTTGGCAGCGTCTGTCTTCTGGATTCTGGTCTTCTCAGGTGAGAGGCACAGCGGTGGGCCTGCTGCATCGAACGGTACCTCAATTTTTACTTTTAAACGCAGCTCCTTTCTGCTCTCATTATTGGCTGTTACCACTTTACATCTCACCAGCAGCTAGAGGGTACACAGTTCTCAAAAACCACTTCAGCATTTTTTATTTGTAGGCTTTTTGTTGATGGTCAGTCGACCTGTGTGAGTTGAAACCTTTTTGCAGATTAGATTTGCCTGAGTCTAATAATTCCTGAGGTTGAGCTTTTACCCATTTTCCTGTTTTCTTTCAAAAAGAGAGTCAGTCAAACTTACCTCTTCATAGTATCTTCTTGAAAATTTGGCCAGTTTTGAATTTTCTTGTCCATTCCCTACCTCAGTTCAATTGTTTAGGGCAGGTGTCCTTTACAGCCCTGAGTCCTTGGGAATGTTAAGAGACCATTAGCTGTGAGCTTAAAGCCGCTCTTGTGGGAAATGGCCACAAGGCGGCAGCATTTCTACATTTCCAACTCTGAGTTTTTGGGCAGCAGAGCCTTCCTGGAAATCGTGTTAGTAGGCTGCAAATTAGAGTGGAAAGTGCCAGGGCACATCCCCAAGAGCTTATACCTCCTTAATTCTTGTTTGTTTTTTAAATTTAATTTTTATTAATGATCAGAGCAAATTTGATAAAACTATTTTGTTTCTCCTAGGTGTACAGAATCTGGTTCATTATATCAATGTATCTGTCTATTTATCTTTGGATCCTTTACCGTGTAGGTTATTAAAGAGCATTGAGTAGACGTGTCTTGGTATTCCATAGGTATTTTGTGTTTCTATATTTCATATGTATTAGTACATGTCTGTTAACCCCCATATCGTAATTCATACATTCCTTACACTTTTCCATTTGGTTAAATGTAAATTTTTTCTCTTAATCCATGCTTTTCCTTCTCTTGGAAATAAGTTCCTGAGTATCAATTTTTAGGTAACACCTATAAGTGATGGCATAGGATATCTGTCTTTCACTTTTTTTCTTACTTCAAGTTGGGTGATTATCTCTAGGTCCTTATATGGTGGTGCAAACGGCACTGTTTCGCTGTTTTCCATGACTAGTATTCCATTGTTTACATGGACCACTTCCTCTTTGAGCATTTTTCTGTTGATGGACATTTTGGTTTCTTCCAAGTCTTGGCTATGTTAAATGTTCCTGCAGAGCTTCCCTGATGGTGGAGTGGTTAAGAGTCCGCCTGCTGATGCAGGGCACATGGGTTTGTGCCCCGGTCCGGGAAGCTCCCACATGCCGCCGAGCGGTTACATGCATGAGCCATGGCCGTTGAGCCTGCACGTCCCGAGACAGTGCTCTGCAACGGGAGAGCCCACAACAGTGAGAGGCCCAGTTACCGCAAAAAAAAAAAAAAAGTTCCTGCAGTGCATGATTTCCAGCCCGTGTCTTCTCCAATCTGCTCTGCTCAGCTGATAGGCGCATCAAAGGACCTACCAGATCACATAGTAGCTCAAATTTACCCTTAAACACACCTCCATGATGTTCTCACTACTGGCTGTTACCAGTTTACATCCCCCAGCAGCTAGAGTGTACACAGTTCTCTGAAACCCCTTCAGCATTTATTCTTTGTAGACTTCTTGCTGAAGAACATTCTGACGGCTGTGAGGTGAACGTTTCTGTAATTGGATTTGCACGGCTTAATTAATTGCTGATGTTGCACATTTTTCTATTCCCTTTTATTTTAAAGGAAAAATAAAAGAAAAGACAAAATGTGCATAAGATATGCCTCTTGAAATGGTCTTCTTGAAATGTTGACGTCTTTTGAATCTTCTGGTCGATTTACCACCCCAGGATTTTTTTTTTTTTTGGTGGCAGGGTTCATTTACAGGCCTGCCATTATTTTGAATATTAAGTGACCATTACCGCTGTTGTGTGAAACGACCAGAAGGCGGCAGCACTTCTCCTTACCAAATCTGCTTACTAGGGCAACAGAGCCACAATGGAAGTTGTGTTGTAGGTTGTAAATTAGAACGGAATGTGCCAAGAAAAGCCCCTTAAGATTATGTCTCATTACTTCTTGTTTGTTTTTTAAATTTAATTTTTATTCTTTATCACAGCAAATTAGAGTACAATGTTTTGTTTGTTGTAGGCGTGAAAGATGTGGTTCTTTTACACATATACATATATGTATTCTTCTTCAGATCCTTTTCCCATGTAGGTTAGGACACGACGTTGTGTAGTCTTCCCTTGGTATGCCGTAGGTTTTTGGTGATTATATATTTCACATGTGTTTGTATATCTCTGATAACCCCAATATCGTGATGTATCCAATCCTCACAGCTTTCCATTTGGTGAACCATAAGTTGGTTTAATGAATCTGTGATTGCCTTTCTCTCTGGAAATATCTTCATTGGTATCAAGTTTTAGGTAACACCCATAAGTGATAAGTGATATGATAGGATATGTGTCTTTCGCTTTCTCGCTTACTACAAGTTGCAATGATTACCTCTAGACTCCTCTGTGGTCCTGCAAATGGCATTGTTTCATTTTTTGCCTTGGTTCATATTCCATCTGTACACGTACCAGTTCTTCTGTGTCCACTCATCTCTTGATGGACGTTTCGGTTGCTTCCACGTGTTGGCTATTGTAATACTTCTACAGTGCAGATTTGCCTTCCTGTGTCTTTCCAATTCTGTCTTCTTAGGATTTAGCCCGGGAAGTGGGCCTGCTGGATCATATAGTAGCTCAAGGTTGACCTTTTAAAGGCACCTCCATTCTGTTCCCATTAGTGGCTCTTAGCAGGTTATGTCCCACTTCCAATTGAGGGTATGCATTTCTCCAAAACCTCTTCAGCATTGATCACTTGTAGTTTTTTTTTTGCTGATGGTTATTCTGAGTGGTGTAAGCTGGTACTTCTTTGTGGTTGGGTTTGCATGTGTCTCATACTCCCTTGAAATTGAGCTTTCAGGCATGTCCTTTTAGTTTTCAAACAGTTATTACAGCTGACTTCTTCAAATTGTTTTCTTGAAGTATGTGCCACATTTTGCAGTGATTTGGCCTTTACCAGCATCAAGACATTTCTAGGGGCAGGTTTCATTTGCAGCCCTGCAGTACTTGTGCATATGAAGTGCCCATTAAGACAGATTTCAAAGCTGCTGTTGCAGGTATCGGCCAGAGGACGGCAGCATTTCTACGTTCCCCACTCTGGCACCTAGGGAAACAGATCTTCCTGCCAGTGGTGCTCCTCAGTTATAAATTAGAGTGCAATGTGCCCTGATATACCCCCAAAAGCTTACGTCTCCTTACTTATGTTTGTTTTTTAAATTAAATTCATAGTTTTTAGTGGAGCAATATTCCATTCTGTACATGGACCACTTCTTCTCTCTGCATTCCTCTGTTGATGGACATTTTCGTTGCTTCTAAGTGTTGCCTCTGGTAAATATTGCTGGAGTGCAGTGTTGCCAGCTGTGACTTTTGCTTCTCATTTTCTCAGGTGATAGGCCCAACAGTGGGTATGATTCATTGACTGGTAGCTCAGTGTTTACCTTTCCAAAGCACCTGCATTGTGTGTTCATTAGCGGCTCTTACCACATCCCAATTAACACCGAGGGTGTGCGTTTTCCCACAACCCCTTCAGCATTTATTGTTTGAAGAATGTTTGCTCATGGCCTTTCAGACTGGTGTGAGCTGATAGGCTTTTGTAATTTGGATTTGCATGTCTTTAATAATTCCTAATATTTGTCATTTCCCCACACGTTTCTCTTTTATTTAGAGAAAAAATAGTGTAAGTACAATATACCTCTTGAAACTGTGTTTTTGGAAGGTTGCCCTCTTTTGAATTTTGTGGTCGTTTTTCGACCCCAGGATTTTTTTTGAGAGCAGGTTTCATTTACATGCCTGCAGTGATTGTGAATATTTAGTGACCATTAGCACTGGGTTTAAAGCGGGTATTGTGGGAAACGGCCACAAGGCGGCAGCATTTCTCCATTCCCTAATCTGGTTACTAGGACAGCAGAGCCTTCCTGGAAGTCCTGTTACTAGGTTGTAAATTAGAATGGAATGTGCCAGGAAAAAGCGCCCGAAGTTTATGTCTCATTACTTCTTGTTCGTTGTTTTAATTGTTTTAACCAGGGTAATGATTAGAGTACAGTTTGTCCTAGGTGTACACAAACTGGTTCACTCGTACATCATATATATCTATTCATGTACAGATGCTTTTCCCGTGTAAAGGATTCCAGAGTGTTCTGCACACCTCCCTTGCTATGTGCTCGGGCTTTCTGATATATGTGCTTAATCTGTATTTGTATAGGTATGGTAAACCTAATCTTAATTTATCCATTGCCACCACCTTTCCTTTTAGATACGCATAGTTTGTTTTTGAAGTCTGTGTGTGTCTTTCTCTGTGGAAATATGTCCATTTTTGTCAGTTGTTAGGTAACACCTGTAAGTGATATCATAGGATATACGTCTTTTGCTTTCCAACTTACCTCATGTTCTGTGATTACCTCTAGGCTCATCTGTGGTACCTCAAAGAGCAGTGTTCCATTGTTTCCCATGGCTAATATTCCATTGTGTACGTGGACCACTTCTTCTTTATCCATTCATCTGTTGATGGGCATTTAGGTTGCGTCCATGTCTTGGCTATTGTGAATAAGGCTGCAGTGCAGCTTTGGCAGCGTCTGTCTTCTGGATTCTGGTCTTCTCAGGTGAGAGGCACAGCGGTGGGCCTGCTGCATCGAACGGTACCTCAATTTTTACTTTTAAACGCAGCTCCTTTCTGCTCTCATTATTGGCTGTTACCACTTTACATCTCACCAGCAGCTAGAGGGTACACAGTTCTCAAAAACCACTTCAGCATTTTTTATTTGTAGGCTTTTTGTTGATGGTCAGTCGACCTGTGTGAGTTGAAACCTTTTTGCAGATTAGATTTGTCTGAGTCTAATAATTCCTGAGGTTGAGCTTTTACCCATTTTCCTGTTTTCTTTCAAAAAGAGAGTCAGTCAAACTTACCTCTTCATAGTATCTTCTTGAAAATTTGGCCAGTTTTGAATTTTCTTGTCCATTCCCTACCTCAGCTCAATTGTTTAGGGCAGGTGTCCTTTACAGCCCTGAGTCCTTGGGAATGTTAAGAGACCATTAGCTGTGAGCTTAAAGCCGCTCTTGTGGGAAATGGCCACAAGGCGGCAGCATTTCTACATTTCCAACTCTGCATTTTTGGGCAGCAGAGCCTTCCTGGAAATCGTGTTAGTAGGCTGCAAATTAGAGTGGAAAGTGCCAGGGCACATCCCCAAGAGCTTATACCTCCTTAATTCTTGTTTGTTTTTTAAATTTAATTTTTATTAATGATCAGAGCAAATTTGATAAAACTATTTTGTTTCTCCTAGGTGTACAGAATCTGGTTCATTATATCAATGTATCTGTCTATTTATCTTTGGATCCTTTACCGTGTAGGTTATTAAAGAGCATTGAGTAGACCTGTCGTGGTATTCCATAGGTATTTTGTGATTCTATATTTCATATGTATTAGTACATGTCTGTTAACCCCCATATCGTAATTCATACATTCCTTACACTTTTCCATTTGGTTAAATGTAAATTTTTTCTCTTAATCCATGCTTTTCCTTCTCTTGGAAATAAGTTCCTGAGTATCAATTTTTAGGTAACACCTATAAGTGATGGCATAGGATATCTGTCTTTCACTTTCTTTCTTACTTCAAGTTGGGTGATTATCTCTAGGTCCTTATATGGTGGTGCAAACGGCACTGTTTCGCTGTTTTCCATGGCTAGTATTCCATTGTTTACATGGACCACTTCCTCTTTGTGCATTTTTCTGTTGATGGACATTTTGGTTTCTTCCAAGTCTTGGCTATGTTAAATGTTCCTGCAGGGCTTCCCTGGTGGTGCAGTGGTTAAGAGTCCGCCTGCCGATGCAGGGCACATGGGTTTGTGCCCCGGTCCGGGAAGCTCCCACATGCCGCCGAGCGGCTACATTCATGAGCCATGGCCGTTGAGCCTGCACGTCCCGAGACAGTGCTCTGCAACGGGAGAGCCCACAACAGTGAGAGGCCCACTTACCGCAAAAAAAAAAAAAGTTCCTGCAGTGCAGGATTGCCAGCCCGTGTCTTCTCCATTCTGCTCTGCTCAGCTGATAGGCGCATCAAAGGACCTACCAGATCACATAGTAGCTCAAATTTACCCTTAAACACACCTCCATGATGTTCTCACTACTGGCTGTTACCAGTTTACATCCCCCAGCAGCTAGAGTGTGCACAGTTCTCTGAAACCCCTTCAGCATTTATTCTTTGTAGACTTTTTGCTGAAGAACATTCTGACGGCTGTGAGGTGAACGTTTCTGTAATTGGATTTGCACGGCTTAATTAATTGCTGATGTTGCACATTTTTCTATTCCCTTTTATTTTAAAGGAAAAATAAAAGAAAAGACAAAATGTGCATAAGATATGCCTCTTGAAATGGTCTTCTTGAAATGTTGACGTCTTTTGAATCTTCTGGTCGATTTACCACCCCAGGATTTTTTTTTTTTTTTGATGGCAGGGGTCATTTACAGGCCTGCCATTATTTTGAATATTAAGTGACCATTACCGCTGTTGTGTGAAACGACCAGAAGGCGGCAGCACTTCTCCTTACCAAATCTGCTTACTAGGGCAACAGAGCCACAATGGAAGTTGTGTTGTAGGTTGTAAATTAGAACGGAATGTGCCAAGAAAAGCCCCTTAAGATTATGTCTCATTACTTCTTGTTTGTTTTTTAAATTTAATTTTTATTCTTTATCACAGCAAATTAGAGTACAATGTTTTGTTTGTTGTAGGCGTGAAAGATGTGGTTCTTTTACACATATACATATATGTATTCTTCTTCAGATCCTTTTCCCATGTAGGTTAGGACACGACGTTGTGTAGTCTTCCCTTGGTATGCCGTAGGTTTTTGGTGATTATATATTTCACATGTGTTTGTATATCTCTGATAACCCCAATATCGTGATGTATCCAATCCTCACAGCTTTCCATTTGGTGAACCATAAGTTGTTTTAATGAATCTGTGATTGCCTTTCTCTCTGGAAATATCTTCATTGGTATCAAGTTTTAGGTAACACCCATAAGTGATAAGTGATATGATAGGATATGTGTCTTTCGCTTTCTCGCTTACTACAAGTTGCAATGATTACCTCTAGACTCCTCTGTGGTCCTGCAAATGGCATTGTTTCATTTTTTGCCTTGGCTAATATTCCATCTGTACACGTACCAGTTCTTCTGTGTCCACTCATCTCTTGATGGACGTTTCGGTTGCTTCCACGTGTTGGCTATTGTAATACTTCTACAGTGCAGATTTGCCTTCCTGTGTCTTTCCAATTCTGTCTTCTTAGGATTTAGCCCGGGAAGTGGGCCTGCTGGATCATATAGTAGCTCAAGGTTGACCTTTTAAAGGCACCTCCATTCTGTTCCCATTAGTGGCTCTTAGCAGGTTATGTCCCACTTCCAATTGAGGGTATGCATTTCTCCAAAACCTCTTCAGCATTGATCACTTGTAGTTTTTTTTTTGCTGATGGTTATTCTGAGTGGTGTAAGCTGGTACTTCTTTGTGGTTGGGTTTGCATGTGTCTCATACTCCCTTGAAATTGAGCTTTCAGGCATGTCCTTTTAGTTTTCAAACAGTTATTACAGCTGACTTCTTCAAATTGTTTTCTTGAAGTATGTGCCACATTTTGCAATGTTTTGGCCTTTACCAGCATCAAGACATTTCTAGGGGCAGGTTTCATTTGCAGCCCTGCAGTACTTGTGCATATGAAGTGCCCATTAAGACAGACTTCAAAGCTGCTGTTGCAGGTATCGGCCAGAGGACGGCAGCATTTCTACGTTCCCCACTCTGTCACCTAGGGAAACAGATCTTCCTGCCAGTGGTGCTCCTCAGTTATAAATTAGAGTGCAATGTGCCCTGATATACCCCCAAAAGCTTACGTCTCCTTACTTATGTTTGTTTTTTAAATTAAATTCATAGTTTTTAGTGGAGCACTATGCCATTCTGTACATGGACCACTTCTTCTCTCTGCATTCCTCTGTTGATGGACATTTTCGTTGCTTCTAAGTGTTGCCTCTGGTAAATATTGCTGGAGTGCAGTGTTGCCAGCTGTGACTTTTGCTTCTCATTTTCTCAGGTGATAGGCCCAACAGTGGGTATGATTCATTGACTGGTAGCTCAGTGTTTACCTTTTCAAAGCACCTGCATTGTGTGTTCATTAGCGGCTCTTACCACATCCCAATTAACACCGAGGGTGTGCGTTTTCCCACAACCCCTTCAGCATTTATTGTTTGAAGAATGTTTGCTCATGGCCTTTCAGACTGGTGTGAGCTGATAGGCTTTTGTAATTTGGATTTGCATGTCTTTAATAATTCCTAATATTCGTCATTTCCCCACACGTTTCTCTTTTATTTAGAGAAAAAATAGTGTAAGTACAATATACCTCTTGAAACTGTGTTTTTGGAAGGTTGCCCTCTTTTGAATTTTGTGGTCGTTTTTCGACCCCAGGATTTTTTTTGAGAGCAGGTTTCATTTACATGCCTGCAGTGATTGTGAATATTTAGTGACCATTAGCACTGGGTTTAAAGCGGGTATTGTGGGAAACGGCCACAAGGCGGCAGCATTTCTCCATTCCCAAATCTGGTTACTAGGACAGCAGAGCCTTCCTGGAAGTCCTGTTACTAGGTTGTAAATTAGAATGGAATGTGCCAGGAAAAAGCGCCCGAAGTTTATGTCTCATTACTTCTTGTTCGTTGTTTTAATTGTTTTAACCAGGGTAATGATTAGAGTACAGTTTGTCCTAGGTGTACACAAACTGGTTCATTCGTACATCATATATATCTATTCATGTACAGATGCTTTTCCCGTGTAAAGGATTCCAGAGTGTTCTGCACACCTCCCTTGCTATGTGCTCGGGCTTTCTGATATATGTGCTTAATCTGCATTTGTATAGGTATGGTAAACCTAATCTTAATTTATCCATTGCCACCACCTTTCCTTTTAGATACGCATAGTTTGTTTTTGAAGTCTGTGTGTGTCTTTCTCTGTGGAAATATGTCCATTTTTGTCAGTTGTTAGGTAACACCTGTAAGTGATATCATAGGATATACGTCTTTTGCTTTCCAACTTACCTCATGTTCTGTGATTACCTCTAGGCTCATCTGTGGTACCTCAAAGAGCAGTGTTCCATTGTTTCCCATGGCTAATATTCCATTGTGTACGTGGACCACTTCTTCTTTATCCATTCATCTGTTGATGGGCATTTGGGTTGCGTCCATGTCTTGGCTATTGTGAATAAGGCTGCAGTGCAGCTTTGGCAGCGTCTGTCTTCTGGATTCTGGTCTTCTCAGGTGAGAGGCACAGCGGTGGGCCTGCTGCATCGAACGGTACCTCAATTTTTACTTTTAAACGCAGCTCCTTTCTGCTCTCATTATTGGCTGTTACCACTTTACATCTCACCAGCAGCTAGAGGGTACACAGTTCTCAAAAACCACTTCAGCATTTTTTATTTGTAGGCTTTTTGTTGATGGTCAGTCGACCTGTGTGAGTTGAAACCTTTTTGCAGATTAGATTTGCCTGAGTCTAATAATTCCTGAGGTTGAGCTTTTACCCATTTTCCTGTTTTCTTTCAAAAAGAGAGTCAGTCAAACTTACCTCTTCATAGTATCTTCTTGAAAATTTGGCCAGTTTTGAATTTTCTTGTCCATTCCCTACCTCAGTTCAATTGTTTAGGGCAGGTGTCCTTTACAGCCCTGAGTCCTTGGGAATGTTAAGAGACCATTAGCTGTGAGCTTAAAGCCGCTCTTGTGGGAAATGGCCACAAGGCGGCAGCATTTCTACATTTCCAACTCTGAGTTTTTGGGCAGCAGAGCCTTCCTGGAAATCGTGTTAGTAGGCTGCAAATTAGAGTGGAAAGTGCCAGGGCACATCCCCAAGAGCTTATACCTCCTTAATTCTTGTTTGTTTTTTAAATTTAATTTTTATTAATGATCAGAGCAAATTTGATAAAACTATTTTGTTTCTCCTAGGTGTACAGAATCTGGTTCATTATATCAATGTATCTGTCTATTTATCTTTGGATCCTTTACCGTGTAGGTTATTAAAGAGCATTGAGTAGACGTGTCTTGGTATTCCATAGGTATTTTGTGTTTCTATATTTCATATGTATTAGTACATGTCTGTTAACCCCCATATCGTAATTCATACATTCCTTACACTTTTCCATTTGGTTAAATGTAAATTTTTTCTCTTAATCCATGCTTTTCCTTCTCTTGGAAATAAGTTCCTGAGTATCAATTTTTAGGTAACACCTATAAGTGATGGCATAGGATATCTGTCTTTCACTTTTTTTCTTACTTCAAGTTGGGTGATTATCTCTAGGTCCTTATATGGTGGTGCAAACGGCACTGTTTCGCTGTTTTCCATGACTAGTATTCCATTGTTTACATGGACCACTTCCTCTTTGAGCATTTTTCTGTTGATGGACATTTTGGTTTCTTCCAAGTCTTGGCTATGTTAAATGTTCCTGCAGAGCTTCCCTGATGGTGGAGTGGTTAAGAGTCCGCCTGCTGATGCAGGGCACATGGGTTTGTGCCCCGGTCCGGGAAGCTCCCACATGCCGCCGAGCGGTTACATGCATGAGCCATGGCCGTTGAGCCTGCACGTCCCGAGACAGTGCTCTGCAACGGGAGAGCCCACAACAGTGAGAGGCCCAGTTACCGCAAAAAAAAAAAAAAAGTTCCTGCAGTGCATGATTTCCAGCCCGTGTCTTCTCCAATCTGCTCTGCTCAGCTGATAGGCGCATCAAAGGACCTACCAGATCACATAGTAGCTCAAATTTACCCTTAAACACACCTCCATGATGTTCTCACTACTGGCTGTTACCAGTTTACATCCCCCAGCAGCTAGAGTGTACACAGTTCTCTGAAACCCCTTCAGCATTTATTCTTTGTAGACTTCTTGCTGAAGAACATTCTGACGGCTGTGAGGTGAACGTTTCTGTAATTGGATTTGCACGGCTTAATTAATTGCTGATGTTGCACATTTTTCTATTCCCTTTTATTTTAAAGGAAAAATAAAAGAAAAGACAAAATGTGCATAAGATATGCCTCTTGAAATGGTCTTCTTGAAATGTTGACGTCTTTTGAATCTTCTGGTCGATTTACCACCCCAGGATTTTTTTTTTTTTTGGTGGCAGGGTTCATTTACAGGCCTGCCATTATTTTGAATATTAAGTGACCATTACCGCTGTTGTGTGAAACGACCAGAAGGCGGCAGCACTTCTCCTTACCAAATCTGCTTACTAGGGCAACAGAGCCACAATGGAAGTTGTGTTGTAGGTTGTAAATTAGAACGGAATGTGCCAAGAAAAGCCCCTTAAGATTATGTCTCATTACTTCTTGTTTGTTTTTTAAATTTAATTTTTATTCTTTATCACAGCAAATTAGAGTACAATGTTTTGTTTGTTGTAGGCGTGAAAGATGTGGTTCTTTTACACATATACATATATGTATTCTTCTTCAGATCCTTTTCCCATGTAGGTTAGGACACGACGTTGTGTAGTCTTCCCTTGGTATGCCGTAGGTTTTTGGTGATTATATATTTCACATGTGTTTGTATATCTCTGATAACCCCAATATCGTGATGTATCCAATCCTCACAGCTTTCCATTTGGTGAACCATAAGTTGGTTTAATGAATCTGTGATTGCCTTTCTCTCTGGAAATATCTTCATTGGTATCAAGTTTTAGGTAACACCCATAAGTGATAAGTGATATGATAGGATATGTGTCTTTCGCTTTCTCGCTTACTACAAGTTGCAATGATTACCTCTAGACTCCTCTGTGGTCCTGCAAATGGCATTGTTTCATTTTTTGCCTTGGTTCATATTCCATCTGTACACGTACCAGTTCTTCTGTGTCCACTCATCTCTTGATGGACGTTTCGGTTGCTTCCACGTGTTGGCTATTGTAATACTTCTACAGTGCAGATTTGCCTTCCTGTGTCTTTCCAATTCTGTCTTCTTAGGATTTAGCCCGGGAAGTGGGCCTGCTGGATCATATAGTAGCTCAAGGTTGACCTTTTAAAGGCACCTCCATTCTGTTCCCATTAGTGGCTCTTAGCAGGTTATGTCCCACTTCCAATTGAGGGTATGCATTTCTCCAAAACCTCTTCAGCATTGATCACTTGTAGTTTTTTTTTTGCTGATGGTTATTCTGAGTGGTGTAAGCTGGTACTTCTTTGTGGTTGGGTTTGCATGTGTCTCATACTCCCTTGAAATTGAGCTTTCAGGCATGTCCTTTTAGTTTTCAAACAGTTATTACAGCTGACTTCTTCAAATTGTTTTCTTGAAGTATGTGCCACATTTTGCAGTGATTTGGCCTTTACCAGCATCAAGACATTTCTAGGGGCAGGTTTCATTTGCAGCCCTGCAGTACTTGTGCATATGAAGTGCCCATTAAGACAGATTTCAAAGCTGCTGTTGCAGGTATCGGCCAGAGGACGGCAGCATTTCTACGTTCCCCACTCTGGCACCTAGGGAAACAGATCTTCCTGCCAGTGGTGCTCCTCAGTTATAAATTAGAGTGCAATGTGCCCTGATATACCCCCAAAAGCTTACGTCTCCTTACTTATGTTTGTTTTTTAAATTAAATTCATAGTTTTTAGTGGAGCAATATTCCATTCTGTACATGGACCACTTCTTCTCTCTGCATTCCTCTGTTGATGGACATTTTCGTTGCTTCTAAGTGTTGCCTCTGGTAAATATTGCTGGAGTGCAGTGTTGCCAGCTGTGACTTTTGCTTCTCATTTTCTCAGGTGATAGGCCCAACAGTGGGTATGATTCATTGACTGGTAGCTCAGTGTTTACCTTTCCAAAGCACCTGCATTGTGTGTTCATTAGCGGCTCTTACCACATCCCAATTAACACCGAGGGTGTGCGTTTTCCCACAACCCCTTCAGCATTTATTGTTTGAAGAATGTTTGCTCATGGCCTTTCAGACTGGTGTGAGCTGATAGGCTTTTGTAATTTGGATTTGCATGTCTTTAATAATTCCTAATATTTGTCATTTCCCCACACGTTTCTCTTTTATTTAGAGAAAAAATAGTGTAAGTACAATATACCTCTTGAAACTGTGTTTTTGGAAGGTTGCCCTCTTTTGAATTTTGTGGTCGTTTTTCGACCCCAGGATTTTTTTTGAGAGCAGGTTTCATTTACATGCCTGCAGTGATTGTGAATATTTAGTGACCATTAGCACTGGGTTTAAAGCGGGTATTGTGGGAAACGGCCACAAGGCGGCAGCATTTCTCCATTCCCTAATCTGGTTACTAGGACAGCAGAGCCTTCCTGGAAGTCCTGTTACTAGGTTGTAAATTAGAATGGAATGTGCCAGGAAAAAGCGCCCGAAGTTTATGTCTCATTACTTCTTGTTCGTTGTTTTAATTGTTTTAACCAGGGTAATGATTAGAGTACAGTTTGTCCTAGGTGTACACAAACTGGTTCACTCGTACATCATATATATCTATTCATGTACAGATGCTTTTCCCGTGTAAAGGATTCCAGAGTGTTCTGCACACCTCCCTTGCTATGTGCTCGGGCTTTCTGATATATGTGCTTAATCTGTATTTGTATAGGTATGGTAAACCTAATCTTAATTTATCCATTGCCACCACCTTTCCTTTTAGATACGCATAGTTTGTTTTTGAAGTCTGTGTGTGTCTTTCTCTGTGGAAATATGTCCATTTTTGTCAGTTGTTAGGTAACACCTGTAAGTGATATCATAGGATATACGTCTTTTGCTTTCCAACTTACCTCATGTTCTGTGATTACCTCTAGGCTCATCTGTGGTACCTCAAAGAGCAGTGTTCCATTGTTTCCCATGGCTAATATTCCATTGTGTACGTGGACCACTTCTTCTTTATCCATTCATCTGTTGATGGGCATTTGGGTTGCGTCCATGTCTTGGCTATTGTGAATAAGGCTGCAGTGCAGCTTTGGCAGCGTCTGTCTTCTGGATTCTGGTCTTCTCAGGTGAGAGGCACAGCGGTGGGCCTGCTGCATCGAACGGTACCTCAATTTTTACTTTTAAACGCAGCTCCTTTCTGCTCTCATTATTGGCTGTTACCACTTTACATCTCACCAGCAGCTAGAGGGTACACAGTTCTCAAAAACCACTTCAGCATTTTTTATTTGTAGGCTTTTTGTTGATGGTCAGTCGACCTGTGTGAGTTGAAACCTTTTTGCAGATTAGATTTGCCTGAGTCTAATAATTCCTGAGGTTGAGCTTTTACCCATTTTCCTGTTTTCTTTCAAAAAGAGAGTCAGTCAAACTTACCTCTTCATAGTATCTTCTTGAAAATTTGGCCAGTTTTGAATTTTCTTGTCCATTCCCTACCTCAGCTCAATTGTTTAGGGCAGGTGTCCTTTACAGCCCTGAGTCCTTGGGAATGTTAAGAGACCATTAGCTGTGAGCTTAAAGCCGCTCTTGTGGGAAATGGCCACAAGGCGGCAGCATTTCTACATTTCCAACTCTGCATTTTTGGGCAGCAGAGCCTTCCTGGAAATCGTGTTAGTAGGCTGCAAATTAGAGTGGAAAGTGCCAGGGCACATCCCCAAGAGCTTATACCTCCTTAATTCTTGTTTGTTTTTTAAATTTAATTTTTATTAATGATCAGAGCAAATTTGATAAAACTATTTTGTTTCTCCTAGGTGTACAGAATCTGGTTCATTATATCAATGTATCTGTCTATTTATCTTTGGATCCTTTACCGTGTAGGTTATTAAAGAGCATTGAGTAGACCTGTCGTGGTATTCCATAGGTATTTTGTGATTCTATATTTCATATGTATTAGTACATGTCTGTTAACCCCCATATCGTAATTCATACATTCCTTACACTTTTCCATTTGGTTAAATGTAAATTTTTTCTCTTAATCCATGCTTTTCCTTCTCTTGGAAATAAGTTCCTGAGTATCAATTTTTAGGTAACACCTATAAGTGATGGCATAGGATATCTGTCTTTCACTTTCTTTCTTACTTCAAGTTGGGTGATTATCTCTAGGTCCTTATATGGTGGTGCAAACGGCACTGTTTCGCTGTTTTCCATGGCTAGTATTCCATTGTTTACATGGACCACTTCCTCTTTGTGCATTTTTCTGTTGATGGACATTTTGGTTTCTTCCAAGTCTTGGCTATGTTAAATGTTCCTGCAGGGCTTCCCTGGTGGTGCAGTGGTTAAGAGTCCGCCTGCCGATGCAGGGCACATGGGTTTGTGCCCCGGTCCGGGAAGCTCCCACATGCCGCCGAGCGGCTACATTCATGAGCCATGGCCGTTGAGCCTGCACGTCCCGAGACAGTGCTCTGCAACGGGAGAGCCCACAACAGTGAGAGGCCCACTTACCGCAAAAAAAAAAAAAGTTCCTGCAGTGCAGGATTGCCAGCCCGTGTCTTCTCCATTCTGCTCTGCTCAGCTGATAGGCGCATCAAAGGACCTACCAGATCACATAGTAGCTCAAATTTACCCTTAAACACACCTCCATGATGTTCTCACTACTGGCTGTTACCAGTTTACATCCCCCAGCAGCTAGAGTGTGCACAGTTCTCTGAAACCCCTTCAGCATTTATTCTTTGTACACTTTTTGCTGAAGAACATTCTGACGGCTGTGAGGTGAACGTTTCTGTAATTGGATTTGCACGGCTTAATTAATTGCTGATGTTGCACATTTTTCTATTCCCTTTTATTTTAAAGGAAAAATAAAAGAAAAGACAAAATGTGCATAAGATATGCCTCTTGAAATGGTCTTCTTGAAATGTTGACGTCTTTTGAATCTTCTGGTCGATTTACCACCCCAGGATTTTTTTTTTTTTTGATGGCAGGGGTCATTTACAGGCCTGCCATTATTTTGAATATTAAGTGACCATTACCGCTGTTGTGTGAAACGACCAGAAGGCGGCAGCACTTCTCCTTACCAAATCTGCTTACTAGGGCAACAGAGCCACAATGGAAGTTGTGTTGTAGGTTGTAAATTAGAACGGAATGTGCCAAGAAAAGCCCCTTAAGATTATGTCTCATTACTTCTTGTTTGTTTTTTAAATTTAATTTTTATTCTTTATCACAGCAAATTAGAGTACAATGTTTTGTTTGTTGTAGGCGTGAAAGATGTGGTTCTTTTACACATATACATATATGTATTCTTCTTCAGATCCTTTTCCCATGTAGGTTAGGACACGACGTTGTGTAGTCTTCCCTTGGTATGCCGTAGGTTTTTGGTGATTATATATTTCACATGTGTTTGTATATCTCTGATAACCCCAATATCGTGATGTATCCAATCCTCACAGCTTTCCATTTGGTGAACCATAAGTTGTTTTAATGAATCTGTGATTGCCTTTCTCTCTGGAAATATCTTCATTGGTATCAAGTTTTAGGTAACACCCATAAGTGATAAGTGATATGATAGGATATGTGTCTTTCGCTTTCTCGCTTACTACAAGTTGCAATGATTACCTCTAGACTCCTCTGTGGTCCTGCAAATGGCATTGTTTCATTTTTTGCCTTGGCTAATATTCCATCTGTACACGTACCAGTTCTTCTGTGTCCACTCATCTCTTGATGGACGTTTCGGTTGCTTCCACGTGTTGGCTATTGTAATACTTCTACAGTGCAGATTTGCCTTCCTGTGTCTTTCCAATTCTGTCTTCTTAGGATTTAGCCCGGGAAGTGGGCCTGCTGGATCATATAGTAGCTCAAGGTTGACCTTTTAAAGGCACCTCCATTCTGTTCCCATTAGTGGCTCTTAGCAGGTTATGTCCCACTTCCAATTGAGGGTATGCATTTCTCCAAAACCTCTTCAGCATTGATCACTTGTAGTTTTTTTTTTGCTGATGGTTATTCTGAGTGGTGTAAGCTGGTACTTCTTTGTGGTTGGGTTTGCATGTGTCTCATACTCCCTTGAAATTGAGCTTTCAGGCATGTCCTTTTAGTTTTCAAACAGTTATTACAGCTGACTTCTTCAAATTGTTTTCTTGAAGTATGTGCCACATTTTGCAGTGATTTGGCCTTTACCAGCATCAAGACATTTCTAGGGGCAGGTTTCATTTGCAGCCCTGCAGTACTTGTGCATATGAAGTGCCCATTAAGACAGACTTCAAAGCTGCTGTTGCAGGTATCGGCCAGAGGACGGCAGCATTTCTACGTTCCCCACTCTGGCACCTAGGGAAACAGATCTTCCTGCCAGTGGTGCTCCTCAGTTATAAATTAGAGTGCAATGTGCCCTGATATACCCCCAAAAGCTTACGTCTCCTTACTTATGTTTGTTTTTTAAATTAAATTCATAGTTTTTAGTGGAGCACTATGCCATTCTGTACATGGACCACTTCTTCTCTCTGCATTCCTCTGTTGATGGACATTTTCGTTGCTTCTAAGTGTTGCCTCTGGTAAATATTGCTGGAGTGCAGTGTTGCCAGCTGTGACTTTTGCTTCTCATTTTCTCAGGTGATAGGCCCAACAGTGGGTATGATTCATTGACTGGTAGCTCAGTGTTTACCTTTTCAAAGCACCTGCATTGTGTGTTCATTAGCGGCTCTTACCACATCCCAATTAACACCGAGGGTGTGCGTTTTCCCACAACCCCTTCAGCATTTATTGTTTGAAGAATGTTTGCTCATGGCCTTTCAGACTGGTGTGAGCTGATAGGATTTTGTAATTTGGATTTGCATGTCTTTAATAATTCCTAATATTCGTCATTTCCCCACACGTTTCTCTTTTATTTAGAGAAAAAATAGTGTAAGTACAATATACCTCTTGAAACTGTGTTTTTGGAAGGTTGCCCTCTTTTGAATTTTGTGGTCGTTTTTCGACCCCAGGATTTTTTTTGAGAGCAGGTTTCATTTACATGCCTGCAGTGATTGTGAATATTTAGTGACCATTAGCACTGGGTTTAAAGCGGGTATTGTGGGAAACGGCCACAAGGCGGCAGCATTTCTCCATTCCCAAATCTGGTTACTAGGACAGCAGAGCCTTTCTGGAAGTCCTGTTACTAGGTTGTAAATTAGAATGGAATGTGCCAGGAAAAAGCCCCCGAAGTTTATGTCTCATTACTTCTTGTTCGTTGTTTTAATTGTTTTAACCAGGGTAATGATTAGAGTACAGTTTGTCCTAGGTGTACACAAACCGGTTCATTCGTACATCATATATATCTATTCATGTACAGATGCTTTTCCCGTGTAAAGGATTCCAGAGTGTTCTGCACACCTCCCTTGCTATGTGCTCGGGCTTTCTGATATATGTGCTTAATCTGTATTTGTATAGGTATGGTAAACCTAATCTTAATTTATCCATTGCCACCACCTTTCCTTTTAGATACGCATAGTTTGTTTTTGAAGTCTGTGTGTGTCTTTCTCTGTGGAAATATGTCCATTTTTGTCAGTTGTTAGGTAACACCTGTAAGTGATATCATAGGATATACGTCTTTTGCTTTCCAACTTACCTCATGTTCTGTGATTACCTCTAGGCTCATCTGTGGCACCTCAAAGAGCAGTGTTCCATTGTTTCCCATGGCTAATATTCCATTGTGTACGTGGACCACTTCTTCTTTATCCATTCATCTGTTGATGGGCATTTAGGTTGCGTCCATGTCTTGGCTATTGTGAATAAGGCTGCAGTGCAGCTTTGGCAGCGTCTGTCTTCTGGATTCTGGTCTTCTCAGGTGAGAGGCACAGCTGTGGGCCTGCTGCATCGAACGGTACCTCAATTTTTACTTTTAAACGCAGCTCCTTTCTGCTCTCATTATTGGCTGTTACCACTTTACATCTCACCAGCAGCTAGAGGGTACACAGTTCTCAAAAACCACTTCAGCATTTTTTATTTGTAGGCTTTTTGTTGATGGTCAGTCGACCTGTGTGAGTTGAAACCTTTTTGCAGATTAGATTTGCCTGAGTCTAATAATTCCTGAGGTTGAGCTTTTACCCATTTTCCTGTTTTCTTTCAAAAAGAGAGTCAGTCAAACTTACCTCTTCATAGTATCTTCTTGAAAATTTGGCCAGTTTTGAATTTTCTTGTCCATTCCCTACCTCAGCTCAATTGTTTAGGGCAGGTGTCCTTTACAGCCCTGAGTCCTTGGGAATGTTAAGAGACCATTAGCTGTGAGCTTAAAGCCGCTCTTGTGGGAAATGGCCACAAGGCGGCAGCATTTCTACATTTCCAACTCTGCGTTTTTGGGCAGCAGAGCCTTCCTGGAAATCGTGTTAGTAGGCTGCAAATTAGAGTGGAAAGTGCCAGGGCACATCCCCAAGAGCTTATACCTCCTTAATTCTTGTTTGTTTTTTAAATTTAATTTTTATTAATGATCAGAGCAAATTTGATAAAACTATTTTGTTTCTCCTAGGTGTACAGAATCTGGTTCATTATATCAATGTATCTGTCTATTTATCTTTGGATCCTTTACCGTGTAGGTTATTAAAGAGCATTGAGTAGACCTGTCGTGGTATTCCATAGGTATTTTGTGATTCTATATTTCATATGTATTAGTACATGTCTGTTAACCCCCATATCGTAATTCATACATTCCTTACACTTTTCCATTTGGTTAAATGTAAATTTTTTCTCTTAATCCATGCTTTTCCTTCTCTTGGAAATAAGTTCCTGAGTATCAATTTTTAGGTAACACCTATAAGTGATGGCATAGGATATCTGTCTTTCACTTTCTTTCTTACTTCAAGTTGGGTGATTATCTCTAGGCCCTTATATGGTGGTGCAAACGGCACTGTTTCGCTGTTTTCCATGGCTAGTATTCCATTGTTTACATGGACCACTTCCTCTTTGTGCATTTTTCTGTTGATGGACATTTTGGTTTCTTCCAAGTCTTGGCTATGTTAAATGTTCCTGCAGGGCTTCCCTGGTGGTGCAGTGGTTAAGAGTCCGCCTGCCGATGCAGGGCACATGGGTTTGTGCCCCGGTCCGGGAAGCTCCCACATGCCGCCGAGCGGCTACATTCATGAGCCATGGCCGTTGAGCCTGCACGTCCCGAGACAGTGCTCTGCAACGGGAGAGCCCACAACAGTGAGAGGCCCACTTACCGCAAAAAAAAAAAAGTTCCTGCAGTGCAGGATTGCCAGCCCGTGTCTTCTCCATTCTGCTCTGCTCAGCTGATAGGCGCATCAAAGGACCTACCAGATCACATAGTAGCTCAAATTTACCCTTAAACACACCTCCATGATGTTCTCACTACTGGCTGTTACCAGTTTACATCCCCCAGCAGCTAGAGTGTACACAGTTCTCTGAAACCCCTTCAGCATTTATTCTTTGTAGACTTTTTGCTGAAGAACATTCTGACGGCTGTGAGGTGAACGTTTCTGTAATTGGATTTGCACGGCTTAATTAATTGCTGATGTTGCACATTTTTCTATTCCCTTTTATTTTAAAGGAAAAATAAAAGAAAAGACAAAATGTGCATAAGATATGCCTCTTGAAATGGTCTTCTTGAAATGTTGACGTCTTTTGAATCTTCTGGTCGATTTACCACCCCAGGATTTTTTTTTTTTTTTTGATGGCAGGGGTCATTTACAGGCCTGCCATTATTTTGAATATTAAGTGACCATTACCGCTGCTGTGTGAAACGACCAGAAGGCGGCAGCACTTCTCCTTACCAAATCTGCTTACTAGGGCAACAGAGCCACAATGGAAGTTGTGTTGTAGGTTGTAAATTAGAACGGAATGTGCCAAGAAAAGCCCCTTAAGATTATGTCTCATTACTTCTTGTTTGTTTTTTAAATTTAATTTTTATTCTTTATCACAGCAAATTAGAGTACAATGTTTTGTTTGTTGTAGGCGTGAAAGATGTGGTTCTTTTACACATATACATATATGTATTCTTCTTCAGATCCTTTTCCCATGTAGGTTAGGTCACGACGTTGTGTAGTCTTCCCTTGGTATGCCGTAGGTTTTTGGTGATTATATATTTCACATGTGTTTGTATATCTCTGATAACCCCAATATCGTGATGTATCCAATCCTCAGAGCTTTCCATTTGGTGAACCATAAGTTGTTTTAATGAATCTGTGATTGCCTTTCTCTCTGGAAATATCTTCATTGGTATCAAGTTTTAGGTAACACCCATAAGTGATAAGTGATATGATAGGATATGTGTCTTTCGCTATCTCGCTTACTACAAGTTGCAATGATTACCTCTAGACTCCTCTGTGGTCCTGCAAATGGCATTGTTTCATTTTTTGCCTTGGTTAATATTCCATCTGTACACGTACCAGTTCTTCTGTGTCCACTCATCTCTTGATGGACGTTTCGGTTGCTTCCACGTGTTGGCTATTGTAATACTTCTACAGTGCAGATTTGCCTTCCTGTGTCTTTCCAATTCTGTCTTCTTAGGATTTAGCCCGGGAAGTGGGCCTGCTGGATCATATAGTAGCTCAAGGTTGACCTTTTAAAGGCACCTCCATTCTGTTCCCATTAGTGGCTCTTAGCAGGTTATGTCCCACTTCCAATTGAGGGTATGCATTTCTCCAAAACCTCTTCAGCATTGATCACTTGTAGTTTTTTTTTTTGCTGATGGTTATTCTGAGTGGTGTAAGCTGGTACTTCTTTGTGGTTGGGTTTGCATGTGTCTCATACTCCCTTGAAATGGAGCTTTCAGGCATGTCCTTTTAGTTTTCAAACAGTTATTACAGCTGACTTCTTCAAATTGTTTTCTTGAAGTATGTGCCACATTTTGCAGTGATTTGGCCTTTACCAGCATCAAGACATTTCTAGGGGCAGGTTTCATTTGCAGCCCTGCAGTACTTGTGCATATGAAGTGCCCATTAAGACAGATTTCAAAGCTGCTGTTGCAGGTATCGGCCAGAGGACGGCAGCATTTCTACGTTCCCCACTCTGGCACCTAGGGAAACAGATCTTCCTGCCAGTGGTGCTCCTCAGTTATAAATTAGAGTGCAATGTGCCCTGATATACCCCCAAAAGCTTACGTCTCCTTACTTATGTTTGTTTTTTAAATTAAATTCATAGTTTTTAGTGGAGCAATATTCCATTCTGTACATGGACCACTTCTTCTCTCTGCATTCCTCTGTTGATGGACATTTTCGTTGCTTCTAAGTGTTGCCTCTGGTAAATATTGCTGGAGTGCAGTGTTGCCAGCTGTGACTTTTGCTTCTCATTTTCTCAGGTGATAGGCCCAACAGTGGGTATGATTCATTGACTGGTAGCTCAGTGTTTACCTTTTCAAAGCACCTGCATTGTGTGTTCATTAGCGGCTCTTACCACATCCCAATTAACACCGAGGGTGTGCGTTTTCCCACAACCCCTTCAGCATTTATTGTTTGAAGAATGTTTGCTCATGGCCTTTCAGACTGGTGTGAGCTGATAGGCTTTTGTAATTTGGATTTGCATGTCTTTAATAATTCCTAATATTCGTCATTTCCCCACACGTTTCTCTTTTATTTAGAGAAAAAATAGTGTAAGTACAATATACCTCTTGAAACTGTGTTTTTGGAAGGTTGCCCTCTTTTGAATTTTGTGGTCGTTTTTCGACCCCAGGATTTTTTTTGAGAGCAGGTTTCATTTACATGCCTGCAGTGATTGTGAATATTTAGTGACCATTAGCACTGGGTTTAAAGCGGGTATTGTGGGAAACGGCCACAAGGCGGCAGCATTTCTCCATTCCCAAATCTGGTTACTAGGACAGCAGAGCCTTTCTGGAAGTCCTGTTACTAGGTTGTAAATTAGAATGGAATGTGCCAGGAAAAAGCCCCCGAAGTTTATGTCTCATTACTTCTTGTTCGTTGTTTTAATTGTTTTAACCAGGGTAATGATTAGAGTACAGTTTGTCCTAGGTGTACACAAACTGGTTCACTCGTACATCATATATATCTATTCATGTACAGATGCTTTTCCCGTGTAAAGGATTCCAGAGTGTTCTGCACACCTCCCTTGCTATGTGCTCGGGCTTTCTGATATATGTGCTTAATCTGTATTTGTATAGGTATGGTAAACCTAATCTTAATTTATCCATTGCCACCACCTTTCCTTTTAGATACGCATAGTTTGTTTTTGAAGTCTGTGTGTGTCTTTCTCTGTGGAAATATGTCCATTTTTGTCAGTTGTTAGGTAACACCTGTAAGTGATATCATAGGATATACGTCTTTTGCTTTCCAACTTACCTCATGTTCTGTGATTACCTCTAGGCTCATCTGTGGTACCTCAAAGAGCAGTGTTCCATTGTTTCCCATGGCTAATATTCCATTGTGTATGTGGACCACTTCTTCTTTATCCATTCATCTGTTGATGGGCATTTAGGTTGCGTCCATGTCTTGGCTATTGTGAATAAGGCTGCAGTACAGCTTTGGCAGCGTCTGTCTTCTGGATTCTGGTCTTCTCAGGTGAGAGGCACAGCGGTGGGCCTGCTGCATCGAACGGTACCTCAATTTTTACTTTTAAACGCAGCTCCTTTCTGCTCTCATTATTGGCTGTTACCACTTTACATCTCACCAGCAGCTAGAGGGTACACAGTTCTCAAAAACCACTTCAGCATTTTTTATTTGTAGGCTTTTTGTTGATGGTCAGTCGACCTGTGTGAGTTGAAACCTTTTTGCAGATTAGATTTGCCTGAGTCTAATAATTCCTGAGGTTGAGCTTTTACCCATTTTCCTGTTTTCTTTCAAAAAGAGAGTCAGTCAAACTTACCTCTTCATAGTATCTTCTTGAAAATTTGGCCAGTTTTGAATTTTCTTGTCCATTCCCTACCTCAGCTCAATTGTTTAGGGCAGGTGTCCTTTACAGCCCTGAGTCCTTGGGAATGTTAAGAGACCATTAGCTGTGAGCTTAAAGCCGCTCTTGTGGGAAATGGCCACAAGGCGGCAGCATTTCTACATTTCCAACTCTGCGTTTTTGGGCAGCAGAGCCTTCCTGGAAATCGTGTTAGTAGGCTGCAAATTAGAGTGGAAAGTGCCAGGGCACATCCCCAAGAGCTTATACCTCCTTAATTCTTGTTTGTTTTTTAAATTTAATTTTTATTAATGATCAGAGCAAATTTGATAAAACTATTTTGTTTCTCCTAGGTGTACAGAATCTGGTTCATTATATCAATGTATCTGTCTATTTATCTTTGGATCCTTTACCGTGTAGGTTATTAAAGAGCATTGAGTAGACCTGTCGTGGTATTCCATAGGTATTTTGTGATTCTATATTTCATATGTATTAGTACATGTCTGTTAACCCCCATATCGTAATTCATACATTCCTTACACTTTTCCATTTGGTTAAATGTAAATTTTTTCTCTTAATCCATGCTTTTCCTTCTCTTGGAAATAAGTTCCTGAGTATCAATTTTTAGGTAACACCTATAAGTGATGGCATAGGATATCTGTCTTTCACTTTCTTTCTTACTTCAAGTTGGGTGATTATCTCTAGGCCCTTATATGGTGGTGCAAACGGCACTGTTTCGCTGTTTTCCACTGCTAGTATTCCATTGTTTACATGGACCACTTCCTCTTTGTGCATTTTTCTGTTGATGGACATTTTGGTTTCTTCCAAGTCTTGGCTATGTTAAATGTTCCTGCAGGGCTTCCCTGGTGGTGCAGTGGTTAAGAGTCCGCCTGCCGATGCAGGGCACATGGGTTTGTGCCCCGGTCCGGGAAGCTCCCACATGCCGCCGAGCGGCTACATTCATGAGCCATGGCCGTTGAGCCTGCACGTCCCGAGACAGTGCTCTGCAACGGGAGAGCCCACAACAGTGAGAGGCCCACTTACTGCAAAAAAAAAAAAGTTCCTGCAGTGCAGGATTGCCAGCCCGTGTCTTCTCCATTCTGCTCTGCTCAGCTGATAGGCGCATCAAAGGACCTACCAGATCACATAGTAGCTCAAATTTACCCTTAAACACACCTCCATGATGTTCTCACTACTGGCTGTTACCAGTTTACATCCCCCAGCAGCTAGAGTGTACACAGTTCTCTGAAACCCCTTCAGCATTTATTCTTTGTAGACTTTTTGCTGAAGAACATTCTGACGGCTGTGAGGTGAACGTTTCTGTAATTGGATTTGCACGGCTTAATTAATTGCTGATGTTGCACATTTTTCTATTCCCTTTTATTTTAAAGGAAAAATAAAAGAAAAGACAAAATGTGCATAAGATATGCCTCTTGAAATGGTCTTCTTGAAATGTTGACGTCTTTTGAATCTTCTGGTCGATTTACCACCCCAGGATTTTTTTTTTTTTTTTGATGGCAGGGGTCATTTACAGGCCTGCCATTATTTTGAATATTAAGTGACCATTACCGATGTTGTGTGAAACGACCAGAAGGCGGCAGCACTTCTCCTTACCAAATCTGCTTACTAGGGCAACAGAGCCACAATGGAAGTTGTGTTGTAGGTTGTAAATTAGAACGGAATGTGCCAAGAAAAGCCCCTTAAGATTATGTCTCATTACTTCTTGTTTGTTTTTTAAATTTAATTTTTATTCTTTATCACAGCAAATTAGAGTACAATGTTTTGTTTGTTGTAGGCGTGAAAGATGTGGTTCTTTTACACATATACATATATGTATTCTTCTTCAGATCCTTTTCCCATGTAGGTTAGGACACGACGTTGTGTAGTCTTCCCTTGGTATGCCGTAGGTTTTTGGTGATTATATATTTCACATGTGTTTGTATATCTCTGATAACCCCAATATCGTGATGTATCCAATCCTCAGAGCTTTCCATTTGGTGAACCATAAGTTGGTTTAATGAATCTGTGATTGCCTTTCTCTCTGGAAATATCTTCATTGGTATCAAGTTTTAGGTAACACCCATAAGTGATAAGTGATATGATAGGATATGTGTCTTTCGCTTTCTCACTTACCACAAGTTGCAATGATTACCTCTAGACTCCTCTGTGGTCCTGCAAGTGGCATTGTTTCATTTTTTGCCTTGGTTAATATTCCATCTGTACACGTACCAGTTCTTCTGTGTCCACTCATCTCTTGATGGACGTTTCGGTTGCTTCCACGTGTTGGCTATTGTAATACTTCTACAGTGCAGATTTGCCTTCCTGTGTCTTTCCAATTCTGTCTTCTTAGGATTTAGCCCGGGAAGTGGGCCTGCTGGATCATATAGTAGCTCAAGGTTGACCTTTTAAAGGCACCTCCATTCTGTTCCCATTAGTGGCTCTTAGCAGGTTATGTCCCACTTCCAATTGAGGGTATGCATTTCTCCAAAACCTCTTCAGCATTGATCACTTGTAGTTTTTTTTTTTGCTGATGGTTATTCTGAGTGGTGTAAGCTGGTACTTCTTTGTGGTTGGGTTTGCATGTGTCTCATACTCCCTTGAAATGGAGCTTTCAGGCATGTCCTTTTAGTTTTCAAACAGTTATTACAGCTGACTTCTTCAAATTGTTTTCTTGAAGTATGTGCCACATTTTGCAGTGATTTGGCCTTTACCAGCATCAAGACATTTCTAGGGGCAGGTTTCATTTGCAGCCCTGCAGTACTTGTGCATATGAAGTGCCCATTAAGACAGATTTCAAAGCTGCTGTTGCAGGTATCGGCCAGAGGACGGCAGCATTTCTACGTTCCCCACTCTGGCACCTAGGGAAACAGATCTTCCTGCCAGTGGTGCTCCTCAGTTATAAATTAGAGTGCAATGTGCCCTGATATACCCCCAAAAGCTTACGTCTCCTTACTTATGTTTGTTTTTTAAATTAAATTCATAGTTTTTAGTGGAGCAATATTCCATTCTGTACATGGACCACTTCTTCTCTCTGCATTCCTCTGTTGATGGACATTTTCGTTGCTTCTAAGTGTTGCCTCTGGTAAATATTGCTGGAGTGCAGTGTTGCCAGCTGTGACTTTTGCTTCTCATTTTCTCAGGTGATAGGCCCAACAGTGGGTATGATTCATTGACTGGTAGCTCAGTGTTTACCTTTTCAAAGCACCTGCATTGTGTGTTCATTAGCGGCTCTTACCACATCCCAATTAACACCGAGGGTGTGCGTTTTCCCACAACCCCTTCAGCATTTATTGTTTGAAGAATGTTTGCTCATGGCCTTTCAGACTGGTGTGAGCTGATAGGCTTTTGTAATTTGGATTTGCATGTCTTTAATAATTCCTAATATTCGTCATTTCCCCACACGTTTCTCTTTTATTTAGAGAAAAAATAGTGTAAGTACAATATACCTCTTGAAACTGTGTTTTTGGAAGGTTGCCCTCTTTTGAATTTTGTGGTCGTTTTTTGACCCCAGGATTTTTTTTGAGAGCAGGTTTCATTTACATGCCTGCAGTGATAGTGAATATTTAGTGACCATTAGCACTGGGTTTAAAGCGGGTATTGTGGGAAACGGCCACAAGGCGGCAGCATTTCTCCATTCCCAAATCTGGTTACTAGGACAGCAGAGCCTTTCTGGAAGTCCTGTTACTAGGTTGTAAATTAGAATGGAATGTGCCAGGAAAAAGCCCCCGAAGTTTATGTCTCATTACTTCTTGTTCGTTGTTTTAATTGTTTTAACCAGGGTAATGATTAGAGTACAGTTTGTCCTAGGTGTACACAAACTGGTTCACTCGTACATCATATATATCTATTCATGTACAGATGCTTTTCCCGTGTAAAGGATTCCAGAGTGTTCTGCACACCTCCCTTGCTATGTGCTCGGGCTTTCTGATATATGTGCTTAATCTGTATTTGTATAGGTATGGTAAACCTAATCTTAATTTATCCATTGCCACCACCTTTCCTTTTAGATACGCATAGTTTGTTTTTGAAGTCTGTGTGTGTCTTTCTCTGTGGAAATATGTCCATTTTTGTCAGTTGTTAGGTAACACCTGTAAGTGATATCATAGGATATACGTCTTTTGCTTTCCAACTTACCTCATGTTCTGTGATTACCTCTAGGCTCATCTGTGGTACCTCAAAGAGCAGTGTTCCATTGTTTCCCATGGCTAATATTCCATTGTGTACGTGGACCACTTCTTCTCTATCCATTCATCTGTTGATGGGCATTTGGGTTGCGTCCATGTCTTGGCTATTGTGAATAAGGCTGCAGTGCAGCTTTGGCAGCGTCTGTCTTCTGGATTCTGGTCTTCTCAGGTGAGAGGCACAGCGGTGGGCCTGCTGCATCGAACGGTACCTCAATTTTTACTTTTAAACGCAGCTCCTTTCTGCTCTCATTATTGGCTGTTACCACTTTACATCTCACCAGCAGCTAGAGGGTACACAGTTCTCAAAAACCACTTCAGCATTTTTTATTTGTAGGCTTTTTGTTGATGGTCAGTCGACCTGTGTGAGTTGAAACCTTTTTGCAGATTAGATTTGCCTGAGTCTAATAATTCCTGAGGTTGAGCTTTTACCCATTTTCCTGTTTTCTTTCAAAAAGAGAGTCAGTCAAACTTACCTCTTCATAGTATCTTCTTGAAAATTTGGCCAGTTTTGAATTTTCTTGTCCATTCTCTACCTCAGCTCAATTGTTTAGGGCAGGTGTCCTTTACAGCCCTGAGTCCTTGGGAATGTTAAGAGACCATTAGCTGTGAGCTTAAAGCCGCTCTTGTGGGAAATGGCCACAAGGCGGCAGCATTTCTACATTTCCAACTCTGCGTTTTGGGGCAGCAGAGCCTTCCTGGAAATCGTGTTAGTAGGCTGCAAATTAGAGTGGAAAGTGCCAGGGCACATCCCCAAGAGCTTATACCTCCTTAATTCTTGTTTGTTTTTTAAATTTAATTTTTATTAATGATCAGAGCAAATTTGATAAAACTATTTTGTTTCTCCTAGGTGTACAGAATCTGGTTCATTATATCAATGTATCTGTCTACTTATCTTTGGATCCTTTACCGTGTAGGTTATTAAAGAGCATTGAGTAGACCTGTCGTGGTATTCCATAGGTATTTTGTGATTCTACATTTCATATGTATTAGTACATGTCTGTTAACCCCCATATCGTAATTCATACATTCCTTACACTTTTCCATTTGGTTAAATGTAAATTTTTTCTCTTAATCCATGCTTTTCCTTCTCTTGGAAATAAGTTCCTGAGTATCAATTTTTAGGTAACACCTATAAGTGATGGCATAGGATATCTGTCTTTCACTTTCTTTCTTACTTCAAGTTGGGTGATTATCTCTAGGTCCTTATATGGTGGTGCAAACGGCACTGTTTCACTGTTTTCCACGGCTAGTATTCCATTGTTTACATGGACCACTTCCTCTTTGAGCATTTTTCTGTTGATGGACATTTTGGTTTCTTCCAAGTCTTGACTATGTTAAATGTTCCTGCAGGGCTTCCCTGGTGGTGCAATGGTTAAGAGTCCGCCTGCCGATGCAGGGCACATGGGTTTGTGCCCCGGTCCGGGAAGCTCCCACATGCCGCCGAGCGGCTACATGCATGAGCCATGGCCATTGAGCCTGCACGTCCCGAGCCAGTGCTCTGCAACGGGAGAGCCCACAACAGTGAGAGGCCCACTTACCGCAAAAAAAAAAAGTTCCTTCAGTGCAGGATTGCCAGCCCGTGTCTTCTCCATTCTGCTCTGCTCAGCTGATAGGCGCATCAAAGGACCTACCAGATCACATAGTAGCTCAAATTTACCCTTAAACACACCTCCATGATGTTCTCACAACTGGCTGTTACCAGTTTACATCCCCCAGCAGCTAGAGTGTACACAGTTCTCTGAAACCCCTTCAGCATTTATTCTTTGTAGACTTTTTGCTGAAGAACATTCTGACGGCTGTGAGGTGAACGTTTCTGTAATTGGATTTGCACGGCTTAATTAATTGCTGATGTTGCACATTTTTCTATTCCCTTTTATTTTAAAGGAAAAATAAAAGAAAAGACAAAATGTGCATAAGATATGCCTCTTGAAATGGTCTTCTTGAAATGTTGACGTCTTTTGAATCTTCTGGTCGATTTACCACCCCAGGATTTTTTTTTTTTTTGATGGCAGGTGTCATTTACAGGCCTGCCATTATTTTGAATATTAAGTGACCATTACCGCTGTTGGGTGAAATGACCAGAAGGCGGCAGCACTTCTCCTTACCAAATCTGCTTACTAGGGCAACAGAGCCACAATGGAAGTTGTGTTGTAGGTTGTAAATTAGAACGGAATGTGCCAAGAAAAGCCCCTTAAGGTTACGTCTCATTACTTCTTGTTTGTTTTTTAAATTTTATTTTTATTCTTTATCACAGCAAATTAGAGTACAATGTTTTGTTTGTTGTAGGCGTGAAAGATGTGGTTCTTTTACACATATACATATATGTATTCTTCTTCAGATCCTTTTCCCATGTAGGTTAGGTCACGACGTTGTGTAGTCTTCCCTTGGTATGCCGTAGGTTTTTGGTGATTATATATTTCACATGTGTTTGTATATCTCTGATAACCCCAATATCGTGATGTATCCAATCCTCACAGCTTTCCATTTGGTGAACCATAAGTTGGTTTAATGAATCTGTGATTGCCTTTCTCTCTGGAAATATCTTCATTGGTATCAAGTTTTAGGTAACACCCATAAGTGATAAGTGATATGATAGGATATGTGTCTTTCGCTTTCTCACTTACAAGTTGCAATGATTACCTCTAGACTCCTCTATGGTCCTGCAAATGGCATTGTTTCATTTTTTGCCTTGGTTAATATTCCAACTGTACATGTACCAGTTCTTCGGTGTCCACTCATCTCCTGATGGACGTTTCGGTTGCTTCCACGTGTTGGCTATTGTAATACTTCTACAGTGCAGATTTGCCTTCCTGTGTCTTTCCAATTCTGTCTTCTTAGGATTTAGCCCGGGAAGTGGGCCTGCTGGATCATATAGTAGCTCAAGGTTGACCTTTTAAAGGCACCTCCATTCTGTTCCCATTAGTGGCTCTTAGCAGGTTACGTCCCACTTCCAATTCAGGGTATGCATTTCTCCAAAACCTCTTCAGCATTGATCACTTGTAGTTTTTTTTTTTGCTGATGGTTATTCTGAGTGGTGTAAGCTGGTACTTCTTTGTGGTTGGGTTTGCATGTGTCTCATACTCCCTTGAAATGGAGCTTTCAGGCATGTCCTTTTAGTTTTCAAACAGTTATTACAGCTGACTTCTTCAAATTGTTTTCTTGAAGTATGTGCCACATTTTGCAGTGTTTTGGCCTTTACCAGCATCAAGACATTTCTAGGGGCAGGTTTCATTTGCAGCCCTGCAGTACTTGTGCATATGAAGTGCCCATTAAGACAGATTTCAAAGCTGCTGTTGCAGGTATCGGCCAGAGGACGGCAGCATTTCTACGTTCCCCACTCTGGCACCTAGGGAAACAGATCTTCCTGCCAGTGGTGCTCCTCAGTTATAAATTAGAGTGCAATGTGCCCTGATATACCCCCAAAGCTTACGTCTCCTTAGTTATGTTTGCTTTTTAAATTTAATTCCTAGTTTTTAGTGGAACAATATTCCATTCTGTACATGAACCACTTCTTCTCTCTGCATTCCTCTGTTGATGGACATTTTCGTTGCTTCTAAGTGTTGCCTCTGGTAAATATTGCTGGAGTGCAGTGTTGCCAGCTGTGACTTTTGCTTCTCATTTTCTCAGGTGATAGGCCAAACAGTGGGTATGATTCATTGACTGGTAGCTCAGTGTTTACCTTTTCAAAGCACCTGCATTGTGTGTTCATTAGCGGCTCTTACCGCATCCCAATTAACACCGAGGGTGTGCGTTTTCCCACAACCCCTTCAGCATTTATTGTTTGAAGAATGTTTGCTCGTGGCCATTCTGACTGGTGTGAGCTGATAGGTTTTTGTAATTTGGATTTGCATGTCTTTAATAATTCCTAATATTCGTCATTTCCCCACACGTTTCTCTTTTATTTAGAGAAAAAATAGTGTAAGTACAATATACCTCTTGAAACTGTGTTTTTGGAAGGTTGTCCTCTTTTGAATTTTGTGGTCATTTTTCGACCCCAGGATTTTTTTTGAGAGCAGGTTTCATTTACATGCCTGCAGTGATTGTGAATATTTAGTGACCATTAGCACTGGGTTTAAAGCGGGTATTGTGGGAAACGGCCACAAGGCGGCAGCATTTCTCCATTCCCAAATCTGGTTACTAGGACAGCAGAGCCTTTCTGGAAGTCCTGTTACTAGGTTGTAAATTAGAATGGAATGTGCCAGGAAAAAGCCCCTGAAGTTTATGTCTCATTACTTCTTGTTCGTTGTTTTAATTGTTTTAACCAGGGTAATGATTAGAGTACAGTTTGTCCTAGGTGTACACAAACTGGTTCACTCGTTCATCATATATATCTATTCATGTACAGATGCTTTTCCCGTGTAAAGTATTCCAGAGTGTTCTGCACACCTCCCTTGCTATGTGCTCGGGCTTTCTGATATATGTGCTTAATCTGCATTTGTATAGGTATGGTAAACCTAATCTTAATTTATCCATTGCCACCACCTTTCCTGTTAGATATGCATAGTTTGTTTTTGAAGTCTGTGTGTGTCTTTCTCTGTGGAAATATGTCCATTTTTGTCAGTTGTTAGGTAACACCTGTAAGTGATATCATAGGATATACGTCTTTTGCTTTCCAACTTACCTCATGTTCTGTGATTACCTCTAGGCTCATCTGTGGTACCTCAAAGAGCAGTGTTCCATTGTTTCCCATGGCTAATATTCCACTGTGTACGTGGACCACTTCTTCTTTATCCATTCATCTGTTGATGGGCATTTAGGTTGCGTCCATGTCTTGGCTATTGTGAATAAGGCTGCAGTGCAGCTTTGGCAGCGTCTGTCTTCTGGATTCTGGTCTTCTCAGGTGAGAGGCACAGCGGTGGGCCTGCTGCATCGAACGGTACCTCAATTTTTACTTTTAAACGCAGCTCCTTTCTGCTCTCATTATTGGCTGTTACCACTTTACATCTCACCAGCAGCTAGAGGGTACACAGTTCTCAAAAACCACTTCAGCATTTTTTATTTGTAGGCTTTTTGTTGATGGTCAGTCGACCTGTGTGAGTTGAAACCTTTTTGCAGATTAGATTTGCCTGAGTCTAATAATTCCTGAGGTTGAGCTTTTACCCATTTTCCTGTTTTCTTTCAAAAAGAGAGTCAGTCAAACTTACCTCTTCATAGTATCTTCTTGAAAATTTGGCCAGTTTTGAATTTTCTTGTCCATTCCCTACCTCAGCTCAATTGTTTAGGGCAGGTGTCCTTTACAGCCCTGAGTCCTTGGGAATGTTAAGAGACCATTAGGGAGCCGGAGGAAGATGGCGGAAGAGTAAGACGCGGAGATCACCTTCCTCCCCACAGATACATCAGAAATTCATCTACACGTGGAACAACTCCAACAGAACACCTACTGAACGCTGACAGAAGACCTCAGACCCCCCAAAAGGCAAGAAACTCCCCACATACCTGGGTAGGTCAAAAGAAAAAAAGAATAAACAGAGACAATAGGATATGGACGGGACCTGCACCAGTGGGAGGGAGCCGTGAAGGAGGGAAGGTTTCTACACACTACAAGCCCCTTCGAGGGCGGAGACTGCAGGTGGCGGAGGGGGAAAGCTTCAGAGTAGCAGAGGAGAGCACAGCAACAGGGGTGTGGAGGGCAAAGCAGAGAGATTTTGGCACAGAGGATCGGTGCCCTCAGGCACACACCAGCCCGAGAGACTTGTCTGCTCGGCCGCCAGGGCGGGCGGGGCTGGGAGCTGAGGCTCGGGTATCGGCTTTCAGTCGGAGCGCAGGGAGAGGTCTGGGGCTGGCGGCAGGAAGAGACCCTGAAGGGGTTAGTGCTAGCCCGGAAGGAGTCCGGTGAAAGGGTCTGGAGCTACCGGAGAGGCAAGAGACTTTTTTCCCTTTTGTTGCCTGGTGCGCGAGGAGAGGGCATTCCCCTCCCTCCCCTCTGCCTGAGTGAGCCAGAGCCCCCGAATCAGCGGCTCCTTTAAACCCGTCCTGTCTGAGCGAAGAACGGACGCCCTCCGGCGACCTACGCGCAGAGGCGGGGCCAGGTCCAAGGCTGAGACCCGGGAGCTGTGAGAGCAGAGACAGGGAAATCTCTCTGTGCAGCCTCCGAGGCAGCAGATTAAAGCTCCACGGTCCATTTGATGTGCCCTGCGTCTGTGGAGTGCATGAATAGACAGCGAATCATCCCAAATTGAGGAAGTGGACCTTGAGGACAAGATTTAAGACTTCCCCCCCCTTTTTTTCCCTCTTTTTACAACGAATTATCTCAAATTAAGGAGGTGGACTTAGCAAGATTTCAGACTTTTCGCCCTTTTCCTCTTTTTACAACGAATTATCCCAAATCGAGGAGGTGGACTTGGAGAGCAAGATTTTTGATTTTTCCCCCTGCTCTCTTTTTGTGAATGTGTATGTGTAATCTTCTGTGTAAGATTCTCTCTGTATAGCTTTGCTTCCACCATATGTCCCAGGGTTCTTTCGGTCCGTGTTTTTTTTCAATAATTACTTTTTAATTTTAATAACGCTACTATATTTCATACTTTATTCTATTTTACTTTACCTGCTCTTTCTTTTTTTCCTCCCTTCCCTTCCTCCCTCCCTCCCTCCGCTCCTCCTTTCCTTCTTTCTTTTTCTTTCCTCCATCCCTCCCTCCCTCCCACCCTTCTTCTTTCCACTTTCTTTTTCTTTCCTTCCTCCCTCCCTCCCTCCCTCCTGTCTTTCTTTCTTTCTTTCCTTCCTCCCTCCCTCCCTCTCTTCTTCCATTCACTCTTCCTTTTGCTTTCATTCCTCCCTCCCTCCCTCCTTTTTTCCTTTCTTTCCATCCTTCCTCCCTCCCTCCTTTCTTTCTTTCTTCCTTCCTTCCTTCCTTACTTCCCTTCTTCCTTTCTTTCAATCTCTCTTTCTTTCTTCTACTAATTATTTCTTTCTACTTTTTCTCACTGTTATTCTGAGGCGGGTGGATGAAAGGCTCTTGGTGCTGCAGCCAGGAGTTAGTGCTGTGCCTCTGAAGTGGGAGAGCCAACTTCAGGACACGGGTCCACAAGAGACCTCCCAGCTCCACATAATATCAAGCAGCGAAAATCTCCCAGGGATCTCCATCTCAACACCAGCACCCAGCTTCAGTCAACGACCAGCAAGCTACAGTGCTGGTCACCCTATGCCAAGCAACTAGCAAGGCAGGAACACAACCCCACCCATTAGCAGAGAGGATACCTAAAAACATAATAAGGCCACAGGCACCCCAAAACACACCACCAGACGTGGACCTGTCCACCAGAAAGACAAGATCGAGCTTCAACCACCAGAACACAGGCATTAGTCCCCCCCACCAGGAAGCCTACACAACCTACTGAAACAACCTTAGCCACGGCGGACAGACACCAAAAACAACGGGAACTACGAATCTGCAGCCTGCAAAAAGGAGACCCCAAACACAGTAACATAAGCAAAATGAGAAAGCAGAAAAACACACAGCAGGTGAAGGAGCAAGATAAAAACCTACCAGACCTAACAAATGAAGAGGTAATAGGCAGTCTACCTGAAAAAGAATTCAGAATAATGATAGTAAAGCTGATCCAAGATTCTATTTCCCAGATCCAAAATCTTGGAAATAGAATAGACAATATGCAAGAAACAGTTAACAAGGACCTAGAAGAACTAAAGATGAATCAAGCATCGATTAAAAACACAATAAATGAAATGAAAAATACTCTAGATGGGATCAATAGCAGAATAACTGAGGCAGAAGAACGGATAAGTGAGGTGGAAGATAAAATAGTGGAAATAACTGATGCAGAGAAAAATAAAGAAAAAAGAATGAAAAGAACAGAGGACAGTCTCAGAGACCTCTGGGACAACATTAAACGCACCAACATTCGAATTATAGGGGTTCCAGAAGAAGAAGAGAAAAAGAAAGGGACTGAGAAAATATTTGAAGAGATTATAGTTGAAAACTTCCCTCATATGGGAAAGGAAATAGTTAATCAAGTCCAGGAGGCACAGAGAGTCCCATACAGAATAAATCCAAGAAGAAATACGCCAAGACACATATTAATCAAACTGTCAAAAATTAAACACAAAGAAATCATATTAAAAGCAGCAAGGGAAAAACAACAAATAACACACAAGGGAATCCCCATCAGGTTAACAGCTGATCTCTCAGCAGAAACTCTACAAGCCAGAAGGGAGTGGCAGGACATAATGAAAGTGATGAAGGAGAGAAGCCTGCAACCAAGATTACTCTACCCAGCAAGGATCTCATTCAGATTTGATGGAGAAATTAAAACGTTTACAGACAAGCAAAAGCTGAGAGAGTTCAGCACCACCAAACCAGCTTTACAACAAATGCTAAAGGAACTTCTCTAGGCAAGAAACACAACAGAAGGACTATACCTACAATAACGAACCCAAAGCCATTAAGGAAATGGGAATAGGAACATACATATCAATAATTACCTTAAATGTAAATGGACTAAATGCTCCAACCAAAAGACACAGAGTGGCTGAATGGATACAAAAACAAGACCCATATATATGCTGTCTACAAGAGACCCACTTCAGACCTAGAGACACATACAGATTGAAAGTAAGGGGATGGAAAAAGATACTCCATGCAAATGGAAATCAAAAGAAAGCTGGAGTAGCAATTCTTATATCAGACAAAATAGACTTTAAAATAAAGACTATTAGAAGAGACAAAGAAGGACACTACATAACGATAAAGGGATCGATCCAAGAAGAAGATATAACAATTGTAAATATTTATGCACCCAACATAGGAGCACCTCAATACATAAGGCAAATACTAACAGCCATAAAAGGGGAAATCGACAGTAACACAATCATAGTAGGGGACTTTAACACCCCACTTTCACCAATGGACAGATCATCCAAAATGAAAATAAATAAGGAAACACAAGCTTTAAATGATACATTAAACAAGATGGACTTAATTGACATTTATAGGACATTCCACCCAAAAACAACAGAATACACATTTTTCTCAAGTGCTCATGGAACATTCTCCAGGATAGATCATATCTTGGGTCACAAATCAAGCCTTGGTAAATTTAAGAGAATTGAAATTGTATCAAGTATCTTTTCCGACCACAATGCTATGAGACTAGACATCAATTACAGGAAAAGATCTGTAAAAAATACAAACACATGGAGGCTAAACAATACACTACTCAATAATGAAGTGATCACTGAAGAAATCAAAGAGGAAATTAAGAAATACTTAGAAACAAATGACAATGGAGACACGACGACCCAAAACCTATGGGACGCAGCAAAAGCAGTTCTAAGGGGGAAGTTTATAGCAATACAATCCCACCTTAAGAAACAGGAAACATTTCGAGTAAACAACCTGACCCTGCACCTAAAGCAATTAGAGAAAGAAGAACAAAAAACCCCCAAAGTTAGCAGAAGGAAAGAAATCATAAAGATCAGATCAGAAATAAATGAAAAAGAAATGAAGGAAACGATAGCAAAGATCAACCAAACTAAAAGCTGGTTCTTTGAGAAGATAAACAAAATTGACAAACCATTAGCCAGACTCATCAAGAAAAGAAGGGAGAAGACTCAAATCAGTAGAATTAGAAATGAAAAAGGAGAAGTAACAACTGACACTGCAGAAATACAAAAGATCATGAGAGATTACTATAAGCAACTCTATGCCAATAAAATGGACAACCTGGAAGAAATGGACAAATTCTTAGAAATGCACAACCTACCAAGACTGACTCAGGAAGAAATAGAAAATATGAATAGACCAATCACAAGCACTGAAATTGAAACTGTGATTAAAAATCTTCCATCAAACAAAAGCCCAGGACCAGATGGCTTCACAGGCGAATTCTATCAAACATTTAGAGAAGAGCTAACACCCATCCTTCTCAAACTCTTCCAAACAATATCAGAGGAAGGAACACTCCCAAACTCATTCTACGAGGCCACCATCACCTTGATACCAAAACCAGGCAAGGATGTCACAAAGAAAGAAAACTACAGGCCAATATCACTGATGAACATAGATGCAAAAATCCTCAACAAAATACTAGCAAACAGAATCCAACAGCACATTAAAAGGATCATACACCATGATCAAGTGGGGTTTATTCCAGGAATGCAAGGATTCTTCAATATACGCAAATCAATCAATGTGATACACCATATTAACAAGTTGAAGGAGAAAAACCATATGATCATCTCAATAGATGCAGAGAAAGCTTTCGACAAAATTCAACACCCATTTATGATAAAAACCCTGCAGAAAGTAGGCATAGAGGGAACTTTCCTCAACATAATAAAGGCCATATATGACAAACCCACAGCCAACATTGTCCTCAACGGTGAAAAACTGAAACCATTTCCACTAAGATCAGGAACAAGACAAGGCTGCCCACTCTCACCACTCTTATTCAACCTAGTTTTGGAAGTTTTAGCCACAGCAATCAGAGAAGAAAAGGAAATAAAAGGAATCCAAATTGGAAAAGAAGAAGTAAAGCTGTCACTGTTTGCAGATGACATGATACTATACATAGAGAATCCTAAAGATGCTACCGAAAAACTACTAGAGCTAATCAATGAATTTGGTAAAGTAGCAGGATACAAAATTAATGCACAGAAATCTCTGGCATTCCTGTACACTAATGATGAAAAATCTGAAAATGAAATCAAGAAAACACTCCCATTTACCATTGCAACAAAAAGAATAAAATATCTAGGAATAAACCTACCTCAGGAGACAAAAGACCTGTATGCAGAAAATTATAAGACACTGATGAAAGAAATTAAAGATGATATAAATAGATGGAGAGATATACCATGCTCCTGGATTGGAAGAATCAATATTGTGAAAATGACTCTACTACCCAAAGCAATCTACAGATTCAATGCAATCCCTATCAAACTACCACTGGCATTTTTCACAGAAGTAGAACAAAAAATTTCAAAATTTGTTTGGAAAAACAAAAGACCCCGAATAGCCAAAGCAATCTTGAGAACGAAAAACGGAGCTGGAGGAATCAGGCTGCCTGACTTCAGACTATACTACAAAGCTACAGTAATTAAGACAGTGTGGTACTGGCATAAAAACAGAAAGATAGATCAGTGGATCAGGATAGAAAGCCCAGAGATAAACCCACGCACATATGGCCAACTTATCTTTGATAAAGGAGGCAGGAATGTACAGTGGAGAAAGGACAGCCTCTTCAATAAGTGGTGCTGGGAAAACTGGACAGGGACATGTAAAAGTATGAGATTAGATCATTCCCTAACACCATACACAAAAATAAGCTCAAAATGGATTAAAGACCTAAATGCAAGGCCAGAAACTATCAAACTCTTAGAGGAAAACATAGGTAGAACACTCTATGACATAAATCACAGCAAGATCCTTTTGGACCCACCTCCTAGAGAAATGGAAATAAAAACAAAGATAAACAAATGGGACCTAATGAAACTTCAAAGCTTTTGCACAGCAAAGGAAACCATAAACAAGACCAAAAGACAACCCTCAGAATGGGAGAAAATATTTGCAAATGAAGCAACTGACAAAGGATTAATCTCCAAAATTTATAAACAGCTCATGCAGCTCAATAGCAAAAAAACAAACAACCCAATCCAAAAATGGGCAGAAGACTTAAATAGGCATTTCTCCAAAGAAGATATACAGACTGCCAACAAACACATGAAAGAATGCTCAACATCATTAATCATTAGAGAAATGCAAATCAAAACTACAATGAGATATCATCTCACACCAGTCAGAATGGCCATCATCAAGAAATCTAGAAACAATAAATGCTGGAGAGGGTGTGGAGAAAAGGGAACACTCTTGCACTGCTGGTGGGAATGTGAATTGGTACAGCCACTATGGAGAACAGTATGGAGGTTCCTTTAAAAACTAAAAATAGAACTACCATATGACCCAGCAATCCCACTACTAGGCATATACCCTGAGAAAACCATAATTCAAAAAGAGACATGTACCAAAATGTTCATTGCAGCTCTATTCACAATAGCCCGGAGCTGGAAACAACCTAAGTGTCCATCATCGGATGAATGGATAAAGAAGATGTGGCACATATATACAATGGAATATTACTCAGCCATAAAAAGAAACGAAACTGAGCTATTTGTAATGAGGTGGATAGACCTAGAGTCTGTCATACAGAGTGAAGTAAGTCAGAAAGAGAAAGACAAATACCGTATGCTAACACATATATATGGAATTAAAAAAAAAATGTCATGAAGAACCTAGGGGTAAGACAGGAATAAAGACACAGACCTACTTGAGAATGGACTTGAGGATATGGGGAAGGGTAAGGGTAAGCTGTGACAAAGGGAAAGAGAGGCATGGACATATATACACTACCAAACGTAAGGTAGATAGATAGTGGGAAGCAGCCGCAGAGCACAGGGAGATCAGCTCGGTGCTTTGTGACCGCCTGGAGGGGTGGGATGGGGAGGGTGGGAGGGAGGGAGATGCATGAGGGAAGGGATGTGGGAACAGATGTATATGTATGACTGATTCACTTTGTTATAAAGCAGAAACTAATAAAAAAAAAAAAAAAGAGACCATTAGCTGTGAGCTTAAAGCCGCTCTTGCGGGAAACGGCCACAAGGCGGCAGCATTTCTACATTTCCAACTCTGCGTTTTTGGGCAGCAGAGCCTTCCTGGAAATCGTGTTAGTAGGCTGCAAATTAGAGTGGAAAGTGCCAGGGCACATCCCCAAGATCTTATATCCCCTGTCTGAAGCGGAAAAGAAATCTCAGCAGTGTGGTGTTAGCAGAAAGAGGAAAGGCCTCTGTCTTGGTCAGACTGGCTGTGGTGTGAGGTTATATTCTGTTTAATTCTACCAGATCCTCAAGTCTTTAATCCTCCTATTTCTGGGGACCACCTTCAACTCCATCTTCACTGGCTCCCTGCATTACTTCAACCACCTAAGGGGAATGAAGGGGAAATAAGAACAGGGGTTTACTCTAGTGTCCAGGTCGAATCAGCCTCTCTTGTGGTTTCCTGCATGTGAGAGTCACACATGACATGAAGTGGTCATAAATTAAAGCTCAGCCTCATGCAGGGCTTCTAGTGCCCTCTCCCCATACAAGCAAAGCAGTGCCAGGCTGGCAGAGTCCCCCCTGGGAGCAGCCAGGAAATCAGGATTGTGTCTGGTAATTCACCCTCCTTAGCCTGATTTACCAGAGGCCAGACCTGTGCCAGGAGCCTCTTCTCTGCAGCTGGGACTCCCTAAAGACACCACCCCCACTTCACAACAGGCAACTTCCATCTAGCACTAGTTAGCCAACAGGAACAGCTCTTTGTGAGCCCATTAAAACCATTTGGACACAGACCATCTAGAGAGGTTGGATAGGGAGGGTGGGAGGGGGGGAGATGCAGGACGGAAGAAATATGGGAACATATGCATATGTATAACTGATTCACTTTGTTATAAAGCAGAAAATAACACATCATTGTAAAGCAATTATACTCCAATAAAGATGTTTAAAAAAATAAAAATATAAAATAAATTTGAAGCCTCCATTTTAGTATACTTTGTAACTGCTTGGGCTGTGTCTATATGAACTGTGTACTATATGCTTCTGTTATAGTCCTTACAATGTTTTATTGTCTTATTTTCTGTAACAATTTTCCATGGATTCTTTGGGCTTAAGGTATATTAGAAGGGAGACTGCAATTCTTGGTCTTCCCTGCTAATGCAGTGGTTTAGAATTCGCCTACCAGTGGAGGGGAATTATTCCTGGTTCGATACCCAGTACGGGAAGATCCCACTTGCCACGGAGCAACTATGACAGTAGCCCACAACTACTGAGCCTGTGCTCCACAACTACTGAAGCCCATGCAACTTGAACCCATGCGCCATTTATTTTTTGGAGAATAAAACCACTTCTGAGTGATCAAAATTTAGACCAGCTAGTCAAAATGCTTTATCACCTTTTCTTCTAAAACACTGATCAATGGAACAAGTTTTACTAACGATAACAGTGTAATTGTATTCTGGAGTTCATATCGGCAATATGGTTTATGTCCTTGATGCTGGATCATGACATTTCAATGGTATAACTGCTATTAACTGTCTGTTCAACGATTAAAGTCTCACGTGGTCTGAGTTCAGACTGGAGTCATCCTGGTTGCTTTCTGTCTATTGCAGATTTCTTCCAGTGTGAAATGACAAGGGCAATACGGCTTACTTTACAAAATGTCTTCAAACTAAATGATGATATAATCTACATTCAATTAATTTATACATACCCTAATGTAGAGCAGGGTTTGTTACTGTGGCAGAGCCCAGTAATTATGTAAAACTGAAACCTTAATCTGCACTGGTTCAAGTCCTCTTCCTAATAATATGTTTATAATCAACATTCTTTCACAAATGACCCAATTTAAGTCACCATAGCATTCCTCATATTAACTAAATGGAAAATCCTAGGCTATATACAAATCCAGAAAGGGCCAGAAATCATCAGCCCCCATGGATGATTACAACCCATTTCTGAGTCATTCAAATTACTTATTAAAGAACCGCTATGTCCATCAACATCATCAATTTATATATTATTGCCCCAATGCTAGCCTTAACCCTGGCTCTCACAACATGAATTCCTCTTCCCGTATCTTATCCACTAATTAATATAAATGTAGGCATATTATTTATATTAGCCATATCACACCTAGCCATTTATTCCATCCTCAGATCTGGATGAGCTTCAGATTCAAAATACTCACTCACTGGAGCTCTAGGGACAGTAGCACACACAATCTCATATGAAGTAATGTAGCAGTTATTCTATTCTCAGTCCTATTGATAAATGGATCATTTACACTTTCAAAAGTAATTATTACACGAAAACACCTATGACTAATTGTCTCCTGACCCCTACCCAGAATTTGATTATCTCCACAGTAGCAGAAATCCAATGAAGCCCCTCTTGATTTAACAGAAGTAGAATCAAAACCTGTATATGTCTCCAATGTAGAAAATGTAGCAGTCCCATTCACCCCATCCTTCCTAGAGAATATGTCAATTTCCTTATAATAAACGTTTCCACAACAATCTATTTTTAGGAGCATTCGACAATCCCTAGGTGCCAGAATTATAGATTCTTTCATCTTGTGAATATAGTTTTTTTAAAAAAATAATTTCTATAGTTTTACTACCTTTAAACAAAATGTACTCCATTACTGTGGAATATTCCTTCATAAGAGCGTGCATGGTTCATTTCTGCATCCGCTTGTGATGGCCTTCAGGTTCTTTCAGGTTTGGCTCCATGGCTGCAGAGTCCATGTTCGTGTGTCCTGGTTCAGGGCTGGGGGGGGTTGTGTTCAGCTGGGAGGAAAACTGTGGGTCTGTGTGCACGGACTTCGCTCTCTGAAGCCTGATTGTTTCAGAAGTGGTTCCACCCCCCACTGCACACCAGGCTTTCCATTGCTCCACATCCTGCTGATACTTGATACTGTGTCTTCATGTCTGCCATTCTGATAGGTGTGTGCACAATAATTTTCTTATGGTTTTAATCCCTCGGTTGTTAGTGAAGTTGTGCATCTTGTGGTATTCATGGACTGCTTCCTGTTGTTTTTTAAAAAGTTTTAAAAATTGTGGTCAAATACACAAAACATAAACTTTACTATCTTAACTGTTTTTAAGTGCACATTTCAGGGTCAAGAAGTAATTCGCACTGTTGTGCAAACCTGACTGCCATTGTCCTCCAGAAGTTTTTCATCTTGCAAAATTGAAACAGTCCCCATTAAACACTCAGTCCGCATTGTCCCTCGCTCAGCCCCTGGCACTCAACATCCTACATTCTGTCTCTATGTTTCCGACTGCTCTAGGGGCCTTGTATGAGTGGATCAAGCACTGTTTGTTTTTTTGTGTCTAGCTTACATCACTGAGCATAATGCCCACAAGGTTCATTCCTGCTGCAGCCTGTGTCAGAATTGCCTCCCCTTTTAGGCTGAATAACATTCCCTTGTATTGATGGACCATGTTTTTCTTCTCCATTCATCCATTAGTGGACACATGTAATATCTACATTCATTTCTCCTGTCATAATATTTGTGGAATAACATCTGAAAGTCCTATGAATCCAAAGTCATTTGTCTTTAACTTTTTTCTTAAACTTTTTATTGTGAAAAACATCAAAGCTAAGAAAAGGGAAAAATACATGTCAGCTTCACTTCTGTTCAGGACTTAATGCTTTACGGATTCCCTTTATGGATTCACTTTATTCCCTGTGTGTGTGCTATGTACATGCATGTGCATGTGCCTGTTTGCATACATATGCTGTGCATGTGCATAGGTATGTGCACTTGCACACATTAGTGTGCACTTGCTCACATTAGTGTGTGCATGGGCATATGCGTGCATGTGTGTTCATATGCTAGTGTGTGAATATATTTGAATTCGTGCTGTGCACCTGCATATGTTTGTGTGTGTGCTGTGCCCGCCCCTGCGCACAACTGTGGGTTTTCTGGAACCACTTGCAGATATATCCACATGCAGCTGCTCTAACAATCCTGTGTAGCCACGTAAAGGTCACAGATCTCAGGGATTTAAATGGATGGAGCAGGATGTCCTGACACAGTCTGTCTTCCAATGACTGTCACGGTCTCAGTAACATCCTTCACACCTTCTTTAAGCCCCATTCAGGGTCCAGTTTAGACCCCCATTACCTTCAGTCACCTGCCCCAGGTCCCCTAAAGCTACAGTGTCACTGTTGGAGAGCCCAGCCAAGGCTGGGGGTGCCCCTCCTGTTGGCCTGGCCTCCAGGCTCTGCACTTGGCTCCTGTGTTCCCATCTCTCAGCCAGGCTCCAACTTGGATGGGGCCGCCACCTCTTTCCTCACAGGGTCCCATCGCCCCGTCAAGGGAGTTCATTCTCCCAAAGTCAGCTTCAGAAGTGGGGGCGTGACAGTCCCCACTGGGTCTCCTTCATGTGAGACCCTGTGCTGTTGAAAGAGCAGGCGCCCTGCCCTCGGGGATGGGGGCTGGGGGGTGACATGTGGCCCACGATGGGAAAGTGGGTCACCAGGTGGGGCGAGCAAGTGTGCAAGGTGTTCCACGGTGGGTTCGCCTCTCCAACGGCTTCTGTGCCCCTACCTCTCCCCGTGCCTCCCCTCGAAGACAGCGCAGTGCCCAGGACTGGAGCTATGGGAGCCATCAGCCACAGCCCCCTCTACACACACGCACACACACATGCACACACACACACACACACGCTACAGGGATGCAGGACCTGAGTGCAGGGCTCTCAGCGGCCCTGAGCGCCCTGCCCGGATTCGGCCAGCAGAATGGACAGACCGGATCTCCCGGCCCGGACCATGCAGGACTGTCCTGCCTGGGCTTCCAGTGCGGCTGCTTCCCTCTGGAAGCCTGGGAGGCTGGAATCAGGCCACTTCTTGTCTGTCCTGGCAACAGACTGGGCTGCACTCTCAGAAGTTCGTGGCTCACCTGTGGATCCTGACCATCAGGTGGCCAGAGATATTGGTAACATTTCTGTTTTGCCTGTTGAAATGTTTAATGACAAAGATTTTGTTCACTTTCCTAATGTGGGTGTCCAAAGATGAGAGACCCCTGTGTGTGACCTGTACCTCCTATGAGATCAGCCCTAAGCTAGTTTAAACATGATCAAGTGCTGTCTACATGGTAGATTTAGACCTCTGCATGTCCTGTCTACTGATTATGTTTAGAGTTGACCATGTGTTTTCTACAATAAGAAGATTTAGACCTGACCATGTTCTGTATACGCTTGGACTATGGGAACCTGGGTAGAAACACGGCCTGGCCTCAGGACTGGGAACCTCCGTGCCTGCATCTGAAGGTCAGTGCTTAGCTGTCTGGGGTCTGGAGCTGAGGTGGGCTTGTCTAAGTAACAGCCTCTCTTCTGAGTGTGGTTACCTGGTCCTTCCAAAGGTCAGTGCTATGGTTGGGGCCTTAGTCTTAATCCCTGCAAAGTTCACCTTCCCTGGGGCTCGTGGAGAATCCACAGGAGGGCTACCTGGCAATAATTCCAATTCACCAGCACGTGCATGGTGCGTAGGGAGGCAGGTTTAGCTGGTGAATTGATTGCAGGGCACGCAGATTGGGCAAAAGCCCGATGGGTAACAGCTGAGGCTGCTGCTGAGCTCTCCTTCCAGTCTACCATCCCTACTCAGAAGCCTCCACAGCTGCCCCTTGGCTTTCAGCCCTGCTGTCCTGTGAGTTATCTCAACAAGCATGTGAGACAAGAAAGGACTGAGCCTGCCGGAACCAAGTAGAGTGTTCAACTCTAGCATTAAAGCTTTAAAAACAGACAAAATCAACAGAATCAAACTGAAACAAGGAGGACTTCTCTGGTACAAGTGTGGGGAGAGGAGACCCACCTGCCAATTTTCCCATCCCAGGAGGCCCCAGGAACACAGCTTGTTTCCACATTAGGGGAGCCACCAGCAGAGCCATGGTGTCCTGACCAAGGGGACATGTCACCCCAGGTGCAGGGTCTGGGGAGGTGAGGTCACCCTGGAGACTGTGCACGTGTGACCCCAGTTGGGGGAGTCTGGGGAGGGCGGTTCACCCTGGGACTGTGGACATGTGACTCAGGTGGAGGGGTCTGGGTAGGAGGGGTCACCTGTTGAGAGAGAATGTGACTTTAGGTGCAGGCTCTGGGGAGGTGGGGTCACTGTGGTGAGTGTGGACGTGTGACCCCAGGTAAAGGGTGTGGGGACTGTGTGGGTCTCACCACATCTGCATGGGTCAGGATCACATGTACGGGGAGACCCCATATGTGCTCTTTGCCTGCAGTGTGTCTTTTCCCCTATGAGATTTCCAACCTCTGCATTAAGGGTGTTGCCCTGATTAACCTGTGCTACCTTTTCTTCTCTTAATCTTCTCACATTCACGTGAGGTCAGGCATGTTTGAGTGGGTTGCTGCTCTGTGTTCTGGTGAGTGACAATGCTTGGTGGTATCATATTAATATCATATCATGTCATATGTCTTATCTATGGGGGTCACCACTGCCTGGGTCCCCCTGGACAGAGGTCAGGTGAGCACAGACTAGCCCCCCCCTAGAATGGTCTCCCATGTGCCATGTGAGGGTACCATGATGGGCACTAAGGTAGGGTTCTGTGTCTGGGCCTCCGACATTTGTGATGAAGGGCAGTTGAAATGGAATCTCAATTAAGAAGACATTATTTTAAGAATTTATTTTAAGTGAAATAAAACTCACATCACATACCCTTTACCATCATCACCATTTTAAGTGCACGTTTCTGAGGCATCAGATATATTCACCTTCTTGTGGAGCCATCACCACCATCCCTAGAACTTTTCATCTTTCAATACCAAAATTCCACAACCATGAACGTCTCACTCCCCATTCCCTCCCACTGCCCCTGGCACCGATATCCACTTCAGTCCCTGAGTTGTCGACCCCAGGGTGCCCACTGGAGTGGAATCCTGCAGTGTTTGTTGACGGGTCACTTTGGAAGAGGTGACTTTCAGTCTGAAGCTCTGCCTGTTTGCCTCTGAAGAATCTGCATTTAAGGAGAGGGTGTATGAGGAAGGGGGTGTATGAGACACAAAGGTGTCTGGCGTGCAGATGAGCCAGGACCTGACCAGATGCCTTTTGCGTCCTCTGGATCCATTTCTTGGTCTGTGCCTCATCAGCATCATCACTGACCCCGCTGGCACCCCTGGGGTGTTTTTGTCTGAGTGAGACTCCCCTGGTGCCCCTGCTCTCCTCCCCTCCTCCTGCTGGTTGGGGAGGAAACTGCTTGCTGTGTGGTCTCTACTCCTGAGGCACGAAGGACCCTGCAGCATAGACCTGCAGAGTGTGGGTGTGGTCCCAAGAGCATGGGGCCCACATAGGACACAGCATTGGGGCATGACAAGTGCTAGGGCTGCCTCATCACTGACAGGGAATGTTGCCAAGATCCTGCTCGGGAGGGCGTGGTGGGTGGCTTGGGACCCCAGAAGCCCCATTCCAATCCTGGAGCTTGGAGAGTGCATCCCCTTGGGCTCCAGATTCACCCCATATCTCAGCCATATCCCTCTGTCCTGTCTTTGAACTCAGGAAAATGGCCTCTACTGATCATTGTCCACAACATAGGCCTGGCCCTGTCGGTATTAAGATTCTTTAATTTAGGCGTCCTGGGAGAGCAGGTCTTTTTAGGCCTGAGAAGGAACAGCTTAGGAGTGTACAACAATTTCTGTTGAAACTAATATTCAATGACTATCTCTATACTGCTAGGTTGTTGACTTCTATTAATCATTATTCTCCTGGTTTTAGCTCTGATATGGGGATTACAGAGCAGTCAACATTTAAATCTTCATAATCTGTTTATTTGTAGCATCAGTATCATTACTGACCCATAGTTTTTATGGTTTGGGAAGAGTTATTGATTTCATGTATCATGTAAAGGATTCATAATGATGATAGAGCAGCTAAGCTTACAAAAATGGTTGGTAAAATGTTCAAATTTTCTCTACCTGTGCATCTATTGTACATATATGAGTTAGTTTAGTTGACAATATTAGTGAAATAATATAGAGGACTACAGAACTTCTTTTAAAAATCACTATTAATGTGTGTGATGAAAATGTAAAAATTCTTCCATAATCGGTGATGTTGTATCTTGAGAGGCTAGATGAAATTGATATGCCTTCGTGATATACACTATTTTAGACTATAATTTAACTTTGAAAAGTTTACATTTTTTTATCTCATTTATTGAGAAAGACATAATTGTTATGCTGTTGGCTACAAACAGCTTGAAAAGGACTTGAGTCCTACCTTATGTTACATTTACATAGGTAGGATCTTCAGATATAGGATATGGTGGAGGGCATCCGTGCAACCAATCTAGGTTAGGAGTAGCAGTTTCCACTGCTGAGACTTCTCGTTTGGACACAAATGTTTTTCACAGTATGAAGATTATTAGCATTACTGCTGCTACTGAGATGAATGAGCCTAAAGACAACATATTTCATGTTGTGTGTGCCTCAGGGTAACATAGTAACCTCCCTGAGAGGCCAAGAAAGTGCTGCAGGAAGTCATATTTACTACTACAAATATACCTGTGAAGTGAGTTTTGCTACTGCTGAGTTAACTGTGTAACCTGGGAATAGTGGGAAGCAGTGTAGGAAGCCTCCTATAATAGTGAAGACTGCTCCCATGGACACTAGGTCATGGAAATGTGCTACTACATAGTATGTATCCTGGAGGACAATGTCCGGGGATGAGTTGGCTAAGATGATTCCTGTCAAACCACCTACTGTAAAAAGGAAAATAAAGCCTAAAACTCATAATAGAGTGGGATCTCATATAATATTACCTCCGTGAGGAGTTGCTAATCAGGGACTGTCCTGGTGATGCAGTGGTAAAGAATTGGCCTGCCAATACAGGTGAAACGGGTTTGGTCCCAAGTCCAGGACGATTCCACATGCCGCGGAGCAAAAAGCCCGTGCACCACAACTACTGAGCCTGCCCTCTAGAGCCCCTGAGCCACAACTACTGAAGCCCACATGCCTAGAGCCTGTGCTCTGCAGCAAGAGAAGCCACCGCCATGAGAAGCCCGTGCATGGCGACGGAGAGTAGCTCCCACTCATCACAACCAGAGAAAGCTGGTGATCAGCAACGAAGACCCGACACAGCCCCCAAAAGAAAAAATTAAATAAAGAGTTGCTAATCGGCTAGATAGTTTTACTCCTGTAGGGATAGAAGTAATTATGGTATCTGATGCAAAGTATGCTACTGAGTTGACAGCTATCCTTATGGTAAATATAAGATGGGCCCACAAGAGAAATCCTAAAAAGCCAGTGGACATGACTCATAATATTCCCAAATAGCTGAAAGGCAGTTTTTGTCCTAAGTAGTATATAATGTTATGTGAAATTATATCAAACCCTGGTAGGACATGAATACACACTTCAGGGTGACCAAAGAATCAAAATTGGTGTTGGTATAGGATTCGGTTTCCTCCTGCAGGGTCAAAGAATGTAGTGTTGAGATTTCTGTCTCTTAACAGTGTGGCAATTCTGGCTGCTCGGACTGAAAGTGGTAATTATAGTAATATGGCTATAGTTAGGGAAGAATAAACAAATAATGGTGTTTGGTATTGGGATATGACTGCTGGTTTTGGATTAAAGACTATAGTAATACAAGAAATAGCACGAAGAATTGAAGAGACACCTGCTAAATGTAAGGAGGAAATGGTTAGGTCAACAGAGGCTCCTGCGTGGGCCAGATTGCAGGCTAGAGCTGAATATACAGTTCCACTTGTACCAGAACCAGCTTCTACTATTGGTGATATGAGTAGGAGTAAGAATGATGGGGGAAGTAGTCAAAAGTTTACATGATTTATTTGGGGAAATGCTACCTCAGGTGCCCCAGTTATTAGTGGCCCAAGTCAATTTCTGAACCCTGCAATCATAATGGGTACAACGATAAAGGAAATTATTACAAGTTCAGGGACTGTTATGACTACGTTTAAGATATGGGCATCTCCAAGTAGCGCTCCAGGTTAGCATAACTCAGCCAGGATTAATATACTCAAGGTGCTGCCTGCTACTCCAGCTCAAGCACCAAAGAGTAAATATAAAACACCGATATCTTTGTGATTTGTTGAGAATAATCAGCAGCGTATGAACAGAGGCAAAATGACTTGAGCTCGTGTTAGACTGTAAATGTAAAGACAGAGATTGAGCCCTCTGCTCTTTGCCCGTTTAGCTGTGGATCTAGATGGGGTCAATGCAGGTTGCATCACAGCCCCTGAAGGAATTTTGTAACAGTTTCTCCCTGTGGTTTTTTTTTTGTAATTTATTTTTATAATGGGGTATAGCTGATTTTCAATGCTGTCTTTCTTGCTGCTGCACATCCACTTGATTCACTTACAGAGAGACATCCATAAATTCTTTTTCAGATTCTTACCAGTCGTATATATTCTTTTATGGTGACTAGAGTGTGCCCAGTCCCGTTCTTTGAGCTATAGAGTAGGTCTTGTCGATTACCTATTTGGTCTTTGGAACCCTATCTGTGCTAATTTCAACCCTCTGGTTTATGCCTCACCCCACCCCACCTTTCCCCTTTAGCATCCATAAGTTTGTTTTCTAAATGTGTGACTCTGTTTTGTAATTTAGTTCATGTGTAGCCATTTTTAGATTCCACCTATAAGTGATACCTTATGCTAAGTGTCTTTTTGTGTCTGACTTATGTCACTTAGAATGATCGTACCTAAGTCCACCTGAGTTGCTGCAACTGGCCTTATTTCATTGATTTCATGGCTGAGTAATATTCCATTGTACATAAGTACCATATCTTCTTTATCCATTTTTTCCTTCCAAGGACATTTATATTGTTTCCAATTCGAGGCTCCTGCAAAAGGGCTGCACTAATAGTTGAAGTGCCTGTGTCCTATGGATTTATGGTTATCCTGACATTTACACCCAGGAGTGGAAGTGCCGTATGCTCTGTAGCTCTATTTTTTTTAATTAATTAATTTTTTTTTGCCTGTGTTGGGTCTTTGTTATTGCACGTGGGCCTTCTGTAGTTGCAGCAAGTTGGGGCTACTCTTCGTTGAGGTGCATGGGCTTCTCATTGCAGTGGCTTCTCTTCTTGCAGAGCATGGGCTCTAGGCAACGGGCTTCAGTAGTTGTGGCTCACAGGCTCTAGAGCACAGGCTCAGTAGTTGTGGTGCACGGGCTTACTTGCTCCACAGCATGTGTTATCTTTCTGGAGCAGGGCTCGAACCCATGTCCTCTGCATTGGCAGTTGGATTCTTAACCACTGCGCCACAACGCAAGTCCCCATAGCTCTAGTTTTTAGAATTTTTAGGAAACATCATACCCTTCTCCAGCGTGGGTGTTAGTAATTGACAACCTATGGTCTTATTGTTTGCAAATATTTTTTCCCAGTCCATAGGTTGTATTTTTGTCTTACTTATGGTTTCCTTTGCTGTGCAAAAGCTTTTATATTTGATTAGGTCCCATTTGTTTATTTTTTGCTTTTATTTCTATTGCCTTGGGAGACTGACCTAAGAAAATATTGGTATGATTTATCAGAGAAGAAAAATAAATTAGAGGAATCCAAATTGAAAAGGAAGGAGTAAAACTGTCACTATTTACAGATGACATGACTCAGAGAACAAACTAGTCGTTACCAGTGGAGAGAGCAAAGGGGGAGGGTCAATTCAGAGGTAAGGAGTAAGAAGTATAAACTTATAGGTATAAAATAAGTTATGGGCAGAAGATTTAAATGGACATTTCTCCAAAGAAGACATACAGATGGCCATTAAGCACATGAAAAGAGCCTCAACGTTGTAAATTATTAGAGAAATGCAAATCAAACTTCAATGAGGCACCACCTCACACCAGCCAGAATGGCCATCATTAAAAGTTCTACAATAACAAATGCTGGAGAGGGTGTGAATAGGTAAACCTACAACACTGTTGGTGGCATGTAAATTGGTACAACCACTATGGAAAACAGTGTGGAGGTTCCTCAAAAAACTAAAAATAGAGTTGCCGTATGACCCAGCAATCCCACTCCTGGGCATATACTTGGACAAAACTATAAGTCAAAAAGATACATGCACACTAATGTTCATAGCAGCACTATTTACAATAGCCAAGATATTGAAGCAACCTGAATGTCCATTGACAGATGAAGGGTTAAAGAAGATGTGGTAGATATACACAATGGAATACTACTCAGCCTCAGAAAAGAATGAAATAATGCCATTTGCAGCAACATGGATGAAACTAGAGATTATTGTACTGAGTTAAGTAAGTCAGACAGAGAAAGACAAATACTGTATGATATTACTTATATGTGGAATCTAAAATATGACACAAATGAACTTATTTACAAAACAGAAACAGACTCACAGATGCGGAAAACAAACTTATGGTTACAAAAGGGGAAAGGGAGTGGGGAGGGATAAATAAGGAATTTGAGATTAGCAGATACAAACTACAATATATGAAATAGATAAACAACAAGGTCTTACTGTATAGCACAAGAAACCACAGTAAGTCCCCTACATACAAACCTTCAAGTTGTGAACTTTCAAAGAGGCAAATGTGCATTCCATCAGCTTCAGGCATGAGTGAAATTGCAGCTTGCCCTCCATCTCCTATTGCTGAGGATCTTTCAGCTCTACCTCTCCCACCTCCTCTCCATCCTCCAGTCAGTAACACTTCCTGGCATCCTGTTCACTTGATGCCAGCCCCTGTATGCCAGCTGTTGTACTGTTCTACTGTACTTTTCAAGGTACTGTACTGTAAGGTTTAAAATGTTTTATTTTTTTGTGTTTCTTATGTAAAATTTGGGTGATAAATATTATAAACCTATTACAGTACGGTACTATATAGCTGATCATGTTAGTTGGGTAACTAGGCTAACTTTTTTGGACTTAAGAACAAATTGGACTTACAAACATGCTCTCGTAATGGAACTCTTGTATGTAGGGGACTTACTGTATTCACTGTCTTGTAATACATCATAATGGAAAAGAATATGAAAAACTATGTATGTATTTTTCTTTTCTGATTGCTGTATTTAGGACTTCCAATACTATGTTGACTAGAAGTGGTGAGAGTGGGCATACTTGTCTTGTTCCTGATCTTACAGGAAATATTTTCAGCTTTTCACCATAGAGTACAATGTTAGCTGTGGCCTTATCATATATAACCTTTATTATGTTGAGGTTTTTTTCCCTCTATACCCACTTTGTGGAGAGTTTTTATCACAAACAATGTGGAATTTTGTCAAAACCGTTTTCTGAGTCTGTAGAGATGATCATGAGATTTTTATTTTTCAGTTTGTTAAAATGGTGCATCACATTGATTGATTTGCAGGTATTGAACCATGCTTGCATCCCTGGGATAAATCCCACTTGGTCATGATGTTATGAACATTTTAAAGTATTATTGGATTCCTTTTGTTAATATTTTGTTGAGGATTTTTGCATCTATGTTCATCGGTGATATTAGCCCGTAATTTTTTTGTGGTATCTTTCACTGGTTTTGTTATCAGGGTGATGCCAGAAGCATTATTTCATCTTCAATTTTTAGAATAGTTTGAGAAGAGTAGGTTTTAACTCTTCTCAAAATATTTGGTAAAATTCACCTGTGTAGCCATCTAGTCATGGACTTGTTTGTTGGGAGTTTTTTGATTACTGATGCAATTTAATTACTCATAACTTGCATGTTCATATTTTCTATTTCTTCCTGGTTCAGTCTTCGGAGAGTGTACTTTTCTAGAAATTTATCTGTTTATTCCAAGTTGTCCATTTTACTGGCATATAACTGTTTGTAGTAACATCTTACAAGTGTTTTTTTGTTGTGTCAGTTATAACTTTTTCATTTCTGATTTTATTAATGTGGGCCCTGTCTTTTTTTCTCGATGAGTCTGTCTAAAGGTTTATCAATTTTGTTTATCTTTTTAAAGAAGAAGTTCTTAGTTTTATTGATCTTTTCTATTTTTTTAGCCTCTATTTATGCTCCGATCTTTATTATTTGTTTTCCTTCTAATTACTTTGGGTTTTGTTTGTTCTTTTTGTAGTTCCTTTAGGGGTAAGGTTAGGTTGTTTATTTGAGATTTTTCTTGTTACCTGAGGTAGGCTTGTATTGCTGTAAATTTCCCTTTTAGAGCTGCTTTTTTTGTGTCCCATTGATTTTTGTATCATCACGTTTTCTATTTCATTTTTCCCTGGGTATATTTGAAATTCTTCTATGATTTCTTCAGTGATCCATTGATTAATTAGTAGCATAGTGTTTAGCTTCTACGTGTTTTTTTTCAGTTTTTTTTTCTTGTAGTTGATTTCTAGTCTCATAGCACTGTGGCCAGAAAATATGCTTGATGTGATTTCAATTTCCATAAATTTACTGAGACTTGTTTTGTGGCCTAGCACATGAGCTATCCTGGAGAATGTTCCATATGCACTCGAAAACAATGTGTATTCTGCTGCATTTTGATGAAATCCTGTAGATATATAATCTTATATATATATTCCATTTGGTCTAATGTGTCATTTAAGGCCAGAGTTTCCTTATTGATTTTCTGTCTGAATGATCTGTCCATTGATGTAAGTGGGGTGTTAAATTCCCCTACTATTATTGTGTTACTGCTAATTTCTCCTTTTCTGTCTGTTAATGTTCACTTTATGTATATATTTAGGCACTGCTATGTTGGGTGCATGTATATTTACAATTGTTATATCTTCTTATTGAATTGATACCTTGATCATTGTGTAAGGTCCTTTGTCTTTGTCTGTTGTTACAGTCTTTGTTTTAAAGTCTGTTTTGTTGGAGAGTGGGAAGATAGCAGAAGAGTAAGACGTGAAGATCACCTTCCTCCCCACAGATACATCAGAAATACATCTACACATGGAAAAACTTTTACAGAACACCTACTGAACGCTGGCAGAAGAACTCAGACCCCGCAAAAGGCAAGAAACTCCCCACGTACCTGTGTAGGAGAAAAGAAAAAAGAATAAACAGAGACAAAAGAATAGGGATGGGACCTGCACCAGTGGGAGGGAGCTGTGAAGGAGGAAAGAATTACACACACTAGGAAGCCCCTTCGCGGGTGGAGACTGCGGTGGCAGAGGGGGGAAGCTTCGGGGCTGCGGAAGACAGCACAGCAGCAGGGGTGTGAAGGACAAAGCAGAGAAATTTACGCACAGAGGATCGGTGCCAACTGGCACTCACCATCCCGAGAGGCTTGGCAGCTCACCCGCCGGGGCTGGCAGGGCTGGGAGCTGAGGCTCTGGCTTTGGTCGGAGTTCAGGGAGAGGACTGGGGTTGGCGGCGTGAACACAGCCTGCAGGGCGTTAGTGCACCATGGCTAGCTGGGAGGGAGTCCGGGGAAATGTCTGGACCTAACGAAGAGGCAAGAGACTTTTTCTTCCCTCTTTGTTTCCTGGTGCATGAGGAGAGAGGATTAAGAGCGCTGGTTAAAGGAGCTCCAGAGACAGGCGCTAGCTGCATCTAACAGCACGGACCCCAGAGACGAGCATGAGATGATAAGGCTGCTGCTAAGGCCACCAAGATGTCTGTGTGCAAGCACAGGTCACTGTTCACACCTCCCTTCCAGGGTGCCTGTGCAGCCTGCCACTGTCAGGGCCCCGGGATCCAGGGACAACTTCCCAGGGAGAACACACGGTGCGCCTCAGGCTGGTGCAACGTCCCACTGGCCTCGGCTGCCACAGGCTCGACTCGCACTCTGTACCCCTCCCTCCCCCGGCCTGAGTGAGCTGGAGCCCCCGAGTCAGCTGCTCCTTTAACCCCGTCCTGTCTGAGCGAAGACTAGACGCCCTCCGGCGACCTACATGCAGAGGCGGGCCCAAATCCAAAGCTGAAACCTGGGAGCTGAGCAAACAAAGAAGAAAAAGGGAAATCTCTCCCAGCAGCCACAGGAGCAGCAGATTAAATCTTTGCAGTCAACTTGATGTACCCTGCATGTGTGGAATACCTGAATAGACAAGGAGTCATCCCAAATTGAGGAGGTGAACTTTGAGAGCAAGATTTATTATTTTTCCCCTTTCCTCTTTTTGTGAGTGTGTGTGTGTATGCTTCTCTGTGAGAGGTTGTCTGTATAGCTTTGCTTTCACCATTTGTCCTAGGGTTCTATCTGTCCATTTTTTTTTTTAACTTAAAAAAATTTTTTTCTTCATAATTATTTTTTTATTTTAATAACTTTATTTTATTTTATCCTCTTTCGTTCTTTCTTTCTTTCGTCCTTTCTACTTTTTGTCTCTTTTATTCTGAGCCGTGTGGATGAAAGGCTCTTGATGCTGCAGCCAGCAGTCAGTGCTGTGCCTCTGAGGTGGGAGAGCCAACTTCAGGACACTGGTCCACAAGAGACCTCCCAGCTCCACATAATATCAAACAGCGAGAATCGCCCAGAGATCTCCATCTCAATACCAAAACCGAGATTCACTCAACGACTAGCAAGCTACAGTGCTGCACACTCTATGCCAAACAACTGGCAAGACAGGAACACAACCCCACCCAGTAGCAGAGAGGCTGCCTAAAATCATAATAAGTACACAGACACCCCAAAACACACCACCAGATGTGGACATGCCCACCAGAAAGACAAGATCCAGCCTCATCCACCAGAACACAGGCACTAATGCCCTCCACCAGGAAGTCTACACAACCCGCTGAACCAAATTTAGCCACTGGGAAAGACACCAAAAACAACGGGAACTACGAACCTGCAGACTGCAAAAAGGAGACCCCAAACACAGTAACATAAGCAAAATGAGAAGACAGAAAAACACACAGCAGATGAAGGAGCAAGATAAAAACCCACCAGACCTAACAAATGAAGAGGAAATAGGCAGTCAACCTGAAAAATAATTCAGAATAATGATAGTAAAGATGATCCAAAATCTTGGAACTAGAATAGAGAAAATGCAAGAAACATTTAACAAGGACCTAGAAGAACTAAAGGTGAAACAAGCAATGATGAACAAGACAATAAATGAAATTAAAAATACTCTAGAAGTGATCAATAGCAGAATAACTGAGGCAGAAGAATGGATAAGTGACCTGGAAGATAAAATAGTGGAAATAACTACTTCAGAGCAGAATAAAGAAAAAAGAATTGAAAAGAACTGAGGACAGTCTCAAAGCCTCTGGGACAACATTAAATACACCTACGTCAGAATTTAGGGGTTCCAGAAGAAGAAGAGAAAAAGAAAGGGACTGCGAAAATATTTGAAGTGATTACAGTTGAAAACTTCTCTAATATGGGAAAGGAAATAGTTAATCAAGTCCAGCAAGCACAGAGAGTCCCATACAGGATAAATCCAAGGAGAAACACGCCAAGACACATAATAATCAAACTGTCAAAAATTAAATACAAAGAAAACATATTAAAAGCAGCAAGGGAAAAACAACAAATAACACACAAGGGAATCCCCATAAAGTTAACAGCTGAACTTTCAGCAGAAACTCTGCAAGCCAGAAGGGACTGGCAGGACATATTTAAAGTGATGAAGGAGAAACACCTACAACCAAGATTACTCGACCCAGCAAGGATCTCATTTAGATTTGATGGAGAAATTAAAACCTTTACAGACAAGCAAAAGCTGAGAGAGTTCAGCACCACCAAACCAGCTTTACAACAAATGCTAAAGGATCTTCTCTAGGCAAGAAACACAAGAGAAGGAAAAGACCTATAATAACAAACCCAAAACAATTAAGAAAATAGGAATAGGAAGATACATATCAATAATTACCTTAAATGTAAATGGATTAAATGCTCCCACCAAGAGACACAGACTGGCTGAATGGATACAAAAACAAGACCCATATATATTCTGTCTACAAGAAACCCACTTCAGACCCAGAGACACATACAGACTGAAAGTGAGGGGATGGAAAAAGATATTGCATGCAAATGGAAACCAAAAGAAAGCTGGAGTAGCAATTCTCATATCAGACAAAATAGACTTTAAAATAAAGACTATTAGAAGAGACAAAGAAACACACTACATAATGATCAAGGGATCGATCCAAGGAGAAGATATAACAATTGTAAATATTTATGCACCCAACATAGGAGCACCTCAATACATAAGGCAAATACTAACAGCCATAAAAGGGGAAATTGACAGTAACACATTCATAGTAGGGGACTTTAACACCCCACTTTCACCAATGGACAGATCATCCAAAAAGAAAATAAATAAGGAAACACAAGCTTTAAATGATACATTAAAGAAGATGGACTTAATTGATATTTATAGAACATTCCATCCAAAAACAACAGAATACACATTTTTCTCAAGTGCTCATGGAACATTCTCCAGGATAGAGCATATCCTGGGTCACAAATCAAGCCTTGGTAAATTTAAGAAAATTGAAATTGTATCAAATATCTTTTCTGACAACAATGCTATGAAACCAGATATCAATTACAGGAAAATATCTCTAAAAAATACAAACACATGGAGGCTAAACAATACACTACTTAATAACAAAGTGATCACTGAAGACATCAAAGAGGAAATAAAAAAAATACCTAGAAAGAAATGACAATGGAGAAAAAACGACCCAAAACCTATGGGATGCAGCAAAAGCAGTTCTAAGAGGGAAGTTTATAGCAATACAATACTACCTTAAGAAACAGGAAACATCTCAAATAAACAACTGAACCTTGCACCTAAAGCAATTAGAGAAAGAAGAACCAAAAAAACCCAAAGTTAGCAGAAGGAAAGAAATCATAAAGATCAGATCAGAAATAAATGAAAAAGGAATGAAGGAAACCATAGCAAAGATTAATAAAACTAAAAGCTGGTTGTTTGAGAAGATAAACAAAATTGATAAGCCATTAGCCAGACTCATCAAGAAAAGAAGGGAGAAGACTCAGATCAATAGAATTAGAAATGAAAAAGGAGAAGTAACAACTGACACTACAGAAATTCAAAAGATCATGAGAGATTACTAAAAGCAACTGTATGCCAATAAAATGGACAACCTGGGAGAAATGGACAAATTCTTAGAAATGCACAACCTGACAAGACTGATTCAGGAAGAAATAGAAAATATGAACAGACCAATCACAAGCATGAAAATTGAAACTGTGATTAATATCTTCCAACAAACAAAAGCCCAGGACCAGATGGCTTCACAGACGAATTCTATCAAACATTTAGAGAAGAGCTAACACTTATCCTTCTCAAATTCTTCCAAAATATATCAGAGGGAAAAAACTCCCAAACTCATTCTAAGAGGCCACAATCACCCTGATACCAAAGCAGACAAGGATGTCGCAAAGAAAGAAAACTACAGGCCAATATCACTGATGAATGTAGATGCCAAAATCCTCAACAAAATACTAGCAAACAGAATCTAACAGCACATTACAAGGATTGTACACCATGATCAAGTGGGGTTTATTCCAGGAATGCAAGGATTCTTCAATATACGCAAATCAGTCAACGTGATACACCATATTAACAAATTGAGGGAGAAAAATCATATGATCATCTCAATAGATGCAGAGAAAGCTTTCGACAAAATTCCATGACCATTTATGATAAAAACCCTGCAGAAAGTAGATACAGCGGGAACTTTCCTCAACATAATATAGGCCATATATGACAAACCCACAGCCAACATCGTCCTCAGTGGTGAAAAACGGAAAGCATTTCCACTAAGATCAGGAAAAACACAAGGTTGCCCACTCTCACCACTCTTATTCAACATAGTTTTGGAAGTTTTAGCCACAGCAATCAGAGAAGAAAAGGAAATAAAAGGAATCCAAATTGGAAAAGAAGAAGTAAAGCTGTCACTGTTTGCAGATGATATGATACTCTACATAGAGAATCCTAAAGATGCTACCAGAAAACTACTAGAGCTAAAAAATGAGTTTGGTAAAGTAGCAGGATACAAAATTAATGCACAGAAATCTCTGGCATTCCGGGCTTCCCTGGTGGCGCAGTGGTTGAGAGTCCGCCTGCCGATGCAGGGGACACGGGTTCGTGCCCCGGTCCGGGAAGATCCCACATGCCGCGGAGTGGCTGGGCCCGTGAGCCATGGCCGCTGAGCCTGCGCGTCCGGAGCCTGTGCTCCGCAACGGGAGAGGCCACAACAGTGAGAGGCCCGCGTACTGCAAAAAAAAAAAAAAAAAAAAAAAAAAGAAATCTCTGGCATTCCTATACACTAATGATGAAAAATCTGAAAGTAAAATTAAGAAAACACTCCTATTTAACATTGCAACAAAGACAAAAAAACTATCTAGGAATAAACCTACCTAAGGAGACAAAAGACCTGTATGCAGAAAATTATAAGACACTGATGAAAGAAATTAAAGAAGATACAAATAGATGAAGAGATATACAATGTTTTTGGATTGGAAGAATCAACATTGTGAAAATGACTCTACTACCCAAAGCAATCTACAGATTCAATGCAATCCCTATCAAACTACCACTGGCATTTTTCACAGAACTAGAGCAAAAAATTTCACAATTTGTATGGAAACACAAAAGACCCCGAATAGCCAAAGCAATCTTGAGAACGAAAAACTGAGCTGGAGCAATCAGGCTCCCTGACTTCAGACTATACTACAAAGCTACAGTAATAAAGACAGTATGATACTGGCACAAAAACAGAAATATAGATCAATGGAACAGGATAGAAAGCCCAGAGATAAACCCACGCACATATGGTCACCTTATCTTCGATAAAGGAGGCAGGAATGTACAGTGGAGAAAGGACAGCCTCTTCAATAATTGGTGCTGGGAAAACTGGACAGGTACATGTAAAAGTATGAGATTAGATCACTCCCTAACACCGTACACTAAAATAAGCTCAAAATGGATTAAAGACCTAAATATCAGGCCAGAAACTATCAAACTCGTAGAGGAAAACATAGGCAGAACACTCTATGACATAAATCACAGCAAGATCCTTTTTGACCCACCTCCTAGAGAAATGGAAATAAAAACAAATATAAACAAACGGGACCTAATGAAACTTCAAAGCTTTTGCACGGTAAAGAAACCATAAATAAGACCGAAAGACAACCCTCAGAATGGGAGAAAATATTTGCAAATGAAGCAACTGACAAAGGATTAATCTCCAAAATTTACAAGCAGCTCATGCAGCTCAATAACAAAAAAACAACCCAATCCAAATATGGGCAGAAGACCTAAATAGACATTTCTCCAAAGAAGATATACAGACTGCCAACAAACACATGAAAGAATGCTCAACATCATTAATCATTAGAGAAATGCAAGTCAAAACTACAATGAGATATCATCTCACACCAGTCAGAATGGCCATCATCAAAACATCTAGAAACAATAAATGCTGGAGAGGGTGTGGAAAAAAGGGAACACTCTTGCACAGCTGGTGGGAATGTGAATTGGTACAGCCACTATGGAGAACAGTATGGAGGTTCCTTTAAAAACTACAAATAGATCTACCATATGACCTAGCAATCCCACTACTGGGCACATACCCTGAGAAAACCGTAATTCAAAAAGGGTCATGTTCATTGGTAGCTCTATTTACAATAGCCCGGAGATGGAAACAACCTAAGTGTCCATCATCGGATGAATGGATAAAGAAGTTGTGGAACATATATACAATGGAATATTACTCAGCCATAAAAGGAAACGAAACTTATCTATTTTTGATGAGGTGGATGGACCTAGAGTCTCTCATACAGAGTGAAGTAAGTCAGAAAGAGAAAAACATATACCATATGCTAACACATATATATGGAATTTAAGAAAAAATAAATGTCATGAAGAACCTAGAGTTAAGATGGAATTAAGACACAGACCTACTAGAGAATGGACTTGAGGATATGGGGAGGGGGAAGGGTAAGCTGTGACAAAGTGAGAGAGTGGCGTGGACATATATACACTACCAAACATAAAATAGATTGCTAGTGGGAAGCAGCCACATAGCACGGGGAGATCAGCTCCGTGGTTTGTGACCAACTAGAGGGGTGGGATAGGGAGGGTGGGAGGGAGGGAGACGCAAGAGGGAAGAGATATGGGAACATATGTATATGTATAACTGATTCACTTTGTTATAAAGCAGAGACTAACACACCATTGTAAAGCAATTATACTCCAATAAAGATGTAAAAAAATAATAATAAAGTTAAATGCTTAGAATATAGTACACACTTTTCAAGTGTTTGTAATAATAATAATTACTATTATTATCATTATGATTATGCAACCTTTCTCTTTTCACTTTTTATTCCTTGAAGGCCTTTCTGTGGCAGTAAAGAAACTCTACCTCATTCTTTTTAATGGCTGCAGTGGATTCTATCAGCTAGATGCATCATGATTGATGTGGTCCATCCTATAGACATTTTTAAGTTGTTGCCATTTTTTCAGTTTATAAACAATGCAGCTTTGATTATCCTTGTCCATTCAACTTTGTACAGATATCAGTTTCTAGAAGTGAAATTGCTTAATAAAAGAATACTTTTTAAAAAAATTAATGGAATGAACAAATTGATCTGCAAAGAGGTTGTACCAATTTTATATTACCACTAACACTGTATGAAAAGGAAATTTCCTTTTATAAAGTCAGATGGTGATAATGGAAAGCAGTGAAAGAGGCCAGATAATAGTTCAAGTGCTACTCTATGGAGTATGAAATGCCAGGTACAAATTTCTGCAACAAATCAATTGCAATTACACAAAATGAAATGAAAATAAATCTCCCAAACAAAAAGTCTATTTTGTCTGATATAAGTATTGCTATTCTGACTTTATTTTGATTTCCATTTGCATAGAGTACTTTTTCCATCCCCTCTCTTTCAGTCTGTGTGCATCTTTAGATTTGAAGTGAGTCTCTTGTAGGTAGCATATATGTGGGTCTTGTTTGTATCCATTCTGCCTCTCTATGTCTTTTGGTTGGAGCATTTAGTCCATTTACATTTAAAGTAATTATTGATAGGCTTGTACTTATTGCCATTTTGTTAATTGGGGGTTGCTTTTGCAGTTTTTATTTGATCCTTTCTTCTTTTGTCCTCTTCTCTTGTGATTTGTTTGAATATCTTTAGTGTTATGTTTGGATTCCTTTCTTTCTGTGTGTCTATTATAGATATTTTGTTTGTGGTTGCCATGAGTTTTATATATGTATGATTATTTCAAGTTGCTGATCTCTGAATTAAATAGCATTTTAACAGGCTTGCATTTTCCTTCCCTCTCCCCATGATTACTGTTTTGTCATCATATTTTACATCTGTTTTGTGTGTGTATCCTTAACTACTTATTGCAAATATAGATGATTTTACTACTTCTGTCTTTTAACCTTCCCACTACCTTTGTACATCATTGATTTACCACCTTTACTATATAGATACCTTTTTTCCATTCATAATTTTCATGTTTCTAGTTTTGGCCTTTTCTATTTTGCTTAGAGAAATCCCTTTAATATTATAAAGCTGGTTTGGTGGTGATGAACTCTTTTAGCTTTTGCTTGTCTGTAAACCCTTTAATCTCTCCATCAAAACTGAATGAAAACCTTGACAGGTAGAGTATTCGTGGTTGTAGGTTTTTCCCTTTCATCCCTTAAAATACATCATGCTACTTCCTTCTGACCTGCAGAGTTTCTGCTGAAAAGTCAGCTGGTAGCCTTATGGGAGTTCCCTTGTATTTAACTTGTTGGTTTTCCCTTGCTGCTTTTAATATTCTCTCTTTATCTTTAATTTTTGCCATTTTAATTGCAATGTGTCTTTTTTAGCTCCTCTTTGGGTTGATTCTGTTTTGGACTCTTTGTGCTTCCTGCACCTTGATGTCTGTTTCATTTCCAAGGTTAGGGAAGTTTTCAGCTATTATGTCTTCAAATATGTTCTCAGCACCTTTCTCTCTTTCTTCTTCTGGGACCCATATAAGCAAATGTCAGTATGCTTTATGTTGTCCCAGATGTCTCTTAAACTGCCCTCATTTCTTTGTATTCCCTTTTCTTCTGTTCAGCTTCAGTGAGTTCCACTACTATGTCTTCCAGCTTGCTGATCTGTTCCTCTGTATCATCTAGTCTACAGTTGGTTCCTTCTCGTGTATTTTTCACTTACTGTGTTATTCATCTCGTTTCAGTTCTTCTTTCTATTCTCTATCTCTTCATTAAAAACTCTAACTTATCCCTCTGTTCATCCATTCTTCCAAGTTCTTTGATCATTTCTACAATGGTTACCTTGAACTCGTCATTAGGATTACCTATCTCCACTTAGAGTAGTTTTTCTTCTGGAATTTTATCTTGTGCCTTTGTTTAGAACATGTTCCTCTGTCACCTCATTTTTCCTAATTTGCTGGTTTGATTTCTATGTATCTGGTAGGTTGTTTACATTTCCCAACCTTGGAGAAGTGACCCTTTGTAGGAGACATCCTATGCAACCCAACAGCACACACCTCTCTGGTCACCAAAGCTAAATGCTCTAGTGGTGCCCCATATGTGGGTTGCATGGGTCCTTCTTTTGTGGCAGACCAACTGCTGTCATTGGTCTGGTAGGCGTTTTTGGTCCCTGGTCCGGTTGCTTGCCAGACCCTGCCTTGTGTGGGGACTGCTGGCCACTGGTTGGAGTTGCCAGGTCACAAGGTGGGTGTCTCTGGAAACCTGTGGTCTTCCGGGGTATTGCTGGTTCACTGGCTGGCAGAGGTAGTTCTGGGGTAGGTGTTTAAGGGCTCAGGGTTTCCAGACCTAGTGTCATCCTGCTATGGGGCCAGTTCCTGACATGGCTGGCTGTGGTTTCTGGGATGTCCCAAAGCTGGTGCTGGTCCACTCACCATGTGAGATGTGCTTGATCCCAGCCTAGCTGGCTGAGAAGTTCAAGGTATCTTGGAGCTGCTGTTGGCCTGCTGGTGTGTTGTCTGGGTCCTGACAAGGTACGCTGTGAGTATACATTGGCCCTAGGGCTGGTGTCTGCCTGCTGTTGGGCAGGGCCAGTTCCTGACACAACTGGCTGTGGATTCTGGGGTGTCTCAAAGCTTGTATCTGCCCACTGGTGGGTGTGACTAGATCCTGAGGTGGCTGGTTGAAGGGCACAGGGTGTCTCGGAACTGGTGTTGGCATGCTGGTGGGTGAGGCAGGTACTCAGGGGGTTCTGGGGATTGTTGTGGCCTGCTGGTGGGTGGGCTGTGTCCTACCATCTCAGGCTGTGGGGCTGCACTAGTTCTGGGGCTGGTATTCAACCACCAGTGTGCAGAATCAGGACTCAGGGGAACACAGGTCTGGTTCCTACTATCCTGTGTATAAAGCTGGGTCCTGGGGCTAGTGCTAGCCCCCTGGTAGGTGGAGCTGGGTCCTAGGGTCTCTGGTTGAAGGGCTCTGGGGGTCCCAGGGTTGGTGTGTCAGCCCACTGGTGGGTGGGGCTGGGGCCCAGAGGGTCCTGGTGCTGGGGTTTGCCCACTGGTGTGTGGGGCCAGGTCCTGGACAGGGCAATATCCTGGGGTGGCTGTGAGCTCAGGGTGTCTTAAGGAAGCCTTTCTGCTGGGTGGTGGGGTTGTGTCCCCACCCCACTAGTTGCTTGACATGAAGCATCCAAGTACTGGTCCTGACGGGCTGGCAGGTAGGCCCAGGCCCCAGTGTTAATAAGCTAAAGGGATTGCAAAATGGCCCTTGCCAGCATCAGGTCTACATGGTAGAATAAGCTCCCCAAAGTGGCTGCCACTAATTTCTGTGTCCCAGGGTGAACTCCTGTTTCCTCTTGCCTCTCTGGGAGACTCCCCAAGATCAGCAGGTGGGTTTACTGCAGGATGCTTTCAAATTAATGCTTCAGCCCATGGTCCCAGAGTGTGTGAGATTTTGTGTGTGCCCTTTAAGAATAGAGTCTCTATTTCCCACATCCCTCTGGGTCTCCCTAAAGTAAGCCCTGCTGGCCTTCAAAGAAAATTTCTGGAAGTTCATCTTCCCAGTGCAGGGTCACCAGGCTGGGGATCCTGTTGCAGGGCTCAGACCCATTGCTCCTTGGGGAAATCTCTGCAGTTGTAATTATCCTCACATTTGTGGGTCACCCACCTGGAGGTATGGGTCTTGACTATTCCACAACTCCATTCCTCCTATCTGTCTCAACTGTAGTTCCTTCTTTACATCTTTAGTTGTAGAAGATCCTTTCTGCTAGATTAAGGTCTTTGTCATCAATAGTTGCTCTGTAAACAGTTGAAATTTTAGTGTGAAGGAGGTGAGCTCAGGATCTTCCTGCTCCTACATCTTGACCAAGCTCCAGCTGAGAACACACTTTTTTATTAATTTAATTTTTTTCAATTTTTTAAGGTTTGTATTATTTCTCAGAACATGGTGTATCCTGATCAATGTTCCATGTGCATCAAAAAGAAAATAGATTCTGCTATTTTGGGCCTAGAGTGTTCTATGAATGCCAATTAGGTCAAGTTGGTTGATAGTTCTGTTCAAGGCATCCATATTTTTACTGAATTTCTGCCTACTTGTTCTTTCAGCTAATGCGAGAAGAGTATTGAAGTTCCAACTATTATTGTGGATTTATCAGTTTCTCTCTTCAGATCTATTAGCTTTTGCTGCATATATGTGGAAGTTTGTGTATGTGTGAAGGTTCATACACATTTAAGATTGTTATGTCTTCTTGGAGAATGGACCTCTTTTTCATTGGTAATGCTCCACTTTATCCCTGACAGTATTGTTGTTCTGAAGTCTAATTTATTTGAATAAATATGATGACCTCAGCTTTCTTTTGGTTACTGTTTTCATGACATCTCTCAAATTTATAACTTTTAACCCAAGTTTTCTCAACCTCGGTACTAATGAAATTTAGGGACAAATAATTCTTTGTTGTGGGGGATTGTCCTGTCCACTTTAGGATATTTAGCAGTGTCCCTGGCCTCTACCCACTAGATGTGAGTAGCACCTCCTCGTTTTGAAAACCAAAAATGTCTTCAAACATTGCCAACTGTAGCCTCGTGAACAAAATTACCCCACTCTCCTTTATAACTATTGTTTTAACCTATGTCTTTTTACTTAAAATATGTTTCTTAGAGACCTTATAGATCTTACGTCGATCTTGCTTTTTTTTCCCAAATCTATTAGCAGAGATTATTTAGGCCATTCACATTTAAGTGATTATTCATATCACTGGGTTAAAATCTCTCTTCTTACTGGATGTTTTCTACTTTTTCAATTTGTCTTCTTTTTTCCCCTCTTCTCTTGCCTTTATGGATTTAATTTTATGATTTCTCTTCACCTCCTCTATTGACTTCTTATTATTTAAACCTCTTACTTTATACTTCCCCTGTAATGTAACAATCTTATATATGTATATTCCCAATTCTTCCCTTCCATCCTTTTGCCATTGTTGTCATACATGTCACTTTTAAATATGCTATAAATTCACAATACATACAACTTTTGTTTAAGCAGTTTGCATTTAGAGTGATAAAAGTAAGGAATGAAAAGATTTCACTTATGGCTTCCCTGGTGGCGCAGTGGTTGAGATTCTGCCTGCCGATGCAAGGGACGCGGGTTCGTGCCCCAGTCCGGGAAGATCACATGTGCCGCAGAGCGGCTGGGCCCGTGAGCCATGGCCGCTGAGCCTGCGTGCCTGGAGCCTGTGCTCCACAATGGTTGAGGCCACAAGGGTGAGAGTCCAGTGTACAGCCAAAAAAAAAAAGAAAAAGAAAAAAGATTTCACTTTGTGTTTATTTTTTCTATTTCCAACGTTTTTCATTTCTTTGTGTAGATCCAGATTTCTAACATATATTGTAGTCTTTCAGCCTGAATCACTTACTTTAAGTTTTCTTGGAGTGATGATGAATACTGAGGATTCCAAGCAGTGACCAACCCTCATAGCTTCCAAGAAGGGTAGGCAGCTGGGAGGGAGGGGGAAAAGGTGAGATGGGTGCCTGGGTCCACTTCATATGACCCACCCCACCCAGGCAAGTTATGGAGTAGACATACCTCAGATGGCCTGCAGTCCCTCCCTCTTCCCCTCCCCAGATCCAGAAGCAAGGAAAAGTTTCTGAGATCTGAGCACAGGAAGTAAACTCTTCACCCAAAGGCAGCTGCCTCCAGGAATAGGAGGAGGTGACCTGACTTGGGCCAAGTCCGCATTACCAATCCCAGTGGGGACATTCCCAGAACGGTACAGACAGGAAATATGGGCACTGCCCTCCTCTCCCTGCTGGACCAGATGCCCTAGACCTGATCTCTCCCAAATGATTATTTTTCTCTTTTCATGTCACCACTGCCTACTTCCCAACACATCCTGTACTCAAGGAAGGTTGGGGTAGGAAGTTGTCTCAGTCCCCCACACTAGGGACAGACAGGTAATGGGAGGGAGGAAGCAAGGGAAGCAAAGACCATTTGCAGCCACCCCACACTCCTGCCTGGTCCAGGTGCTGTGGTTATTAAAGCAGGACTGAACCAAGTTCACCCAAGGTTAAAGGATAAATGTAGGGGAGATAAAGAAGAGAGCAGAGTGACCCTGGGAAAAAGGAGGGAGAAGGGCAATTATAGAAAAGAATGGGGATGCAGGAAGGGAGAGAGAACCATCTCTACCAGGTCTGAGGGCCAAGGGCCCAGATGGATGAATGTGCCTGGAAGACCTCTGACTTCCACTCTTAGGACAGGCAGGAGTTTAAGATTCAAGTTTCCTGGGCCTGGGACTAGGCCCTGCTGGGTCTGACACTTGCGGGAATGGGGCGGGTTCTGTGGTCTGGAAAATGCAGCGGACAGCGTGCCCAGGACAACGTTCCCTGAAGGAGTGTACAAGCTCCAGAGGAAGAGGTGGGATTTGAAGAGTCTAAAACAAAACAAAACAGCAAGGGAGAACTCGGGGTTTGCTTTTAGCCCTAAGGAAGAAAATCCATCTTTCACAGGTCCGTTCAAAAACAAGAGACTCAATGCCCCAGCTCCTGGTCCTGTGCTCCTCCCACTTCCCTTGCTTCTGTGCTTTGCCTCTGTGGTGAAAGGGGGACGCCAGTACTTCCACCCCTCTCCTCTTCAGAGTAACTGCTGGACCTGAGTGTATCTACCACCTCCTCTTAAAAAAAAAAGTTAAAACACTGTCCACCTGACTATGATGAAACCAAACCTCTACTCTGGCTGACCCCACCTGGGATCCTGCCCTGTCAATCTGAAGCCCAAGCACCAATTTTCATCCATTACCACAGGCAAGTTGAATGTCTCAAGTTTAAGGGTGATAAAAATTAATTCCCACAACTGTAATTAGTGGGAGTTTGTGCAGGCAGCACCAAGCATTTCTGGGCACAGATAGTGGGGATGGCTGCACCTGTAAGTCCATCCTCCCCAGCCCCCTCTGCGGCTCCTGAGCTCACCTCCAGGCCCCCATGCCGTGTCTCAGTCTTGGCTCTGGCCACTTCTCTCCTGTGAACAGATCCCAGATCCTGGAAGCAAGACTTGCCCCCACACCTGACCATGGTGCTGGGCCTGGGACTCTGCCAGGATCCTGCAGTCAATGCTACTGCTTTATGTCTTCTGCAAGTAAGAAAAACAGCAAGTTTGAGCCACTGAGGCTGTTATTATATTATGACAATTATTAACTTTAAATATACACCCTGCCAACTTCCAGAAGCAGCAGCCACCTCTTCAGGATACTCTTGGGGATCAATTCCTGTCTGTTGGTATTTGGTCCTTAGGGATGATGTTCAGGCACCTGCAGCATCTGGTTAGGGAAGGGAGTGTCTCTTGGGCTTACAGTGGCATCAGAGAGAAATTTGCATTTTTCACACACTGAATTCCTGTGGAGAGGAGGAATTGCTGAAGTAGCTTTTTTGTTTTCTTTTGGTTTGGTTTGGTTAAAGAGGTAAGGAGTGTTTAACAAGGGAGGGATATATATAGATCACATTAGCTACTTTCTCTTTTCCTGATTGGGCCAAGGTTGTGTCGCATCCCTCACAGACCCCCCTGGACAAGCCCAGAGACATTCTCTCCTGCCATCCCCCCTCTGCCACAGGACCTCCTTCGCACTCAGACCTCTTGCTTCCAATGTGGTCCTGGGAGGGCAGAAAACGGTGTCTGGACCCCCTGCATGGCCTCCAAGGAAGAAGCAGCCGGGGAGCCTCCTTGAATTGAAGGCTTTGCAAAGGCGGGACTTCTGAGCACGCCCAGAGCCCTACCCTGGACCTGGGAGAAGGCTCTGCTGCCAGGAGTGTTCTCTGGCCCGTGCACTGCTGGAGACACCTAGCTTACCCAGGAAGATGTCAGGAAGTGCACCGCAATTAGATCTTCAGAGTCCACTGCAGGAGATCAGTAAACAAATGTAATACCTCTCCTGGGTGGCCAGCATACACTCAGAGATTCTGTGTCCAGAGTGGCTAGGTTTCAAGGCCAAGGGCTTCTGTGTGTGCCTGTCCTGAGCAGCGGCTGCCATGACCCTCACATTCCTCCCTTTCTCCACGACCCTCTGTTCTCCACACAGAGGGGACAACGTCTGTAAGTGAGCTCAGAGGGGAGCTCAGCAGAGCGAGGACAAGTCCTCTGAAGTGGGGTGTTGGGGATCTCCTTTCAGACACTTCTTTTCTTCCTCTGTCAGAGGCTGGGTTCACATGTCCTCTCCTATCTTGGTATGTCTCAATGTCTGACAGGAAGTTCTTGGATTTGAGATGAATCTCCAGGGTTTGACTAACACTTGGCACTAGGAAGGTACCCAATAAATGTTTGATGGAATTCTATAAGGATATTAGAATTCTAGCTTTGATAACTGAGAAGTCTAACAAAAAAGGTGGAAATGTTTATAACAGCAAAGGGGGAGGTGGTAGTGGAAGTCTTGGGGACTAAGCAGTTTGCCCTACCACACTGCTGCTAGGGCAGGTAGCTTGGTCAGGAGTCAATTCTATCCTCTGCAGATGGGCAAAAGGACCTGACTTCTTTGACCAAGGGGTTCATGTCCCTGTGATGGCAGAGTTTATATGATGGACAGGAAGCTGTCTCTACCCATGCTCCCCCTCACCTCCCTCACCTGACCAGGCTTAGGCTCCGAGCCTGAGTTTCTGAGGTGCCCATGTCTTCCTTACCCTGAGTGCATACGAGGCCATCTCACTCTAGAAAATGCCAGAATTTCCCAGAGGTGTTCTAGCTGCTAGTTGAGATACCCCATACCAGCTCCTCAGGTTCTGTTTGCTGGTACAGAGATGCCAGGGCTCAGATGGACCCAAAAGTCCAGCAAACAAATTGATAAGGGCACATTTTGAGCACCCTGAATTCCAAAGCCTTAGGCCATGTGGCTTCCTAGGCCTATCCAGACACTGCAGCCCCCAAAGACCCACACCCACATGCTAACACAGACACATACACACACACACCTTCAATGAGTCACCCTGTGGGGCTGACGCCTACCTTATTCCATCTTGGGCTTCTTAGCTGGGTGTTAAGAGAGCTGTAAGGGACCCCCTAGGCTTTCAGATGCCTAGTATTGAGGGAGTTGAATCTGAGGGGCATGTCGTAGGGAGTGGAGGAAGGACCTCCTGGAGCAAGAAGCTGGAAAACTCTGAAGCTATTTGACCAAATTCAAAAGAGACTGAGTCTCCGAGCTGCTTTTGTTACTGGGACTTTGGGTTCAGCTTTTGTTTCTAGCATGAAAAAGAGTGAGTATTTTAATTCCAGGAGAATTTGGAAAAACCTGGAAAATAGCGGGAGGATTGATTGGGAGGAAGCCCTGCAGGGGAAAATCCACCCAGTACAGTCTTAGAGACTGACACTGGGTCCCCTACTCTGGAGCCAGCAGTTTGAAGGCCCTCTCTTGTCCTCATCCAGCTGCTCCTGTCTCCACCAGGTGAGAAGTTTTCAGGGTCCAGGGTGCTTGCCACCTGGAGCTCCAGCTCCTTCCCCCACTTAGGTCTAGTACCTAGGTCCCCTGTACCGCAATTCCCTGACCTAATGGCACTTATCTCTCTTCCTGGGTGTGCAACACATTCCCAGGTTTCATCCTCCGAAAGACAGCTGAGTCAAAGAGGGAGTCAATGAGCCGAAGGGGGCGCTGTTTGCGCAGGTGGACAGTTCAGACAGCGCCTAGATATGCAGTCTGTGAACGAGCGAAGTGAAGAGGTCTCTGGTATAGGAGGGAGCAGACACCACGCAGACAATGGGCCGGGGTCTTCAAGTGTTCTCCTGCCATTCTCGGGAGCCAGGAGCCCCCGGTCTGGATGCGTGGAGAGGAACTCTTCTCAAGACCCTTACGGCCGTGAGCTCAGAACCTAGAGAACAGGTCCTGCGACCGTGAAGGGACCAGGTGTTGTTTGCATTGGGCAGACAGCCTGAGGGCTGGAGAGGAGCCAGGCCCCGGGACCAAGAAGTGTCTGAAGCACTTAGAAATGCATTGCTCGAGCTCCCGGGAAGGTGAGGCTGGTAGAGCTAGAAGCGGCCCAGGCCTCGAGTCCCCAGGTGTCTGGGAGGGGGTTTCTCACAGGAGTTGAATGTTTTAACTCCTCCACTTTCTTAAGCCTGGTTGTTTTCATTGCGTTGAGAATGCCCCGCCCGTTCCCAGCCCGGACCAGTAGGGTCTCTGGGACCTCACCTCTCAGCCTTCTAGGAGCACCCGGAAACTCCATGGTTCAGCCCTGCGGTCTTCAGTAGCTTGCAGGAGCGTCCTAATTGTTTCCAAAGTCGCTTGGAGCAGTGCACCCCGCTATGCCACCCCAGAGCTCCTGCTCTTACGCCCTGCACACCCATTTCGGACTCCAAGTCATTTCGCTTTCTGAACTCGGATTTGGATCCTGCTGGGAATGGATCTTTCTGAAAAACCAGGGATTTAGATTTCCCAACGCAAAGAAGAATTCGTGACTTCTTTACCCTCACGTGGCTGCATTTCCTCTTTGGTTGGAGGGGATGAGTGAAGGGATGTCGCTGCTTCAAAGGCAGTTCTTTTTCTTTTTAAACCCCAATTGGGGCAAAGATTCCAAACTTCTGCCAGTTTGAACTGTAAGGGTATCTCTAATCCCGAGAAGGAAGGACAGGGGAACCCGAAGAATCGAGGTACGCCTTGCCCTGCCTCTTGGGCTTTCTAAGACCCGCAGGGACGCTGAGATGCCTTGCTAACCTCACCAGCCTCAGCCCCTCAGTTCAGTCCCTGGCACTATAGGCACCAGGATGTGTGCAGGCTGACAGCGAGAGGGGGCCAGTAGTGCGGAAACACCCTCTGCCTTCCTTCCTTTGCTTGCACCCCTTCCTCCCCCATAGTGGGACCGCGGGCCAGGGGGCGGGACAGGAGGCCGAGATGGGCTAGGAAGGCTGGAGTGAAGGGCACAGAGAACTTGACCTCGTATGTACCAGCTCACCAGCAGGTGTGATGAGGCTGAGGGGGACCCCGGGTGTGTGCCGCTGCCTGCGTGATCCTAAAAAGCTAGTGGGAGAACCGACCCTCGAATAGAGAACCAAGAATAGATTTTTAAACCTCACACGAATTTAATTTATGATATATGATAAACGTAGCAATTTGATTCAATGAATAAGGTAGTTTAATGAATAGCGCTGGTATATTTTACTTTTGATCTAGAAGAGACTCACTCCCTTGATTCTCAGCATATACAAAAGTAGGTTCTGTAGTTATTTTAGATTTTTTAAAAATCAAACCTTTAAAGAAATATTAGGGTGAAGTATTTTCTAGGCTTAAAGAAAAAAAAATTTTAACTAAACAGGACATTTTCCTAAGCTACCCTTTTTGGTAAACTAATCAGGCTGTATCTCTTACAATTTTAAATGTACATCACACTTAACACAGCAGTCCAACCTTGGGACATCTAACCTACAGAAGTAAAAAGCACCTGGACCAGAGGAAACTGTAGGGGGAAAATGTGATTCAATGGAAAGCCATGCACTGTTTAGGGCCCACCTTTCCAGTTTATTTGACTTTGATTCTTTGTGCACTCTGAGGCTTTCTTTGCCTTTGAGCTAATTTATAACTCTGTAAATTGTAGATAACTGATGGCAATGCAAAAAAATTCTTGTCTATAGATACGTAAATAAATCCCATCCCCTGAAGGGTCAATTGAAGTCCCTCCTCAGCTAGGAAAGAAGGCAATTTTGCCTCCATTTACACATTCATCTCACTATTCCTCATCTATAAATATGCTTGGTCTTTGTCCTTTGAACTGGCTTTGACGTCTTTATCGTTGCCTTATGAGTTAAATGAGTTAAATAAAATTTACATATCTATGAGAGTCATGATTTTACCTTTTTTTTGAGAATTATCCTTTAATGAAACAACTACAGTGGCATTTGTGGTGGTAAAACAAAACAAAATATCAAACTAACTCTGAATCTCGAATGACAGGAGAATGGTTAAATGGCTCATAAAATTGCCAGTTAATGGAATTAAAACAATAAAAATCTATGTGATCCAGTTGAAGGATGTTTTTATATCTATATCCACCTACAGTAGGATATCATTTTTATTTTTAAAAAGGAAAAAATATTAGTGTATGTGTTACTGAGTCCAAGCTAGCTCTGCTTGCCACATAACAGGCAAATAAATCAGGAGATGAGGTGTTGAGGCAAGGAATGGCAACTTTATTTGGAAAGCAGGCAGATGAGAAGGTGGCAGACTAATATCCTAGAGTAACATCTTGTCAGTCTCTGGATGCTAGCTTTTTTTTTATAGAACAGAGAAGGGGAGGAGGTGAGGAAGTAAAGTAAAAGGCCATAAGTCTTGCAAAATATCTCCTGGTTTTTGGTCAGCCGCAGGGAGGGGCTGTGTTAATTTCTTCTTTTCTGCAGCCATTCACAGTTGGGCAGGGTCAGGGTGTTTCCTTGTGAGCTGAACAAAGGCACTTTAGTTTAATATTCAGGCAGAGGGTCAGGGTTCCCCGAGGGAGGCCATTATGTATGCCTATAGCTATAGACATCAGCCTTTTAGTGATTATAGTAATAAAAATTAATGGAGAGCAAAGGTTAAAGTAAAAGAAACAGATCCAACGTGGAGTCACATTTTGTTCTTCCCTGTTACATGTGTATGTCTGTATATTTTTCTATGAGCACAATAAGTTGTGGGAAGATACACACTACTAATGTTGTTTATCTCATGTTGAGGTGAATTTGCTTAACATGGGGTTTTGTGATTAATCCAGGTTAATATGTATAAATATATATTCATGTACAATATATATTCATCTATATAATATATATGTCTTATATGTATATAAATCTTTTGGGTTGACTGTTACAAAGACCCTATATAACTTTTGTAATTTATAAAACTCTTATTAAGATTTGTTTTATAAAAAAATACCAAGAAGTTTCCTGAGGGACATAAGAGAAATCTGGAAAAAATAACAAGACACACCTTGTATTTGGATAAGAAAATTTAACATTTTAAAGATCCTTACATTTTTGGTAATCAAGACACTATGGTACTGATATCAGAATAGAGAAGCTAATTGGTGGAAAGAATTAAGAGTCTACAGCTGTCCCATATGAGATCTTAGTGTGTGGAAAAATGTTTTTACAAATCAAAGTTAGACTGTTAAATAAATTATATTGGAAAAACCAGCTCTGATTGAGGGGAAATTGGATGACTATTCTACCGCACAAGCTAAAATAAATTTAAAATGATTCAAGGCATAGTATTTTGATCCAAATAATAAGGAAAACATGGTGAAGCGGTAAAATTAAGGGGAGATATCTCACTTGGGGTTCCTCAAACACTAATAAGAGATGACTAGGTCAATACACAAATAACTCAGAAAAGCAATGCAGAGGAGAAAAAAATGTAAATTGTCAATAAACATGAAACTATTTTTAACATTCACTAGCAATAGATTAAATGAAAACTGAAAAAATAACCAACTAGGAGACATGACTCTCAGTCAAAAAATTGTCCAAAATGATCAGTATCGATAAGGATGTGCTGAAACTGACACTGACATTTTGGGAGGCACGCAAACCAGTATTATCTTTCAGGAAGGCAGTCTGGCACAAGGGGATAATTACATGGAAATGGAATTGTGCATCACAGAGGTTTCAATTCCAGACTTTTAAAATATAATACGTACAAAAAACTGCAAATAAAATCCCCAGAGGCTTGTTTACTCAGAAGTTTTATATGTATGTGCCCATAAGTGAGGTAGACCTACTTATAAATAAGTAAATTATGAGTAAAATAAGTACATTATAAGCAATATGGTATATAAATGGCAAACCAACCAGGCCACAGCATGTTTCTATTAGGAGAGCTCAGACTAAGGCACTTCACAGCAGATTCTTTTCTGGGAATGACCTCTTATGAACCTCAAGACTCACGGTTTGCTCTTGGAAAAGTTTGCCCTTAATCAAATTGTTTCTTCTCTATCACAAACTGAAACTGAGCCCCTCTAAAATTGAGTTCCCTTTGTGAGTTTCTGATTAATCTCTCTACTCAAAACTTTATTGCCTTGTTTGCCTCTTCTGACTTCAATCCTGTGCTAACTGAACACTAATCAAACAGAATCAGATGACTAAAATTGCTATTGTCTACAACATCATTAATGTACTAAAATTGCTGTTGTAGATATCATCATTAACACACAAAATCAGGTTGTTTCTCCAGAGCAGGATGAGCTCACAGATCCCCCAGGTGTCTAGAGAATTGTAAACTGGAAACATCCTGACTTCCACAACTATGATTAAGAGATGTCACAAGATGATGGTTAATCCCAACTTCTTTTTTCTTCTTCTTTAAAAACACTCCCAACTCAAAGGCCAAGTTGGAGCAGATCTGAGGCTTGTCTCCCACTCCCTTGCTTGGCACCCTGCAATAAACCCTTACTTTATTGCAAACATCAGCTGTCAGAGTTTGGCTTTCGGTGCTGTAGTCACAGGAGCCCTTGCTCAATAACAAAGCCACATGCAGGTGACTTAAAAGTTACGTTGAAGGTAACGCTGAAGACTCTTACAGGCTTAGCAAATCAGGTATTACTTATTTATTGTTTATAAAACACTGGAGAGCTAATATTTGATGATCAGATTTACAAAGCCTTTAGGAAGTGGGAAAGACTGGAGCTAAGGGAACCAAGGAGGAGGATTAATTAGAAAACGTGGGGCCAGAAAAATAGTGTCTGCTGGAACAGAAAGGAGAGGAATAAATTCAAGAGCTATTTCCAGGATAGAATGAATAAAACTTAATGATGGATTCAGATGGTGGTGATGGGGAAGGGATGTATAGGTAGACATTAAATCAAAAGCCTTATTGAAATCAGCTAGAAACAATGGGGATGAAGGTCCTCAACTGTGATCTCAATGAGTGAAGTCCCAAAAGTTCTATCTCCTTCAACCATTTCCAGCCACCAGCAGCAACCACTGCTTCCCTCAATGTCACGTTTCCACCAGTCACCTCCACTGGGGCTTTTTACCTATATCTTCCAGTAGTTTCACCTCCTTAAATTCACTCAATTAATCAGCTCAGTGAGCCTTCATCATGATCTCCCATTTTAACATTCCCAGTCTCTGAGCTGTCATTCACCATATTTCTACTTCGCCCTTAGAAGGAAAGGAAACCACTCAGTTTTCTCTGTTTTGTGAGGGTCACAGGCTGGGAAATTACCTTATCAGTACTTTTTTAACATTAGTTCCAGGACTTTGGTGGCTCAAGGCTGAGGGGAAGCATGGATGGGGGTGGAGGGCAGGGCAGATGACCAGCAGGGGTTGCGTGCAGGGTGGGGTACCAGTCTTCAGAATGGTGGGGTCGAGCAAAGGAACCACCAGTGGAAGGCTGAGAGGGAAGGGCATGGTTGTAGGGGTGATGGAAGCAGGTCACTGGGGGAGGTGGTGTTGGGTAGGAGTAGGGGCAAGCAGGGCGCTCAGGCAAGAAACCGGAGAAGGTGGCAGGAGACAGATGGGCCAGTGGCTGGAGCAGTGACCGCTCTTGCTTCCTCTGCTTAGCTCTGCGGTTCTGGAACCAGACCTGAGGAGGAGGGAGAATAGCCACATTAGAGCCCCTCTCTCAAATAGGTGGCATTGTCATATGTGGCTACAGACTGGTACAGGGCATAAGACTCCCCCACATCCCCAGAGGAAGTAAAGCTCTTGCAGAAGGCATAGCTGAACCAGGACTAGTGACAAAGCAAGACCCACACCATTCCCCCAATCCATATCTAAATTTGCCCTGCTACAACTTTGGGTGAGTAAGAAATGTCAACTTGTAAAAAGAAAGAGATAAATATGACACAGTGGCATTTCACCTCCACAGAGAATGGGAAATTTCCTCTAGGGTTATTAGAGACTAAGACTATGGATGAGTTTAATTGTTACAGACCAGGTTAGATTTAGGGTACAGTTTATTCTTAAGATTAAGTAACTCTATGGTTAGAATTGAGCAAGCATCAGGTTGAGTTTCAAGACCATGGTTAGGGACAAGGTTACATACGTGTGTGAATAGTTAGGATTGAATTTCTGTTGGAGTTCACATCACTGTTAAGGATGGGGTTTGACATTGAAATTCAAGTTAGATTAGGTTAGCCCCAAGGTTAAACTCCAGTGAAATTCCTGATGTAGATGAGGTTATGCTGACTGTTGGGTAAGACTCTGTTCTGGTGAACATTTGGGTTATGGTTATAGTGCCCTGAGAATTTATGCCCCAGTAGTTCCCAATCACCGAATCTGCATTTCTTCAGGGGATGGTGGGCGGAGGATCCTGGGCCATCACCTGGATTCTGGCCTCGCTGAGACCTGTGTCCCTGGCCAGGCCTTCTCGGGCCCAAATGTCAGGGTAGCGGTTCCTCCCAAAAGCTGACTCCAGCTGTTCCAAGTGCGCTGGACTGAAGGTGGTGCGTTGGTGGCACCGGGAGTGTGGGCGACCCCTCTGTTCTCCTTGTGAGCAAAGACTTGGTCTCCCCACTCCTACACCAGAGAGGTTCCTGTAGGGCTGAGTGCTCATGTCTGAGAAGGAGGGTGGAGGAGAGTTTGCTGCCGCATGGATCCATCCATCCATCCCAGACCACATATGCTGGAACCCCCAGTTTCTACTAGGACCCAGTGTATTGCTCATATACTCTGCCCTGACCAGAAATTCTTCAGCTTTCAGAATTAGCTGAATCCAGCTCAGCCTTGGCCCTGCTTCACTTCTGATTCCCTTAACCCATGCTGCCCTCTCCACATGAAGTCCGCCCCTCAGTCTCACTTGTCCTAGGCACTCACGCTCCCTCTGCCTCACTTCTGCACCTTGTGCCCACTCCCTATTACACTCCCACAGATGCATCCCCATGTAAGACATGCCCCTCCATAGCCTTTCATCTCTCTCAGCACACATACCACCTTCCTGGGTCTCACCCTGTGGATCTCCTATTCGCTCTGACAACCTAACAAACTGCCCAGGTCTCTGTCTAAGACCCCTATGACTTGCTCCCTGCTCTCATGGTTCACATGCAACTTAAACCTTTATATTGTTCCCATTGTCCTATTCCCTCCACCTGGGAAGATGAAACATTCCTCACTCTTCTACTCAGACACACCCTCCTCTCACATACATTTCATCTTCTCCGCAATCCCAGTCCTGGCCTGGCCACCAGGCTGCAGGAACCTGAGCTCGTGGGAAAGGCCTGCCTCTTCTCCCTACAGACTCACTAAGCCCCCACACTAATTAGTCTGAGAGCCAGCTGGGGAATAGAGAACAGGAGCAAAAGGAAACACCTGGGAGGCACACACTGAGAAAAGATATCTGGAGTGAGGATCCCATCCCCATGGGGACCCAGGCGGTAGTCCCTACCCCGTGCTCACTGTCCACCTTAGCCCCCTGCTCTCCTCGGATCCAAAGCCCTGGCCCCTCCAACTCTCTTCCTTGGAGAAAGCAGTGCAGTGAGCAAACTCTGAGGTCAGGAGTGAGGAGACAGCTTTTAGCTCAGCCTCTGCCACCTCCTCATCAGTCAGGGTCTCAGTGTGCCACTCTGTAAAGCAAAGGAGTTGTATCGTCCCATGTGTTCTAAGATTTCCTTGTTTTTAACATGCTAGGATTCTGTTTTTTTATTTCTCCTCTTCACTTTCCTCGTGGCGAACCATCGCCCCTCGGAGCCTGGGCATAGAGCATGCACACCTGCTGTCTCCTCAGGACCACCCCAGAGATTCACTCACCCACCGTGGAGATCAAAGTCCCAGCGGCTGCGTAGCCCTCGGGCCAGAGACTGCTGCAAACTCGCCCCTTCTTTTGTTTACCCTGCTCACTCTTCCCTTCTGCATCCATGGCTCACAACAAAGACCAAAGACAGCTCAGGCTCATGTCCCTGAGTCTGTGATTCTGGATCAGTCTTTCTCTGTTTCTGTTCCCCTCTATACCTTGTATTTCACTGCTTTCCCCCTGTTTATACCTCTCTCTGAATCTCTCTCCCTGTGTAGATATAGATAGATAGACCTTTTTCTCTCTCTCCTTTTTTCTAACTTTTATTTCTATTTCTAATTCCCCATTCCTTTGCTTGAGTATCATCTCATTCTGCCTTGCCCTCACCCTGTTTCTCTGTTTAGTCTCCACTTTTCTCCCCCTGCACCTTCTCTCTCTGGGATGCCATTCTCTCCTTTTGCTCTCAGCTGCCTACTTTCCCAGTTTGCAATCCCACACTAACACTTTCTCCCTGAGCCTTGGAGGAGTGACCTGTTCCTCACCCATGTGAGCCCATCCAATCATTGCCTGGTCGCCAGAGCCCCCATCATCAGGGGAGGATCACAAGCCAGATGAGGGAAGGTGCTCTGTTGGAGGGTCCAAGGACTGGGGCCAAGAGCTCATATTCCCAGAGGACCAAATTCTTTTGTCCTGTTAAATCCCCTCCTGGGAGCAGGCAGGGGAAGGAAGAGAAAATGCATTCCTCCTGAGACTCCTCCTCAGAACCTCATCATGAGGGAAGAGGGAGAGGGAGAGTTTGTGAAAATGGAGATGAGGAGTACGGCCTGCCTTGTGTCTCAGTACGTGGGTGATTCCCAAAGACTTCTTTCCAGGAAAGTAAAAAACTAAAAACACAAGTACATTCTGGCCCCTCCTAAATATCCTGATTCTCAGAATACACTGGACACCCCGTCAGGACAACCTGAACCATAGGATGAGTCTCCCGGACACCATAGTTCTCAAGTACTTTCTGTTTTCCTCTCCCAAATGTCACCTCCTCATTCACTCAGAACCCCCCAGGACTCCCTGATGCTCCAAGGTCACCCAGACCATCAGAGAACACTTACCCTCAAGAGCATCTGTATTTTAGGTGCATCCTGATCTCCCTGGACCTCAGGACTCTGCAGAAGACTGAGATTCCCATGACATCCCAACATTCTGATTCTTCAAGGAAACCCTGACATACCCAGCATTGCAGAGCAGTCAGGACACCCTGATACCCGCAGTACTCTGCTTATTGAGATTACTTAGAACTAGGAAGTACATTCTGACATCCATAGGACATCCTGACCCTTTAAAGACAACCCAATATCCTAGGACTCTAGGGTTCTCTAGGACACACTGAAACCTAGAGTATTCAACCTCAACTAGGAGATTATCCCTGTCCCCTGCCATGAAGTTCTGAAATGTCAGAATAGACTGAATCAATGAGGGCACCCTAATCCCCTTGGAACAGAGTGTACTCATAGGACCGTCTGATCCCCAAGGTTATGCTAATCCTTCACACACATTCTTTAAAAGAACAACTCAAGACAGAAAAACATGATAATCTTCCAGGATCCTGAGGCTTACAATATGATCCATGGATCAGAAGTATAAGCAGCACATGAGAGCTTGTTAGAAATGTAAAATTTGAGGCCCCACTTCAGTCCTACTGAATCAGAATTTTCACTGTAACAAGATCCCCAAGAGAACTGACTGTACACTTGTCTTCATCAGCTCTGGCTGCCATAATAAAATGTCAAAGGCAAGGTGGCTAAAACAACAGATATCCATTTCTCACAGTTCTGGAGGCCGAGAAGTCCATGATTAAGGTGCCAGCTCATTCAGTTCCTAAGAGACTTTTCCGGGGTTACAGACAGCCACCTTCTGTGTCTTCACAAGACAGAAAGAGAACTCAGTCCTGGTCTCTTTTCTCTTCTTATAAAGACACTACTCTTATCTTGTGGCCTCAACCTCATGATCTCACTTAACCCTAATCACCTCCCAAAGGCCCCACCTCCAAATATCATTGCATCACATTGGGGTTAGGACTCAACATATGAAGTGGTGAGGAGACACAAACATTCAGGTCATAACAACATAAAAGTCAAGAAACACTGATCCAAGATGCCAAACCCTCTCCCCCTACCCCAGGGTATACTGTGACCTCCTAGAGAAACTCGAGCTGCATGACAGCTCTGCCTCCCAAGATTCATGTAGTCAACTTGGATCCACAAGCACACACTGAATTCCAATACTCTTGCTGCCTCAATATAGCCTAACACTATAAGGGAACTCTGACCAGCCATCCAAAGCAGCCTGATGATCCCAGGACACTCTGATATTACAAAGAAACTCTGACCTACTACCCTGCTCCCCAAGACATTGAGACACTACAGGTTTGACTTGACATCCCAGGATACCATTATTTCCTAGGAGGCTGGGGAGGAGTTTTTTTTCCAGGGCATCCAAATTCCCACTCAACCATGACCTTCAAGGAAGTCTGATACCCAGGGTTCTCTCAACCTACCAGAGGCAGGATGGTGTGGTGGGGAAGAATACAGGTTCTGGAGCCAGGCTGCCCTGGGTTCAAATATCAGCTATACCACTTACTAGCTATGTGTTCCCGGGCTCATTACTTTGTATCTCTGCACCTCAGCTTTATCATCTAAGGATAATAATACAGTCAATTCTCTTTATATGGGTAGTTTTGTTCCATAAAGTCATGATAAACATTGATTTGGTGAATACTGAACCACTGTTACTAAGGGAAATAGGTTCCTGTGAGCCTCTGGCCACAATATTTTTGGTCAACCAATCAATACATAACATTGTTGTATGTGTGTCTCAGTTTAAATACACCTTACTTAATATATATTGTAAACTCATTAACATTGAACTCATGGCCAACAGCACTATAACTCATGCCTGAACAAAGATTATTTTCTCCGTTAAACACCTCATGGCCCTCCTGCACTTAGGAACACTAGACAACATTGCAGCACTATGCTTGGGGGCCATTTGGAACAGTACTATTACCTTCAAAAGACAAAAATGTATAAAATGTTGGCTTAGACAAGATAGAAGTTTATTTCTATCACACACAAAATAAGTTCAGATGTAGGTATTCAAAGGCTGGTACAGTGGATCTAAGATGTCATCAGACTCCCAAGCTCAGAAATTTCTACCCCATTATCTTAGTGTAAGTTTTCCATCCTCATCTTATGGTCCAGGGTGGCAGCTGGAGGTACTGTCATCATTTCGACACCACAGGCCAGAGAAAGAAGGAAAAGTAGAAGAGCGAGCATCCATGAGCCACAAGGGTGGTGCACCCCAAACTCTGTGGGACAGAAGTTCCTGCACTCAGGACCCTTCCTGACCTTGCCCTGTCCCTATGTGCCTCTTCCTCTGGCTGGTCATTTGTGTCATTTATAGTATCCTTTAAAATGAACCAGTAATAGTAAATAAACTGTTTCCTTGAGTTCTGTGAGACATTATAGCAAATTATCCAATTTGAGGATGGGGTCATGGAAAACCCCGATGTGTAACCAAGTTTAACAGAGTATGAGTAACCTGGGGGCCCAGTACTTCTGATTGGCATCTGAATTGGGGTAGCTTTGTGGGACTGAGCCCTTAAACTCTGGGGTCTGTCTTAGGTCAGGATAGTTAGTATCTGAATGAAATTAAATTATAGGGCACCCAAGTAGATTGGGAAGGAAAAAGTAAAATTGTCTTTGTATGTGGACACAATAATCTGCCATGCAGAATTTTTGATGGAATTATAAGGAATCTATTATAGCTAATTAGTGAGTTTAGCAAAGTTTCAGGATTCAAAACCAATATTAAAAAATAATCATATAACAACAAATAATAAATAATTTGAATTAAAAACTTAGTACCATTTACAGTAGCATAAAATATGAAACATTTAGTGTTAAAGTTGTCAAAAATATGAGCAATCCGTACACTGAAAACTAAAAATAATATTCATGAGAGGAATAAAAGAAAACCTTTTAAAATGAAGAAATATGCTATGCTTTTGGGTCAGGAGACTAATTATTGTTAATTCTGAAATTGATAACATTTCATGTGGTCTCAAAATTTCATCAGACTTTTTCATAGAAATTGGCAAACTGATTCTAAAATTTATATAACAATGCAAAAAACCTAGCATTGCAAAAACAGCTTTGAAAAAGACCTAAGTTGGAAGACTTACACTGTCCAAATTCAAGAATTATTAACAAAGATTGTACTCAAGACAAATGAGTCTTGGCCATCAGTCTTGGTTATGAGTCCTGCCATCAGTATAGACAAATATATGAATGGAAAGGAAAGAATTCAGAAATAAACCCAAATACAAAGGCAATTTAGCAGAGAACGTCTAGCTTTTTTAAACAAGTGGTGCTGGACCAGTTGGCTATCTAAATCATATGGAGTGAGGGGGGATGGAACTTGGATCCATACCTCATACCATATTTTAAAATTAACCCAAAATGGACCACAGATCTGAATGTAAAATCTAAAATTATAAAACTTCCAAAACAGGTAAAAAATCTTTGGAGGGCTTCTCTGGTAGCGTAGTCATTGAGAGTCCACCAGCCAATGCAGGGGACACAGGTTCATGCCCCAGTCCGGGAAGATCCCACATGCTTCGGAGTGGCTGGGCCCTTGAGCCATGGCCGCTGAGCCTGCGTGTCTGGAGCCTGTGCTCCACAACGGGAGAAGCCACAGCATTGAGAGGCCCGCGTACCGCAAACAAAACAAAACAAAACAAAACAAAACAAAAACTTAGATATGACACCAAAAGACCATATATAAATGAACAAACTGGTTAATTGAACATCAAAGTAAGAACTTCTGCTCCTCAAAATACACTGATAAATGAATTAAAAGACAAGTTACATACTGGAAGAAAACATTTGCAAATCATATATCTGATAAGAACATTTATCTGTTAATTCATATATCTGATAAAGGTTAACTATGCCCAATATACAAATTCAGGAATATAAAGACAAACATTGTAATTTTTAAAAATGCAAAAAATTTGAACAGGCAATTCACCAAGAAATATATGCAATACAACAACCTTGGAAAAGAGTTTGGCATTTTCTTAAAAATGTTAATTTCTTAAAATGATCCAGCCTTTCCTCTTCTAGTTAATTAATCCAAGAGAAGAAAAAGCATAGATCCATACCAAGTCTTGTAGTTGAATGTTGCCTGTGACTTTATTTCTGAGACAACACAAGCCTTCATAGATAGGCGCCTGTATGAACCGTTGTAGTATAGCCATGAAATGGAATATTACCTGCAATAAAAAGGAATAAACTACAGCTACAGCATGGATGAATCTCAAAACAATTATGCTGTTAAAGAAGCCAGACAAAAGTGTACATGTTATATGATTTCATTTCTGCAAAACCCAAGAACAAGAGTTGGCAAAGCACAGCCTATAAGCAAAATTCAGCCCTCTGCCTTTTGTTTTCTTTTTTTAACAAGTTCTTTGGAACATAGCCATCATCATTTTTTTCATACTTTCTATGACTGCTCTCCTTCTACAATGGGAGAGGTGACATTGCAACATCTAGAGTACTCAGTAACTGGCCTTTTACAGTAAAAATTTGCTGACTCTTGCCTTAGTGTACATGTTGAAGTACATAGAAAACACAATGGAATCTATAGAAACATTCCTAGAATTGAAAAGCTAATTTCAGAGTACAAGGTGAATACGCAAAATCAACTGTGTGTCTACATGTTAGCAATAAAAGATTAGAATTTAATCCTCCCCAAATTAATCAACAGATTCAATACAACCCAATCAAAACCCTAACAGACAATTTTCAAGAAATTGACAAGCTGATTTAAAGGTTTATATTGAAAAGCAAAGGACCTAAAATAGCCAAAAACCTTGAAAATTAAGAACAAGTTCAGATCACTTATACTATTGATTTCAATATTTAACATAAAGATTCAATAATCATGACAGTGTGGTATTGGCGTTAGATAAACATAGAAATGAATGCAACACACAAAAACTCCAGAAATAGAATTGAATTTCAACAAAGGTGCAAGTATAATTCAATATGGAAACAGAAATCTTTTTAGCAGGTGATGTTGGAACAACTGGTTATCAGTATAGATAAAAACTAACTCTAATTTTTACCTCACATCATATTCACTCACGGAAATGAATCATAAAGTTAAAGACAAAATTCTATTAAACTACTGGAAGAAAACATGGTACAAAATATTTGTTACACTGACTTAGGCAAAGATTTCATGAATAGGACATAAAAAGCATAACTTTAAGGGGAAAGAGTGATAAGATGAACATTAAAATTAATTTTTTTCTCTTCATAAGGCATAAGAAAATTAAAAGCAAACCACAAACTGGGAGAAAATATTTGCGAAATTTACAATTGAGTCCAGAAAAAAAAACTAAAAAATGAGAAGAAAAACAGCTCAATAAACATAGGCAAACAACCCAATAAAAATGGGGAAAATATTTGAACAGAACTTGACAAAAGGAGATATATGAATAGGCGATAAGTATAAGATGCTCAACATCACTAGTTATCAGGAAAATGCAAATTAAAACCACAATGAGATATTATTATACATCCAGTAGAATAGTTAATGTTAAAAAGACTGACAAGGGCTTCCCTGGTGGCGCAGTGGTTGAGACTCCGCCTGCCGATGCAGGGGACATGGGTTCGTGCCCCGGTCCAGGAAGATCCCACATGCCACGTGAGCCGTGGCCGCTGAGCCTGTGTGTCTGGAGCCTGTGCTCTGCAACGGGAGAGGCCACAGCAGTGAGAGGCCTGCATACCGAGAAAAAAAAAAAATGACTGACAATACCCAGTGTTGATAAGGATGTGTAACAATTAGAACTCTCAAATATTGCTGATAGGAATGCAAGCTGTCCAGCTATTTTTTGCAAAAGCAGTATTGCAGTATCTTATAAAGTTAAAACATTTACCATAAAAACCAGTAATCACATTCCAAGAAAAATGAAAGCATATGGCCACACACAAACTTCTACAGAAATATACATGGTAGTATGATATGCACATTGTATACATATATAGTGATATGCATACATATTTTACATAATAGTTCTAAACTGGAAACAAACCAATTTCCTCAACTGTTGAATGGTTATAAAAATTGTGGATCTCCTTACTATGGAATACTACACAGGAATGAAAAGGAACACAATGTTAATAAATGCAACAAATTTGTGATACATTGACAACATGGATTAATCTCAAAAGCATTATGCTAAGTGAAAGAATTCAAACACAAAAGACCACAGACTATATGATTCCATTTATATTAAATTCTAGGAAACACAAAATTGTAGTGAAAGAAAGCAGATCAGTGATTACCTGACCATGGTAGGGTGCTAACTTCAAAGGGAAACAAGAAAATTTTTAGGGTGATATAACTGTTGTGTTTCTTGATTGTGGTGGTGGTTACATGACAACATGATTTTAAAATTCATTGAAGTGTAACTTAAATGGGTAATGTTTATTATCTATCAATTATAACTCACCCCCCCAAAATTAATTTCAAAATATGGAAAGAAAAGAGGCATAAAAATTAAGCAAATGATGGCCTCCCTGGTGGCGCAGTGGTTGAGAGTCCGCCTGCCGATGCAGGGGATACGGGTTCATGCCCCAGTCCGGGAGGATCCCACATGCTGCGGAGCAGCTGGGCCCGTGAGCCATGGCCGCTGAGCCTGTGCGTCCGGAGCCTGTGCTCCGCAACGGGAGAGGACACAACAGTGAGAGGCCCGCATGTCGCAAAAAAAAAAAAAAAAAAAAAAAAATTAAGCAAATGAAAAAAATAGGCAATTATTTTTTTAAAAAATAGGCAATTATTAACTTCAGGAACACTCAAAACTTGTGCCAGGAAAAACAAAAGGATTAGTACACAAACAGTGTATAACAGAGTCAGAAAGTCAATAATAGATATTGACATACCTCCAAATTGTGATGTGCCCATAATAGGAGCATTTGAGGAAGAGGAAAAGGGATGGTGAAGTGGTATTTACTCATCACCTGTCAAAATGGGAAGACAATATATTGTAAATCAATGATCAAAAATAGCATTATAAACATATTATTTAGAAATATATAAAAGTATTTATATTGGGAAGTTGGATCATGGAGTGGAAAGATAGGTAGTGAACTACTTTTCTCATTTAAAGAATTGTTTAACTTTTAAAGCTATGCTAATATATTTATTTGACTAAAATAATTTTAAAATAACAATTCTTGATTAAATACTTGATTTATTCAGTTTTTATATTCCTTTATTATTAATAAGAGCATTTAAGGCTATTTTCCCATAGCTTTTTATATTTTTTCTCTAATTTATGAATCATTTGGTTTAAACTTTCTTTTTGATATGGGGATTATGAAGAACACTGTTTTAAATTTTATCAACTGAACATTTCTTTTTAGATTTTGATTTCTGGTTTCTAATTTTTGGCTTTGTGGTGAAGGCCATAAGAGAATATATCCTATGAAATCAATGTTTGATTTCATTGATTCAGTTTTCATTTCAAAAACTCTATTATAAAGTTTTTGTTGTAGTCAAGAAAATGGCCAACATTTGTAATTATTCCCTGGGCTTAAAATAAGAATATATATTCTCTATTTTCAAGGTGGAAATATGTGTATTTTATATGTGTATATATATATATATATATATATATATATATATTTTTTTTTTTTTTTTTTTTTTTTTTTTGCGGTACACTGCCGTGGCCTCTCCCGTTGCGGAGCACAGGCTCTGGACGCGCAGGCTCAGTGGCCATGGCTCATGGGCCCAGCCGCTCTGCAGGATGTGGGATCTTCCCGGACCAGGGCACGGACCCGTGTCCCCTGCATCGGCAGGTGGACTCCCAACCACTGTGCCACCAGGAAAGCCCTCCCTTGATTTTTTAAGACTCTAATAATTGTGCATTCCCCTTAACTCCTTTACTAATTACATCTCACAGACATGTACTGAGCACACAACATAGTTCTTCTTGGATGTAGTAAATGAACTCCCAAATGTATGTTGGTGCCAGTGGGAACCTGACTACATGTGATAAAATCAATGTAGTCTTCTGAACTGTTAAGTTTTATTTTAGAAGTAGTTTAGTGCAAATGTTTGAGATATAATAACATGGACTAATGTTGGTGTTTAAGGTTACATGACTCATTTTGGTCTCATCATATTCTTCCTTGCATTACCCATATCTGCATACATATCTCCTCTGGTTATTACATTACATATTCACTTTGATAAAATACCATAGATTATGCATGGGCACATCCCATACAATGCTCAGTAGAGTTTTTGTTCATCCCAAATAATCATGTATTGAAAAATCATTGATGATGTGGTAGGCAAGCCTAATGGTAACCTGGGAAGTGAACATTCCTACACACAAAAAAATCAGAAGGGTAAAAATTTAAATCTAGGGAACTAAAGTACTTAGAAGGCTGCTCCAGAACACAGAAGGATTTCACTGCATTCTGGGACCCAAGGAAGCTGCAGGGTTGAATGAAAAGGACCATGTTTGGGATATAGTTTTATTGCTCATCCCTCTCCCTCAACTGTCAGTCAAAAGTTGGCTGTAGAAGAAGCATAAGGATAGAGAGAAATCAGTGAACTTACAATAGGGTACAAAGTCAAAGGGAAAATCACTCTCTATCTACATGGTCCCCACTCGTTCATCACAAGGGAGAGATCATCATTCACCAGACAGAAGATCCTGTCTGAAGGGGAAAAGAAATCTCAGCAGTGTGGTGTTAGCAGAAAGAGGAAGGGCCTCTGTCTTGCTCAGACTGTCTGTGGTGTGAGGTTATATGCTGTTTAATTCTACCAGAGCCTCAAGTCTTTAATCCTCCTACTTCTGGGGACCACCTTCAACTCCATCTTCACTGGCTCCCTGCATTACTTCAACCACTTAAGGGGAATGAAGGGGAAATAAGAAAAGGGGTTTACTCTAGGGTCCAGGTAGAATCAGCCTCTCTTGTGGTTTCCTGCATGTGAGAGTCACACATGACATGAAGTGGTCATAAATTAAAGCTCAGCCTCATGCAGGGCTTCGAGTGCCCTCTCCCCATACAAGCGAAGCAGTGCCAGGCTGGCAGAGTCCCCCCTGGGAGCAGCCAGGAAATCAGGATTGTGTCTGGGAATTCACCCTCCATGGCCTGATTTAGCAGAGGCCAGGCCTGTGCCAGGAGCCTCTTCTCTGCAGCTGGGACTCCCTAAAGACACCACCCCCACTTCACCACAGGCATCTTCCATCTAGCACTAGTTAGCCAACAGGAACAGCTCTTTGTGAGCGAATTAAAGCCATCTGGACACAAACCACCTAGAAGGGTGGGATAGGGAGGGTGGAGGGAGGGAGATGCAAGAGGGAAGAGATATGGGAACATATGAATATGTATAACTGGTTCACTTTGTTATAATGCAGAAACTAACACACTATTGTAAAGGAATTATACTCCAATAAAGATGTTTTAAAAAACCAACAAAAACAAACAAACAAACAAAAAACCATATGGAGAGAAAAGTTTGGCTTCACCTCACTGATGTTGGAATAAAGGCTCATCCTTCTTCCTGGCACATTTCCCCAGATACTGTTCTCCCTGGAGGGAACAAGGTTTGCTCCATGTCACAGCCATTGCAGGTATTTTCAAGTTTCATGGAATCATTTTCCTCTAACTTGTCCTTCAAGTCTCTGTTCCAAGGCCACGGTTTCCATTAGAGTCCCGCACCATCTCTCATGAGCTGAAGAAGCCCTTCCTTCTATTCCCTGGATATTGTAGCCTAGTAGATATTCTTAGTGTTCTGCCTGTAATATCTTGTCTCCTTGTGCTTGAGGGCAGAAAGCTAGGCTCTATATGAACTTTATCTATCACATTGTCAATTGGCCTTCAAGTAGATGACTTTGTTCTCGGCATTGACCTTTTGTCACTTAAATATTGAAAGCTGGCTATGTCTAACTTATGAACTCTGATTCCAAATGAATCTGGTTTTCTAGATTAACTTTTTATTTGTGAGCCACACAGAGGTACACACTGTATTGCCAAGCCCACCATCAAAACAGGCCACCTTTTATTCATTCTAAACTTCAGGCATATCCTGTTGCTCATCAAAAACTACTGGTTCCGGTTCATCATGATTTCTAAATGTGAGATACAACTGACATAAAGGCACAAACTTGCCCCTGTATTGTGGATGGATATATTTGCCAAGAAGGACGTGAGGTTATCTTTGTTGCATGAAAGTAGCTGCAGATGTCCCTTAAGAATTCAGACTTGATGATGCAGATCAAATCCCACAATACAAAGCCATGACTACAACACAAACTCCCTATAGAACCTAAAAAGACCAAAGAACTGCCTAGTGATCCAGTTATTTCAAGAAATTTCTATCGTAAACAAATTCAGCTTATATCCTTAAAATTTGTCATAATGAAGCCAAAAGTAGTCTCAAGAAATCATATCTAATATAATATTTTGGTAAAGAAATCATTCAAAGACAAATAGGTAAAAAAATTACTCCGACTTTACTACATGAAGTGGGGAGGAGAGGATCAGGAAGGAGGGAACAGGGACATGGTATAATACTGATGACATTTATATGGTCAGGCCACTCAAGATAGGGGTTCTCTTCCACTCTGAACATCCCCTGCTCAACCACTGCCTGCTTCACCTGTACCCTACTCACACGACTGAACTTCCTACATGCTTGCTCCAGGCCCAGGCTACTGATTGTCCTTATCAAAGGGGTAGTATGGGTCCTGGTAACTAATGCGCCAAACTGATGTAATTCCCTCTATAACTGGCAATCTACACGCCCTACCATCCATTAAGCCACTGGTGTCTCTGTTGCTGACTCCAGGCTTCTTCTTTGGTCTTAAACTGGGCAAATGTAGGCCTTAGAGGCCTGCTGGGTGCAGCCCAACAGTTGGCAGAGCCAGCCAGGAGAACAAGGAAACTCTTGTGAGCACTGAGATGTTGGGAAACACAGGATGGGGAATGGAATGTTGCAGGGCTTGTCCACTAGCTTGTGGGGCCTGAAAGTTTTGGGTTTTATCCCAGAGTGGCTGGCCATTCACACGTGGGGTCCAAAAGTTGAGGGGGTAATCCTGAAAGTTGCAGGGGTAGTACTGCAGTGGATGTCTACTAGTATGTGAGACCTTCTAGTGGCTGTGCATGATGAATGGGGGCTGCCAAGAGATCTGGAGAACAATGGCCCCTCATGGCTCTGCTACTGTATCAAAGTGAGCCTTCTGTAATTGGTTAAGCTAGCTCTCTGGAAGGAATTGGTATTTCTCTTCCTGTACCTTTGAGATGTATATGATCTACCTGGGTTCTCAGGAACTTTAATCTAATCATATGTGATCTCTAAGAGTAAATGAACAAAAAGGAGCAAGGATTTTAAAAATCTTTATGGGAATAATTATGTTTTGGGAATGTCTATCTAAAATAGACTCTCAAAATTTTTGTAACTTGAAACTAAACTAAGTTACATGAAGAGAATTCATTGACTAAGTCACTTCAAAAAAGGTAAAATATTGGAACATTAATTGCTGGGCAGGTCTAAGTTTATCTACTTTTGCCTGCTTAGGAGAATAAGACTAAAGCATTAAGCTTTCCAATCAGGAAATGCACAATTGTTTTATGGTTTTGGTGAGAGATTAAGGTTTTTAAGGGTTAAGATTATAATCAGTCATAATTCTAGTTACTATAACCAAGTTTCTTTATCACTTACATTGTGATAATATGTTTAACTGTGACTTTTTAAGTCTTTTGTCTTTTGTAGACAGTTCTTGTTGTACTCTGATGCTTTTGCAAAAGTGCTTCATCTTCCAGATTCATAGGAACGACCTTTTGACAATAACAGGTCTCTGATAAATTTCAGATTACAGTTCAGAACTGGGTAAAAACTTAAATAATCCTAAAGGAAAACCTGATGGCTTCGTAAAAAGTTAATGGAAGGATTGGTTACTGAGTGAACTGGTGAATATGGTTATAATATTTATGGGTTTTGTCTGGAAAGTTTTGATCTGTGTTTTCCAGATAGAGGGATGCCCTTCCCCTCAAGTTAGTTGTGACTTACAGCAATTGGGTAAACTACTCCTCAGGGTAGAATTGAAACATTTTTCTTTTCTCTCTACCCAGTCCCTCCAAAACTGGGACTCTTGGTTTCTGAGCAGCCTTATCAGGTGAATGGGAAAGACTGTCTCCTGGCATGTGCACGAATCTTGATATTTGGGATACCTCTAGAAGACAGAAATCCACTGAGGTGGAGGCTTATGGCAGGCTTTTGTCATGGCATTCCTGGCCTTGAGAGGCCTTTGGGGAATTCAGTCTGTGACTCCTGAGGACTTCTACCTCAGCCAGCTTGAAGGAGCTGATATGGTCATTTGCAAACAAACTAGTTTTGATTTGCTGTGTTTGGTGGAGATGAGGGTTATTTCAGAGAGAAAAAAAGACTATGTTTTAGTGGATGTTAAATTCTAGTTCTTTTAGTTAAGGTCTGTATTTATGACAGGTATTGTGTTAACCACGCTTTTGCCCTGGTGTTCTGAATGGCAAGAAAATTATCTAGCGAAATTTTCACAGATTATAACTACTCATGAAATGTGACACTGCTTGCTTTAAGTCTGCTGCTAATAGCACATGTGCAATGCTTCTGTGACAATTGAGTGTAAGTGATAAAATGTATAGCCTATAAAGTGTTTCCCCATTAACATATATCTGAGCCTGTTCATGAGATCAGCTTAGTTTTCCTCCAACGTGAGTGACTAGGTGAATATAAAGGAGACCTTACAGCGAGGGATATGATCTGAACCTGAGGTAAGAGCCAGCACACCAGCATTGAGGGATGGATATTTTGAGCATCATTGCTTTCTAACAAGATTTGCAAACAAAAGTGGAAATGATGGAAAATATGCACATATTCAGGTATGGGGGAAGTCAGAGGGATTATGCATGTATTAACTTAAATTTTACCACCCATTTATGATAAAAACCCTGCAGAAAGTAGGCATAGAGGGAATTTTCCTCAACATAATAAAGGCCATATATGACAAACCCACAGCCAACATCGTCCTCAATGGTGAAAAACTGAAAGCATTTCCACTAAGATCAGGAAAAAGACAAGGTTGCCCACTCTCACCACTATTATTCAACATAGTTTTGGAAGTTTTAGCCACAGCAATCAGATATGAAAAAGAAATAAAAGGAATCCAAATCGGAAAAGAAGAAGTAAAGCTGTCACTGTTTGCAGATGATATGATACTATACATAGAGAATCCTAAAGATGCTACCAGAAAGCTACTGGAGCTAAACAATGAATTTGGTAAAGTAGCAGGAAACAAAATTAATGCACAGAAATCTCTGGCATTCCTATACAATAATGATAAAAAATCTGAAAGTGAAATTAAGAAAACACTCCCATTTACCATTGCAACAAAAAGAAAAAAAAATATCTAGGAATAAACCTACCTAAGGAGACAAAAGACCTGTATGCAGAAAATTATAAGACACTGATGAAAGAAATTAAAGATGATACAAATAGATGGAGAGATATACCATGTTGTTGGATTGGAAGAATCAACATTGTGAAAATGACTATACTACCCAAAGCAATCTACAGATTCAATGCAATCCCTATCAGACTACCTGGCATTTTTCACAGAACTAGAACAAAAAATTTCACATTTTTTATGGAAACACAAAAGACCCCGAATAGCCAAATCAATCTGGAGAACGAAAAACGGAGTTGGAGGAATCAGGCTCCCTGACTTCAGACTATACTACAAAGCTACAGTAATCAAGACAGTATGGTACTGGCCCAAAAACAGAAATATAGATCAATGGAACAGGGTAGAAAGCCCAGAGATAAACCCACGCACATATGGTCACCTTATCTTTGATAAAGGAGGCAGGAATGTACAGTGGAGAAAGGACAGCCTCTTCAATAATTGGTGCTGGGAAAATTGGACAGGTACATGTAAAAGTATGAGATTAGAACACTCCCTACCACCATACACAAAAATAAGCTCAAAATGGATTAAAGATCTAAATGTAAGGCCAGAAACTATCAAACTCTTAGAGGAAAATATAGGCAGAACACTCTATGACATAAACCACAGCAAGATCCTTTTTGACCCACCTCCTAGAGAAATGGAAATAAAAACAAAAATAAACAAATGGGACCTAATGAAACTTCAAAGCTTTGCACAGCAAAGGAAACCATAAAGAAGACCAAAAGACAACCCTCAGAATGGGAGAAAATATTTCCAAATGAAGCAACTTTGTCAGTTGGATTAATCTCCAACATTTGCAAACAACTCATGCAGCTCAATAACAAAAAAGCCAACAACCCAATCCAAAAATGGGCAGAAGACCTGAATAGACATTTCTCCAGAGAAGACATACAGAATGCCAACAAACACATGAAAGAATGCTTAACATCAGTAATCATTAGAGAAATGCAAATCAAAACTACAAAGAGGTATCATCTCACACCGGTCAGAATGGCAATCAGCAAAAAGCCTAGAAACAATAAATGATGGTGAGGGTGTGGAGAAAAGGGAACACTCTTGCACTACTGGTGGGAATGTAAATTGATACAGCCACTATGGAGAACAGTATGTAGGTTCCTTAAAAAACTAAAAATAAACTACCATATGACCCAGCAATCCCACTCCTGGACATATACCCTGAGAAACCCATAATTCAAAAAGAGTCATATACCAAAATGTTCATTGTAGCTCTATTTACAATAGCCAGGAGATGGAAACAACCTAAGTGTCCATCATCGGATGAATGGATAACGAAGATGTGGCACATATATACAATGGAATATTACTCAGCCATAAAAGGAAACGAAATTGAGTTATTTGTAGTGAGGTGCATGGATCTAGAGTCTGTCATACAGAGTGAAGTAAGTCAGAAGGAGAAAGACAAATACCATATGCTAACACATATATATGGAATATAAGAAAAAAATGTCATGAAGAACGTAGGGGTAAGATGGGAATAAAGACACTGACCTAGTAGAGAATGGACTTGAGGATATGGGGACGGGGAAGGGTAAGCTGTGACAAAGTGAGAGAGTGGCATGGACATATATACACTATCAAATGTAAAATAGATAGTGGGAAGCAGCCGCATAGCACAAGGAGATCAGCTCGGTGCTTTGTGACCACCTGGAGGGGCGGGATAGGGAGGGTGGGAGGGAGGGAGATGCAAGAGGGAAGAGATATGGGAGCATATGTATATGTATAATTGATTCACTTTGTTATAAAGCAGAAACTAACACACCATTGTAAAGCAATTATACTCCAATAAAGATGTAAAAAAAAACAACAACATAGAATTACCATATGACCCCGGAATCCCACTACTGGGCACATACCCTGAGAAAACCGTAGTGAAAAAGACACATGTACCGCACCCCAATGTTCAATGCAGCACTATTTACAATAGCCAGGTCATGGAAGCAACTTAAATGCCCATCAACAGATGAATGGATAAAGAAGCTGTGGTACATATATACAATGGAATATTACTCAGCCATAAAAAGGAACGTAATTGGTTCATTTGTTGAGACGTGGATGAATCTAGAGACTGTCATACAGAGTGAAGTAAGTCAGAAAGAGAAAAACAAATATCACATATTAACGCATGTATGTGGAACCTAGAAAAATGGTACAGATGGACTGGTTTGCAGGGCAGAAATTGAGACACAGATGTAGAGAACAGATGTATGGACACCAGGGGAGGAAAGTGGTGGTGGGCAGGGGTGATGTGATGAATTGGGAGATTGGGATTGACATGTATACACTGATGTGTATGAAATGGATGACTAATAAGAACCTGCAGTATATAAAAAAAAAATAGTGAGGGAAGCTGTGTATGTGGGTAAGGTAGGAGGTCTATGGGAGCTCTCTGTACCTTCCGCTCAGTTTTGCTGTGAAGCTAACACTGATCTAAAAAAGTAAAGTCTACTAAAAATGTTGGTAAAACTGGTTTGGGAGAGAAGATAAAACATCCAATTTAAAACATACTAAGTTTGAGATACCTAAAAGAGACACTTGCTGTGAGGGTGAAAGAGATACTGTTAACTCTGTCAAATAACACTGTTTGGTGTGTTAAATACTGTCATACTATTATTTGGTAGAAAATTTCCTATAAAAATACTATGGATACTAAAAAGTTATTTTGATCAAAAAAATCACCTAATTATTTAATAAATAAATTGGTTGTTAATGGCCCATTTTACAATATAAGTCCTGGTGACCAGGTATATACTAACCTGTCTTCTTTTCTGTATTAAAAAAGCTAACAAGCACATTATTGTACTATAGTTTTGCAAGATGTTGCCACTGGGGAAACGGTAAAGTATACACAGGAGCCCTGTGTGTTATTTCTGACAACTGCATGTCAATCAGTAATGATCTCAAAATACAGTTTAATGAAAAAAAACAATTAACTAAAGAACAAGGGGATGGGTGATAGGTAATAAGATAAGGAAATCCTTTCTCATTCTCTGTGAAAGAATTTGACCTTGGAATAGCATTTTAGCTCTGTTCCCCTGGTAACCACCCAAGAAAGTATGTCAACTGTGTTTCTGAACAATCTTATTTATGTTTCTGACTGCCTTGGTAACATGCTCAAAAGATTCATCAGCTGCATAATGAGGCAACATTGCTTAAGATAAAAATGACTCCTGATTGGTAAAGTGTATTTACACTGGGCAAGTCCCTTGCAGGAACCTTGGAAACTAAGCTATTCTCATAGGCTGTTACAAGATACATTAGATCTGATAGGGCCTAGGGCTTCAAAGCCATCATGAGTCTTGCTTCCTTGTACCTGAGCTATCATCTGAAACATCTGAGGAGACAGCTGCTGAATAGTTGTATGCACCTCTGAAAAGACCACTCCCACTGAAGGGAAATATCTGACAAAGACCAGCTGGCACACTGCACTCCTTGTATCTATTCAAAACATAAATGAAACAATAAAATGGTGTGAAGCCAGCTGAAATTATGGCTGCTGGGCCAGAAGATACTTCTGGACACTTGGAGGATGTGGAGGATAATGGCCCAAAAGTTACACCTATCTAATCTTAGCTATATATTCTTGGATAGAAGGTATAAGATCTAAATTTTTCTGTATGTTAAGATGCATGGGTACGTTTATTAATCATAATTTTTTACCTTTACCTCTTGGGACAGAAAATTCTCACTTCGACTTAAAGACTATTCTCAGATTTGTCCTTCTGTGTGGGCCATTGTTACCTGGTGTCTGGAGGCCTTGAGAACACACAGAATCACATGCCTTATGAGCATAGTGCTTTAGACACAGGAGGAACTCTGTAAGGGGTATCTTGAAATCTTTACAAAATATATTCTATGCTAGCAAGAGATTAATATGCCACAATTTGCTAAGTCACATTTCTAGGGCTGATGTATTGCTGAGCCAAGAAATGAAAGAAAGTATTAATGTAATGTCATAAATGATGTGAATGAGAATAGAATAAGTGTGGATTACTTGTTAGAACTGGATCAATTTTAAATGTTTCAAAATATGTGCTCCTTAAACCTAGCCAATGATTTTAGTCCTATAGGACAAGATTAGATTTGGGTTTCAATGTTATTAATTGGTATAGGTATAATGATATGCAGTACTGATTACACATACATGTTGTTATGTATTAGACAATTCATCAATTAAACCTCTTATAGGAAAAATTTTAAAGATGATGTAAGGATTGGAACCATGGGGATGACGTGCATTGTGACCCCTGAAGTCTACTGGTGGTAGAGCAAGCAGTGTGCTTCCAACTGGGGTCATCTGAAGACACAAAACTGTGCCACAGCTCTGGTACACAGCTGAGCAATGATGAACATAGCATATAGCGAGAATGTAGAGTCTGTGCTCAGGATAAATTTCTTTTTTTTAATTAATTTATTTTATTTTATTTATTTTTGGCTGTGCTGGGTCTTCGTTGCTGTGTGCGGGCTTTCTCTAGTTGGAGCGACTGGGAGCTACTCTTCGTGACAGTGCTCTGGCTTCTCATTGCAGTGGTTTCTCTCATCACGGAGCACGGGCTCTAGTCATGCGCGCTTCAGTAGTTGTGGCTTCTGGGATCTAGAGTGCAGGCTCAGTAGTTGTGGCGCACAGATTTAGTTGCTCCGTGGCTTGTGGGATCTTCCCGGTCCAGGGCTGGAACCCGTGTCCCTTGCATTGGCAGGTGGATTCTTAACCACTGTGCTACCAGGGAAGCCCAGGATAAAAGTTCTTAACAGCATGAAATAACTGAACTGAGTTTTATATCAGTTTTGATATGAATTTTATCAATCTGAGTTTGACAAAATTCAGCCAGTCCTTTCAGAGGCATTCCCTACCCACAGAACCATTGTTTCACACACCTAAATTCACCAAGGAATGTTTAGGAGCAACTAAATTAAGTTACTGTGACCAAAAGGCTAAGGGATAGTTTAAAGCATCTAGAGGTTTAGTGAAGTTTAATCTATGGTTGGGAGAATAAGAAAAATAGCTCTGATGGAGGACATCCCACATCACTGCAATTCCTGACTCCCTTCAGATCTGCTTGTATCCTTTGGTACCAAGTAAATCATATTTCACAGAGACCTTGAAAACTGTGATAGTGACTTGAAAGAGACTTGAGCTGATACTTCACAAAAGAACATATACAAATGGCCCATGAGCACCTGAAAAGGGTCTCAAAATCATTAGTCTTCAGGGAAATACAAATTAAAAGTACAATGAGATGCCATTATACACTCAATAAAAGGCTAAAATGAAAGAGATGACAGTACCAAGTGTTAGTGAACATGCGGGAACACTCCTACATTGCTCCTGGGAGTGTAAAAGGATAAAACCACTTTGGAAAGCTATTTAATAGTTTGTTATAAAGTTAAACGTCACCTACTGTTATGGACTGAATGTTTGTGTTCCTCCCAAAATGCGTATTTTGAAGTCCTAACCCCCAGTGGATGGTATTTGAAAATGAGGCATTTGGGAAGTAATCAGGGCTAGTTGAGGTCATGAGGGTGGGGCCCTCATGATGGTATTAGGACCCTTATAAGAAGAGACACTAGGGAGCTTGCTCTCTCTCTCTTTCCTGCACTCACAAAGAGATCATGTGAGCACACAGCAAGATGGCAGCTGCCTACAAGCCAAGAGAAGAGGCCTCAGAATAAACCCTACCTTGCTGGTGCCTTAATCTTACACTTCTCAGATCAGACTTCCCAGGACTTTTTAGCCTCAAGAACAGTGAGAAATAAATTTCTGTTGTTTAAACCACCCAGTCTGTGTATTTTGTTATGGCAGCCCAAGCAGAGTAATACACCTACCCCACAACCAGTTGTTCTAGTCTTAGGTATTTACTCAAGAGAAATAAATCGATGCCCACCAAAAGACTTGTGCACCAATGTTCATGGCAGCTTTATTCATAATAACTTAGAAACAATCCAAACGTCCATCAACAGGTGAGTGCATAAATACTGTTGTACATTTGTGCAATGAAATACTACACAGTGGGACTTCCCTGGTGGTCTAGTGGTTAAGAATCCACCTTCCAATGCAGGAGATGTGGGTTTGATCCCCGGATGGAGAACTAAGATTCCACATTCAGCAGGGCAACTAAGCCCGTGCAGTGCAACTACTGAGCCTGCACGCCACAACTAAGACCCGATGAAGCAAAAAATAAAATTAATGAAATAAATATTTTTAAAAGAATGTAAGTTCTATTGATATTGGGTATTTATTAAAAAAGAAAAAATACTACACAGTAATGAAAAGAAGTATCGATACACAGACCATAATAAATTAATCTCATAAATAATATGTTGAGGGAGAGAAGTGAGACACAAAAAAGTACATACTATAAGGTTCCATTTATATGAAGTTTTAGAACTGGCAAAACTAATATACAGCAAAAGATATCAGAAGAGTGGTTGCTTCTGTGTGGGTGGTTTTGAGTGGGAAGTAGTTTGAGGGAACTTTCTGGGATAATGAGAATGTTCCATGTTTTATTTGGGGTCAAACAAATTTATCAAATTTGACGAAAATGTACACTTACAAATCTGCATTTAAAAAAGAGAATAAATGAAAAGACAAGAAGCTTCATTAACATGACTGTTTCAAGTTGTTGTTTTCACCAGTTTGTGATATTGTGATTTATAATAAGAAATATATATATGATCTTCAACCAGTTTCTGGCACAGAGCTCCCAAAACCCTTGGGATTTCCTAAGTGGTAAGAGAGATAAATGTGTCTTTTGATATTCATAACAAGCTCTTTTCAACCACACCAGACCTTATGTTAATGAACTAATTTTTGGAAAACACCTAAAGATGGGGGCAGGTTGCCAGGGCACAACCCATGTTATTAGAGTGTTGAAGTAGCCCCATCCCCGCTCCCCAATATCAAGGGAGGGAAGAGGGGCTGGAGAGCTGGAGATTGAGTTCAATCATCAATGACCAATGATTTAATCAATCATGCCTATGTAATGAAGCCTCTATAAAATCTCAAAATGACTGGGGTTCAGAGCGTCCAGGTTGGTGAACTTGTGGAGCTGCTGGGAGAGAGGTGCTCAGAGAGAGCAAGAAAACTCTGCATCCTTTCCCCATACCTTGTCCTATGCCTCTCTTCCATTGGGCTGTTTCTGTATTACATCCTTTTATAGTAAACTGGTGATTTGGTAAGCAAAATGTTTTCCTGAATTCTGTGAGCAGCTCTAGAAAATTAATCAAACTTGAGGAGGGGGGTGCATAAACCCCTGATTTATAGCCAGTAGGTCAGAGTCACAGGTAACAACCTGAACTTGAGATTGGTGTCTGAAGTGGGGGTGGAATTTGGGGTGGTGGGCAATCTTGTAGGACTTCTGAAGCCTTAACTTGTGGCATCTGATATCATCTCCAGGTAGCCTGTGTCACAATTGAGTTAACAGCTTGGTGGTGTTAGAAAAAATACAGGTTGGACATTTAATGCGCCCTCCTGTGGATGAATATGGAGCAGAGCTGAAGACGAAGTTGACATCAGTGAGTAAGCCCATTAAGTTTCTCTGGTTGGCATCCATTTTGAAATACTTTTCACATCATCTCTTGCAGAACGGTGCTTGCTTTAAAAAAAAGTGTGTGTGTGTGTGTGTGTGTGGTGTGTGTGTGTGGCATTTTAATCATTCAATGCTTTCTTTACCAGTGCCTTAATTGCATTGTTCTCACCATACACTCTTTCTTGAAAGCAGTACATTATTTGACAGTTTGTTGACTAGATGAGAAGGGACAGTGAAACTACCATGACTCTCAAATTGTTGAAGTATCTGGTCTCAGAGACTGCTAAGGGCCTATATACCCATTTCTAACAGAAATGTGACTAAAGACAGGGAAGCCCCATGTGTGGGGTCTTTCATTAATCAGAAAAGAAGTCTTCCTAGAAAAGACTCATTTCAGTAGTCCTAGACTGTGGTACTCCAGAGAGTTTGACACCATTGGGCACTGCACCATTTTAAGAGTCCTCTGGTGAGTGGGAAGAGGGTTATTTGAAGGGAATGAAAAGAGGAGAGAACCTTCCTTGCTCAGGAGAACACAAATGGAAATTGTGGCCTAGACATTCATTCCCTTACAACTATCAGTAACTATGCACTCTTGGGAAAGTCTTAATTATCCACAGGTACCTGCAAACTCTAGAAAAACTCATGAAGAGGTACATCAGCATGTACAGAATATTTACAGCAGCATTTTTTTCCAAGACATTTTATTGTGGTAAAATACACATAAAATTTACCATCTTAACCATTTTCAAGTGTACAGTTCAGTAGTATTAAATATATCCACAGTGTTGTGCAACCATCACCACCACCCATCTCCAGAACCCTTCATCTTGTAAATCTAAAACTCTGTACCAATTAAACAATAACTCCCACTGCACCTTCCCCCAGCCCCAGGCAACCACCATTCTGCTTTCTGTTTCCATGATTCTGACTATTCAAATAACCTCATATAAGTAGAATAATAGAGTATTTGTCTTTCTGTGACTGGTTTATTATGGCAGCATGTTTTTTAAAGCTACTATTACTCTTACTTGAAAATGAAAAACAAACAAATAAAGCTTGAGATAGTCTATCGTGAGCCATTTGGTTGACGAGAGAGAAAGGATTTTGTTTAACCTTGTTTTCTGTTTCATGTTTCTTGTTCTGCTTCTCTTCTCTAGCCTTCTCGTAGGTTACTTAAACATTTTTTAGACTTCCACCTTGATTTATATAGTCTTCTTCAGTATATCATTTTGTATAATTTTTAGTGGTTGCTCTAGGTATACACACATAACTTAGCAAAGTACAGAAACCTTAATTCCACTGAAGTCCCTCTGTCTCCCCACTTTTTAAAATATAATTGTCTTAAGTCTTTCCTCTGTATACATTGGGCACCAATCGTGCTATCATTTTACTTCAACCATCACTTCTGTTTTAAGAAACTCATAGTTAGGAGAGTCTGTTTTAGTTATCCCTATTTTTACCCATTCTGATGTTCTTTTTTTTTCTCTCTACAGTTCCAAGCCTTCTTCTGTTATCATTTACTTTGTTTAGAATACTTCCTTTAGTTATTCTTTAAGGGTAGTTCTGCTAGCAATGAATGCTCTTGGTTATCCTTTGTCTGAGGATGTCTTTATTTCCCTTTTACTCCTGAATTGTATTTTCACCAGATATAGAATTCATGGTTGACAGTTCCTTTTCTTTCCATTTGAGAAAAACATGCTGCTTCCTTTGGCTTCCACAGTTCAGATGAGTGGGGGGTGGTTTCCCACTGGTGTTTGGTTACAGTAAGGTGGGTATTACCAAAAAAGTTCTCTGTGTTAGGCCACCATTTTCCCCAGTTTCAACTAAGGGAAATAGGCTTTTCTTAGAGTTTTGTTTTTTTTCTTGTCTGGGTCTGTTGTTGGTTCTGGCTTGTAAGCTTCTGCAGCACCCTAGCTGAGACATACAGGAGGTGATAAGGAAAACAAGGGAATTTACCACATGTCCTTCCCTGGCTCTAAAGTTCTCAGTTTGCCTTCTTCCTTCCACATTTCAGAGTCTTCCCGTGCTTGTTCGTTGTGTTATGCCCATGGATTTTTAATTGTAAAAGGGATGACATGGGAGGAATGGGGCTACTCCATTTTGGGTCAAACCCCAGGTATGGAGTTTTCCTCAACATTTTATTATGAAAATTTTCAAATACAAAGTAAAGTTGAAAGAATTTTACAGTGAACGCCCATATACCATCACCTAGATTCTACCAATAACATATTACTAAATTTGTTTTATCACGGTTCCTAAAAGATAAAACTTGGAAACAACACAGATGTCCATTGACAGTATAATAGGTAAAGCTACCTGCAATAATGGGGATAAATCTGACAAAATGTTTGGAGAACAAAGCACACAAAAAATATGACTATATGACTCTATTTTATAAAGTTAAATACAAGTAAAGCTATTACACAAGGATGTATGAGTAGGTAGTAAAACCATAAAGAAAATCACAAAAAGATCTATCTCAAAAGTCATGATAGTAGCTGATTAGTGATTAGGAAGAAGGTACTGAGTGTTAGTAGGGGGCTACCTCTCAAGTTGGATAGATGTTTACAGGGGTGATCTCTTTATAATCATGTGTTACACTGGATTATATGTTCTAATTGGCTTTCTGTATGTATATTTCACATTTTTAAAAGTATGAGAAATATGATTCTATTTTTGTTTCATACTCACAAATGTGTATATGCACATACAACAGCATATATGAATAGCATATAAACATGTAACCAATGCTTCTGTTGGATTTATTTCTTTATTACATGTTTCTTCATTCCATATACTGTGTGTAAATTTTTTTAACAATGAATGCATTATTTTCATAGACAGGATAAACAACAAAGCACTTTTCCCTTTAAAAAATTGTGCATATACAGTATTTCAAAATGATACCAAAAGTTTTAACGTTTCAATAGGAAATGGCCAAAGTACATATACAGGCAATTAATATAGCTGAATAGTTCAATAAATATGATATTATATTTAATTTCAAATTAAATATAAAAATTTTGCTCTATTAAATTAAAAAAGAGCATTTTTTAAATCGTTAAAAAGAAAAAACCCAGAGTGGGCATGGGTGTCAGAAACTGCTTATGGAAATATAAATTGTAAAATCTTCCTGGAAGGCAACTAGTCAATGTACTTAGAATTCTACCAGTCCTTGATCCAGCAATTCAACTTCAGGGAATTTAAACTAAAAAGTAATTTTCGGGCTTCCCTGGTGGCGCAGTGGTTGAGAGTCCGCCTGCTGATGCAGGGGACACGGGTTCATGCCCCAGTCTGGGAAGATCCCACATGCCGCAGAGTGGCTAGGCCCGTGAGCCATGGCCACTGAGCCTGCGCGTCCGGAGCCTGTGCTCCACAACGGGAGAGGCCACAATAGTGAGAGGCCCGTGTACCGCAAAAAAAAAAAAAAAAAGAAAAGAATTTTCGAGCTTCCCTGGTGGCGCAGTAGTTGAGAATCTGCCTGCCAATGCAGGGGACATGGGTTCGAGCCCTGGTCTGGGAGGATCCCACATGCCACAGAGCAACTGGGACCGTGAGCCACAACTACTGAGCCTGCACGTCTGGAGCCTGTGCTCCGCAACAAGAGAGGCCCAGATAGTGAGAGGCCCGCGCACCGCGATGTAGAGTGGTCCCCGCTCACCGCAACTAGAGAAAGCCCTCGCATAGAAACAAAGACCGAACACAGCCAAAAATAAATAAATAAATAAAAGAAAATAATTTTCAAAGATATAGCTACAAGGATATTAATGGAGCAAAAAACTAGAAAAAATATAACTAACAGTAGGGGTAAAATATTAGGTAAATACAGTTAAATAAATAAGTTTAATTATGTTTACCAAAAGAATTTATTTAAATGCAATGGAATGTACTGAAGTCACTGAAAACACTACTGACGGATAAGATTTATTGGCAAGTTCAAATATTCAAGGCATATTCTTAAGTGGGGAAAAACCCACACATAATTGTAACCAACATAGGTTACAATTGCTATCTGCAATATTCCATTTTGTTAAAAACAGATTGGCGTGACTATCAGAGAGATTAATATGGAGTTCAAAGGGCTGCTAAAAGATGTTCACCAAAATGTTAACCATTTATTTTTGTGTGGTGGCATCAAGTGCATCTTTCTTTATTTTATTTATCAAACCTTCTAAATGGGCCATGTGTTTCTTTACCAAAAAAAAAAAAATTTGTTGGTTTCTCAGTGCCTGAAATGGCCCTCCTCTCCTGCACTGCCTCTGACTCTTCCCTCCATTCTCACTCTCTCAGTGAGGCCTGCGAGGAGCCACCCTACTCACTTTCCCAAATGAGCCCCAAATCCCCACCACACTGCTCTTCTTTCACTTTTTCCCATAACACTTATCTCCTAAAATGTTATATAATGATATTCATGGCTTATTGTCTTCTCTCTACCTCCTTCCCCCACCCCCACCTCCCAAAACTGTTCTCCAGAGCAACGATCTCTCTTTTGCCCACTGAGGTATTTCAAATCCTTTACAAAGGGGCTTGGCACATAGCAGGTGATCCATACATTTTTTTTTCGAATATAAATTTCTTTCTTTATTTTTGGCTGCGTTGGGACTTCGTTGCTGCTCACAGGCTTTCTCTAGTTGTGGTGTGAGGGGGGCTACTCTTCGTTGAGGTGCGTGGGCTTCTCATTGAGGTGGCTTCTCTTTCTTGCCGAGCATGGGCTCTAGGTGCGCAGGCTTCAGTAGTTGTGGCACATGGGCTCAGTAGCTGTGGCTCACCAGCTCTACAGCACAGGCTCTGTAGTTCTGGCACACAGGTTTAGTTGCTCCAAGGCATGTGGGATCTTCTGGGACCAGGACTCGAACCCGTGTTCCTTGCATTGGCAGGCGGATTCTCAACCACTTAGTCACCAGGGAAGTCCTCCATACACTCTTGTTGAAAGACTTACGGGGAAATAGGTTTGTTCTTGGCGGTTGTCTACTTGCCTTGCTCTCATTTACGCAGATGCAGAGCTACAAGTCACTGCCCTGTAGGAACCTCGGTTTCCTCCTGGAAGAACCGGGAACCCAGGAGCCAGCAGCCCAAGGAGCTCGACCACGAACCCAGAATGGGGTCTGGACAAGTGATAGGCTCAGCCAGGGCTCTCCTCGCAGACAAGCTCGAAGAACTACATTTCCCAGAATCTTTTGCTCTCGCATGGACTACATTTCCCAGAGGGGCTCGCGACTGTCCCTGCCCCACCCCTCCCGGACCTACGTGGGGCGTCGGGCGTCGGGCGTTTGCCGTTGGCGTGAGCTGATTATCCGCCAGAGGTCCGCCGAGGCGGCACCGCGTGGAGTCCCCAGCGGAAGCTTCTGTCCGGCCGTGGCAGTTCCGGAGCCTCCAGCCTGCGGCCCGCGGAACCCCCGATGCCTGGGCGAGGTGAGCGGCGGTGGGTAGGCAGGATGCGGGAGGGAGGACCGGGCTTCGGGAGGATGCGTCGCCGGGGCATGGGGCACAGGCCCAAGAGACGCGAGCCGGGTCTTTGTGGGCGCCGGCGGGCCGAGAGCCGGGCACCCCTGGCTCTGTTCGCCTGCCGCCCCCAGCCGTCCCACTGACGTGCCCCTGAACGAGACAGGTCGGACACTTCGTCCCCATTGGCTGGACCCAGCCACCCTCCTGCTTCTTCCCGACCAGTTCCCAGCGCGCTACCTGCTCAGCGCCTGCTGGCATTTGAATTTGTTTTGGGCTGGCAGTGAACGTGAGAAAATTATTTCCTCCCCTTACCATCACCCCTGCACTCCCGAGTGACAGGCTTGTTTTACGCGAGAAGTGAGTCACCGGCTTCCCCCAGTGGCAGAGCCAGGACTGGACCCAGGTCTTTGGTTTAATGTGCCCTTTCCTCAAGACAGCAGCCCCTCCCCGCCATAGGAGAGCTGATGTTTTCCCTTTCCGAAGCAGCTTTCTCTAGAAATCTGGAAATTGTTTCCTTGACAGGAGGGGTAGGAATTGGGTGGGAATGCTTGAGGTGGAGAAAAGTTGTCACATGCACGCAGGGAGGTTAGAGCAGGTGCTCTGGAGCCCACGGTGCTTGGAAACCTGGTGCTACCCTCCCTGGCTGTGTGGACTGGGACAAGTTGCTCCCACTCTGCCCTCAGTTTCCTGATGTATAAAATGGGGTGCTGACAGTGCCAGCTGTGCTGTGGGACTCGATGATGTATTGATAGGTAGTGCCTGGCACGCGGCGAGGCTCAGGGAGTTGCTGCTACTGCTGATAGAGTCCTAGGACCTTTTCCTCTGAGCCAGGGAAAGAGCTGGGCCTGGACCAGGATGACCCAGCCCTTCTCTCTGGTCCTGTCTAGCCCTCGTTCCTTCTGACTTCCTCCTCTGGGGGCACTTGGCATCATTTTCAAGTGGTATAAAGGTTTCAGAGCTGCTGATTCTGAGGGGTGGACAGCAGAAGGGGCTTCCTCCTGGTTCCCTTTTTCTTCTCTCAGATCTGGCTTCTGGAGACTTCTCCCATCCTAAGGTGAAACTGCCCAGAAAGAGGACATGGCTACTGAACAGAGGGAAGCAAGGTCTCAGGTGAGTTCATTGCCATCTCAGGTCTTAGAGATTGATGGGTTTTTTTTTTGTTATTTTACCCTTAAACTGAAATTTTCTCCCCAATACAGTCTTCACCAGGATTTGGAGCCCATGTCCTTCTGCCTTGGAAGAGTTGGTCCACCCTGGTGGATGGTGGATTGCATAGGGAATGCTTGCCTCCAACCCCCCAATCCATGGCCTGTGTTTCTCTTTTTTTTTCTAATAGACACTCTTTTATTCATTAATCTCAATTCACTGTATGATTAGTGAATTGATAGGTAAGATGCCACATGTCTTATACCACTTGGGGTCAGAACAAACAAACATGCGCACTTGGCAGAGTTCCTTTCTGGCCTGTCTCCTTTGCTCAGTCGTGTCCCCCTCCCTACCCTTGGCCAGAATGCTTTTCTTTTTCTTTCCGCCCCTGAGAAATCCTCATGATACCTTCGCCAGGCTTTTCCCAGTCCATAGTTTTTAGTTTTTCTCCATCTTAACTTTCTGGATCATGTGCCTTGCTTCTGTCACTCTCTTGAAAACTGATGTTGACCTGCCATTTTCATCTTTATGTTGTGAGAATGAGGGTGGGACCCCATCCAGGTGAGCCACTGTGTGAACAAAGGATAGCCATGCTGGTGGGGACATAGATGGAGAGGTCTCTTGACTCCAAGAGCAGAGAGAAGACTCCTCAGGAAGCAGCAGTGTATGGGGTATCATGGGATATTGGTAGTGGAGAGGCAGTGTATACGGTGATTCCTCAGTGGGGCTTTTGAGCCAGATGGCCAGGTTTGTGCCCATCTCCTCTGTTGCTGTTAATGGGTCTTGGGCAAAAAACTCCACCACTCTGTGCCTCAGTTTCTTACCTCTCTGTGCCTCAGTTTCTTCACCTGTAACATGAATACAACAACTGGGCCTACCTCAAAGGGTAGATGAGAGGATCCTGGGAGTTAGTGCATGGAAAGCATTCTTATCAGGGCCGGGCACATAGTAGATGTTCAATATGTGGTGATTGTGGTAGCTAAACGATATTATTCTAGTTCATGATGTCTATCTATCTACTGTTGGTAGATAGAAATGACTATGCAGTGTCCTTCCTTTACTCATCCTCATCTAACAATAGTAGTTAACGTTGCTGGGGAATATCCTGAGGGCTTCACCTTTGTTCTCACTCTCATAGCGAAGCAGAAGTTATTACCCCCATTTTACACTTGAAACTAAGGCTCAACGAAGTCAGGTAACCTGAAATCAAACCCAGGTATGTCTGGCCTCTAAGTTCATGTTAGTTATCATCCAGTCTTTCCTCTGGTACATCTTTCAGAAAGCAGGGCAGGCCTGGCTCCCAAATGACCAGAGTTCTCTGCAATGTGATGTTGTGTATCTTTTGGACCCATGAAATGTGGTAGTGGTTGATCTTCTGAGACTGTGGCTAGGGCCTGCCTCTGCATATTTGGGCTACTTTTTTCTAAGCCCTTCCCATTCCATTCCAACAGAGCCAGGCTGCTCTCTTACCCAGAATCTTCTCCATCCCTGCTTGTGTGTCCTATGTGACATTTCTCCCTAACCTCACCTGCTGCCGATATGTCAGTACTATGTGGACTTGTGTGTAAAACTCAGTGACAGGACGTTTAAGACCAGAGAGAGAATATACCCACCAAGTGCTGGGTTAAAAGAAAACTTCAGTTATCGTCTTGTCTCTGCCATTGATAAAGTATGTGACCTGGTGTCTTAACTGCCCTGGACCTTGTGTTTCTCATCTCTAAAATGAGGATTGAACTAGGAAATAGTATATGGTCCTGTCCAGCGACACTTTTCTTGTTCAAATTGTTTCATGCGTTTTTCTTGTCTGCCAGTTGGATTGTAAATTGTTTTGAGGGCAAAGATCATTTCTTGTATTCCCTGCCATGTGCCAATAAATTATCTTATTATACATGCACTGCATGTTAATGATAAAAATCTCAGAGAATAAAAAAGTAAAATCACTCTTACCCCAACATCTTGAGATAATCATGGTCATACCTTTGGTATGCAGCCCTCAGAATAATTTTCTGTGTACCTTTATTTATTTATTATTTATTTATGTACATGTGTACATATGTATGTATGTATATTTTTATCATTTTAGCTTTTACTTTGATAAAATATACATAAGATTAAATTTACCACTTTAATCATTTTTGAGTATATTGGCATTAAGTACGTTCCCAGTGTTGTGCTACCATCACTACTCTTTACCTCCATCGTATGGATTATCATTTATTACTTAACCCTATGAGATAGGCGTTGAGAGGCAGTTCCTTGGATTGGAATTCTACCTCTACGACTGACCAGCTGTGATATTGTGATTTATAATACAAAATATATATTTGGTCTTTGTCCCTGTTCCTGGCACATAATTTCCAAAACCCTTGTGATTTCCTAAGTGGTTAGTAATATATGCTTTTTATCCCTGAAATTACTTCAGAGCAATGAAGGTACAATGGGTGTGTTTTGTATCCACACCAGAGTTTATGTTAATGAGGTTACTTTTGTACCCCACCTAAGGATGCGGGCTAATTGCCAGGGGAACCAACCTTGATTAAAGTGTTGGAATTTTCAGTCCTGCCCCCCAATAACCCCTCTTATCCATCTGTCACCACCCTAGGAGATGAAAATTGAATCAGTCGCCAATGGTCAACGATTTAATCAATCATGCCTATGTAATGAACCTCCATAAAAACCCAGAAGGGTTCAGAGTTCTTCCAGGTTGGTGAACATGTAGAGAGTCAGAGAGAATGGTGAATCCCGAGAGAGCATGGAAGCTGTGCACCCCTTCCCTATGCCGCTCTTTCACCTGCCAGTTCCTATATCTTCTTTTATAATAAACCAGTAATCTAGTAAGTAAATGTTTTCCTGAGTTCTGTGAGCCACTCTGGCAAATTAATCAAACCTGAGGAGAGCGTTGTAGAAACCTCCAACTTATAGCCAGTCAGTCAGCAGCACAGGTAACAACCTGGACTTGTGATTGACATTGAAAGGGGGCCAGTCTTGTGGGAATCTGACACTATCTTCAGGTGTCAGAATTGAGTTTAATTGTAGGACACCCAGCTGGTGTCCCACAATTGCTTGGTGTGTGGAAACCCCCCCACATCTGGTGTCAGAAGTGAAATAGTGTTGTATTAAGAGTAGAGGAGACATGCAGGAGGAGTGAGTTTTTCCTTCATACCAGCTGTGTGACTTGGATATTTCTCTTTGTTTTCTCTTGTGTAAAATGGACACAATAAGAGTACCTTCTTCATAGGGTTGTTGTGAAGATAAAATAAAGATATACACTAAAGGTTAATATAAAGCTCGAAGAATAGTACTTAGCCTGAAAAAAGCATTCAATAAATTATAGCTATTTTAATTTCCATTATTACTGTCCTCAAGCTTTAGGGAGCACAGAGTGCCTTCAGTTATTTAAACTAGCTCCCTCGGTGATTATTGAGGTTGTTTCCATTTCTTTGCTGTTACTAACACCATGATAAATGTCCTTGCATGTGCATTTTTGTTCAGTGTTCATTATCAAACAAATATAGTAATTGGAGAGTTAAAGAGTATGCACATTTTAAAGCTTCTAATGTATGTTACCAAATTGCCAACAGGAAGATTATTCTAATTAACACTCCCACTAATGGCCTTAATACCTCCACACATCTCTTGTAGCAGTTAACTCGGGGCCTGGTTCATACTTCATGCTACTCAGTATATATTTGTCATTGGTCAGTTGTTCATTAAACAAATGACCTGGAACCTTCAGAACCTAGAATAATATAGAAGCATTTCATGGTAGCCCGTCTACTCCCCACTGCCGCCTTTTTCACCCTGTGTGATGGGTGGTCCTGGGTGAGCTGGGATGCTTGTCTCTACAGGTGTCAGTGACGTTTGAAGATGTGGCTGTGTTCTTTACGCGGGATGAGTGGAGAAAGCTGGCTCCTTCTCAGAGAAACTTGTACCAAGATGTGATGCTGGAGAACTATAGTAACCTTGTCTCATTGGGTAAGGAAATCTCCCCTGTAGATACAGAATTCAGAAATTGGGATACCTCAGCATCTGATTTCCTGGATAAAAGCCCTGGGTCATTAAAAACTTTAGCTGAGTTTTGCCTTAGCACTGTGCAAACTGGATCTCCATAAATAAACCTGAAAACCTTTTTCTCCCTCGTAGGTATGGAATTGCCCCATGGATGGGACAATCTACAGAGCTGCACATTAGAAATTCCCTTACTGCAGGCAACATTTTCCCACTATGATTGAACTATGATGTGTTTGCTCATCTCTTAACAGAGAGCATCCCTCAACCTTTTTCTTTGACCCAACACTGGCTTTTTTCAATTCTCTTTTACAGGGGTCAGCAAACTTTTTCTGTAAAGGGCCAGGGAGTAAATATTTTCAGCTTTGTGGGCCACATATAGTCTCTGTAACATATTCCTTTTCTTTTTTTTTTTGAACCATTCTTTGCTCAAGGACCATGCATAAACAGACAGTGGCCTAGATTTGGCCTATGACCCATAGTTTGCTGACTGCTGCCATCTTTCAAAGGGAGTCAGATAGTGTTTTCTCATTTTAAACAAGCTACTTGGTACATAATCCTTTCCACAGATCCCTGTTACAAATATTAATTTAATCTGTACATTTAACATACATTTAACAGTATATACATATTCCCTCTTGCATAGAAAGCTATTAGCACCCTGTTAATCAAGTCTGCATGTTTATCATACTTCACTAACATACAACTAAATGTTACATTGCCCCTTGCTTTTACCCTAACACACCCCTCACATTGTGGGGGCACAACTGGAGCATCCCACAGAAGTTCTCTGTATCATCCTTTGAGTTTTCTGCTCAGATCTCAGATACCTCTTTGTGTCAAGGCAAAATCAAGTATTTCTTTTTCTTTTTCTTTTTTTTTTTTCTTCTTTTTGGTCTATGAGCAGGACTCCCATTTTCCAAACCCGAGGTGATCTCCCTGTTGCAGCAAGGAGAAGATCCCTGGAAGGTAGAGAAAGAAAGCCCTGGAGGCTCCTCTCTAGGTGAGTGGGTGGGGAATCTCTGCAGGCAGCAGTCTGGTAAATGAGTGCATGTGCAACTCAGAGATGTTGGTCAGGGAATTTTCTGCAGGTTCTCAGTCCTCAAGAAGTTTTGGAGAAGGGATGCTAAGGCCCCTAGTCACAAGCTTCCTCTTCTTCTCTGATAATTACTGCACAAGTGAATCTCTCAGGATCTTTTCTCTTGTGATTTCCTGTTGTTTCAGAGGTGGGCTACATTGTCATGCATTCATTCAGCAAACTTAGTGCATTTAAGGAACTGCAGATAATTCATTCAGACTGAAGCTCAGGGTATATGGGAAAAGAAAGAGATGAGGAAGGAAATGAGATTAGAGAGCCAGGTGGGGGCCACACTATGAAGTGCTTTGGTACAGTTCTTAGGGATGGGAACTGTCCATGGATGACTGGAAATAATTCAAGAGTTTCAAGCAGAATAGTTGTATGGTTGTTGATATTTTAGAAAAAATAGTCTGAGTCTGAGATGCTTTAAACGTCCTTCAGTAAAGGCTAAAGAAGCTGAGGTGGGTCCCTACACTGGCACACAGCACCACAGTCAGAAAGCAGCAGCACTGGTGTGGGCAGAGCTCCAAGCTACGTGAAGGACTAAAGCAAGTTACGGTGCATTATTATGACATATCGCCATTTACGTGTAAAGAAAATTACGTGGGTGTTTGTCTATATGCATTATGTGCGTGTAAGTGCCGAGAGAAAGGTCGGGGGACACCTAAGCTGGTAACTAGTTACATTTGGATTGGGACTGAGAATGGGCATTGATGAAAGGGGACTTTAGTTACATACAATGTTATTAAAATTTTCACAGAGAATATATTCATGAGTCCTTATTACACAGTTTCAATTAAATAAGAATGGTTACTTTGGAAACACTGTTGGTCCTAGATTTGAAGTGAGGAAAAACTAGAGGTGGGAACCTTCTGGAGATTATTGCCTAATGGAGGCAAGACATTACCTGGAGGAAGGCATGTGCAGTGAGTTCAGGAAAGAGGAGAGGTCCCTTCATTAAGGGTATAGGACAGGTTCGGTGTGGGATGGGTTTCATTTGAAATGTTAGTGAAATATGGGTAGAGGTCACCAGTGGACAGCTGTAGAAGGTAAACAGGGTCAGAACTCAACAGGGAGGTCAGGGAGCCATCAGCGCAAAGGTGGCATTTGAAGCCTTGAGCTGAGCAGATGAGGGAACGGAGGAGAGGACAGAGTCCCAGGAAACCTCAGTGTTTATGAGGTGGGTTAAGAAGGAAGAATCTGTGGCTGAGCCTGAGAAGAAGTCACCAGAGGAGAAAACTGGCAGATTCGGCTGTCATGGAAGTTGAGGACTGAGAGCTGTTGACTTGGGGAGGCCAGGGCTCTGGGGGAGCCAGGTTCTAAGCCTCGCTCACTGCTTTCCTGTCCCATGATAAACAGCAGTGCAACCTCGGACAGAAGGATGCAGGTCCTGCCCTGGCGGAGCTCAGTGGAGGGGGAGGCTAATCGCACAGAGGGCTGTGGAATGACAGCCTCCGGTGAGGACCTCGGGGGAAGAGCCGCAGGTGCTGTGAGAACGTGGAACAGGAGGGGTGCTGTGGGCAAGGCTTCCCGAGGAAGGGCCGGATCCCACATTGTGAGAAGCATTCAGGCACAGGAAGAGCATGTCCGAGAGTCCAGACAAAGGAAGCCGGTGTGTGGAGACGGGAGCAGGGAGAGGGGGCCGGGACCTGAGAGCCAGGCACAGCCTCTGAGGAGTTGAAGTACCCTGGCCACAAGCCCAGGTTTATATTCTGCAAGGATCAGCCCGCAACCAATGTGGAGCCACCTGGCATGGAGGTAGTAGGACTTGTCTGAGGTTGCCGTCGGGTCCAGATGAGTCAGTGATGACCCCTCACAATGCGGGCCCAGCAGAAGGGCTGTGGGACAGGCTGTCTCGATCCCTAAAGCGCCCACACCTTTAGTAGAGCTCATTCTTCCCCATATAATGTGAGATCTTTTGAGGTGGGAACCACACTTATCTCTCCTTATATCTTTTAACTGTCACTTGGGAGAAATATTCTAATTTTGTGGGAACTGCTAGAGACCACCACAAAGTAAACAGAGAACGCAGGCAGCAGGAAACCAGTGGAGAGTTTAGGAGGGGCGTCAGGTGTGGACTGAGCATGGCGTGGAAGATCAAAGGAAGAGACGGAAGAATTGTTCCCTTTCCATTCGCCTCGGGAGCCTCTGATCCATGAGGAGTCCCCCTTCCTGAGTGAAGTGTTAGTTGGATTAAACTGAATAGAAAGTATGACTGGAGTCGAAAGCTGTCCAGAGAGACCCTGAAGACACCTAGTGGTGATGTCAAGTCCTTCTCAGGTTTGGGAAACTGCCCCCAAAGGAAAACTCTGAGTGGGTGTCTGGAGGAAGTAAGGCCATCAGAGCCAAGCAGTGTGTGCATTTCTCTTGATGGGATGAACCTCCTCTCTTTGGTCAAAGGAGACAGTCTGATGGGGCGTCCTGGGAGTGCTGGCGTGTGGTTGTGTCTCTCCTGCACCCCTGGCGAGTCTCCCATTTGCCTGGACTAAAGTGCCCTTGGAACAGTTTCCCTTCCAAGGGGAGCTCACTCCCCTGTGAGCTTAGGTGAGGGACCTGGATGTTCTTGGAAGTACCTTGATCATTAACTCTAGACCAAAACTAAAAACCAACCCTTTGAACAGCTGGTGACAGAAAAGCTTATGCTTCCAGGGTAGGACTCCTAGAACCTCTAATTGCCTCCAAGTGTGTTTTTAAAATATAATTTTCACTTCAAAACTCCTCACAAATAGGAAAAACAAGACAAAAAGGGAAAACAAACTGTCATCCCTGGATCAGTATGTTTCATGTTGAGAGATGGGAGGAAATGGCTCAAAGGGTACACGTCTCATCTGAGTCTCTTACTTAAGAAATGAGTCCAAAGTCTAATCACTATTCTGGCATATTATGTATATAAGTTATATATATATATATATAATAAGAATAATGTGATTAAATCAACTTGAACGTCTCATGAGTTTGATTTACACCTAACATGAAAATATTCTTTTATTCAAAGAATTTAAAATCCAGGGATGATCTAGGTAAACAGTTACCTCCAATGAAAAGGTGTTTTTCTTTCTTTGTCTTTTTCTCTTCCTTTGTTATATTTATGCAAGAATTCAAGGCAGACTGAACCTGGAAGGGTGGTCAGCTAAGGGGTTGCTTGTGGACTGCCTTCCACTCACCAAGACTTGCTGGGGCTTCATCTGCACAGAGAGTAGGGGTCTTTTTCTAATTTGCAGAAAGGTGCTGTAGGGGTTATAGTGGCAGCCTAATGAAATAACATGCAGTGATTTTAAGGAGTGAATTTCTTACAAGGTGAAAGTTGAGCCCAAATGCTCTGTAGCCCTGTTTACTATGTTTGATTTAGTCTTGCTCTCATCCCCTGCGCTCCTCTCCTGCCACCAACATCTACTCTCCTTGTAGCTGCCAGAATGGTCTATTTAAAAGATAGATCAGGTCACCTCACTCGCATGCTCAAAGCCTCTAGTGGCTTCTATCACATAAAACACAATCCAAAGCCCCCAGCGTGGCCCTTAGAGGCCTTTGTTGTCTGGCCCCAGCTACCTCTTCGCCTTCACCTCCTTCCTCTCTGCCCTTCATTGGAGAACTCTAATCACCCTGGCCTCCTTGTAGTTCATCAGGAAGGCCAAGCAAGCTCCCACCTCAGGGCCTCTGCACTTGCTTTTTCCTCTCCTGGACCATTCTTCTTCCTGATGGCCAGGAGCCCACTTGACTCACTTCCTCACACTATACAGGTTTCTGCTCAGATGGCACTTTGTCAGTTAGACACAGCTCATCCTTTGTTCTTTGTCCTCCACAGGACACAGGTCCTTTGTCCTCCACATTCTTTATCCCCTCACCATGCTTCATTTTCTCTCAGAGTACTTATTACTGCAAAATAGTACATATTTATTTATTATCAGCTCTTCCTCTGGATTGTAAATTCCCTCATGCTGGGTTGTCTGTTTCATTTGTTCCCATGTCCCCAGTACCTAAAATAGTGTCTGGTCAGAGTCAGCTTCCAGTTAGTGAATGTATGAATGACTTGTTTAGGTAGTCGTGATGGCGACAGAAAAAAGGGAACCAGTTGCAGAGATATTTGGCAGATAAAAGCAACAGGACTTGGAGATGGTTTAGATATGGAAGATAGAGGAGATGGAGTTGTCAAGGATGCGTGCTTGGTTTGTGGTTTGTTCTGGGATGGACAGTGATATCATTCACTGAGATAGTGGTGCTAGGAGATCAGATTTGGGGGATGGTATAAATATGGTTTTGGATGAATTCAGTTGTCTTTGGTTGACCCAGTTATTCAAGTGGAGATGTCAAATAGCCTGTTTGATTTGGAGTTCCACCCCTTATAGTATACCCTGGGCATTAAATGTAAATTTGGGAGACCCTGTCACTAAAGATAATTGAAACAGTGGTTGAGTTTGAGTTAGCCTTTGGAGTGGATTCAGAGTACAGCAAGAGCAAGAAAGAGCCTAGGACTCAATCTTGAGGAACTGTGGCATTTCATGGCTAGGCAGAGAGAAATGAACCCATAGGGAAGACAAGGGTAAGGTGTACTATAGAAGGAAACTCGGGAGTCTCGTGTCATTGAAGTCAAGTCTCATAAAGGATGGTATCAGTAGAGGTAGGGAAAAGTAGATGAACTTGAGACATATTTAGATGGCAGAATAAACAAGTCTTGGTAATTGATTAGCGGAGGGAGAGGTGTGAAGGATACCTTTTAAAGTTTTGATTCAGAACTGGTGCCAATTACAGAGACAAACAGGTTATACAGTTTGGGGGGAGGAAATAATCATAAATTCAGTTGAGCTGTCTTTGAGACACTCAAGTTGCTGTTTTGAGCTGGGTTTTGTATAATTAGGTATGGAGAGTAGAGAAGTCTTGCCTAGAGTATGTTTATAGATGAAGCTGGCCTGAGGAAAGGGTACAGAGTGAAAAGAATCAGGGGCCTAGCACTCAAACCTACGGAACTCCAAGGATTAAAGATCAGGTAGAGGAAAATCAGCACACAAAGGAGATTGAAGCTGGTGGAACATGAGAAGAATTTGGAGGCAAGTTCAGGGTCACTGTAGCTTAGGTAGTGAGCATCTGAAGGAAAATGAGGGGTCACTATCAGATGCTGCTGAGAGGTAAGTTAGGTGGGGACTGAAGAGAGCATCTTGCCTTTGTCACATGAAGGTCATGGTTGCCTTAGAGTAGTGGTAAGGACAGAAGCCAGAATGGAGCCCATGAGGGGTGAGTGAGCAGGAGGAGATAAATATGTGTGGGATATGACAAGGTGAGATGTAACAAGGAGGCAGTAGCTGGAGAGCTCTTCTATGCAAATATAAACAAATATTTCTTGTTTTTCTCTGTCCACTCAAATTATATTATACAGCACACATTATTCTGCCCCTTTCTCTTGATATATATTGAAACTCTTTCCATGTCAGTACATAAAGAGCTTCCTCATTCTAAGGAGTAGTTCTACGGCCTTCAGCTAGCTCTCTTCTTGGCTGGCAGAAGAGGTGATTTTGGTTGTATGTGGCTTTGGATAATGTTACCCCATTGGGTCCAGTTTGGGCTAGAATGTTATAAATGCTGTGGTTTCTAATTAGCAATATGGATATTGGTTTAAAGCTGTACCTTTATCGTGTACCCATATGATGTCCTGGTGTATTACAGTTAGAGTTAATCCAACTGTCCATCAAAGGAATCTGGTTGAATAAGCTGAGGGACATTCTCATGGTGGAATTCTCACTGTAAATAAGAATGAGGAAGAATTCTGTAAATTCCACTGTGGGGTGATAATATTACTAAGTAGGGGAAAGTGCAGAACAGAACAGTGAGAGTAGGAGTTTTATCAAAGGAAGGAGGAGATACCAAAAAAGAAAAAGTGTATATTTGCTTATATTAAAAAAAAATAGAGAAGCCAAAGAAAAAGGATAAAAGCAGATCTATAAAAATGGTTACCTATAAGGTGAAGGAAGAAAAAGAAAAAGGATTGAGAGAACAAGGATAGAATGTAGAATTTTTTTAAGGTACCTTGTTTTTATAATGTTGACTTTGGAACCATAAAAATGTTTTATAGGGCTTCCCTGGTGGTGCAGTGGTTGAGAGTCCGCCTGCCGATGCAGGGGTTCGTGCCCCGGTCCGGGAAGATACCACATGCCACAGAGCGGCTGGGCCGTGAGCCATGGCCACTGAGCCTGCGTGTCCAGAGCCTGTGCTCCACAGCGGGAGAGGCCAAAACAGTGAGAGGCCCAACTACCGCAAAAAAAAAAAAATTATAAATTATAAAACAAGATTAAACAAAAATGAAAAAGTGTTCCATAAATATTGAAAGCAAAATGAAACAAATGACCCTAATTGTGTTTCAGGTTGTTGGCTTAGTCACAGAGAAAAATTATCTCAAATGCTTTTAAATCACAGCAGCTTGAATAAAGATCCTTAGTGATTTATATAAATATTATGGTTTATAATAAGAAATATATATTTGGTACAGAGCTACTAAAACCCTGGGAATTCCTAGGTGATGAGAGCCACAAAGGTGTCTTTGTTATGTTAATGAGGTTTCTTTTGGACCCTATCTTAGGATGGGGCCTGGTTGCCAGGACCAATCATGTGATGAGAGGTTTGAAACTTGACCTCCAGGGAGGGGAGGGGGACTGGAGGTTGAATTAGTTGCCAGTGGCCAATGATTTAATCAATCGTGCCTGTATAATGGCGCCTCCATAAAAACCCAAAAGGACAGATTCAGAAAGCTTCTGGGTTGGTGAATATGTGGAGATCTGGGGAGAGTGGTGTACTTAGAGAGGGCTTAGAAATTCCATGCCCTTTCCCCATACATTGACCTGTGCATCTCTTCCATCTGGCTGTTCCCAAGTTATATCCTCTTATAATTAACTGGTGATCTAGTAAGCAGAATGTTTCTCTGAGTTCCATGAGCCACTGTAGCAAATTAACCAAACCTAAGAAGGGGGTCGTGGGAACCTCTGATTTATAGCCAGTTGGTCAGAAGTACAGATGATAACCTGGGTTTGTAACTGGTGTCTGAGGGAGGCAGGGTGCAGTCTTGTAGGACTGAACCCTTAACCTGTGGGATATGATGCTATCTCCAGGTAGATAATGTCAGAGTTGAGCTGAATTGAGGACACCCAGTTGGTATCCAAGAATTGCTTATTATTGATGTGGAAACCGCCCCCCCACCACCACATTGGAATTGGGTGAAGAACATGCAATTAATACCTTACAGGCAAAAATAACTTCAAACAATAATGTTGATTTTGGTGGTTATAATAAAAATATGTGGTTATGTTTACAAATAGAGTTCTTATCTTTGGGAAATGTGTTCTGACGTATTATTGATGAAATGATATAATACAGAATTAGCGTACTTTAGCATATGCTAATGAAAGAGACGTAAGGAAGTTGTATTAATTTTCTCAGCCTGCTCCAACAAAGTGCCACAAACTGTGTGGCTTTAAACAACATAAATGTATTGTCTCACAGTTTTGTGGGACCATGCTCCCTCTGAAACTCCAGGTAGCATACTTGCTTGCCTCTCCCTACCTTCTGGATGTGGCCAGTGGTCCTTGTTCCTTGGCTTGCAGCTGCATCACTCCAGTCTCTGCTTCTCTTGTCACTTGGTGTTCCCCTGGGGTATCTTGACATGGTTTTTCTGTGCTTGCCTGTGTCCAAATTTCCCTTTTATAAAGACACCAGTCATATTAGAACCTACCCTAATCACCTCATCTCAACTTGATTGAATCTGCAAAGTTACTTAACCTTACCAAATAAGGTTATATTCTGAGTTATTGGAAATTAGGACTTCAACATATCTTTTTTGGGTGATGCAATTCAACCCATAATAAGGTAATAGATGAAACAGCATTAGTGATTGTTGATGCTGGCTTGGCAATTCATTGTACAATTCACTCTACTTTTGTACATGCTGAACATCTTCCATAATAAAAAGCTTTAAAAATCAGAATTACCAACAACAGAATTTCTAAAACAGCATTTCTCTTTTTCACCAACACAGGCATTCTGGAATACATTTACAGATGTGTAGTTCTGCCCCCATCGTGGTGTTGTGTGTAATTCTCGGCATATAGCTCCCTCAATTCTCTGACTCTAGAAAACCTTATGAGACTGCAAATGCATGTGACATTTTTATAGGAATAATTTTGAATCTGACCACCTGTAGGATAAGGTGGGAAGGATATAGGTCTGGAAAGTTGGCTTGGGTTCAAAGATTTTGATGCTGCCTTTAGCCCTCACACTATCCCTCCATCTAATCTATGGCTAATCCTTTAAAATCCCATTTTAGATATTTCTTCCCCCAAATTCTGGCCACCACTAGTACGCCTTCCCAGCTTGTACCTGCTACTATCTGAGGGTAGTTTGGATGTTGTTGTGAGCTCACATTTTCATCCATTTCTGTCTTGTGTTTTTGTTGTATAAATTACCACACTTCTCCTTTTTTGTCTCTAATGCCAAACTGGGAGCTCCTTAAAGAAGTTAACTGTTTCTTTTCATTACCAGATCTGGAATGTCTTGTGGATCACATGCCTAAGATAGAGCCTGACATGTTGTAGGTGCTTTTTAAGTATTTGATGAATGAATTAAATAAGGAGCAGTCAATGCTTTTTGAAATAATAAGAGGAGTTCTATATAGTAAGAAGGTTAAGTTCAGTGGGAAGTAATACTAGAAAGGTGAGAAACAGGTCAGAGGATCAAATTGAAGGTCAGTAGCAATAGTCACTATTGAGTAAGGAGATCCTGAACTTGGATGTATTAATGATGGTTGTTAGAGACATCTTAGTGAAGAGATTCAAGGGAATTTGATGACTGACTAGACTTGGAATGCAGGGGAGAGAAGCTTCTGAGATGAAACTAAGAATTCATGGCAAAGGAGCTGAAGAAGTTATGATATAATTCAGAACTTGGAAACACAAAAAGAGTTTGAAGGGAATGCACTGGATTCGGATTTGGACAAGCTGAATTTGAAGAAAAATACTCAAGAGTCTAGCAGGCAGCTGGAAATACCTCTGTAAAGTGTTTTGAGGCTCAGGATAGTCATTCAGATAGGAGGTGTGGGAGTGGATGAAATCATCTAGGGAGAGAAGGTTGAAGAGAGACTCACAGAGTTTCATAAGCACCAAGGGAGGAGAAACTAGACCTAATGACAGGAACTAGTCAGGGTGGTGGTCATTGGCAAAATCACCTGTTCTCTAAACTTCTGACCTAAGTCATAACCTTGTTCATGAGTTAGCTCAGGCCCAGGCTTGATTCTGGGAGAGAGCAAAAGCTGAACTGCACTTCAGGAGACATATCTTAGACCTACAGAAAACTTTAAGCAGACCATAAAGAACAGTTAGGATGTCCATAATCCAGGACTCATGTCCCCTTCATTGGGAAACATGACTGTTTTAAGTTATTAGTCCCATTCTGGACTAAGGCATTGGCACTTGAAGTAGAGTTGAGGTGAGTTTCCCAGTATTGGTATGGACCCTTGTAGCTATAATTACTTCCATTAAAAAATAAAAACTCCCCATGTCCTGTTTCTCTATTCTCCTTTAAACAGAACTTTTCAAAAGCATTTCTATACTTGATGTCTCCATGTTCTCACCTCCCATTGTTTCTTCTGTGCACTCCAGTAGGGCTTTCTTCCTTACTATTCCATGAAAAGCAGTTATTAAATCCCAGACAGTCTCCATCTTGGCACAATCAGGGTTAAGTTTTTAATTCTTAAATTGTTTAACAAAGTTGATCATTGCCTCCTCACTGGAGTATTTTCTTCCATTGGTTTCTGGACCACCATACTCTTCTGCTTTTCTTCCTTTTCTTGCCCTCTAGTATTACAATGCCTAAGTGATTTTTTCAGTTCTTCACCTTTTTTTTCTTTTTTGGCTGCGTTGGGTCTTCATTGCTGCGCACGGGCTTTCTCTAGTTGCAGCAAGCGTGGGTTCTTTGTTGCAGTGCGCGGACTTCTCATTGTGATGGCTTCCCTTGTTGTGGAGCACGGGCTCCAGGTGCACAGGCTCAGCAGTTGTGGATCATTACCTGGTCCATAGTACGCAGTTAATAAATATTTGTGAATGGAAAGGATGTCTCCAGCATATGCAAAGATAACAAAATAAGAAAAAAACATGTAGTGCTCCAGAAACTGCATGTCGTTCCGTATACATGGCAAGAAACCAGGGGAAGGAGATGAGTACCGAGGTGAATGAAGGTCAGATCATGAAACACCTTGTTGACCATGTTAAGTACTCTGGACCTTACTTATATACAAATCATTGAAGATAAGTTGGAGGATCTTACAGAAGTTTGCAACATGGTAAGATGTGGATTTTAGAAAGATTACTGCGGCTACAGTGTGGAGACTGAATTGACAGCAAGATTTGAGGTGGGGAGACTAGTTAGGAGTCTATGGTGGAACAGTAAAGCATGAGAAACAGAGTACCATTTAGGTACCCGAGCCCAGTGCTCAGGCTCTAGTAAAGTTGTTGGTTGTAAAACTGCAGTCTTTACATACAGACCTAAGGCAGGGTCTCTAACTTTGCCTCATAAACTACAATCCAAAATTTTGGAATCTTGCTATCTTCTTCCCAGCTCGTGTAGTAACCTAGAACCAATGACTGATGTTCACAGGGAAAGTACTCCATTTTTACCACTGCCTCCCACACTTGTGCCCAAATAATGTTATTGAAATTTGGATCACTTAAGCAAGACTTAGATGGACAAGGAAATTGAAAGATTGAACAGAAAATTAAAAACTCCTCTTTCTGTTACAACAAATAGTAAAGGTTAGAGAGCAGATAGGTTTTGTGATTGGCTAAGTGAAAAAGAGCTATTACACAAAATGCACATTATGGTCTCTTCCAGAAGATGTGGTTCCTAATGTAATGAGTGATTTATTGATACTTATCTATATATGTATTTTAAAATGAGTGTTATTCTCACTTGCTCGGCTTGGCAAATATCAGTGCCTTAAAAAAAATAGTAAAGATGGTGCATATAAAATTAGTCAGAGAGGGTGTGTAGAGTGGGGGAAAAATTCCCAAACCCTAGGGAAAGCAGTTTTAAAGTGGAAATAGAAAGTTACCTATGAAGGAAACTGAGAAGTTAACACTGGTAGAAGAAAAGAGAAAAGCAGAATATATTATGTTCACCAAGCAGAGAGAATCTGTAAACAGGTGAGAAAGTGAATGTCAGATAGGAATCTCAAAATACAGTGAGTTGCAAAGGAGCCCTTTAAATGGTTACTCTAGCCCAGGAGAAAATGCCAAAATATATGTATACCTATTCCCCACCATAATTTAATATTCAATGAATTGTGTCCTTACCCAACTTTAAAATTTATTGAATTTAATTCTGTTTTTTACCACCTTATCATGTTAGCCCTTTTTACCTTTTTATGTTTATTCCTGTCTTATTGATCTTTGACTCTTTTCTGGGCTGCTTGCATAGCATCTCCTGCTTGATAAATGAGCAAGGCTGCTTTCTTATCTTGCAACTTTTGGCTTCATGCCTACCTGTTGGCACCTCTGTAGATTAATTCAGTAATTACTTCCTGTTTGAACTGGCTCTGAAACCCTCCCACTGCTTGTATGATGTACTGTCCTGGAAGGCAAATTCTCATGCAAGTCTTGAATCCTCTGTGTGTGTGTGTGTGTATGAAATTAATATATAAATAATTGAGATTATTTGACATTGTTCAAATTAGGTATATATAAGTTATTAAGGAAGGTTAACAAAACAAACATTTTGTGTATAATTCAGATGCCATTAGGAGGATCTGTAGGTTAATAGGGCATGCTAATCTGCTTGCAGAGAACATTAGGGTAGAAAAGGAAAGTGAAAAATATTTAGATATAGATAAATATAATTACATATATAGAATATATAGATATATATTTTTAACACTGTGGTGAGTGCCTATAATTACAGGAATGATCTCTGGAAACTCACAGTCAAGAAGGGACTCAGAGTTAACTTTTGAACTGAATCTGAAGGATACAAAGGAATTTGGCATGAGGGAAAAGGGATGAAGACTTTCCAGATTAGGAATGATTACACAAAGAAGAAAAATGTCATGAAGATAATTTAGGATTCTATCATAGGCTTTGGACTCTGATCCCAGGCTGCCTTTTCCAATTCATGCCTCCCCTTTGAATCCCTCTTCTCCATTTTCCATTAGCCAATTCTTCTGATCACTCTTACACTCACCCTCTTTAAATGGGTTTGTTTAATCTTTTCTCCACCCTGTTGTTCTCAACTCCTGTTGATTGTTTCTCTGTACTGCTTAAATCTCCTAAGTTTTTCTTCTTACTGTTTTTGGCCATATACCAAGACCTTATTTAAATACCATCAATATTCAGTCTATACATTTAGTCTCAGTAGCCAAATGCTGTATCACATGGAACATCTTCAGTTTTTTCTTTCCCTTCCAGGATGGAAGAACAGTTATAAAACCACAAAGTCAACTCAAACACAAGGTTCTTCATTTCAGGAGCTGATAATGAAAAGATCTAAAAGGAATGGACCCTGGGACTTCAAATTAGAAAACCCCTTCAAATATGAAGACAGATTAGAGAAAAAGCAGAAGAAAAAAGAAAGTGTTCAGATAGTTCCAGTCGCTCACAAAAAAATCCTCACTGTAGAAAGAAAACATAAAAATACTGAATTTGGCCAAAACTTCAGCCCAAAGTCAGTCCTTGTTAGGCAACAGATGGTTCCCAGAGAAAAAACCCCACCAAAATGTGAAATACAAGGAAACAGCTTCAAACAGAATTCCAATTTATTTAATCAACAAAAAATCAACACAGCCGGGAAACGTTATAAATGTAGTATGTGTGAGAAAACCTTCATTAATACTTCATCCCTTCGTAAACATGAGAAAAACCATAGTGGAGAGAAATTGTTTAAATGTAAAGACTGTTCGAAAGCCTTTAACGAAAGTTCAGCTCTTATTCAACATCAAATAACTCATACTGGAGAGAAACCCTATGTATGTAAAGAATGTGGGAAAGCCTTCACTCTCAGTACATCCCTTTATAAACACCTAAGAACACACACTGTGGAGAAATCCTATAGATGTAAAGAATGTGGTAAATCCTTCAGCAGAAGGTCAGGCCTTTTTATACATCAAAAAATCCATGCTGGAGAAAACCTCTATAAATATAATCCAGGTAGGAAGGCATCTAGTTGCAACACATCCCTTCCTGGATGTCAGAGAATGAATTCCAGAAAGAAGTCCTATTTATGTAATGAATGTGGCAATACCTTTAAGTCTAGTTCATCCCTTCGTTATCATCAGAGGATACACACAGGAGAGAAACCTTTTAAATGTAGTGAATGTGGGAGAGCCTTCAGTCAGAGTGCATCTCTTATTCAACATGAAAGAATTCACACTGGAGAAAAGCCTTATAGATGTAATGAATGTGGAAAAGGTTTCACTTCTATTTCACGACTTAACAGACACCGAATAATTCATACTGGTGAGAAGTTTTATAATTGTGATGAATGTGGTAAAGCCTTAAGTTCCCACTCAACACTTATTATTCATGAAAGAATTCATACTGGAGAGAAACCATGTAAATGTAAAGTGTGTGGGAAAGCCTTCAGACAAAGTTCAGCTCTCATTCAACATCAGAGAATGCATACTGGAGAAAGACCCTATAAATGTAATGAGTGTGGGAAAACATTCAGGTGTAACTCATCCCTTAGTAATCATCAGAGAATTCACACAGGAGAGAAACCATATCGATGTGAAGAATGTGGGATATCTTTTGGCCAAAGATCAGCTCTTATTCAACATCGAAGGATTCATACAGGAGAGAAGCCCTTCAAATGTAATACATGTGGGAAAACCTTTAGACAAAGCTCATCACGTATTGCCCATCAGAGAATTCATACTGGAGAGAAACCCTATGAATGTAATACATGTGGGAAACTTTTCAATCACAGGTCATCTCTTACTAATCATCATAAAATTCATATTGAAGAGAACCCCTAGAAAGTAGGTTTGCATGTGTGACATTCTGAAACCAAAGCTCATCAGAATACATGAAAGTGATGTAATAAATGTAATGGGTATGAAAAGCCATTCTATGATTAAGTCATCAAATAATAAATTCCAAGGATAAACCTATGTAATAGATAATGAGAAAAGTGGAAATTGTTCAGTCCTATCAGACACTTTATAATAACCTAAAATGAAGAATTCCTGACTGGAGACATTGACTTTGGGCATTTGTAGAATAGTTGTTTTCTCTACAGCATCGCATGCTGCATATCATATGTAATTGTTGTAAACATCTGGGTGATGAGGGGAAGTGTGCACTGGATTTCCTGTTAAACTGTAAACTTAATACTTTTTTTAAAATAACTGACATTGTAATAGTATATAAAAGATGTGGTCAAAGAAATTATACATTTTTAGAGAAAAGGACCAAATGAAAGGTAAAAATGAATTGTAAACTACCTCTCACTTTCTGGGGTTTGTCCTTTTCCTGACTTGATGTCAAACTTTGTGCATGGATTTCATTTAAAAGTAGAAATAAAAGTCTGTTCTCTTCCTTTGCTCTTCTAGTAATTTCTGTGAATTGGAAATTTTCTACACAATTTTTAATTCTGTTCTCAGAATTATTTTTTTTGCTCTGAAGTCATTTATTGTGAAATTATACATGCTATATACTGTGAGCTGTCATCTTAAGTATATTAAATGGAAAAATAAGCGATTTTCAAGTTTAAAGCTATTAAATTATATTTAATATATATTATACATATATATTTAATAACATATATTCTAAATTCACAGCAGAAGGGGCTGTCAAAAGTAGTTTAATGAATCTAGCATATGTGCCAAAATATTGAAAGGTACATCAATCACTTCATGAAATAAAGAGTATGTTTTTCCTACTTGGTGTTCTCTAGTGTCAAACAATTTTAAGAAAACAAAAGGAGTAATTTATAAGCAACTCAGTAGTTTGGTTGGTTGGTTGTTTGAGTCCCAGCTTTGGGACAGGTACTATGCTGCACACTGGGAATTTTAACAAAAAAGTCACAGGCCTTCAAGAAGCCATGAATGGAGGAAAGGGGATGGAGGACTATCAGATGAGTAAAGCAAATTATTATGTCACTGTATGTAAGTGTGGTTGTTTAAACAGGCAAATAGATAGGTTGTGACAATATGTTGCAGTGCAAGAAAGTTGTAGAGATGTGGACATGATGCAGGAGAGATTGAATGTAACCAAGGAAACCTGGTGACATCAGAGAAAGCTTTCCAGAGGCAATGATGCCTGAGCCAGGTTTTGAAAGAATAATAAGAACTCTCCAGAGGATGAGATAAGCATTCCAAATAGGAGAGGTAGAGGTGAGTAATACCATGACACCTTTATGGAAACTCAAGTATAGAACTAATGAGCAGGAGAATGGCAGATGTTAAAGTCTGAGTAGAAGGCAGAGGCCAGATAACAAAGGGCCTATTTGCCATGAAAAGAAGTTTGCATTTTATCCTGAAATTGATGGAGTCAGTTAAAAATGTTAAGCAAGGAACATTGTTCTGGCAACGATGTATAGAGGGTGTATTTAGTATGTATTAAAGCTGTATAGACTGATGCCTAGAAATCTGGGCTATGGTAATTCAAGTGATAGGTGGATGAGAGTCCAAACTCAAGCAGGGATAGCATATATGGAGAACAGGAGACAAGATAATGGATTAGAAACAAGACATGGTGTTCGCAAGCAAACAGATGAGGTTGGTGAATGAGAAGGCTAAGCTGACTCGAAGGTAGGGTTGCCAGGTATCCTGTGTATACTGGATAAGTCTCGTATTGAATGATTTTGAACTGCATCCTGTATTGATTTTGTCAGGTCACCCTTATTGTAATAAGTTGTGCTTTTTCCCAATAATGAAAATCGAGCAGTTGAAACTATTTTTCTGCTTCAGTAATTGGCACTTAAATTACTTAGGTGGCAATGCTAGCTGAAACTTGTATCTCCACAAAGACCGAAACAATCCCTTATAGTCTCTCTCGTGTTTTTGGCTGAGGAAAGACCAAAGTTGGGGGGCCGGGGTGGGTGTAGGAGAAGGTAAATAAGAATTGAGAGTCTTCTTTTCCATATTAAAGAAAGGAAAAGACTTCTTTTTGTCAAAGTCTCAAGTTGTAAGCAAGTAATCACCATTAATTAGAGATTACTTTGGATCAGTACACATGCTCTGAAAATCAACAGTGGCCATGCTTCTGACAGTTAGCAAGTTAAAGAGACTTCAGCTTCTGAAAGTCAGCCAATTTGTTACTATCCCATGCCTGTAGACAAGTCAGTCAGCAGATACCTCAGTCTAGTGACCATACTTCTGAAAGTTTGCCAGTCAATAACAGCCTTATTTCAGTGATCACACTAACATAATTGAAAGTCTGTCAATCAATAAACACCCCTGCTTCTGAAAATCCACCAATCCTTGAACCAAGCTTCCCAAAACCTTGTATGGGATCAGCTGTGGCTTTCTTTGGGAAGGTTCTTCCTTGCGAATACAGCTCTCGCTTGCAGCCATACATGATGTCCACCTTTTCCTCATCACATATCAAAGTTCAATTTATTGTTAGTTGGTAACAACTTCTACAGTTCAACCCCAATTTACTGTTATAACTTTAGCCTCGTCAGTGACAGACGTAATCATGATGCCATGAGACTATCAAATTCAATATTTTCAATTTCTGTGGTGTTTGCTATCATCTAGTATTTGAAACCCAAATGCAAATGTAAATTCATGATTAATTTTCAGAACATTGGTTATCTATTAAATGAGAGAAAAAATCCTTTTGAAACCTTTTCCACAGCATGAAACTGTTCATTCAATATGAAAAAGTGATAGAAAGTCATTTATAAACCAGTATCTATTAACAGCTAAACCTAAGAGATATATGATTATCTCAGCTATAAACAGATAAAATACATTTTCTAATTAAAACAAATTCGGATGAAAATAAAATAATCACAGCAGAAGTTGTAATGACCGTCCACCTTGTGTATCACCATTATCAATCTTTTCAGCACAAATGACTGATCAAACAAACCAGGAGTATTTTCTGATTCTAAAATTGCAAAAAAATTTTAAGTGCGAGGATAAAATGCTGCAACAATAAAAAATGTAATAGCTCTATTTACTATTACAGAGATTATTAAAGATCTAAAATGCCTTGTCTTTTTACAACACAGCCCAAGTTGCAAGTAATCACAATACTGAAAAATAAATCCCTTGTATGTTTTTCTCGTGAAAAAGGCTTGCTTAGAAGGCTGCTGCTCACTTATTGAGTTAATGAGAAGTGTACTGCTTTTCATAGATAATACAAATGCAAATTATGATGGATGTACAAAAGTGCAAACAATTTATTCAAAGTTGAATCAAAGTGTAATGGATTCTATGCAGGGTGTTGGCTATCTTGCCCATATTCTGCATTTCTGCATAATTCTGCACAGACAACAACTGATATTCTTTCTGTTGACACTGGAGTACTTATTGTGAAGCTGTTGCATTACTTCAGCATTTAAACATGTGAACAGTTAAAGAATTTTTGTGATTTTGTTTGCATTTCATAATCTTCAACTTTCTAGCATTCAGAAACTTGTTTGGAATTCCTGTTTCAGCTATGACATGTAAACAGCTTGCAAGTGATCGCTTGTATCCTTACAACAAGAAACATTTGGGCAGGCTGAAAATCAGTGACTTTTCTTTTATCTTCCTGAGAACTGAGGTTGGTGGGCAAATTGCAACACTGAAATCTGGAGAGACAGGCATATCCAGAAAGATACAGCCGAGATCTGCTTAACTGGAACAGAAATTACTGAAGCCATAAACTGGTAGAAAGATTTAAATGCTCATTTTGATAAATTGCTGAAGGTTGTGTGGACTGCCTTGAGAGTGAGAAACTCCTGGGGGGGGCCACAGTCTTAAGAGTCCCCCACATTTCCATTGTCATTAGATCCAGAAACCCGGTTGGATTTGCATGGTGGCAACCTGAGAAATATTCCCTCAGGGCTCTAGTGGAAGAAGAGTTACCATTGTGAAATACACCCAGAGTCTTCTCCACCAAAAATGCCTACTCTCCTGGGGAAAAGAGTTTCTAGAGTCTTATGCTAGCTGAGATAAGGACACTCCTTCCACTTTAGCCCCCTCTAACCTTCCTGTCTCACTAAGGAGGAGAAAACAGTCAAATAGATGGGGTTGCGGGGGATTCAAGGAAAATGATTGGGAATGCTGCAACTAGAGGAGGGAGTATAGGGCAAGGAACTTGGGAAAAAGCTATGTCACCCGATAAATATTTGCCCTAGACATAGGCCTACTAAGACTGAGATTTAATTGGAAGATTATAGAATCCTCCTCCCCCATCCCTACCCCCACCCTTACCCCACAGCTTGCCAACATACCAACAACACTGGATTACAGCAGAAAGAGAGATACAGACTCTCCTTGAGGAGGAGTGTTTAGGGAGTGTTTAGTGTTTTGTCAATAGTGGAGACAAAAACAAGGATACTAGAGGGATTTGAAGTCTCTGGCACCTATGGCTGCCTAACTCCTAGCCAAATTAACATAAATCTAGCGGGATAAAGCACCATGACCATGTGGGCTTTATCCCAGAAATTGAAGATGTGTACAGCATAAAAAAAGCATTCAATATAATACATTGCATTAGTAGAATGAGAGCAAAACACACACACACACACACACAACCATCTTGATGCAGGAAAAACATTTCACAAAATGCAAAATCCAGTCATGTAAAATTACTGAACAATTCAGGAATAGAAGGGAATTTCCTTAACATGATAAAGTACAGTGATGAAAAATCCACAGCTAACATCATATTGAATAGTGAAACACTGACAGCTTTCCCCCTAAGATGAGGAGCAAGAGAAGGGTGCCTGATTTTGCCACTTCTATTCAACACTGTACTGGAAGTTGTAGTCAGAGCAGTTAGGCATGGAAAAGAAATAAAAGGCATCCCAATTAGAAAGGAAGAATTTCTCAATTTGCAAATGACATGACTTTATATATAGAAAAGCTGAACAACTACCAAAATTCAATTAGAATTCATAAATGAGTTTAGCAGTGTTTCAGGATATAAGATCAACATGTAAAAATCAGTTTTATTTCTATATGCTAGTAATAGAAAATTTAAAAGGAAATTAAAGCAATTTCATGTATAATAGCATCAAAAATGATAACATACTTAAGGAGAAATTTAACCAAGTAGGTCCAAGACTTGCACACTGAAAACTACAAAACACTGTTGAAATATATTAAAGAAGACCTAGACCTAGACCTAAATAAATGGAAAGATATTTGATATTCATGGATTGGAAGACATAGTATAGTTAAAATGACAAGACTACCAAAATGATTTACAAATTCAATGCAAATCACTATCAAAATTCAAATAGCGTTTTTGCAGAAGTGGAAAAGCAGATCCTAAAATTCATATGCAATTGCAAGGGATCCCACATAGTGGAAATAATTTAGAAGACGAACACATTTGGAAGAAGAACACTTCCCAGGTTCAAAACTTACTACAAAGCTACAGTAATCAAAACAATGTGGTATTGGCATATAGAAAAACATATAGCTCAGTGGAATCAAATTGAGAGCCTACATATCTATGGTCAATTGATTTTTGACAAGACTAAAAAGACCATTCAATGGGGGGAAATATAGTCTCTTCAGTGACTCGTGCTGAGACTACTGTATATCCACATGCAAAAGAATGAATCTGACCCATACCTCAAAACACATACAAAAATTAACTCCAAATGAATCAAAACCTAAATGTAAGTGCTAAAACTATTTTAAAAACTATAAAATTCTTAGAAGGAAACATAGGTGAAACTCTGCATGACCTTGAATAGGGCAACATTTTCCTAGATATGACACAAAACACAAGCAAACAAATTTAATAAATTGAACATCATCAAAATTAAAAAAAAAATTAAAATTTTGTGTATCAAAAGACACTATCAAGAGAATTAAAAGACAACTCACAGAATGGAAAAAGATATTTGCAAATAGTTTCTAAAATCCTCATGTCTGAAATATTTTTTTAACTCATAATTTGACACAATCCAAGTAAAAAACACAATCCAATTAAAAAGGGGCAAAGTAATTGAATAGACATTTTCCTAAGGAAGATATACAAATAGCTAATAACCAAATGAAAAGATGTCTGACATCATTAGTCATAATGCAAGAAATGCAAATCAAAACCACAATGAGATATATCACACCCATTAGGATGGCTATTTTTTTAAATAACAAATGTTGGTAAGGATGTGGAGAAATTGAACCCTTCGGCATTAATGGTGGGAATGTTAAATGGTGCAGCTGCTGTGGGAAACAGTTTGGTGGTGTTAAATACAGAATTACCATAGACCAAGAAATTCAACTCCTAGGTATATACCCAAGTGAATTGAAAACATTTGTTCACACAAAAACCTGTTCACTACTGTTCATAGAAGCACTATTCACAATAGCCAAAGGATGGAAATAACGCAGTATCCATCACTCAATGAATGAATAAACAAAAGGTAGTATATCCATACAATGAAATATTATTCAGCAAGAAAAAGGAATAAGATGCTGATACATGCCACAACATGGATGAATCTTGTAAACATTATGCTAAGTGAAGGAAGCCAGACACAAGACCACGTATGATTCCATTTATGTGAAATATCCAGAATAGGCAAATACAAGAGACAGTAGATTAATGGTTTCCAGTGCTGGGGAACAGATGAATGAGGAGTGATTGCTTCATTGGTACAGGGTTTTCTTTGGGGGATGATGAAAATGTTCTGGGGCTACATAGTGGTGAGGGTTGCGCAAAAGTGATTGTACTAAATGTCACCAAATTGTGTTGACTGAAAACAAATAGAATGCCAGATATTTCTCCAGAAAAAAATAGGTTTATTCAACAGAGAATTACAGTTCAGGGTCTGCAACCATGGCAAGTCACATGCAAGTCCCCCAAATAGAGAAGTAGAACTCAGACATCATCTGCTTCAATTCTGGGAAATCTTTACTTTCAGGTCACCAGATGATGTACAGGTCCAGTCAGGGTGGGAATTTTAGAGTCTTCAGTAAGACTGGGTTGTTATTTGGTCGAAACCAGAGCATTCTCTTGTTATCAAAAAAAAAATATTGAGTTTCCAGTCTTGATTTTCCTTTTTTTCAGGCCAATTGTTGAAATTCTCTGGTCCAGTTTTCCTCAGTTATCATTTGGGGAAATATCCCTTTGGACCATGACAGAGGTTTGGCTGGTTTTGGTCCCTTTAATAGCAGCATTCCTTGTGGAAATGTCAGTAAGATAAATTTCCCTTAGCTTCTAGAGAGTCAAGTTTAGAATGTCCTAAAATCTTAATGGCTAAAGTGGCAGGTAAAAGTGTTGCATCCAATAACACCTAAACATAGGGGCCATTTTAAATTTTATTTCAGCTGGAAGTAAGGAAACCATGTTGCTTCTAGCACATGCCAAAAGCATGAGCTACACCAAAAGCATATCTACTATCAGTATAAGTATTGGCAGTTTTGCCCTTGGCTAAAGTACAGGCCTGGGTAAGAGCTCAAGCCTGTGTAGGCCTATTAGGCTGAATTACCCATAAGTAAAGATGCTGCCTCAACAACCTCAAAGGAAGTTGCAGTAGAATACCCAGCACGATATTTGCCACTGTCACCTTTTAAATAAGAACCATGGGTGAACCATGAGAAACCACTGTTACCCAAAGGAATTTCCTGCAAATCATCAAGTGGAGTCAAGAGGAGGTTCTTCAGGGCTTCCCTGGTGGTGCAGTAGTTAAGAGTCTGCCTGCCAATGCAGGCAACATGGGTTCAAGCCCTGGTCCAGGAAGATCCCACATGCCACAGAGCAGCTAAGCCTGTGTGCCACAACTACTGAGCCTGTGCTTTAGAGCCAGCGAGCCACAACTACTGAGCCTGTGTGCCACAACTACTGAAGCCCACGCTCCTAGAGCCCATGCTTCACAAGAGAAGCCACCACAATGATAAGCCCGTGCACCACATCAAAGAATAGTCACCGCTCGCCGCAACTAGAGAAAGCCCTTTCACAACAACGAAGACCCAATGCAGCCAAAAATAAATAAATAAAATAAATAAATTTCTAAAAAAAGAGAAAGAGGAGATCCTTCAGCGTTAAGCAGTTGTGAGGGACTTCATTGGTGATGGACGGGAAAAGAGTAGTAGTGCTAAGGTTATTACAACATAAAAGAGTTATATGAGGAGCAGTTAACAAAAGGACTTCATAGGAGGTGTGGTGGCTAACTGAGAAATGTTGAGTGTGATGAGAGTTCAGGAGGGTTTCTACTGCATGAGGTACAAAGATGATTAAAGGGGATCCCACAATGATTTTCTTGGTGGCCTCAACCAAAAGGGAAGTGGCTGTAATGGCTCTAAGGTGTGCCACAGGGTCCACCTGCTGACCATAATACCCTATGGGTCAATGGTATCCCAAGGGCATTCCCTTCCTTTTCATATACAAAAAAGAAAAAGAGGATCTGATAACTGGGATTCCCAAGGGCAGGTGGGTTTCTCAAGCTCTCATTTAAGGCCTGAAAGTTTGTTTATGCTGTTTGGCTCTTCCCATAAAACTGGGTCAGAGTTGTCGTTGTTGAGTAAGACACACAGAGGTTTGGCTTTAAGAGAGAAATTTGACTACTAAGAACCTGCTGTATAAAATAAATAATTTAATTTAATTTAAAAAATAGAGAAATTTGGAATACACTTTCAGCAATAACTGACTAGCCTGAGAAAACCTTGCAGTCAATGCTTAGATTGGGGTTTTGGGAAACTCAGGACACCATGAAAGCTATCTGGAAGTAGGTATAGCTTTTGTTCTGATATCAGATGCCCTAAATATCAAACCTGGGTTTGGGCAAATGACAATATTTCCTTGGCAACCTTGTGTCCCTTTAAGGCTAAAAGCTTTAGGAAGTGGGTGCTGTCTTCCTGTGAAGCGGTCTGAGGAGAGCAAAGAAGCAAATCGTCCACATGTTGCAACAAAATAGAACTTCTGGGAACTTTACATTATCCAGATCAGCCTTGAGCATTTTTGAGAAATAAGAGCTCAGTAAAACCCTGAGTCATTTCTGTCGCGGTGAATTGTTTTTCTTCCAAGTGAAGGCACAAACGATAGACAATAGTCCATCTTCATCAACTGGAATACTAAAGAATGTACTTCATAAATCAAATTACAGTAAAAAATTTACATCCAGTGGGAATGGATATTAGTGAAATATGAGGATTAGGAACAACAGGGTGTGGAGGGATGACAATGTTGTTTATTGCTCTGAAGTCCTGAACAAACCTCCACCCTCAGCCCTTGGGTTTCTTCATTAGTAAAATAAGGGTATTGCAGGAACTATTACAAGAAATAATGAGTCTTTGAGACTTGTAATGTCCTATTATGGGTTTTATGCCATGAAAGGCTTCTTTACTTATAGCATGTTGATTAATTCTGGGAGAGGTTTTGAGGGATCTATTTGAATTGATGCACTGTGAATTTTGCCAATATCAGTTGGAGATTTTGCCTATAAGGGAGGTGGTTGTTGATTCAATAGGGACAAATGATCAGTGGTTCCAGAATCAGCTCAGAGACAGAGCTGATAAAAGATGTCAGAGTCATTTAATTCATCTGGTTGGCTGCTTTGATAACTACTGTCAAATTCCAAAATTATTTTCCCCTTTCAGGGGAGAGAAATTTTAGCATGATGCTTCTGTAAGAAGTCTCAGCCTAATATAAATGGATAGTGGCAGAGGAACTAAGGAGAAAAGAGTGTGTGTTTCTCAAAGGGCCTAAACGAAAGGGAATCAGTTCACAGGCAGGAACCTCTTGAGGTTCATTAAAGATGCCCACTGTTTGAACTGTATTAGTACTCCGAGGCAGGGGCTGCTTTATAGTAGTGGGGTTGAGCACCGAGAGTGTGGCTGCAGTGTCAGTTAGGATGAGAAGAGACCCATCCCAAATCTGAAGGAATGTTTCTCCAAGCTGATTAAGAGGGAGGATTGGGAAGAGCCCCTGTAGTTCCTTGGAGCCCCACAACTGGGAATTGGGAGGAAGTTGGAAAGCCTGGTTAGAGGGCTGATGGTGACTGAAGGGCTTGTATCTGTAACAATCTCTTTTCCAGTGCCCTGGCTCTTTGCTCTAATAGCAGAAACTAGGAGGGGTTTTGTTTCATTTAGGGAACTTTATTTGCTGAAGTTTACGATTAAGAATTTTGGCAGTTTTCCTTTTAGGTGACTCATCTAGAGTGTGAGAGAGCTGGTTTGTAAGATTAACTAAATCTGGAGTGGACATCATTTCCTATTCCATCCTGTTCTTTTTTACTAGAAAGGAAAGACCCTGGTTCAGACCATTAATAAACAGGGTTAAATCTACCTGGGTGGGATCAACATCTGAAGGAAGACCAGTATCTTCTTTAAAATAATCTGAAGTTGATTGTAATAGCTATGAACAGATTCATCAGATTTTTGTGTGTAAGCCTGAATTTTATTCCAATCAATAGGCTTTGGAAAAGCCCTAGGACTTGCCCGATGAAGTCACCTGGAAATTGCCTTGGCCTGACCATATAAGTTAGCAGGTTGCACTCCTGCTTTTAATTCTAGAGACCTTTCAGGACTTTCCCAGTCAGCAATTTTCATCCAATGCTGGGCCTGGCCTTCACCAACAAGCATATGACCTAGCTGATGTAAGTCAGAGCACAAGATTGGTAAGATTGTTATATTAAATTCCTCAGCAAATCTGTGAGGATCTTTGGTTACTTTGGGACACTCTTTAATTATGGCTCGCAGTTCAGTTTTAGCCCAAGGAATATTTAAAGTTAAGGGTTTAACCTCTGGATCCTCAGAAAGCTAAATTCTAAAGGGACAGGTTCTGATAGATTCAGAGGAAAATGGGGTGAGGAGATTTTCAGGGGGAAAGGGAAGTTCAGTGAGGGAGTTAGTGTGGAGGAACTGAGGGTACAGAGGAGGAATAGGCAGTATAAAGGGGAAGGAAAAAGATGGCCCTGAAGGCAGGGCCTGAGCACAAGGTCCCAGAGGAGGGGAACAAGATGGCGCTAAAGGCAGAGCCTGAGACAAAGAGGCTGCAGAAGAAGAACGTGAGGCTTCAGAAGCTATTTTTTCCTTCTTTAATCATTTGTTTGCCTCAATTAACCTTAAAATCTTATTTTGCAGAGAGGCAATTTTAGGCTCCTGATAACATTTGGAAGCCTCAAAATACCAATAAAAATAAGTGTTTTGTTCAGTTTTAGAAGTTTTATAGATAAGGTTGTTCAGTTGGGTTTTAAGAAAGGTAAGTTTGGGGATTTCAAAGGTTTCCCGTAATTGCCTTTGGTTAGGTTAGTCTAATTTCAGAGTGCAGTGAGCAGCAGCTGGAAGCAAGACCATGATTGAACCCTGATTGCAGCAGTGAGAGTGCCAGACCTTAAGCACTAGATCAGGAGGGCCAGCGGATAAATTCTGAGCCCCATTTCTTGTCTGCCTTGAAAAAAATTTTGACAAGGAGACAGAAGGTAGAGAGGAAAGTAGGCATATATTAGAAAAGCAGAGTACATGCCAACACAGGCAAGGTTGAGTTCAGAGAAAAGTCACGCCTCTGGGAAGTTTAAATCATTTGTAAGGGGGCAGTCTTCCAGGTCTTTGTTTTTCTCTGGCCAATCATCTTGCTTTGTCCTTTGACTCAGGGCCCACCCCTATGTGCACCCCTATGTGCACATGCATACTTTAGCCAAGATGGATTTTAGCACAAGGACCTTTGGGAAGTTAGTAAAACTTAGTATAGTCTGGTGTCCCCTCCCTTTTTGACCCCCGAGGATCCTATCTGTGCATGTGCAGTCAAGATCTCCCTGACCCCAAGGATGAGAAATATGTGACCTCTTGATCTTTTGCCCAGGCAGTGCTTAGCCTATTCCTGTTGTTATTTCTATCTTGAAGTATAAACAGGAGGCTGGCTGTAAATGTCTAATCTGGAGCCCATCTATACCCTGCCTCAAGAAATATGTACAGGAGGCTAGTTGTAAATGTCTGGCCTGGGGCCCATCTATCTCCTGCCTCAGGTCCACATAGAAATGCACATGAGGAAGGACCACAGATTTTAAACATAAAATCAGCCAGGGCCCCTGTGGTTGAGGGGTGGGGGGAATGCTCCCTCAAAATGTTTAGATAACTGGGATCCTATTTCCCAGAGGTCTTTCTCTAGAATAGAAGGATAAATTACCAAAAAAACCCTAACAGCTCAAACAGCCTGTAGGCCTAACACCAGCCAGTTCCAAGGGCACGGCCTAGCTCTGAAAGACTCACGCCAACTGCTTAACAGCACAGATCCAACAGAAGAGCCCCTGTTCCAATGGGAATCAGGCTGAAGGCAAGGGAATTCCAGTTGGAGCAGCCTGATTTCAAAAGAGCCGGGTCAATGTGCCAAATAAACAAGGCTTTAATCAGAGAGGACAAAGCCTTAATATAGATCCTGAATAAAACCTGGAGATCCTCAAAGTAAAGAGGGCAGAAGCTCAGATCCAGGAGAAAGACTTACCCTCAAACCCCAGGGTCCCAGCAAGCATCAATGAGGTTAGTGTTGGTATCACACTTGTTTGCTTGCCCACCTTCCAGTTGTCGGGGGTCTTCTCTGGGTCCCTGTGTGGGCCAAAATTGTTGACCTAAAGTAGACTGCAAGTTATTTCTCCAGCAAAAATGGGTTTACTCATGATCATCAAAGAACTGCAATTTGGCGTCTGCAACCATGGCAAGTCACATGCAAGTCTTTCACATAAGGAGAGAGGGGGAAAGGAAGTTGGGAGGGTTTTAGTAAACAAAGAGTTCCTTAGAGGAATTGAGAATTAAGAGTCTAGTGGCTTCTCATTTACTGAATTGTGACAATCGTTCGTTGGCTGAGCTCTTGCCAGACAAGAGGAGGAAGTCTTCTTCCTTTGGGGTTCCACTATGGTTGTAGAGTGTGAGAGCTTCCCCTTCTGGCCTCCTGGCTCTATTTTAGTTGAGGTTTCTGTTTATTAATTTTTTTTAAGATTTGTTTATTTGTGGCTACGTCGGGCCTTAGTTGCGGCACGTGGGATCTTTGCTTGGGGCACGCGGGATCTTTCGACGTGGTGTACGGGCTCTTCGTTGTGGTGCGCGGGTTTCTCTCTAGTTGTGGCGTGCGGGTTTTCTCTCTCTAGTTGGGCTCCAGGGAATGTGGGCTCTGTAGTTTGTGGCATGCTGGCTCTAGTTGAGGTGCATGAGCTCAGTAGTTGTGGCATGCAGGCTTAGTTGCCACGCAGCGTCTGGGATCCCAGTTCCTCAAGCAGGGATCAAACCTGCGTCCCCTGCATTGCAAGGGGGATTCTTTACCACTGGACCATTAGGGAATTCCCCTGTTTATTAATTTTTACAGGCATCATCATCCTTTGATTGAGCATTACTGGGCCTCCTGTCCCTCCTGGCAAAGTTGCAGCAGGTGCTTCTTCCTTCACAGTTTCTTTGACCATCATAACATAGATACATGTTATTATCTCTGTGTCTCTTTCGTTGCTTTCTGCACATGTCCTAGGAGATATTTGTCAAAAACAAAACACTTCTCCTCTGTGTCGATCCCACTTTCACAAGTCTTCGTCTTAAACAACTTTTACTGTCATTCACACACACACACATGCACACACACAAACATGTCACTTTATTTTCACTTTCCTAACAATAAAGAATATAAGGCAAAAAATATATGAGAATTGTATCACTTGTCCAATATTGCTTTTCAGGGGGAGATTATGAGCTTTGTGAGAACTTCACTTGAATGTGTGGCCAACTATAGGGCTCCATTCACTAGTCCTGAAGGTGAAAAATCCTTCGAGGAGATCGAGACTTTGGGCTTGTTTGGGAAATCCCAGGTGATTGCTGGGGCTCTGCCGGGTCCCTTGGGTGTGTACCAAGGACACGTTGATAGGCCACTTAGGAAGCTGTAGTCACTGGCATACCAGGATGTGGTTGTAGCACTCCAACCTGGGCTCAGTGGCCCTTCCCCATGGGACTAACTCTTGGTGCTGAAGGGAGCCATTGTGCCCTGAGGAAGATTCCCAAGAGCTCCAGATCCCCCAAGGATGCCAAGACCTTCAGTGGCTCTCCTCCAGAGAGCAGACAGAAGAAGCAGACCCAGGCTCACCAAGGGCTCTGGGGGCTGCCACTGGGGTTTTCATCTATGGGCAGGGAGCTTCCTGGGATGGAATGACCCTAACCCTCATCCCCCACTCCCTGTTCCCCATCTGCCACAGGATGCTAGCAACAACTTCACACTGTTTGAGGGCATGGAAGTCTCCAGGAGTCTCAGTGGAATACCATGATGCCCTGTTGGCATGATGACCCAGAAGCCAAGGGCACCTCTTACCCCACATTCCCCCAGAAACCAGTCAGGGGAGTCAAGATGCCCTAGATTTTAGGATGTGTCTCAGGAGCACCTGACTTATGCTCATAATTTCCTCTATCTTGTACAAAGGAAATAGTATATTTATAACTGATATACAAGGCCCTTGTCTAATTTGGTCATCAGTGTCTTCTCTGGATATGCTTCTATTGATTAATTTATTCTTGTTATTGTTGGAACTGAAGTATTTTATTTTTGAACTGGGACAAATGCTGTCAATTTTAATTATTTTTTTAAAATTCATGTATAATAGCTCAGAGGAAGAAGGTTGTCATCATGAACCTTTATATATGGTGAGCCCCCCAAACAACCATTGAACTTGGGGAAATAATTTATTTGTCCATTTTTTAACAGAATTCAGGGAAAAAAATAAGACATAACTCTAAGTTTTTTTAATCCTCATTGCCCTTTGCCTCTAGGTTTCTTTCTATACATTGAACAGATCATCTTCATAGCACTTCAGGACCTAGGCATCACCTGTCCTTGGAATGTTCTCCAAGAAGAAACTTTTTTTGTCAATTTGTTTGTTTTTTTAAATTTTTTATTGGAGTATAGTTGATGTAAAATGTTGTGTTACTTTCTGCTGTACAGCAAAGTGAATCAGTTACACATATATCTGCTCTTGTTTAGATTCTTTTCCCATATAGGTCATAACAGAGTACTGAGTAGAGTTCTCTGTGCTCTATAGTAGGCCCTTATTAGTTATCTATTTTATATATAGTACTATGTATGTGTCAATCCCAGTTTCCCAATTTGTCCCCTCCCCCATTTGCCCCTGGTAACCATAAGTTTGTTTTCTACATCTGTGACTCTATTTCTGTTTTGTAAATGAGTTCCTTTGTACCATTTTTTAGATCCACATATAAGCACTATCATATGATATTTGTCTTTCTCTCTCTGACTTACTTCACTCAGTATGACAATCTCTAAGTCCATCCATGTTGCTGCCAAAGACATTATTTCATTCTTTTTTATGGCTGAGTAATATTGCATTGTATATATATATATATATATATATATATATATCCTATCTTCTTATGCACTCCTCTGTCGATGGACATTTAGATTGCTTCCATGTCTTGGCTATTGTAAATAGTGCTACAATGAATATTGGGGTGCATGTAACATTTCAAATTATGGTTTTCTCCAGATATATGCCCAGGGGTGGGATTTCTGGATCATATGGTAGTTCTATATTTAGTTTTTTAAAGAACCTCCATACTGTTCTCCATAATGGTTGTACCACTTTACATTCCCACCAACAGTGTAGGAGGGTGCCCTTTTCTCCACACCCTCTCCAGCATTTGTTGTTTGTAGACTTTTTGATGATGGCCATTCTGACTGGTGTGAGAGGACACCTCATTGTAGCTTTCTTTTTCAATTGGGGTATAGTTGTTTTACAATGTTGTGTTAGTTTCTACTGTACACAGTAGAAGTGTAGAGTTCCCTGTGCTTTACTGCAGGTTCTCATTAGTTCCTCATTGTAGTTTTGACTTGCGTTTCTCTTAGAATTAGTGACGTTGAACATCTTTTCATGTGGTTTTTGGCCACCTGTATGTCTTCTTTGGAGAAATGTCTATTTACGTCTTCTGCCTATTTTGTGATTGGGTTGTTTGTTTTTTTGACATAGATCTGCATGAGCTGTTTGTATATTTTGGAGATTAATCCCTTGACAGTCACTTCATTAGCAAATATTTTCTCCCATTCTGTGGGTTATCTTTTCATTTTGTTTATGGTTTCCTTTGCTGTGCTAAAGCTTTTAAGTTTAATTAGGTCCCATTTGTTTATTTTTGTTTTTATTTTCACTACTCTAGGAGGTGGATCAAGAAAGATATTGCTGCAATTTATGTCAGAGAGTGTTCTGCCTATGTTTTCCTCTAAGAGTTTTATAGCCTTATATTTAGGTCTCTAATCCATTTTGAGTTTATTTTTGTGTATGGTGTGAGAAAATGTTCTAATTCCATTCTTTTACATGTAGCTGTCCAGTTTCCCCAGCACCACTTATTGAAGAGGAGTCTTTTCTCCATTGTATATTCTTGACTCCTTTATCAAAGATAAGGTGACCATATGTGTGTGAGTTTATCTCTGGGCTTTCTATCCTGTTCCATTGATCTATATTTCTGTTTTTGTGCCAGTACCATACTGTCTGGATGACTGTAGCTTTGTAGTATAGTCTGAAGTCAGGGAGCCTGATTCCTCCAGCTCCGTTTTTCTTTCTCAAGATTGCTTTGGCTATTCAGGGTCTTTTGTGTTTCCATTAAAAATTGTAAATGTTTTTGTTCTAATTCTATAAAAAATGCCATTGATAATTTGATAGGTATTGCATTGAATCTGTAGATTGCATTGGGTAGTGTAGTCATTTTCACAATGTTGATTCTTCCAATCCAAAAACATGGTATATCTCTCCATCTGTTTGTGTCATCTTTGATTCCTTTCAGCTTATAGTTTTCTGAGTGCAGGTCTTTTGCCTCCTGAGGTAGGTTTATTCCTAGGTATTTTATTCTTTTTGATGCAATGGTAAATAGGATTGTTTCTTTAATTTCTCTTTGTGATCTTTCATTGTTAGTGCATAAGAATGCAAGAGATTTCTGTATGTTAATTTTGTATCCTGCAACTTTACCGAATTCATTGATGAGCTCTAGTAGTTTTCTGCTGCCTTCTTTAGGATTTTCTATGTTTAGTATCATGTCACCTGCAAACAGTGACAGTTTTACTTCTTCCTTTCCAGTTTGTCTTCCTTTTATTTCTTTTTCTTCTCTGATTGCTGTGGCTAGGACTTCCAAAACTATGTTGAATAAAGTGGTGAGAGTGGACATCCTTGTCTTGTTCCTGACCTTAGAGGAAATGCTTTCAGTTTTTCACCCTTGAGTATTATGTTATATAATACATAATTTTTAAGTATGGCCTTTATTATGTTGAATTATATTCCCTCTATACCCACTTTGTGGGGAGTTTTTATAATACACAGATTTTGAATTTTGTCAAAAGCTATACCTGCATCTATTGAGATGATCATGAGTTCTTTATTCTTCAGCTTGTTAATGTGGTACATCACATTGATTTGTGGATGCTAAAAATCCTTGTATCCCTGGGATAAATCCCACTTGATTATGGTGTATGATCCATCTGATGTATTGTTGGATATAGTTTGCTAATATTTTTTGAGTATTTTTGCATCTATGTTTATCAGTGATACTGGCCTCTAATTTTCTTTTTTTGTGTGCGATACCTTTTTCTGTTTTGGTATCAGGGTGATGCTGGCCTCATAGAATAGGTTTGGAAGAATTCCTTTCTCTGCAGTTTTTTGGAATAGTTTGAGAAGGATGGGTGCTAACTCTTCTCTAAATATTTCGTAGAATTCACCTGTGAAGCCGTCTGATCCTAGAATTTTGTTTGTTGGAAGTTTTTTTTTTTAATAAATTTATTTATTTATTTATTTATTTATTTTTAGTTGTGTTGGGTCTTCGTTCGTTCACGCGGGCTTTCTCTAGTTGTGACGAGCAGGAGCTACTCTTCATTGCAGTGCATGGGCTTCTCATTGCAGTGGCTTCTCTTGTTACAGAGCATGGGCTCTAGGCACATGGGCTTCAGTAGGTGTGGTACGTGGGCTCAGTAGTTGTGGTTCCCAGGCTCTAGAGCATAAGCTCAGTAGTTGTGCCACACAGGTTTAGTTGCCCTGCGGCATGTGGGATCTTCCTGGACAAGGGCTCAAACCTGTGTCCCCTGCAATGGCAGGTGGATTCTTAACCACTGCACCACCAGGGAAGTCCCTGTTGGGAGTTTTTTTAATTTTTCTTTATTTTTTCAATTTCATTAATAGTAATTTGTCTGTTCACATTTTCTATTTCTTTCTGTTTCAGATTGTACATTTTGGTAATTTGTCCATTTCTTCTAGGTTTTCCGTTTTATTGGCATATAGTTTTTCATAGCAGTTAATTATGATCCTTCGTATTTCTGTGGTTTCAGTTTTAACTTCTTTTCTATTTCTGATTTTATTAATTTGAATCCTCTCTCTTTTTTTCTTGATGAGTCTGGCTAAAGGTTTATCAGTTTTGCTTATCTTTTTGAAGAACCAGCTCTCATTTCATTGATTTTTTGTTTTGTTTTGTTCTGGATTTTTAGTCTCTATTTCATTTATTTCTGCTCTGATCTTTATAATATCTTTGTCTCTGATTACAGTCTTTGTTCTAAACTCTATTTTTATTATATAAGTATTGCTACAACAGCTTTCTTTTCATTTCCATTTGCAAGGAATACTCTTTGCCATCCTCTCACTTTTAGTCTATGTGTGACTTTAGATCTGAAGTGAATGTCTTGTAGGAAGCATATTTATGGGTCTTGATTTTTATCCATTCAAGCCACTCTATGTCTTTTGATTGGAGCAAAAATTCATTTACATTTAAAGTAATTATTGATAGGTATATACTTATTGCCATTTTAATTGTTTTGGGGTTGTTTTGTAGTCCTTTTTCATTTATTTCTTCTTTTCCTCACTTCCCTTGTGATTTGATGACTATCTTTGGTGTTATGTTTGGATTCCTTTCTCTTTTGTGTGTGTGTATCTATTATAGATTCTTGGTTTGTGGTTACCATGAGGTTTCTATGTAACAACATATATATATATATGTATATATATATATATATATATATATATATATGATTATTTTAAGCTTAAAATCTCTTAAATTCGAACACATTTAACAATGCTGAATTTTTACTCCGCTCGTCCATATGTACTGTTTTCTGCATCATATTTTACATCATTTTGTTTTGTGTATCCCTTAACTACTTATTATGGGTATAGATGATTTTACTACTTTTGTCTTTTAACCTTTATACTAGCTTTATAAGTGGTTGATCTACACCTTTACTGTATATTGCCTTTACCAATGAGGTTTTTCCCTTTATAATTTTAATATTTCTAGTTGTGATCTTTACTTTTCCACTTAGGGAAATCCCTTTAATAATTCTTATCAGTCAGTTTAGTGGTGCTGAATTCTTTGAGCTTTTGCTTATCTGTAATATGCTTTATCTTTCCTTCAAATCTAAATGATAGCCTTGCCAAGTAGAGTATTCTTGGTTACAGGTTTTTTCCTTTCATCACCTTAAATATATCATGCCACTCCTTTCTGCCCTGCAAAGTTTCTGCTGAAAAGTCAGCTTGTGGTCTTACAGGAGTTCCCTTGTAGATATCTAGTTGCTTTTCTTGATTCTCTCTTCATCTTTAATTTTTGCCACGTTAATTACAGTGTCTTGGTGTGGCTCTCTTTGGGTTCATCTTGTTTGCAACTCTGTGCTTCCTGGACCTGGATGTCTGTTGTCTTTCCAAGGTTAGGGAAGTTTTCAGCTATTTTGTCTTCAAATATGTTATCAGTCCCTTTCTCTCTCTCTTCTCCTTCTACGACCCCTATGATGTGAATGTTAGTATATGTGACATTGTTTCAGAGGTCTCTTAAACTATCCTTATTTCTTTTAATTCTTTTTTTCTGTTCAGCTTAGGTGATTTCCACTATTCTGACTTCCAGTTCACTGCTTCATTCTTCTGTATCATCTAATCTATTGTTGCTTCCTTCTAGTGTATTTTTTATTGATTGTTGTATTATTCAGCTCCATTTGGTTCTTTATATTTTCTAACTCTTTGTTAAATTCTCACTGTGTTCTTCCATTCTTCTCCCAAGTTCGTTGAGCATCTTTATGATTATTTCCTTGAACTCTTTATTGGGTAGACGGCTTATCTCCACCTCACTTAGTTCTTCTTCTGCAGTTTAGCCTTGTTCCTTTGTTTACAACACATTCCTCTATCTCCTCATTTTGCCGAATTCTCTGTGTTTATTTCTGTGTATTAGGCAGTTCAGTTATGTTTCCCAATCTTGAAGAAGTGGCCTTATGTAGGAGATGTCCTATGGGGTCCAGCAGCACCCTCCCCTCTGGACATCAGATCTATATGCTCTAGGGGTGCCCCCTATGTGGGCTGCATGGGCCCTTCTATTGTAATGGGGCTGACAACTGTGGGCATGCTGGTAGGCAGGGCTAGCCCCTGGGCTTACTTAGCTGTTAGGCCCTGCTTTGCATGGAGGCTGCCAGCTTGCTGATGGGTGGCATCAGTTCACAGTGTGGCTGGCTGCATGGCCTGGGGGACCTGGAGTTGTGGTGACCCACTGGTGGAAGCGGCTGTGTCCCAGCAGCTGGCTGTGAGCCTTGGGGGACAAGGCCCAGGACTGGTGCTGGCCCACTGGTGAGCAGGGCTGTGTCCCTCATGGCTGAATTCTGAGCCTGGGGAGTCCTGGGACTGGTGCCAACCAGTTGGTGGACAGGTAAGCTCCCAGCACTATTAGGCCTGAGGGAGGACTCCAAATGGGGTTTGCCTGCACCAGTGTCCTCATGGTAGAACGAACTTCCATAAATGGCTCTCACCTGTGTCTGTGTCCCCCGAGGGAGTCCCAGTTGGCTCTTGCCTCTCCAGGAGGCTCTCAAAGATCAACAAGTGGATTTAACCCAATCTCCTTTCAAATTACTGCCCCCACACTTAGTCTTGAAGCATGTGAGATTTTTCATGCGCTGTATAAGAACAGAGTCTCTGTTTCCTACAGCTCTCCAACTCTTCCATACACAAGCCCCACTGGCCTTCCATGTCAGGCATTCTAGGGGCTCATCATCCTGGTGTAGGACCCCTAGGCTAAAGAGCCTAATGTAGGGCTTGGACCCCTCACTCCTTTGAGAGGCCCTCTGCATTATGATTATCCTCCAGTTTGTTGGTTGTGGATCTTGACCATACCTTGTCTCCACCCCTCCTACCCATCTCATCGTGGTTCCTTCTTTATATATTTTGTTATGGAATATCTTTTTTGGCTAGTCTTTAGGTCATTCTCATCAATAGATTCTCTGTAAATAGTTGTAATTTTGCCTTTCTGGCAGAATATCTGTCTGGCAGAACATCTTCTGTCCATCTGTCCAAACATCCAGTCATCTGAGGTTTGTCCTTCTGTCTGATCATCCATGTGTCAGAATAGCCATCTGTTAGTATGTCTGTCCACCGTTTGGAACATTCATCTGCCTCAACATAGGTCTCTGTGTCTGAATACAAGCATACTGTGGAGATGTTGTAGGTTCCGTTCCAGGCCACCACAATAAAGCAGACAATGCAGTAGAGTCACATGAAGTTTTTGGTTTTCCTGTGCATATAAAATTACATTCACATTGTTCTGTAGTATATTAAATGTGTAATAGAATTATGTCCAAAAAATAATGTATATACCTTAATTTAAATGTACTTTCTTGCTAAAAATTGCTAACCATCATCTGAGCCTTCAGCAAGTTAGTTGTAATCTTTGTGCTGGTGGAGTGTCTTGCCTCACTGTTGATGGCTGCTGACTGATCAGCATGGTGGTTGCTGAAGGTGACTGGGGTGGCTGTGGCAATTTCTTAAAATAAGATAATAATGAAGTTTGTGGCATCGATTGACTTACTTTCACGAGTGACTTCTCTGTAACATACAATGGTCTTCGGTAGCATTTTACCAAGAGTAGAACTTCTTTCAAAATTGTAGTCAATCCTCTAAACACTGCCACTGATTTATCAACTAAGTTTATGAAATATTTTTAATCCTTTGTTTTCATGTCAACAATCTTCATAGCATCTTTACTAGGAGTAGATTCTATCTCAAGAAACCACTTTTCTTGCTCATCTGTATGAAACAACTCCTCCATTAAAGTTTTATCATGAGATTGCAGCGATTCAATCACATCTTCAGGCTCCACTTCTAGTGCTAGTTTTCTTGCTATTTCCACCACATCCGCAGTTACTTCTTCCACTGAGGTCTTGAACCTCTCAAAAAGTCATCCACGAGGGTTAGAATCAGCTTCTTCCAAATTCCTGTTAATGTTTATATTTTGACCTCTTCCCATGAATCACGAATGTCCTTAAATTTACTTTGCCAAGATCCATCAGAGGAATCACTACCAATGGCATCTATAGCCTTACAAAATGTGTTTCTTTCTTTCCTTTTTTTTTTTTTGCTGTGCTGCATGGCTTGTGGGATTTTAGTTCCCCAAAAAGGGACTGAACCCAGGCCCTTGGCAATGAGAGCATGGAGTCCTAACCACTGACCACCAGGGAATTCTCAAAATGTATTTCTTAAATAAGAAGACTTGAAAGTCAAAATTACTCCTTGACCCAGAATGGATGCAGCCATGAAAACATTAATCTTGTTGTACATCTCCATCAGAGCTCTTGGGTAATCAGGTGCATTGTCAGTGAGCAGTAATATTTTGAAAGGAGTCTTTTTTTCTGAGTGAAAGATCTGAACAGTGGGCTTAGAATATTCAGTAAACCATTTGAAAACAGATGCACAATCATCCAGGCTTTGCTGTTTCATTTATAGAACACAGGCAGAGTAGATATAGCATAATTCCTAAGATCCCTAGGATTTTCAGAATGGTAAATGAGCACTGGCTTCAACTTCAAATCACCAGCTTCATTAACCCCTAATAAGAGAGTCAGCCTGTCATTTGAAGACTTAAAGCCAAGCATTGACTTCTTTCTAGCTATGCAAGTCCTAGATGACATCATCTTCCAGTATGAGGCTATATTAAAAATCTGTTGTTTGATATAGCCACCTTCATTAATTATCTTAGCTAGATGTCCTAGATTACTTGCTGTATCTTCTACATCAGCCCCTGCACTTTGATGTTGTAGAGACAGCTACTTTCCGTAAACTCATGAATCAACCTATGCTAGCTTCAAACTTTTCTTCTGTAGCTTCCCCACTACTCAAAGCCCTCATAGAATTGCAGAGAGTTAGGACCTTGCTCTGGACTAGGCTTTGGCTTAAGGCAAAGTTGTGGCTGGCTTGATCTTCTATCCAGACCACTAACACTCTTTTCATATCAGCAATAAGTTTGTTTCACTTTCTTATCATTCATGTGTTCAAAGGAGTAGCACTTTTACTTTCCTTCAAGAACTTTTCCTTTGCATTCACTACTTGGCTAATTGTTTGGCATAAGAGGCCTAGATTTTGGCCTATTTGGGCTTTTGATATGCCTTCCTCCCTAAGTTTAATCATTTCTAGCTTTTGATTTAAAGTGAGACACATGTGATTCTTCCTTTCACTCGAATATTTAGAGGTCATTGTAGGCCTCTAGATTGACCTAATTTAAATATTGTTGTGTCTTAAGGTAGAGAAAGGCCCAAGGAGAGGGAAAGAGATGGGGGAGCAGCCTGTCAGTGAATCAGTCAGAACACACACATTTATTAAGTTCACCATCTTGTATGGGTGCCATTCTTGGCACCCCAAAACAATTACAATAGTAATATCAAAGATCACTGATCACAGATCACCATAACAAATTAAATGATAATGAAAAAGTTTGAAATATTGCAAGAATTACCAAAATGTGATACAGAGACACTGAGTGAGCAAATGGTATTGGAAAAAATGGCACAGATAGACTCACTTCATGCAGGGTTGCCACAAAACATCTGTCAGCACACCTGTCTGCTGAAATGTCTGTCAGAAGAATTGTTTGTCTGAACTTCCCTCTCTGTGAATAACTGTTCATCTGCCTAACTGCCCGTTAGTGGGGACATCCATCCATCTGAACACTGGTCTGTCTGAACACCCATCTGTCCACATGCCCATCTGTCAGAAAGTCTGTCTGCCAGAAAGGTTCTGTCAGAATGTGTGTCCATGTGTTTGAATGTCCATCTGTAAAAATGTCTTTCTGAATATTAATTTGTCTAAATATGAATCTATCAGAATATCCATTTTTCAGAAAGTCCATCTCAGAACATCTGTGTGTCAGAACACCCATCTGTAAGAATGCCTATCTGAATGTGTATCAATCTGTTCCAACGTCCATCTGTTGGTATGTCCATCTTTCTTAATTTATGTCCATCTGTCTGAACACCCACTGTCCGAACATCAGTCTGTCTGTGCGAACATCCATCTGTCTGCATGCTTATCTGCAAAAATGGCTCTCTGTCTGAACATCTATCCATCTGTCCAACCAACCATCTGTCTGAACATCTGTTCATTTTTCTGAATGTCAGTCTGTTCAAACGTCTGTCTGAACCCCTGTCCATGTGTCTGATAATCGTGTTTCTGAATGTCCATGTGTCCAAACACTTGTCTGTCGGAACATCTGTCAATCTGTTGAAATCAGTCTGAACATCTGTCTGTCTGTTATACCAAGCAGGACTCTTTAGGACCCTCTCAGGTATACAAGCCCACCACCCCGTGCTCCGGCTCTCTTAAGTAAAAGGCTTTGCTTCAGGCTCCCCTGAGTCTCAAAAGCTGGCTCAAGAGTTAATGATTAGGAAAATGTGAACATGTAGAAACAAAGAATAGCTGTCAGGCAGGGAAACTGGTAAAAATTTAAACAATAGATCAGCCATATAGCAGAGCCACCAGACCTTCCATTTCTCACTGAAGGACATAGATAATAATGTCTGACGCACATTCCTAAGTTGTTTTTACAGAAACCAGATTCCCACCAGATGGAAACTGCTGACCACAAGTACACAGACTCTGAACTCATTGTGACCAGAGGTTGATGATTCAGATTCTTGAAACTTCACCCTGTTACCTCACCACCAACCAGTCAGAAGAGTGTCCATGAGCTGATCAGACACCCTGAAACCCACACCCCTAATGTTGCCTTTAAAAACACTTCCCTGAATGCCATTAGGGAGTTCTGGTCTTTTGAGAAAGAACTGTCCTTTGTCTTTGCTTGGTGCCTTGCAATAAGCACTTTACTTTCCTTCACTACAACCAGTGTCAGTAGATTGTCTTTGCTACATGAAGGGCATGTAGATCCAAGATTGCCAGTAACATCTGAACATCTGTGTGTCTGAACACCCATCTGTTGGCACACCCACCTGCCAGAAAGTCTGTCAAGGGAGGCATGCCTCACTGGAAGGCCATCTTTGGAGAAGAGCCTCCACACACCTTTATTAACCATTCTGGAGGCAGAATTGTGTGGTCTGCCATTTATTTGGGGCTGTGGACAACTTTCCTATTCTCATACATCAGGCCACTCCAGGTTTTCAGTTTTTGCCTTAGTTTGTAGTATGTGGCCTCATGGCCAAGAGATGGTACTCAAGTACCCTTTAGATTTAAGGTTTGTTTTACATTTCATGAATCATTACAGTTCTGATTTAAGGTTCTGTTTTACTGGATTCCTTATGCCACTTACAGAGGCTGTCCACTGACAAAGAGTTCTGGTTCACAAATCAGCTGAAATATGTCATTACCAGAATTCAAAGCCATGCCTAATGCTGGTCTCTGTGGGCTAAAGCACAGAGATTAGTGCATGGGGAAGCCAACTTTGCTCAGAACCAAGGGTCCATTTAAAATGCTCATGTGCTGTTCTCCTCAGATTTTTGCCAGCAGACACATAAGAGATTAGGAAAAACAGAAAAATATAGAAGACAACACAAGCAAAACATTCTCTGACATAAATCATAGCAATGTTTTCTTAGATCAGTCTCTCAAGACAATAAAAATAAAAGCAAAAATAAACAAATGGAACCTGATCAAACTGAAAGCTTTTGCACAGCAAAGGAAACCATAAAACTGGGAGAAAATATTTGCCAGTGATGTGACCAACAAGGGCTTAATTTTCAAAATATACAAACAGCTCATACAACTCAATACCAAAAAACCAAACAACCCAATCAAAAAATGGGCCTAAATAGACCTAAATAGACATTTCTCCAAAGAAGACATCCAGATGGCCAACAGGCACACAAAAAGATGCTCAATGTTGCTAATTATTAGAGAAATGCAAATCAAAACTTCAGTGAGGTATAACCTCACACCAGTCAGAATGGCCATTAGTAAAAAGTCTACAAATAATAAATACTGGAGAGGACTTCCCTGGTGGTGCAGTGGTTAAGAATCTGCCTGCAAATGCATGGGACACAGGTTCAAGCCCTGGTCTGGGAAGATCCCACATGCCACAGAGCAATTAAGCCCACGTGCCACAACTACTGAGCCTGCGCTCTAGAGCATGCGAGACACAACTACTGAGCCCACGTGCCACAACTACTGAATCCCGCGCACCTAGAACCCATGCTCTGCAACAAGAGAGGCCACTACAATGAGAAGCCTGTGCATCAAAACAAAGAGTAGCCCCCACTCGCCACAGCTAGAGAAAGCCCGCATGCAGCAACAAAGAACCAACGCAGCCAAAAAGTAAATAAATAAAACAATAAAATAAATTAAAAAAATAATTAATTCTTTAAATAAACAAATGAATAAATACTAGAGAAGGTGTAGAGAAAAGCGAACCCTCCTACACTGTTGTTGGGAATGTAGATTGGTACAGCCACTATGGTAAACAGTATGGATGTTCCTTTAAAAACTAAAAATAGAGTTACCATATGATCCAGCAATCCCACTCCTGGGCATATATCTGGAGAAAACTATAATTCAAAAAGATACATGCATCCCGATGTTCATAGCAGCACTATTTACAATAGCCTAGACACAGAAGCAACCTAAATGTCCACCAACAGATGAATGGATAAAGAAGATGTGGTATATATATATATATATATATATATATATATATAATGTGGACTATTACTCAGCCATTAAAAAGAATGAAATATTGCCATTTGCAACAACATGGACGGACCTAGAGATTATCATACTAAGTGAAGTAAGTCAGTCAGAGAAAGACATATATCATATGATATCACTTATATGTGGAATCCAAAATATGATACAAAATGAACTTATTTACAAAACAGAAACAGAATCACAAACATAGAAAGCAAACTTGTGGTTACCAAAGGGGAAAGGGGAGGTGGGGGATAAATTAGGAGTCTGGGTTTAGCAGATACAAACTACTGTACATAAAATAGGTAAACAACAAGGTCCTACTGTATTGCACAGGGAATTATATTCAATATCTTATAATAAACCATAATGGAAAAGAATATATATATATATATATACACACACACACACACATATATAACTGAATCACTTTGCTCTACACCAGAAAGTAACACAACACTATAAAGCAACTATACTTCAATTTTTTCAATTAAATTTTTAAAAAAGAAAAGAAAAAGAGTAGACTGGAAATGTAAGGCATTTTTGACTCTAAATTAGAGGATGTTCAAGGATTTATTGTATTTCTTATTGGTGCATATTTGAAGAAAGTTTGTTTTGCTTTTCTCATAAACATTACTCCTATAATGACATAAAATTAGTATATATGTAAAGGTTACCATCAAAACACTAAATGCTGCGGTACAGAGGCCCTTACAGTCAGCTCTTACTTTAATAGTATTAATGTTGATGATTTATGTACTTTCAGCTAATTCTTCTCTGTGTAAAGCTCACATTTTTGTATCAGTTGTTCCCCCAGGTTCATCACTGTTAGCAAACATGTTGATGTATTGTCATGAAAACAACCGTGCCAACGATAATAATACATGCATAAGTGTAGGGTCCTGCAAATAAGAGCAGAGGATTTAGGAGACTGGAAGGTGATGAGACCTATGGAATATGTCAACAGACACACAGAAGATGAACTTCATTTAGGAGATGAAAACCAAAGGAGACATTTACAGACAGCAGGAATTACATGTTCTGATGTCCCTAAAAGAGCTCTCATGAGTAACAGAGATTGGATGAAGCCAAGCAAGGGAGTGGGAATTCCGCCAGGCACAAGAAGCTTCCTTCATCTCTCATAGGGTTTTGATCTCCTCCCCCTAGCATCTCTCCTCCACACACAGACATTCATAACTGTTCTCAAGAATGACTATGTGTGTTCACCCTCTCAACAGATATAAGGAAATGGCACACTACTAAAACACCAGTTAATAAACAAAAGTTTGAACATATCCTGTCTTTAAGAAGAAAGGTACCATTGAGGGTGCCTGGGAGGGGATATATTGTCAAGCAACTGTGAGGACACATATACATATGCATATGTTTGTATGCATACATACAAATCTGTTGCATGTGCATGTGTGCATTATTCCAGAGAAATAAATTTTTGTCAGAAATTTCATTACCAGAGTTCAGGAATACCCTCTAGAACCTTGCTATATAAAGTGTGGTCCTTGAGCAAGCACCATCATCACCTGGGAGCCTTTTAGAAACTCTCAGGCTCTAACTCAGACCCACTGAATCAGAATCTGCATTAACAAGATCCCTTATGATTCCTGTACAGATTAAATGTTGAAAATGCTGATCTACAATACTTTTTTCAAAGAGCCTAATAATCACTCATGAAATCAGTTTAGGCTGTTGGAACCAGCCCTTGAAAGAAAAATCAGGACAGGGGGATGGAAGAAGAGATGGCAGGAGACGGAAAGAGAAATGGAGAGAAGGCGAATCAAAACAAATAGGAGATATGAGAGCATATTGCAGTTAATGTGGATAAGTATTATTTCATGAGCATGTGGTTTCCAAGGTCACCATAGCAGAGGAGGAGATATGGAGGCTGCACACTGGCTTTATACAGCCTAAACCAGAAATCTATGCATGCCCACAGTCCATTGGCCAGATTTAGTCACATGGTTCCAACCTCACTGCAAGGAATGCTGGGAAAAAGAGAGGAGCACATGAATATTCAGTGAACACTGTCTCCTCCACAACCCATGCACTGTTTTACCCCACAAACTTGAATGTGACTTCTATGAGAGATTTATCTGTTAGGCCTCCCTGCTGGATCCCCAGCCATGAGCTCTGTACCTGGCACAGAGTATGCCCTTGTTAAATGTGTAGAGAATGAATAAATGTGCCTTTACCATTAAGTTAACTAGATACTGAGATTACAAAAATAAATCTGATGCCGTTCCTCTTTTCAATGAGCTCCCAGGATTCTTCTCTCACATTTTGGAAAAAAACAGGTTTCAGAAAGTTCACCTTGCCATCTCTATATCGCCTAAGAACTTCCTTTGGCCTTAACTACATCAATCATCACTTCTCTCCCTTGGTCACTACTCTTACTCTACACATACAGGATTCTCCTGCTGCTCTCCAAGCGGCTTCACATCGTCCCAAACCTAAAAAAACCTTCTCTCCCTTGGTCACTACTCTTACTCTACACTTACAGGATTCTCCTGCTGCTCTCCAAGTGGCTTCACATCGTCCCAAACCTAAAATAACCTTCTCTCAAAGCTGCTTCCCCTACATGGCTCCACACCTCCCATACACATGCCAGAGTCTTCTAGCCTCACCTATTTATACTCTATTTAAAATGCTTCCTCAAAAGCTATTGGTGACATCCTAATTTTTAAAGCAGATTTATTGATATATAGTTCACATACCATACAATTCACCAACTTAAAGCTCAAAATTCAGTCATTTTTAGCATATTCACAGATATGTGCAATCATCACCACTCAATTTTAGAGCATTTTCATCGCCTCAAAAAGAAACCCCATACCCTTTAGCAATCACTCCACATCTTCCCACCATCCCCTACCAGCCCTGAGCAATCATTAATATACTTTCTTTCACTCTATTTTCTTTCATATGAATGGAATCTTATAATATATGGCCTTTTCTGACTGGCTACTTTCCTTAGCATAATGTTTTCAAGGTTCACCCATGTCGCAGTGTGTATTAGTACTTCAATGCTTTTTTTTTTTTTTTTGGTGTACACGGCCCTCTCACTGTTGTGGCCTCTCCCGTTGCGGAGCACAGGCTCTGGACCCACAGGCTCAGCAGCCATGGCTCACGGGCCTAGCCGCTCCGCGGCATGTGGGATCTTCCCGGACTGGGGCACGAACCCATGTCCCCTGCATCGGCAGGCGGAGTCTCAACCACTGCACCACCAGGGATGCCCCCTTCAATGCTTTTTATTGCCAGATAATATTCCATTGTATGGATATGCCACATTTTGTTCATTATTCATCAGCTGATGGACATCTGGATTATTTCCACCTTCTGGGTATTATGAATAACACTGGTGAAAACATTCATGAACAAGTTCTTATGTGAACATGTGTTCATTTCTCTTGGATATATAACTAGAAGTAGAATTACTAGGTCATATGGTCATGTGGTAACTCCATATTTAACATTTAGATGCTATCAGACTGTACCATTTTAATTCTCTCAGCAGTGGACAGGGGTTCTAGTTTCTACATGTCTCACTAGACTAGTTATTCTCTAACTTTTTGATTTTAGCCATCCTAGGGGCTGTGATATCATACCTTATTATGGTTTTAATTTGCATTTCCTTGAAAATGAAAGACTTCCTAACTTGTTAATTCATTTTTTTCCTCATTCTTTATCCAATGTGTCCTTTCTTTAGCTTTTAACACAATTCTTGACACAACTCAGTTCTCTCCCCTTATATGGTACCTGAGATCTGCTGCTCACCCCAGGTTCTGTTCCTGAATCTCTGGCCTCTTTTTCTCAGTCTCCTTCACTGTCTCTTACACCCACCCCATAAACTCTGCTGCCCCCCAGGACTCCATCCTCACCCATGCCCATGTCCCTCCATTGTCCATCCACTGACCCTGTCCATGCCTGTGCCTCCAACCATCACCCAGATGGAACTTTGGAATGTATATACTTCCCAGGTCTTAATACCAAATTTACTTTTAAATTAGTTTTAATAAGAAACCCAATTAAATGTTCAATCAAATATTAACAAAACATTCACGGCTAAGATGCACAGAAAATATTACAAACTATAATTAGTGATATGATCCCTTCATCAAGCTATCAGTTAAAAATAGGTACATAGATAACATTAAATATTAAAAGAAATCCCGAGATAAAAGAACATTAAGTTGTAACGTACTGTTTTCTCTGTGTCTTTGTGGTCCAAGAAGGAAATTCATGCTCTAGCCCAGGAGTCAGTAAACTTTGCTTAAAGAGCCAGATATTCGATATTTTAGGCTTTGCTGGCTATATGGTCTCTGTCATAACTTATCACTCCATCTTTGTAATACAAAAGCAGTTATACACAATATGTAAATAAATAAGCATGGCTGATTTCCAATAAAACCTTGTTTCTAGAACAGCCAGCCAGCCCACGGGTTGTGGATTCCTGCTCTAGCGGAGGTGATGATATCTGCATCACAGCCAGAAGGAGGAGGAAGGAGAATAGAAATGTATACCTTCAACATTTAGGAACATTTCTACTTACTTATCATGGCCTGAAATTTGTTTACAAGGCCTTACCAATCTGCAACAGAGTTGGCAAAATAGAGTCTTTAGTCTGACTATCAGCTGCTAAATATTGGGGAGGAGAACTATTACTGAGGAAGTAGGAAAGAGTAGATTTAGGGACAATTAGCATTCCCTGCATCAGTAAGCTATTTTTATGGGAGAAAGACACGTACTATATGATCTCACATGTAGAATGTTTAAAAAAAATCAGAGTTCATCGATACAGAGAACAGATTAGAGGTTGCCAGAGGTGAAGGTGGGGTGAGAGGTGGGGAGGGGGAAGCACAGTGTGGGGGGAAGGCCAACATAGGCGAAGAAGTCAAAAGGCACAAACTTCCAATTATAAAATAGATAGGTCATGGAGATGTAACATACAGCATGGTGACTATAGTTATTAATACTGTATTGCATATTTGAAAGTTGCTAAGAAAATAGATCTTAAAAGTTTTATGACACAAACACAAATGTGTAACAACATATGGTGATGGATGTTAACTAGACTTCTTGTGATCATTTTGCAATATATACAAATATCAAATCATTACATTGTGCACCTGAAACTAATATAATGTTATATGTCAATTATACCTCAATAATTTAAAAAATGAATATCAGGTAAAACGGAAAATGAACCCCTACCATCAGAACATTCCACTATAGCTCCTGAAAATTAATATAATATTACTATTCCTAGATTCATTTTACATTGGAATAAAATGAGAACATGTATCTTTAATTAAAAAAATCATTATTCTTATGTTGACGTAATTTTTCTGAAAAGTCTCTCTGGTAAACTTGCCCCAGCTTGGGATTGCCTTAAGAAAACAGAAGTTATGGAAAAATATGGTCACCGAAGACAACTAATCCCAACCTACATGGCACATGAAGACATGAACAAAAGAATCAGCATTAACAGAATTCTTGGCCAAAAGCAGCCACATTTCTTATTTAAGGAAAATAATATGAAAGTGACATAATGCAACTTCACATTAAGGATGTTAACCAAGAATGGGACCCATCCCTTCACTAGATGCAGATATGGCTCCTAATATTCTAGTTGGGAAGCCTACACCTCACTCTAGCGGTTATATTTTCCAGTTCTATCATCTATTTTTCTCCACAAAATACTCTCTACCCTATAAGAAAGAGAACAAAAATAAGGAAAAGTGAGCTGTTGGCTCAAAAAGGTAGCTTCAACCTGATTGAGACCAAGAAGACCTAAAGTTGTCACCAGCCAGCTCAAAAACTTCTCTCAGGAGCTTCCATTCACTGAATTCCTTAACTCCCTGTCTGAAATATCCTATCCCTAAATCTCTCAGAATGCCACCCCTTCCATATGTACCTAAGAGCCTGAGTTCCCTGTGATTCAGCTCAAAATATAACACTATCCTCAACCTCCTTCTCAGCTGCTTAAAAAGGCAATACTTTTAACAAAGCAGGGAAGGGGGAAGAGGAGCAGGGAGAAAAAAAGAATATAGATCTACCACAGCAAAAAGGATGCAAAAAAGGGCCAGTTTTCCCATCACCCTTGCAAAATATCTTCATGCATTACCATGACATATCCCTCCCCCTTCATTACACACATACACACACACACACACACACAAACATACGGAGGAGGGGGCTGTAGCTACCACCTCTTTATCATTCCCCAAAGAATCCACCCCTGTATTAGACACATAACCAAAATTGTGTGTTAGTGAATATGTTCATGCACAAACCTATTCAATCTTCTCATGTCTAGGTAAAGATCTCCAGTGACCCACCTGCTCTTTTACATGCCTACACTCCCATGTTAAAAAGGTATTATGCCCCCGAATGGTAAACACATATCACCTTTCCCTTGAACAAGTCACCTCGTTTAACTCTCCCCAGTGTTGCCCTATTCCCAAGGTCATGTCTCAGATACAGAAAAGAACTTTTCAGATCACTTTTGATGGCCCTCAGACAGCTATCTTGTGGTGCTCCTTGGACTGATGAATTAGCCTGCAGCAATGTGAAAGGGGGTAAGACAGTGAGACAAGATTTGTGAGCTCCAAGTTTCTCTAGTTTGACTCAAGTAATTCCCAAGACCAAATTATAGGCTATTGTGTGATGTCTCCACCATGAAGGGCATTTGTAAATATTTAGGTTGGTTTTAAACAACAAAGAATTATTAACATGAAAGCATAAAAATTGCATGTAATATATACATTCTCAGATTATGTAGATAATGGAAAGGGTTTTTTTTTCATTTTAACTTGTGAGATATAATGCATGCACAGAAAAGAACATATTGAAAAGTATAAGCAAGGTTTTTGAAATATTTGGGGTTTTTAAGTTGTAACAGATATGTTCATTTAAAAGCAAGGTATATTTTTTGCCTATTGAATTGGAAAACATAAAAAAATATCATCCTGTGATGTAAAGTTTTGGGGGTATGTGTCAGAAAGTCTTAAAAAATGTGTACACACTTCTACTGGAATTCCACTTCCAGGAAGTTATCCCAAGGAAATAATCTGACCAATGTATAATTATTTAGTTACAGGGATTATTGTTATGTTTTTAAAAAATCATATTCCCAAATTGGAAAAAAATGTATCACAGAATCAATGAAATAAGTATAAAAGCAAATGTAAGATCTGGGAAGAAAAAAAAAGAAATGTATAAGCAGGGTTGACAAACTTTTTCAGTATAGGGCTAGATAGTAACTATTTTAGTCTTTGTGGATTATTCAGCCTGTCACAGCTTTTCAACTCTGCAGTTATAGTGCAAAAGCCACTATAGAAAATATGTAAGTGAACAAGCATGGCACTGTTCCAATAATACTTTATTTACAAAAAAACAGGCTGGATTTGGCCACCCTGGCCATAGTTTGCCCATACCCAGGGTAAAGAAAACTCACAAGGCAAATACATAAGCAATCACCAAGTCCAGAAAGAGTGCATAGCCAACATTCACAGGACTTAATTATAAGAGTAGTAGAAATTCAGAGGTTGACTTCTCAACCCCAGTAAGTCTTCTATGCCGTGGTCAGGACCCTATGTGGGAAGGGGTAGGACCTGACACTTGGAATAAGGCTATCTGAGTTGATGCACTCAAGTATCTTGAATTCTTAGAATGCTCTGAGCCTTCTGGGCATGCAGAAGTAGCCTACTCTTCCCTGTAAAAGGCCAGTGCTGCCCCCCATGCTTGAAGATACTGAGACTTCTGCTTCACAAGTCAGCATGCGCCTTACTCAGGGTCCTCCCACACCTCCCCTCAGGTGACCAACAACTAACCTGGCCAGGGAAGTCCTAGGCCTGTTAAGTGAAGAAAGGGACTGTGGGAAAAATAAGCTCCAGGACCTTGCCAACAAATACTGGCGAGAGCTGAAAGAGTATATATGGACCTGGATCCTCCAGGTACTAGATAAAGAGGCCAGGGTGAGCGGGTCGGTGAAACAAAAGCTTGGAGGAGGGAGAGTTTATCAATATGGGAGAACTCACCTGTGACACAGGATTTTAATATCCTGGCAAGGACCCTGAGAGACAAAGCTAGTATGCTTCTAGAATTGCTCTTAGAAGCTTAGAAAAAGTGCCACTCACACTATGTAAAGTACAAATGCTGGAAATGCTGTGGAAAATGGTAGAGGAAGGAATCAAAAGACCCAGAAGTGGGCATGCTAGAGGGAACATATTCTATAAGACCAGAAAACTCATCAGCTGACTACGTGTTGTAGGAGGGCCTGGAGGATGCTGCTTTTACTAAAGTAATAAGAGAAGTGCTATTGAGAGGGTCACCAGCATCACCAAGAAGCTCCGTGGTGAATATCCTCCAGTGACAGCACTGCCATAGAAGAAGTTATTCAGAAATGGAGCTCAGAGCAGGAAATGGCTATGTAGTAGGTCTAGGCTTCAGCGTACACAGCCCTGCCACTTGGGCTATACAAGCTGGCTGACCTATTGGTATTAGAGGTATCTGTGGTGGGGAAAAATATGCTATGAGGGGAATTTGTGCTCTATTTCCCCACAACTCTATGCTCCATTGTTCCAGAGGTCTTCATTCTCAGAGGGAGAGTGCTCCCACATGGACACAGAAAGAGTCCCATAAAACTTTAAGCTACGACTGCTGCCCATTCCCTTTGTGCTGCTTGTGCCAAGAGGGAAAGGAGTGAGTCAGAATACTGACCCCGACCATTAGGAGGAAGCAGGATTGCTGTTACACGATGGAGACAGGAAGAACATGTTAGACACTGAGATGATCCACTTGGTGCTCCTGGGACTCTATTTTCCAATCTTGACAGTAAATGGACAAGTATAGCAGCAATGACCTGAGAAGGACACGGTGACTAGGGGCTCAGACCACACAGGGTTGAAGGTCTGACTTACTTCACCAGGTGAGTCACCAAGATCAGTAAAGGAGCTAGCCAAAGACGAAGAGAATCTTTCTTTTCCCCTTGGTGAAATCTCTGTTTTCCTACCTGGTATGTGAACAATGTGAACATGAGTCATAAAAGTCAGCTGCACTGAAACACTTCAGCCAGTTGTGGAAGAAGGAGAACATGGTTACCAGCTGTGACCTGGGAACCAGCTGTAGTGGAAGGTGCTATATATACTTCATCCCACTAGCCTACCTCTATTCCTCAGGAGAAGAGAACAACCAGAATCCTGGAAGAGTTGTTCTGGATGGAGTGGATTTATATGAAGGAGGTGGATCTGAGTAGTAGAAGAGGATAGAGTGCTACCCAGATCCCACTTCAGGACCAAGGCACTCGTTCCTCCAGCTGCTAGAAAGTCTGGGCTTTGCTGGCTTATAACTCATTCACTCTCCAGAAAATGCCTTCAGCCAAAAGAAGCTTCTTATCTGAAGTTACCTGCTTTCCCTGGTGTCAGCCTACTTCTAATGGCTAGTCAATGTGTGAACATAAATATCTGGACTCAACTGGGACAACTGTGAAAGGTGACTTCAGAACTAGATTTCCTAAGAGGATCAGCTGGAGATCACCTCCACCCAACCCTGCTTCTCTTACATTTTTAGAGGTGTTATGCCCAAAAACATTCCTTAATAAACTTCTTGCCACAAATCTCAGAGTCTCAGGGTCTGTTTCCTTGGGGACCCAACGTATAGATTTCTGTTTCTGGGCTCTCTATTCTGTTCCATTGGTTTACCTACCTTTGTGCCAATACCATACTCTGTTAATGACTATAGACTTACTATAATATTAGAACATGTCCCCTACCTTATTCTTCTTCAAGTCACTTGGCTATTTTGGCCCTTTGTAGTTTCATAGATCTTTTAGAATCAGCTTGTCAGTGTACAAAAAAAGTCTCATTCTGATTTTGCTTGTGACTGCTTTGAACCTAATGGGTCAATTTTTAAAGAACTGGCAGTTTTTTAAAAAAAATATTGAGTCCTTCACCCAGTGAATTTGGTATATCTTTATTTAGGTCTTTCAAAGGTATCTTAGTAAAGTTTTTATCATTTTTGCCACAGAGGTTTTATGCATATTGTGTTAAGTTTACTCTCAGCTATCTGACTTTTTAAAAATATTTACTTATTTTATTTATTTAGGCTGCCCCGGGTCTTGGTTGCGGCATGCAGGATCTTTAGTTGTGGCATTCAGACTTCTTAGTTGTGGCAGCATGCGACTCGTAGTTGCAGCATGCGGACTCAGTTGCGGCAGGCATGTGTAATCTAGTTCCCCAACCAGGGATCAAACCCGGGCCCCCTGCATTGGGAGCATGGGGTCTTACCCACTGGACCACCAGGAAGTCCCTCAGCTACCTGATTTTTTATGTTAATGAAAATGGCATCCTTTAAATTTAACTTTCCAACAATTTGTTAATTGCATATAGAAATATTTGATTTTTTTACATGATTTTACATCCATCAGACTTGTTCATAATGTATAGGTTATATTGCATTTTCTACATATATACACTAGCATCCACAATTATGATTATGAAGAAACAATTATGTTTCTTCCTTTGAAATTCATTTATTTCTTTTTCTTGCTTTGATGTGCTAGGATCTCCAGAAAAATACTGAGTAGTGTTGAAAAAAGCTTAAGGCAATGGAGAATAGCATAAGATGCAGCCAGATTTTGTAAAGCCTTATAGGTCATAGTAATGAATTTGGATTTGTTTTTAATTAAAATTTAAAATTATTGATAGCCTTATATAGAGTAATCAGTTTAATATTTTTCAAAGATTACTAGAACTTCTGTGTGGATAATGAATTAAAGGAGAGTAGAGAGAGACCCAATTTATTTCATGGACACAGATACAAAAATCCTTTTAAAAAAAGTTTGCAAACAACAACAATGACCAAAATGTATAGATATGAAAGTTTTATCAGAAATGCAAAGGTAGCTTAAGTTAGAGAATATCTAAATATAATTTTTATATTACTATAAAAAGCATATGACCATGTCAAAAGAAGCATAAAGAGCAAATTAAATGCCTACCAAGAATGTGTGTGGGTGTGTTTGTAAATTAAGCAAATTAGAAATAGAAGGCAACCACCTTAATCTAGTGAAAAGTTGCTACCAAAAACCTGTTATACATATCTATGTTAATGGCAAAATGTTAGAAATATTTCCTGTAAAATCAGACAGGACAATGTTGCCCACTATTACTGCTTCTATTTATAACTGTCTTAGACATCACAGGAACAGAAGAAAAATAAGTGGTGTAATGGTTGGAACAGGTGAAACAAGTCCATTATTATTTGCAGATGATATGGTCTTATATATAGAAAATCTAAAAGAATGCAAAGACAGAAAATTAGACATAACAAGAGAGTTTAACAAAGTGACCAGACATAAGATTGATATTAAAAATCAATTGCTTTTCTCTACTCTAACAAATGTTAGAGCTGCATGCTCAGTATAGTAGCCCATAGCCAATATGGCTATTAGACACTTAAATTGTGACTAATCCAAATTAAGATGAGCTGTAAGTGTAAAATATATATCAGATTGCAAAGACAGTATTTTAAAAAATGTAATGTACTTTATTAATAATATTTATATAACCAAGTCAACATACAAAAATCAGTTGCATTTCTATACACTAGCAATAAACTAGCTAAAAATAATCAAATAAAACACTCCCATTTACAATAGCATCAAAAACAATAAAATATTGGGTATTCCCTGGTGGTCCAGTGGTTAGCACTCTGTACTTTCACTGCCGAGGGTGCGAGTTCAATCCCTGGTTTGGGAGCTAAGATCCCACAAGCCACGAGGCACAGCCAAAATAAATAAATAAATAAATAAATAAATACTTAGAAATAAATTTAACCAAGGAGGTGAAAGATCTCTACACTGAAAACTATAAGACAGTGATGAAAGAAATTGAAGAGAACACAAATAAATATAAGAATATCCCATGTTCATGGATCAGAAGAATTAATATTGTTAAAATGTCCATACTACCTAAAGCCATATAGTTTTGATGCAATTTCTATGAAAATTTCAATAGCATTTTTCACAGAAATAGATAAAAACAATCCTAAAATTCATAGGGAACCACAAAAGACCCCAAATAGCGAAAGCAATCCTGAGAAAGAAGAACAAAGCTGGAGACATCACACTTCCTGATTTCAAACTATACTAATAAAGCTATAGTAATTATGACAGTATGGTACTGGCACAAAAACAGACACAGAGACTCATGGGAACAGAATCAAGAGCCCAGAAATAAACTCACATGTATATGATCAACTAATATTTGACAAGAGAGCCAAGAACACTCATGGGGAAAGGATAGTCTCATCAATATATGGTGTTGTGAAAACTGGATATTCACATGCAAAAGAATAAAATCGGACCCCCCTCTTACACTTCTCACAAAAGTTAACACAGAATGAATGAGAGACTTAAGTGTAAGATCTGAAATCATAGGACTTCTAAACGAAATTACAGGAAAAATCTTCCTGGCATGGCTTGGCAATGAGTTTTTGTATTGGACACCAAAGCACCAAGCAACAGAAGCAAAAATAAACCCATAAGACTATATCAAGCTAAAAAGCTTCTGCACCAGACACACAAAAATTAACAAAATAAAAAGGCAACCTACTGAATGGTAGAAAATGTTTGAAGCCATATATCTGATGAGGGGTTAATGTCCAAAATGCATAAGAAGTCATACAATGCAATAGCAAAAAAACAAAAACAAATAATCCACTTTAAAAATTGGAAAAGGGCCTGAATAGACATTTTTTTTTCCAAAGAAGATATACATGGTCAACAGGTACACGAAAAGGTACTCAACATCACTAATCATGGAAGTGCAAATCAAAACTACAATGAGATATCACCTTACACTTGTTAGAATGGTTGTTATCAAAAAAAGAGAGAGTGAGAGAGATAAGTGTTGGCAAGGATATAGAGAAAAGGGAATCCTTGTGCCCTGTTGGTGGGAATGTAAGTTGGTGCAGCCACTATGGAAAACACTATGGATGTTCCTCAAAAAATTAAAAACAGAATTACCATATAATCCAGAAACCCAACTTCTCTGTATACATCTGGAGAAAACGAATTCACTGTCTCAAAGAGATATCTGCACCTCCATGTTCATTGCAGCATTATTCAAAATAGCCAAGACATAGAAACAACCTAAGTGTCCTTCAAAATTTAAATGAATAAGGAAAATTTGATATATGTACAGTGGGATATTATTCGGCTGTAATAAAGGAGAAAATCCTGCCATTTGCAACATGGATGAATCTTGAGGGCATTAACTAAGTAAAATAAGTCAGACAGAGAAAAACAAACACTATATGATCTCACTTATATGGACTGTACAAAAGCCAAATTCACAGAAAAAAAAAAGTAGCTTGGTGGTTGCCAGGGGCTGGGAAGTAGGAGAAATGGGGAGATGTTTGTCAAATGGTACAAGCTTCTAGTTATAAGGTACATAAGTTCTATGGAACTAATGTACAGCATGGTGACTGTAGTTAACAATTCCATATTGTATACATGAAAGTTGCTAAGAGAGTAGATCTTAGATGTTCTCACTGCACAAAAAATAATGGTAACTATATAAGGTGATGAATGTGTTAACTAACCTTATTGTGGCAATCATTTCACAATATATACTTGTAGCAATCATCACATTGTACAACGTAAACTTACATTATGTTATATGTCAATTATATCTCAATAAAGCTGGAAAAACTATATAAGTTACATGTTTAAATGATAATTTGATATATTGGATTAAATAAAACAATTTAATATTAATTTTACCTGTTCTCTTTATGTTTTAAACATAAATATTAGAAAAATTTTAATTATACTCATGAAGAGTTTCCAGAAGAGCAGATAGAAGACCTTGACAAATCCTTTCTCCAAAAGAAGCAACTAAAAAACTGATGAATTACTAGAAACAACCATTTCAGAACTCTGGAAATTAACTAAAGGTATACAAGCTGAGAAACATTTATTCAAGAAAAACTACTGAGCCTCGGTAAGAACAATAGGGTCTGTGACATTTTAACTTGGAACTTGTTCCATCCTCACTTTCCCCGACTCAGCAACATGGTATTATAGACCTTGCTGGTGCCAGAAGGGATTGATATGATTTGGAGTTCCAAGGAAAAGCTCCATGTCCACAGCTCTGTTAAAAACAATAGTGCCTGGTAGCAAACAGTCAAAGGCCAACACGGAAGCTGCCTAAGGCTGTAATAACAATTGGGGCAAGCAAGAGACCAGCCAAAAGTTTAAAATGAAGGGAATAAGACAGTTCAAATAAGGATATGAAAACTCTGACTTTTTCCTGCTGATTTGGAACGCTGTGCACATGGGTAGGCCTACATTCACACACAGGAAACACCAGAGAGGACCCCAGTCTACTGTTCATATCTGACTGACATTTAGACCCTGTGCAAGCAAGAAGTGAAAGCCCAGGCAGACTTGTTAACTCCCTGAAATTTGAATGCATTCCCTAACCCATACATAGATCACCTTTGCACTGAATGGAAGCCTAACCAACTCAAAGTGATAGAGTAGGGTAATTAAATGGTTAATTTGAATATCCCACTGGAGGATTGAAGACAGAGAGAGAATTTTAAGGGAGTCTGCAAGACTGTTGTAAGCTAATGACCATGCAAGAAAAGAATCCAGTAACCTAGCAACAATCTACACTACTTGAAGGAAGACCAGGCACATTCAAGCACCAGGCACACTCAAGCCACAAGTCCTGATACTTAAAATGCAAGACAGTAGATATGGGTTCTGAATCTTGTTACATGAATTCAGGGAGTTAATGGTTCTTGAAGAGTAGCATTTCTGCATGTGGCCAGGGCAGGAATATAGGTGAAAGGGGAAAAAAACTAGGTGAAAGGGGACATTATACTGAAACCTGATATGAAGTACCATATTTTAGTATATGTTACCACCCCTCTGCTAATATACATATGTTTAAATAGTACCATGACAGTCCCATTTAGACCATATAGGGCCAAAGGAGGAACTAATGATGTAAGCCTTGATGTCTACCACAAAATGAGGAAGAAGGTGGTCTTCTCCCCTCCCCACTTTTTCTTTGATTATAAAAACATAGCCTGCTTTGTTCTTGGGGCTGCTGTGCTCCCTTGCCTGCCCATTTGTATCTCTCACAAGCATCCTATGCTAATAAGCTCACTCTTTGCCAATCACTTTGCCTCACACTGAATTCTTTCTGCATTGAGAAAAAAGAACCTGAGCTTCAATAAGTCCTGACACCAGGTGAGCAGTTTCAATTAAAAGACAGTGGGTTTGAGTCCTCTCCTCATGGGTTCAAGTCCCAATCTGAGTTTTGGCTGAGTTCGAGTCACATTCAAGAAGGAGTGCGGTTTCAGCAGCATTCCATCTGACTGACTACTAAGCTAAGCTGACCCAAGGTAATCCCTAGGAAGCCAGAAATGACAACAACCCCAGGAGGTGGTATCAGAACAATATATTATCTAAAATGTCCAGTTTTGAACAACAACAAAACTAAGACGTGCAGATAAACTGGAAAGTGTGGCTATACACAGGATAAAAAGGCAGTCAATAGAAACTGTCCCTAAGGAAGCCCAGATATTGGGTGCAATTCATAGAGACATCAAATAGGTATTAGAAATATGTTTAAAGAACTAAGTGAACTAAGTGAAACCATATTTAAAGAGTTAAATGAAAGCTTGACAAAAATTCACACACACACACACACAACCAAAGAGAAATTCTGGAGTTGAGAAGTAAAATAACTGAAATGAAAATTTTACTAGAGGGGCTCAACAGCACAATTGAGGCTGCAGAAGAAAGGATCAGCTGAATTTGGTGTAGATCAATGTAGATTATTCAGTCTAAAGAACAGAAAGTTAAGGGATGAAAAAAAAATAATGAATGGAGTCTCAGAGACTTGTAGGATACCATTCAGCATATCAACCAACGTGTAATGAAAGTCCCAGAGGAGAAGCAAGAGAAAAAAGGGCAGAAAAAATATTTGAAGAAATAATGGTTGAAATTTATCAATCTGACGAAAAACATTAATCTACACACCCAAGAAGTCAATGAAATTCAAATAGGATATAATCAATGTTACAACACTTTGACACATCACAGTCAGACTGCCAAAGGACAAAGAGAGAATCTTGAAAGTATGTGGAGTATCTTTTGATGTGCTTCTCAGTCATTTGTATATCTTCCTTGGAAAAAATGTCTATTCAGATCCTTCACCCATTTGTAAATTGGGTTCTTTGCCTTTTTATTATTGAGTTGTAAGAGCTCTTTACATATTCTATATACAATGCCCTTATCAGATATATGATCTACCAATATTTTCTTCCATTCTCAGATTGCCTTTTCACTTTCTTGATAGTGCCCTTTGAAGCACAAATGCTTTTAGTTTTGATGAAGCCCAATTTATTTTCTTTTATTGCTTATTCTTTTGATGTCATGTCTAAGGATATATTGCCAAATCTGAGATCCTGAAGATATACCCCCATGTTTTCTTTTAAGAGTGTTATAGATTTAGCTCTTAGCATTTAGGTCTTTGATACATTTTGTGTTAATTTTTGTATAAGTTATGAGGTAAAGGTCCAATTTTATTCTTTTACATGTGGAAATCTAGTTGTTCCAACATCACTTATTGAAAAAATTACTCTTTCTCTATTGAATGGCCTTGATGCCCTTGTCAAAAATCAGTTGAGTATGGACCTATGAGTTTCTGAATGCTCAGTTCTATTCTACTGTTTTAGATATCTACCTGTATGCCTTTACCCTTCCCCCATCTTCATTACCATTGCTTTGTAGTAAGCTTTTATATGGAGAAATATGGATACTCCAACTTTTTTTTCAGGCTTGTTTTGGCTATTCAAGGTCCCTTGCAATTCTACATGAATTATAGGATCAGCCTGTCAGTTTCTACAAAGAAGCCAGCTGGGATTTTGATGCGGATTCCATTGCATCATTAGATTAATTTGGGGAGTACTGTCATCTTAACAATACTGTTCATCTTCTGATGAACATGGGATATTTTTCCATTTATTTAGACCCTCTAATTTCTTTCAATGATATTTTGTTATTTTCAGTATACAAGTCTTCCACTGTTTTTGTGTAATTTGCACCTGAGAATTTGATTCCTTTCCATGTTATCATAAATTGAATTGTTTTCTTATTTTCATTGCTAGATTATTCATTGAAAGTGCATAGAAATACAATTGATTTTTATTTATTGATCTTGTATCCTATGACCTTGCTGGACTCAATTATTAGTTTTAATAATGCTTTATTGGATTCCTTGAGATTTTCTGTACATAATTTCATGTCATCTGTGAATGGATATAGTTCTACTTCTTCTTATTCAATACAGATGCCTTTTATAACTTTTCCCTGTCTAAATTGCCCTGACTAGAACATTCAGTAAAATGTTGAAGGAAAATGATGTGCACAGACATCCTTGCCTTGTTCCTGACATTAGGTAGAACTCATCCAGTCATTTACCATTCAGTATCATGTTAACCATGAATTTTCATTGGTGCTCTTTATCAGGCTGAGGATGCTTCACTGTATTCATAGTTTCCTTCTATTTATTTATTTATTTATTTATTTATTTATTTATTTATTTATTTATGGCTACATTTGTTCTTCATTGCTGCTCACGGGCTTTCTCCAGTTGTGGCGAGTGGGGGCTACTCTTCGTTGTGGTGTGCAGGCTTCTCATTGCGGTGGCTTCTCTTGTTTTGGAGCATGGGCTCTAGGCACATGATCTTCAGTAGTTGTGGCTCACGGGCTCTAGAGCGCAGGCTCAATAGTTATGGTGCATGGGCTTAGTTGCTCCACAGCATGTGGGATCTTCCCGGACCAGGACTGGAACCCATGTCTCCTGCATTTGCAGGCAGATTTTTAACCACTGCACCACAATGGAAGCTGTATTCATAGTTTCTTGAGTGCTTTTATCACATTGAATTTTGTCAAATGCCTGTGTCTACTGAAATGATTAAGTGGTTTCTATCCTTCATTCTATTGATATGATGCATACCCTTTTCTCCTCAAATAATTTTAAAAACAATTGCATAAAACAATAATTATAGTGCTCACTTCAGCAGCACGTATCCTGAAACAATTATAAAACATTGTTGGGCTCATAATGTTAAAGATATACTTTACATGAAAATAGCACAAAGGAGGGGGTAGGAAGAGAAACATATTTGAACAGTTTCTGTGTAATATTGGAATTAAATTAACATTAATCTAAAATTGTTTTTTTAAGTTAAAATGCATATTTTATTCCTCGCTTGAAAATATCTGTTTAACACAAAAGAAGAAAGTAAAAGAGGACAGAGGCACAAAAAAAGATATGAGATATATCCAAAACAAATACCAGGAACACCCCACCCCCACTCCAGTCAAAGCCTCCGCCAGGCAGCACAGGTCCTGGTGGCCTGCGTGCTGCCCCCGACAAAGCCTCCTTTGGCCACGCAGGCCCCAGTGGGCTGTGAGCCATCCCCCTCCAAAGCCTCCTTTGGCCATGCAGGTCCCAGTGGGTTGTGCTGTCCCCTGTGGCCATGCCCATGGAAGCCTGCGCCCCAGATGGCTTACACTAGCACACATGCTCCAGGCCAGCTTCAGGAGCAGAAGCTTGTAAGAGGAACACACGAAGAGGTGGGGCAGACAAAGCAGGTTCAGAGACCTAGCTAGAGGTCTTGGAGGGCCTCCTGGGGAGTCAGGGGTTGACTGTAGCTCTCTTTTGGGGCAAGGACAATAATAGCAGAGGCACCAGGGAAATTTTTACTTATTAAATTTTTATATCTTTTAATTTTATTTTTTACTTTTATTTTTAAAATATATTTATTTCTACTTTTTTTGAACATAATCATATAACGCTTTTAATAAAGGGAAATATTATAAGACAACAGGAGCAAGATAATTCAAAGAAACATCCAGGAACAAGTTTCCCACTGTCCTTATTTACCTGAAGACGTGATTCATCATCTCTGAATGAAACTGCTGTTATTTGTGCTGATGTACACGTGCTGAAACTTGGTTCCAGGAAAGCTCAGGCAGAAGTTTCCTGCAGAGTCTAGTCACATAGTGAAGATAGGATATCTAACTGATTACCTCAAGTGAAAATTATCAATAAACAAATTAGTCATACGTTCGACTCAGGAATTCTTTTTTTTACAACTTTATTGGAGTATAATTGCTTCACAATGGTGCATTAGTTTCTGCTTTATAACAAAGTGAATCCGTTATACATATACATATGTTCCCATATCCCTTCCCTCTTGCATCTCCGTCCCTCCCACCCTCCCTATCCCACCCCTCCATGGGGTCACAAAGCACGGAGCTGATCTCCCTGTGCTATGCGGCTGCTTCCCACTAGCTATCTACCTTACGTTTGGTAGTGTATATATGTCCATGCCACTCTCTCGCTTTGTCCCAGCATACACTTCCCCCTCCCCATATCCTCAAGTCAATTCTCAAGTAGGTCTGTGTCTTTATTCCTGTCTTACCCCTAGGTTCTTCATGACATTTTTTTTCTTAAATTCCATATATATGTGTTAGCATATGGTATTTGTCTTTCTCTTTCTGACTTACTTCACTCTGTATGACAGACTCTAGGTCTATCCACCTCATTACACATAGCTCAATTTCGTTTCTTTTTATGGCTGAGTAATATTCCATTGTATACATGTACCACATCTTCTTTATCCATTCATCGGATGATGGACACTTAGGTTGTTTCCATCTCTGGGCTACTGTAAATAGAGCTGCAATGAACATTTTGGTACATGACTCTTTTTGAATTATGGTTTTCTCAGGGTATATGCCCAGTAGTGGGATTGCTGGGTCATATGGTAGTTCTATTTGTAGTTTTTTAAGGAACCTCCATACTGTTCTCCATAGTGGCTGTACCAATCCACATTCCCACCAGCTGTGCAAGAGTGTTCCCTCTTCTGCACACCCTCTCCAGCATTTATTGTTTCTAGATGTTTTGATGATGGCCATTCTGACTGGTGTGAGATGATATCTCATTGTAGTTTTGACTTGCATTTCTCTAATGATTAATGATGTTGAGCATTCTTTCATGTGTTTGTTGGCAGTCTGTATATCTTCTTTGGAGAAATGTCTATTTAGGCCTTCTGCCCATTTTTGGATTGGGTTGTTTGTTTTTTTGTTATTGAGCTGCATGAGCTGCTTATAAATTTTGGAGATTAATCCTTTGTCAGGTGCTTCATTTGCAAATATTTTCTCCCATTCTGAGGGTTGTCTTTTGGTCTTGTTTATGGTTTCCTTTGCTGTGCAAAAGCTTTGAAGTTCCATTAGGTCCCATTTGTTTATTTTTGTTTTTATTTCCATTTCTCTAGGAGGTGGGTCAAAGAGGATCTTGCTGTGATTTATGTCTTAGAGTGTTCTGCCTATGTTTTCCTCTAAGAGTTTGATAGTTTCTGGCCTTACATTAAGATCTTTAATTATTTTGATCTTATTTTTGTCTATGGTGTTAGAGAGTTAAGTGTCAAGACACTTTTTGAGAGGGACCTCATAAAAATGGAAAAGAATTTCTCATCTGACGTAGATAATTTTTATGAAACTTGCCATGACTATCTTTGGAAATGGATTTTATTATTTGAAAAACTTTATTTTTTTTAACTAGAGTTTGATGAAGAGATGCTAAGTAATACTGAAGAATGGAAAGATAGTGTTATGCACTTCAACAAATCAAATTGGAAGGTCAATTCTCAGTTATCAATTTTATGCCAAAACATGTTCAGTATAGTGGGTCATAATGCTGATTATGAGAGTCTTTTTTCACTAAAGAATATTAGTGGACAAAAGAATGAAATAAGGGACTTCCCTGACCGGCCAGTGGTTAAGACTTCCCCTTGCAATTCAGGGGATGCAGGTTCAATCCTTGGTCTGGGAGCTATGATCCCACATGCCTTGCAGCCAAAAAAAACAAAAACAGAAGCAGTATTGTAACAAATTCAATAAAGACTTTAAAAATGGTCCACATTAAAGAAACTGTAAAAAAATGAAAGGTTATGTACAATTTAAATGGAACACAGATTATAACTGCATTAAATGTCTAAGCAAATTCTACAAAACAGGGAACAGTTGAGATCCAAACCATCAGGGAAACATAATTAAAGAGATGTAATTTAGATATGTAGAGTTTGTTTCAGATAAATAATAAATTATTTTGTAGTAGAAGTATGTCCCATGTAATGTTTCTTTTATTTTAATATATGTAGATGATTCTCGTTATTTGTAGGAATTATGTTTTATAACGTTGCTGAAAACACTGAATTGGTGACTAGTTACTCACCACTCCTAGGAGAAGTAAGGTTGGGTTTCTGTGAGCCTCTGGTTCACAATACTTTCATCAGCCAATCAGCCCATAATTTTTGAAATGTGGTTTTCTGTTTACAAATACCTCATCTAGGGCTTCCCTGGTGGCGCAGTGGTTGAGAGTCTGCCTGCCGATGCAGGGGAAACGGGTTCATGCCCCGGTCCGGGAGGATCCCACATGCTGTGGAGCGGCTGGGCCCGTGAGCCGTGTCTGCTGGGCCTGCGGGTTCAGAGCCTGTGCTCCACAATGGGAGAGGCCACAACAGTGAGAGGCCGGCATACCACAAAAAACAAAAACAACAACAACAAAAAACCTTATCTAATAAACCTTGTTGATTCATTAACATTCACCTCATGACCAAAAGCACTATTACTCATGTCTGAATGAAGCTTATCTAACATTCATATTTTCTCCATAAGGTGCATGATAACTTTCTTGCTTTTAGAAACACTACATAGCACTTCAGCACTACACTTAGGGGCCATTTTAAACACGGACGTCACCAAAAAAAAGCACAAAAATGTACTATTAAATAGACTGTGAAAAAGGCACTTCTTTTCAGTACGAGAACTGGAAAAGAAGGCAGAGCATTGCCTTGCTTGACTTCAGCTGGGAATGTACACATTGAGAAATTTTTTGCTGCTCTGCTCATGCGCATGAATAAGCATGAAGGCACTATTAGTATTGATTTGGGGGGTTACAAATAAATTTTAATGAGTAGCTGAATCCACCAATGATGAGGATTGGTTATATATAAGTATTAATTGGTATGGACCTATTTCCACAATACATTGAGAAGAAAAGTTACAACCTGAAACTTAACTAAAACTTTAGAAGCATTCCCTTTACAAACAGGAGTAAGGCAAGGATGTCCCTTATTGTTGCTTCTAAGAGAGAGAAGGTGGTGAAACAGAATAAAGAACATAGCCCTTTGGGTCCAGGAAAAAACTCTCACTGGTGGTGAACTGGGATGAGTTTCAGATGGAGGTGAAACATTCGCTTATGCAATAGCTGGAGGCACTTGAATAGTATGGGGACAATTGCAGTTGTAAGAGTTATTGAGTTGTCTGCCTTTGGTCAGTTGTTTTAAAAGCTCTGAAAAAGGAAACTGAGAAGATCAGGTCAGCCAGCTGTCAACTTAAGGCACACTATTGAGTCAGCTGTCTCCTGTAGCCACAGGGAAGACTGTGTTGAAAATTAGACCCAGGGCAACAAAGCTACAAAGTAAACTGAGTGCATAGTCTAAACGGTCTCCTAGGCTAAAGTTCAGAACTCTGAGAAGCACATCTCTAGTGTATTTAATATATTGTCCTTCCAGTCAACTCTCAAACCTTTATTTCAATATATACGTATCCTCGAAAACATGTGGTGTAGTTGCAGTTTTTAAATATCTGCCTAAATGATATTGTTTTATAAATCACATTTTCTTCTTCATTCAGCATTAACTTTTTAGGTCTATTTATATTGCTATATGTCAATTTAGCATAAATTTAGCAAAATTGTTCATTGCTTTTAACTAATGTGTAGTATATATCCATTTTACTTATATCCATTCCCCTAGTTGAGTCCTAAGGAGATGAAAGCCAGTAAGAAATTATCTGTGATAAGAAATGATTGGGACCTTCAGAATTGTGAATTCTGATACAAAATTTAAGTTCTTTTTGTTTCTGTGCTGTACCCACCCTCTGGTATTCTCAAAATGTTAAGCCTATTCCTCATAAAAGCTACATAGTCTTTGGAGAATCAAGGAGAAGTCTGTGTCAATACTTGGTACAAAATGTTATGAAGCAAGGACAGCAACTGCAGATGAGATGGTATAAGGGAACTGAGGGATAGAGCCAGGAATGGGAATTTAGAGTGAGAGGTGACAGGAAGCCACCAGAGAAGTTAACACCTCTATAGAAATCATCAGAATACTCTGAAGGATACTGTAATTCCTACAATTACATGAAATAGGAACTTGGTATTTATACATTAAAATAAAAGGTAACCCCAGAAGATTTGGAGACAAATATATATTACATGTTTTCATATGCTTAGGTAGGATTCTACAATATTCATAGGAAATTTAGAACTTAGGTATTTACTTAGGCAAATATATTTTCCCTTCAGTGGTTTCACTGGATGGTTGATAGTTGAGACTATTGGTAGCAGGTGTTGAGAAACTAATTTATTAACCTAGTTCCAAAGCCCTTTCATTAGAGGTAGTGAAAATTGACAAGGAGATTGGAAAGATCAGCTTATCCTATTCCCAAAAGAACCTCTGAATTAAATCACTCCTGGCACCCCTCCACTCCCCACCTTTGATACACTGAAAAGTGCACTGTGTATCAGGGAATGTTTCTGGCACTGTTTGATGATTGGATCCTGCTTCATGGTGTGCTGTGTGACTCTCCTCACAACCAGTCTCAGGAAATATTGGAGAAACCTGGGATATTATCCATCTTAGGCAGCATGGGATGCATGGGAGACCCTTTGTGACTTGCTGTTGAACAGTGAAGAAGGCACCCTGGGACCTTTGATGACCTTGATGTGCTGGAGATAAACTGAGTCATTGTTTCATCATGAGGAGCCCTTGATGATATATCACCTTGAAAAGTGCTTTTTTAAAGACGAACTCCTTTGATCTTGCTGAAAGATGAACTCAGCCTGGTTTCCCTAATGACTAAGTAAAGTAAGTTGCTTTGTACTTTGCTGTATGAGTTGAAGCAGCCAGTAGAATGGGTTAAACACAAGAGCTTTGGAGCAAGTAAGTCCTGAGATTGAATCTCGGTTCTGGTACTTGATAACTTGACTGCAAGCAAGTAACCAATGATCACTTTACAGTGTTGCTTAGATTATTAAATGAGATCATGTATACAAAGTAGTTATCACATAATGAGTATTTAATTGATAGCTAAAAACACACAAAAAATCTAATTAAATACAGATTGGTAATTATCAGTAATAGCAACGTAGAAATTATAAACCCATAAAGGTTTATACCTTTGAAAAGATTTCTCCATATAGCTGACAATCTTTTGTTAAGCGTAATTTACACAACAATTTAGACTTTTACTCTGGAACTCTGCTTTCAGAGATGACTGTTTCCTATATCTGAAGTTAAACTTGTAGAATGTCTGTGCTAGAATATATGATAAGAATATTCCTCTGGTTTCTCTTCAAAGCTAAGATTTTCTTTATATATGGTTTATCTTAAGGATTTCTTAGACATACTTGTTCTTGTGTTGAGACAAAGTTACCAGATTGGACAGTTTTTCTGGTGTTAGTAGTAGATTCTGAGAAATTAGACAGACTTTTTATTAAGTCCTCTGACACAAGGTATTCATTTTCCAGGTAACTGACTTAATAGAAAGGGTTAAGGTGCCAGGTAAGATTATTAAGCCAACTGGCCCAGGGATTCTGGGAGTAAATTTCAACCTTTGATTTAATCCAACTTAACCCAACTGAGCAAAACAACCAAAAGCAGCTTCCATAAACAACCTACAAATATGTACTGGGTTGTAGCCACTGAGATACCAAAGATAATATAAATCAGGTCCTTGTCTCCAGTCAAAGCACATAAGCCACAGAGAGTAAATAGGAGCACCATACATGTCGACCTCCTCCTGATCATGACACACTTTCAAATATTAGACCTTAATATTTAAGTGGCAGACAAACTTAAATATTCAAAATGACACTAAAATAAGAGAGCAGCAACTACAAAGCAGACTCCACTACTGGGTAACGTTGTTTTGTGATGTCTATAAATCCCTCTGTAGGGGGCCTTGGCTGTCTTTTAACTTTATATTGTTGTTTGAGCAAAACTGTGCACTGTCCTGACCACATTCTCTTTTAGCCTCACAAGACAAAGATCCTTCATGTGCCAGGAAAAAAAGGGGAATTTTTCTTTGCTGCCAGCTTAATTTATGCCTCAAGCTGAGTCCCACTTTACCTCGCAAGATGGCCCAGTCTACTCAGATAAACATTCCAACTGATAGATGTCCCTGAAATAGTAGGTGTAATCAATTGTAGAACCAATACATTTCACACTATGGGCAAAATTAGTCATCATATTTTGGTGGTTCCAGGCACACCAGTGTGCCTTGGCCAACTGATTAAGGACCTCATCTCTAACCAGAGTAGTCAAGAGCAGGGAGATGGGTGGGAACTCATGTAGTCAGAGACAGCATCTTAGAGACAGACCTCAAAGGATGGGTAAGATTTACAATTGTAGATGCATAAATGGTGGCTATTCCAGGTGAGGAGAATAACGTCTGTTTCATTCTACAGCATAAAGAATTTTCACTTCCAATTTTCCAATTATCTTTTCAACTTCACTTCTTCACTTCTTAACATGGGGTACAATCTCCATAACAATTCAATTTATCCAAAGTAGGTGGCACACGTTTTCTACAATATTAGATCATGAAATGACAGGGCCCTCCTTTCACCTAACAAGGTACAAGGTACAAACCCACATGCTATTGGATTTATGCCTGCAAGAGTCCAACCGTGCCCTCCCAAATCTGATTTCTGACTTTCTCTTTTATCCATTGAATGTTTGTCAGAACACAAAATCCCCTTGACACTTTTCAGGACCAACCCTACCTGACTCCTTCCCAGCATTTGTCACTGTCAGCCTTTCCCTCATTTAAACCCTTCTCTCGCTTACTCTGACACCAAACTCTTGGTTCTCCTCTCCTTCTGATCATTCCTTCTCAGGCTCTTTTCCTCTGTCCCTTAAGTGCTCCCCAGGGCTCAGATTTTGGCCCTCTTCTCTCTTCTCACTCTACACGCTCACAACGGGAAACTGTCTGGGGATCCTTAGAACTGCGAAATACCTTATTTGAGGTAAACAAGCCCCTTAACGGGGCTCACTAGCTCTCAGACATTACTCTGCATTGGTTAAATAAAACTGACACACAGGAATAAATAATGGGGAAAAGTTTGTTAGGGAAACTTCCAGCTACCGAATCTGCCCAGGAGGCAGGGGCCACAACAGGAAAAATTTTGTAAGGAGTCTCAACTGAAACTTATTTTTTGTTGTTTTTATCAGGAACACAGGCCTTAAAAAGATAAGCACCTCTGAGCTTGTTTCCTAAGACATCTTATTTATCAGAATCCATTTTTCGATAGGACGTTCCAAGCGGGCTGGACTACACAATTGCGTTCACTGAGCTAACCCCAGCACCAGTCTGGGCCTAGCACCGATCCGGTTTGGGGTTTGTCTATTGCATGGTGGCTCTGCCTGCAGTTCAGCCGTGGTGCGGCCCACTGGGGCGGGAGAGCAGGAAACGGAGCCAAGGTTGGCTCTGCTGAGAGGTGCTGCATTCAGAATAACTCCTCGAGTAGCAGCAGACACGTGCCACAGGCTTAAGTCGTCTCCTCCTGACTTCACCCAGGGTCTCCCGCAACGAAAACAATCTAAGGAGTAGCCTCAGCCACCGCACATCTCGGGGCCGGGACTGCTCCGCCCACGCAGCAGCGTGGTGGAGGGGCAGGCGCGGCCCTGACGTCACACTGGGCCCCGCCCCTTAGGGGAGGGGCGGGAGCGCGGGAGCTCTGTTACATAGGCGCCTTCCTCCTATATAAGTGGCGCTAGAGGCCGACGGTGGGGTTTTGGGGAGATGGTTTTGCTGTCGTTTTGTAGGGTGTTTGTCGCAGCGACAGGGAGAGAAGACGGCGGTTTGGTGACAGTTATTGGCCAAAGGGCCTTTTGCTTTTGAGGAGGTAAGGTTTCGTATAGGGTGTTCTGGGCTGGGCGGTTTCCCAGTCTTTTAGGTCTCGAAAGCCAGGTGTCAGAAAAACGACGGGATTCGGGGCCTTGGCGACCGGGGTTTCTTCGGGGCACAGCTCTGCTCGTGGCATTTGAAACCTAAAGTTGTCCCGGTGTCATGGTAGATTTAAAATCCTAGGGCGGAAAGGCCTCGGCTCTGCCGCTGACTCGTCTCAGAGAGGCCAGGCCACTCATATCACGGCTCCTTAGGCCCGTGACCCGTCCCGCCGATCAGAGTGAGACCCTGCGAGAGCCTCCTGGGGCAAGTGTTGTCCTAGATCAAGCCTTACTCTGGGTCCCTGGCCTCGGCCGTTTGTAGCATTCTGGGATTTTCCGAGGTCAGACTTCTGCCTCTGAGTGCGCCAAAGGCCCTGGCCAGGTGCCCTGGTGGAGAGGCGGGGGGTAGGGACTGGGCGTCTGAGGAACTGCTAGTTTGCGAGTCCAGGTGGTGGAATTTAGCTCATGCTTGTGAGAGGTAAATACGGAGAGGCTCATCCTTTGTGCGAACTGTTTTTTTCCTGAAGTGGAGCATAGTATTGTTGCATCAGATGTGCATTTCTGATACTTTTGGATCACCCTGTCCTTGATTACTTAAGTAACCGTGAAATGCTTATACTATTCTTAGGAAACAGTGCTCCAAACTGACCACGTCAACCACCTGGTCTTATTTTATAGCTATCTTTGTATGATTGTGCTCCATACATACACCCACAGGCTTCTTGTTATGCATTACATACAGTACTCTTGGAGCCATCTAAGCATAACTTTAACCTATATAGATATTTTTATATAGATAACGTCAAATTGTCGGGTAATATAGGGTGTTAAAGGGCAGTAGAGAATCAGGTTTCTAAGATGGATATAAACATCTGATGTTTATTGTATCTGATGTTTTTATTGAAGGATGTCCAATGATTCTAACATGTAGGATTCTTTGTTAATAAGAAATAGTGTGATAATTCTAGATAGTTTTTCTTTTTTTTGTATGCGAAGGAACCTAATCTGTATAACCTGGATCTGGGATTCTTCTCTTGGCCTCCTGAGAAAATATTTCTGAACAGTAGTGGTGGTGGGGAGGGGGACAGCTTCCTAACAGCTGAATTAAATTTAAAGTAATGACCTTGGCTAGAGAAATTAAAACCTTTGGCTCTCCCAAGATGCTTATTTTAATATTTGCATATTGATAACTGTGGTTATTTAAGAATTCTGCCTTGGTGAGCTAGTTATGGCCTACTGATAGTAGAAGGAAAAAACAAAACTGAAGCAGACACACGTGTTTTGCAAAAAATGCATTATAATAATCATAGTAATAAACCTCAGTCATCAGATGTTGTAATTTTGCTTGCTATGATTTAAGAATGCTCAACTAAACAATTTTAAAGAGTTCCTATGTGGTTAAAATATAATTTGGGTAATTGAAGGGTTAGAAGAATTCCACTAGAAATATAATTTTTTGATGGCTTTTCTGATGGTCTTTTGGCTCAGGTTAATTTGTTATGTCATTTATTTCAGTTTCCCATATTCAAATGACTATGTAAATCAGAATGCTCACTTATCAGTTTCCAGTGAGAACCCTGACTAGAGTTTTAGGATTTTTGTTGGACCTAAGAATCAACAAGAGAAGTGAGTTAAAAGATCTAAATATTTGGTGGCTTCGGTCCCTGATGGCATGATACCTACATTTTCTTAGGGAATACCTCCCAGGAGATGCCTCATTTTAAAGTTTTTTAATTCATTTCAAATCTTTCAAATTTTTTACTTGAATTTGTTTGCTTGTTACTGAGTCATTTGGGCTAACTGAAGGAGGTTAACTAAGTTGGGTTTTCTCCATTTTACCTGTTTTCAGCTCCTTGCTGAGTTGTGAACCTCACCTTCTTCAACAGTTTGGACATCACTGTTAAAAACTTAACTGCTTTGTGAAAGAATTAAGATGGGAAGAGGCAGATAGGGATGACATTGTTAGAACACAGATCCTGATCCTGAATGGAGCCTGTGAGGATGTAGATGGAGTCAAGGAATTGTCACAATTATCTGATTTCAGTGTGACCATATTCATCCTTATAGGTTCATTTCTTTAGTCACCCCAGATCTATAACAAATATGCTTAATTTTAAGAATGGTTACAGGATGATCTGAAAATAAACATTCATCTCCTATATTCTATCCCTAAGTGTTTCTCTGACTTCAGTTATTTGTATCACAGTATTTCAACAAAGCTGCATGACACTTGTGATATTTGTTTTAAATTAGTTCACATTTAAAGTTAACATCAATAACTTAATAATTTGATTATATCAATAACTTAAGAGATTAGTAATAATTTACCATAGAAAGAAGGTAATGATAAAAATAAAACCAAAAAAGTTATTAATTTCTAGCTAGATATTGTTGTCTACTGAAGGCTATAAGCCTGAATCCTGACTCTTTTTTTAAAAATGGCAGTTAGCAAGTGTTAGTTGAAGATATGCACCAAGCTGAGAATTTATCCAGAAGAATGGAAAGAAAATGCATTAAGGTCTCACAGTGTTATCATTTAGTACTAGGTGTGTATGCCACTTAGAACCATCTGACATACCAGTGGGATAGTGCCTCCATGCCTTGGGAACCATCACCTACGAAGATTTTAGAACCTGTAGGACCCCATGTGCTGGGGTTTTTCTATTTAATTAATATTAATGTGAAATATTTTATTTACTAAATATAACCATCTGTAAATTCCACAACTCACTTTTCATTTCCATTAACAGATGAGGCATTCCAAAAGAACTCCCTGCCCTGACAGGGATAACAGAGAAAGGTGGGGACATGAAAGCTACAGTGGAAGTCACAAACGGAAGAGGAGATCCCACAGTAGTACACAAGAGAACAGACATTGTAAACCACATCGCCAGCTTAAAGAATCTTATTGGTAAATTACGCTTGAACTAGTACCATTTTAACACTAATAGTTTTAATGACTTGTCATTAGCTTATATAGCTTTCATCTGTCAGATTGTTTTATAAATCAGTCAACAAATACTCATTCAGAAAATATTTACTGAGTGCCTATTATATGGTAGACACTGCTGTGAATAGAACAGAGTTCCTGCTCTCACATATCTGTGTCCATTTGGGAGCTGTAGGAGACAGTTGATGGAGTCCCAGCTGCCAGTAATATAGTTGTGGGAAATGAGACACACGAAAGTTAAGTAAGTGATTAAAGGACCAGTGAGTGCCTTTAACTTGTATGTAGTAGGGAGAGCTGTACATTGGGGCACTTATTTAGGGTTCCACAAATGAGAGCTAATGAAGGGTGGGGAAGAGTTCATCCAGATGAGAAAAATAGCATGTGGTGTGTGAGAATGTTAAAGTGTGTTGGGGATTAGTTGCTTATACTGTATTCTACAGGTTATATTTGTAGATAAGGCCAGTGGATATGTTTGGGATTTTTAGAAGCTTGGCTGTTGTAAGAAGGGCCTCAATAAAAATTTCCAATGGCATGTGTCCTGTTCTGTTGTATTCTTACCAGTGTAAAATTTGGAGGTACTACGTTTATATAGAATTGAAGGAATTTTTCAAGTTCCTAAATGATTAAACAAAGCCTAGGTGAATAGAGTTTCTTTCATTCTGTCCTCCGTTAATTTCCCTTTCTCATTTGTTTTTGTTGGTTCTATGTTTTCTCCTTGTTTTGTGCAGATGTTCCACTGGGACTGTTTGCCAGATTGCTTTCTAAATTAGCCAACTGGGGTTACTTTAAAAAACAGTATGCAATTTTTTTCCTTCTCCATGCCAAAACAGACTTGTTCTGTAGAACAGTGAGCTCGTTGTTAATCAGTGCAGACGAATCATTCTTCACACACTATCATATGGAGGGAAGAGGGAGAATCTATGCCAGGATTTCAGTGAGCTGAGCTAATTAATGTATTATACAAGAATATCTGTACCCTATATTAAGATAACTACAAAATACTCTGTAAGGCTTAATATATAGTACTAACCATTCATGGATTTATTATGCATTGTATGTGTTGAAAGGAAGTGATATGAATGATGAACAGTTATTCATATTCATAATTAACCACATAAAGATGATACTGAGTCAGTGCAATAACCACTAGGCCAATAGTTTCTTCTTTGATATTGGCACCAGAGATGTCTGGTGGTAATTGCTCTCCATAATCTGGAGTAATCTAATAGTCTTTTTCAAGATTCAAAACTTTATAAGAGTGTTTTTTGTAAAATTATTGGAAAAAAAATGAAAAATACAGAAGCATATAAAGAAGGTACTCTTGGTAGGATGCTAGTCCCCCATTTGGATGTAAAGTTATTTCTTCTGAAAAATATCTTTGTATACAAATCTTTGCCTCTGAATATTTCCTGAAAATAGGTTCTAAGAAGGGACAGTTTCAAGTGAAAGGCTGTGAACTCTTATAAGGCTCTTGCTACATATTCACATATTTTTCCACATATTTTTCTAGAAAGTTTGTACCAAGTTACACTCCCTACGACATGCTGTCACCAGTCTTGTGTATTTTGAAATGCCAAGAATAGTGTTTTCTTTTCATTTGAATGTTTAAATTTCTGCTGAATTTGTCCTCTGTCATGTGCTTATTGAACACTTGAATATTTTTTTAATTGAAGTCTAGTTGATTGTGAACATTATTTTTGTATTCTTAGCCTATTTTTTCTATTAAAGCATATTTTTCTTATGATTTATCAGCGCTTTTATTGTATATCAATTATCTTACGTTTTTTCCTATATATTTCAGAGTGTCTTTTCTTTCTGATTTGTAAGTAGCCTGTGAATTGCTCCCTTCCTACAGGCTTAATCAATTAGTTCTACACAGGAAGACTGATGTGGCTGTGAACACTGTGAACACATTTTATATCCTTAAATGTCTTGTTGTAACATAGAGTATCAAGCCTTAAACCAGTGATTCTCAAACTTTAGTGTGAATAGAATCACTTTGGAGGTATGTTTAAAATGCATATTACCAGATTATTCAGTGAGTCTGACCTGGGGTCCAGGGATCTTCATTTTTAAAAATTCAGTATTTTGATACTGTTAATAAACAGACCACCCTTTGAGAAACACCGTTTTAAGCCCTTTAGCCTGGCATGCAAGATTTTGGATGATCTGTTCCCAGCTTATTTATTTGCCTATGTTCCCCTATGTGAAAATTGCTCTTGCTGAAATTGTCTACTTACTGTTTCCTAAGTAACATGTAGACAAACTCATCTCTAAACCATTCTGGCTAAAAGTACTCTATAAATGTAAGATGGTAATATGCCATTTTTCTTTCCTGGCACTTCTTCTACTTCCTACTTTGTCCAAATCCTGATGTCCCTATAAGATGCAACTCTTCCCTTCTTTTTCACAAAATCTTCCCTGACCATTTTAAGCATTTTGAGTTTTTTCTCCTAAGCACTCATATCCAGGCTTTCGGCATTTTCTGCATTGTTGAGTTTTGTTTTATTTTTGTGTGAGTAATCTCAAATTGAACGGTTATTTGTTGGCAGGGATTTTGCCTCATATATTTTTAATCTTCCACAGGACCTATGTGGAAATAAAAACGAATGCCCATAGCCTCATTAGTCTTGGCTGTTTTAAAGAACTACAGTGAAATATTCACTGGACATTCAGTGACTATTTTTAGAAATTCAATCAGTCTGTTCATCCTGTTCACTCTGTCCATATAGCCTTTATAATTCTGTAGACTTTGTTTATATAATCTCTAAGCCTTGGTTGTTGTAGGCTGAAGAGGTCCTCATCTTTTTAGTTTATCCTCATAGTATTACTTCACTCCATGTTTGTTATTCTATAGATTATTTATGGATTATCAGCAGCTCTAATTTCATGCACTAGTCCAGCTAAGGATTATTAGTGTTAGAGTTTTCCGATACTTTTATGGGAAGGATGCCTTACAGAATTAAACAGATGCCCTTTAGAGTAAGGTAATTTCTAGTTTGACGTATTGTAGATCTCTCCCTTAACGGTTCCAAGCAACTGATCAGATCCCTGACTTAGCCCCAGATTTAGACCCTAATATCCTGAGTTGTTTCTCCAATGGCTAGAACTTAAGGCTGACACTGGGGAAAGGGGGTTTCTGCACCACCCCAGCCTGGATTTGATGCCAGCCCTGTTGAGTAGCAGTTTTAGAGATGCTTCTCCTTTATTTTTGCATAAACCAGCCTCCTGAGAAAAAAGAATGACAATGTATTCTGGGAAAAAGAACAAGGTTAGTGAGGGCAGTCTAGTTAACATCTGTCACTCCATTGCTTGTCAGGATTATTTTAGCTGGTGTGTCTGACTGGGCAGGTGTCCCCTCTCTCCCTCAGTGCTCCACGTGCATCCCTCTTGAAGCTTCACACTGTTGAAAAGGATACTCATCCCAGGTAGAGAGGGGGACGGGAAACTGGGCCAATTGACTCTGTCTTTTTCTTTCCATCAAATCAAGGCTGCTTAACTGGAATCCATTGACTTCCCGAGGTCCATGATCTCTGAAATTCCTTGCCAAGTTTTGTTTACGCATTTGTGTGTTTCTTAGGGCAGAGTGTCCATATCTCTCAATTAGATTTTCAAAGGGATCTGTAGATTCAGCAGTTAAGCACTATGGGGCTTACCTGGTGGCGCAGTGGTTGACAGTCCGCATGCTGATGCAGGGGACGCAGGTTCGTGTCCCGGTCCGGGAGGATCCCACATGCCACGGAGCGGCTAGGCCCATGAGCCATGGCTGCTGGGCCTGCGCATCCGGAGCCTGTGCTCCACAACGAGAGAGGCCACAACAGTGAGAGGCCTGCGTACCGCAAAAAAAATAAAAAAATAAAAAAAGGAAGTTAAGCACTATGGCACCACATGATGCTGTTTTCCCTGAATTCTTGTTTATTTCACAAGCAGGAGTGACAGGAAATTCAAAATGCAAAGGGAAGTAGGGGGTTGGGAAATCCTAAGCAAGCAATTACAAGAACCTTTTCTCATTTGAGGGAGATATATTTTAGATATTTTTGGCACATGAAGCAGCCTTCAAAAACTGTGTTGTCTATTTCTCAGAAAGATACAGGAAGCTCGAAATAGAGGAGAGGAGATGGAATAGGTGGTGTGTATAATAATACTGGCACATACAATAGGATTTAGAATGTGCTCTACAACCACGGCAAATCGTTTTCCTTCTAGGGATCTCAGTGTAGTCATCTGTAAAATGAAAGGCCTGAAATATATTTAAGATTCCTTTTAGCTCTAATACACCTTTCGTGAAAGAACTCTGTGTGCCAGAGATACCTAACTTACATTAAGAAGGAAAGGAATCCTGTTTTGCCTGCCTCATGTTGTGTGTGGCTCTGCAAAAAGGAAGAGAGCTTAGTTACAGATGCATATATCATAAGATTGGTGAATTTCAGAAGAGCAGTTTTGTGAATTTTTGGTCTTAACTTTCACCAGAAGGTAAAGGGACACTTAATCAAGTAAACACTGAATATGTTGAATGATTTGACACAAGGTTTGTTCCTTTATAGCAGTATATATTAATAGAGATATATGTACCCATTTGCTTGTTGGTTAAAGTGAAATTATTTAAGTTTTGTGAGTTAAATATAAATTCTAATTCATCAATTTGTATTTTTTTCTTTTATTGAGTTAGCTGTTGAAACCAGGAATTCTTGAGAGCATGTTTTATTTTAACCACGTTAAAATGTGGTTAAACGTTAAAGCGTTCTAGAATGAAGAGAGTAATTTTAAATCCTTTAATGTGTTTGCAGTCATTATTTAGAAGCAAGGTTCTTGAACGAGAGATATTATCGGGACCAGAGATACATTGCTGAATACAGAAATGACTACTGCAAAAGATATGTTCCTAACATTGATGAATACAGAAATGACTACTGCAAAAGATATGTTCCTAACATTGATGAATACAGAAATGACTACTGCAAAAGATATGTTCCTAACATTGATGAATACAGAAATGACTACTGCAAAATATATGTTCCTAACATTGATGAATACAGAAATGACTACTGCAAAAGATATGTTCCTAGACGTTATCACAGAGACGTTGAAAGCAGTTATCGAATCCACTGCAGTAAATCTTCAGTCCGAAGCTGGAGAAGCAGTCCTAAAAGGAAGCGTAATAGACACTGTTCAAGTAATCAGCCACTTTCGGTATGATTGATTTTGTGTTTATTTTGGGTGGATACTTATTTGTGTGTAAAAGCTCTTACTGAGCCAATAAGTTTGAAAAAGTTTATAATACTATATGAATATAATTGTGTTTATATTACTTGAATCCTTAAAGGAAACTTCCAAATTCTTACAACTAATCTGCATTTATTAGTTAGTCCTCATTTGCCCACATTTACTCATTTTCTGCAGACCAGATCATGAGGTTCTTGATTTTAATGTTAAAAATATTTTTATCTTTTATAACATAATCATATGAAAAGGTGAAGCACCCATCTTTTCTTTCATCTTAAACATTTTTTACTTTAAAAGAAACCCCTTTCCCAGTACTTGGAGACGAATGTAGAAAGTTGCACTGGGGATACTTAACCTGTGTATAGCACAATCTGCAATTAGTTCCATTGGAGTTCTGAAAGTGGGTGCTGAAGGGGAAATTATTGTCCAGAAAGCCTGCCCTTTTTTTTTACACTCATGAATCTTCACTTGTTTGCAGTAAACTATGAATTATTATTTTCCTCCCCAAGTTTTCTTCAGTAGAACTATCATTGATTAGATCAAACATTGACATTAGCCTTTATTTTCCCCTTTTATTTTAATAAGTATGTTTAAAAATATTGCTAAGTATCAATTTGGACTAATCTTGACATTTTAAAACATTTTCCTGACAAACTAGACATCTCAACTCACAGCATAGGCTATTTTATAACGAGATTAATAGATCATGACATTGCATTCTTTAAATTTCAGACTTCAATTAAGTCAGTATTTTAGAGACAATTGTGTTGATTTTTCTATTGCCACTTTAAGTATCTTATCTGAAAATCTTGCCATGTTTTTCTTCTGTAACATAAACTGTGTCCTGTGAATTTCTGGGGACTGTATTTGAAATTGCTCCTGCCAACTGTTCGTGACCTGGTTCTTATCTGAATGCCTGAATATCTCGCCGCTGAATGAATTGCGTATTCTGCCCTGAATTCACTCTGCTATATTGATTGGCTGGACGATCTTGGTGCTGCCCACTTACCGTTCCAGAAGAGCCACCAAAGGAAAAGATCCAGGAGTATAGAAGATGATGAAGAGGGTCACCTTATCTGTCAAAGTGGAGACGTTCTAAAAGCAAGATGTATAGAATATTTTTCAACACTTTTTAAACTTTGCAGACAGAATAATCTTTTTAAGAATAGTTTGTCAGCGGGGGGGCTAAAGAACTCTTCATTGCTTTTTTGTTTTGTTTTTTGTGGGTTTGTTTGTCGTTCTTTTGTATTTCTTCTTTTCTATAGAGTTTAAATATTTCTACTCTAAAGTTCCAAATTATTCAGTGGAATTTGAGATTAGAGCAAGAAAGATAGCTCTATCTAAATTATTTTTGTAGCAGCTGAAAATAAAATAATTTGAGTGCTGGAACCTTAATTATGCTTTAATAGAGAGCACTTGAAAAAATTCCACACTTAAGCATTCATTATTTGAATAACTGATAATTTGTACTCATGTACTTACACTTCTTTCTCCCCCCTCACTTTAGATGAAATCGTGAACACTTTGGGACAAGGGACCTTTGGCAGAGTTGTAGAGTGCATTGATCATGGCATGTAAGTTTGTTGTTGTTCTTTTTTGAACATTCTGATATTTTTGGTGGAGAAGGATCCATAATTTAGATGAAATGGAATTTAAGTGGTAGCTATGTGTTTTCCTGGGAGGTATAAGTATTCAAAAGTTCTTGAACTGTGTATGATTTATTTACCATAAGTATGGATTTTGACCAAGAATGCTGAAAATTTTTATCAGATGGAGTGTATTGAAATTAATGTCAGTGTTCAAGTGAAGACTTTCCCAGAACTTAGGTCCTTAGCATTCTATAAGAGATTTGGGGTGCTTTACCCTACTTTTGAATTGCAGAGACAATAAATTAGCATGTCTAATCTTCTTGGTTCAAAAACTTTTATTTCCAAAGGATAATATTTGCACGTTAGGGTTAGCTTCTCAAACTATAAATAAATTATATTACTTGAAGCCTACAGAATAAAGTCCAGATTCTTTAATGAGTTATACTAAACTTTTTGTTATTTGACCCTCTCTGCTTCATTTTCATGTTTTCCTCTAGGATCTCTATTCTGCGGTTGCAAATTGTTTTGTAAGTGAACGTCTTAAAACAGTTTAGTGGAAACTGCACGTTTCTAAATTGACATCTAAACTTTTCATCATAAAATAGTTGAGGATGTAATTTCCAGCTTATTGTAAATGGTGATTTTTTAAAAAAAACATATCTCTCTTTCTAAATATGTTTGGGGGAATCTAAATACAACAGCTTGATACCTCCTGTCATCCATGAACAAACTTTTCTTGAATACTTAGAAATGCTTTATCTTGAACTTAACTTTTACTTCACTTTTCATAAAGAATATTATCCTAAATGTCTTTTATTATCACCCTTTCCTCTCTATGACAAAAATGTGAACATAAAGTAAAATTTTAAGATATTTTGAAATACTTTGACTTAGGAAAGTTGCTAAGAATTCCCATCTATTCTTCACCCAGATTCCACAAATGTTAACATTTTACAGTGTTTAATCATTCTCTATATTTACATGTTATATGTATTTTCAAGTTTTGCCAGCTTATCTACAACCTGATTCACATTTTACTAGTTGTCCCATTTGGGTCTTTTAAAAATTTCTTGAGGTTCCAAGACTTGAGTATTTGAGATATTCCAATGAATAGTATTCAATTGATCAAGTACAAATCTGTTACAAATTTTGATACTTATTAGACCTAAAACATACAATGTAATTGAAAATATATCTTTTATTGAGATGGTTGGGGCCTTTAAAAAATGAGTTCATGTGTCCATAGATAAATCTTACTGTTTTAACATGAAGTTTCCATTTTTCTTTTTTTTTTAATTGACAAGTAATATGAAAGCTTATAAGTTTAAGGTGTATAACGTTGGTTTGAAACATGTATATACTGCAATATGATTACTATAGTAGCATTAGCTAACACCATTATCCATTTTTCATTTTTATAGCTATTAGAACTGTTCATTTTTATAGCTTATTAGCAGTTAGAAAACTTGTCCATATGATGAAATAGATGAGACTAAAAGAAGTTTTGTCACAGCAGTTTTATAGTAATTCTTTTAAGACTTGAGATATATGCTATACATCATAGGGAGATAAATCATTAAAAATTTATTTTGATGATTATATATCAGCCCACAACTTCATTGGGACCTTGTCAAAAGAAATGAGTTCAGAATAGGTTTGCTATCCAGCCACTAGAAAAATTTTTGCCTCAAAGATTTTTTTTTCTTTTTTATAAGCAGCCTAGGTCACAAAACTTGCCATATTAATTTCACGTGCATGGGGTTCTCTTTTGTAATGTGGGAAGGCCATAGTGAAAAATGCAGGGTTGACTGCTGGCTTGTATTCAAGAAGATCAGGTTTAGAAAAGAGGACAGAAGGAAGCTGAAGTTTTGGAAATCCTCTTCCTCAGAATCATTTACGGCTTTTTTTTTTGGCCGTGCCACGTGGCTTGCGGGATCTCAGCTCCCCGACCAGGGATTGAACCTGGGCCCACGGCAGTGAAAGCTCATGTCGTAAACCACTGGACCACCAGGGAATTCCCTCTGTACTTTTTAGGAAGTACTACAGATGCCCCGGTCTTAAACACGCTGCCCTACATTGTTGCTATTTATACCTATTCGCATCAGTGAATGCACTAAACATTTTTTTGGCTTGATGACTTATTGATGGTGTCTCCTTTGCCAGAATTATCTAACAAACTGATAGTTGTCTTTCTTCTCTGAAGAAGTCTGAGCTCCCCTAACTCTGATGGTTAGGTTCTTTCTTCTCCCTATTCCTTATACCAGGCACTTCTAAACTTATGATAAGTTGTTCAAGTGTCTGTCTTTTCCATTAGACTGTGAGGTACATGGGACAAGCTCTTTTTAACAGTGATTCCAATGCAACATCTGGCACACTCGGTCTAGCCTGGTGAATGAGTGAATGTTTTCAGCAGTAGTATGTTCAAGGTTTATATTTTTATCCTTTTTTAAAAAAAACTACTTATAAAATCTAGGTAAATTTAAACTTTTGGAAACAAACATTAACGTTCATAAGTATTAAGAGAAATCATCACTCTGTATAATGTATATTTTGTCAAAATGTTTTGAAAAAATGTTTATAGATCTGCTATAATATACCCTGAAAGATTATTTTAGGAAAATAGCGTAGAGTGATTGGTACTTAACAAGATGATGCTTTAGAGCAGGGGTCCCCAACCCCTGGGCCGTGGACTGGTAGGAACTGGGCCTAACAGCAGGAGGTGAGCAGTGGGAGAGCGAGTGAAACTTCATCTGCTGCTCCCCATAGCTTGCATTACCACCTGAACCATCACACCCTCCCCCCAACCATGGAAAACTTGTCTTCCATGAAAACGGTCCCTGGTGCCAAAAAGGTTGGGGACAGCTGCTTTAGAGGTTACATGTCTTCAACGCCCTTCTGTACATTTACCATTTTCATTTTGTTTTTAAGGGGTGGCGTACATGTAGCAGTGAAAATCATAAAAAATATGGGACGATATCATGAAGCAGCTCATTCAGAAATCGATGTATTAGAGCATTTAAATAGTACTGATCCCAATAATGTCTTGTAAGTAATAAACTTGGAACTGTGATCCATTATGTTACATGAAATAATCAGAATCCTGTGAACTGAATTATTTTTATTCTGATCTGTTTTAGCCGATGTGTCCAAATGCTAGAATGGTTTGATCATCATGGTCATATTTGTATTGTGTTCGAACTCCTGGGACTTAGTACCTATGATTTCATTAAAGAAAATAGCTTTCTGCCATTTCAAATTGACCATATCAGGCAAATGGCATATCAGATCTGTCAGTCAATAAATTGTAAGTGTACTTGTTAAATTTTTAAATACCAGTAAATTAAAGGTTTTATTGGACAAGCAACATATCAAACCATTGTCACTAAAAATGCACGTTGCAATAAAGATGAAAGCACTTTTGATCCCTACCTCTACTACTAATTCTCCTTTCCCCCGGTACAGATTAAATTTGTAAGTGAAACTAATAATGTCTTTTGGTTCTTTTGTAGTTTTGCATCATAATAAATTAACCCATACAGATCTGAAGCCTGAAAATATTTTATTTGTGGAGTCTGACTATGTAGTCAAGTATAATTCAACAATGGTAAGTTACACTTGTTTGAATTTTGGTAGTTGTCTTGAAAATTAATTTAGCTTGGTGATCCTTGGATGAGGAATTTTACCTTTGAGACTTATTATATCCTGACGTTTAACCCAATAAGGGTAATCCTTTGCCTTTCTCATGGGTTTATTTTGAAAATCAAAAAGAGAATTCATGTGCAAGCCTTTTGGATAGTGCTATAAAATATTTCATATCTTTATTGATCTTTGTGTTTACTTAACTGTATCTCTAGAAATGTGATGAACGCACACTGAAAAACACAGATATCAAAATTGTTGACTTAGGAAGTGCAACATACGATGATGAACATCATAGCACTTTGGTATCTACACGGCAGTACAGAGCTCCAGAGGTCATTTTGGGTTAGTAGATACCAGACTTCCTGATATTTTAATTGAAAAAGAGATTTTTTGTTCTCTATAGCTTTTATTGGGGGGCAGGTAGTTGAGGGATAGCTGTAATTTTCTTAGCAGTGTACAGAAAATGTTTTCTGTTTTCATAAAAGCTGTCTGGACATTGCTATAAATATTTTTCCTTAGTGGGAAAAATGTGATATCATCTGTGAAGATATTCCAGGTGGTGGTTCTTTTTGAACAAGTCAGTCTTACAAGATCATAAGAGAACAAGCTGTATTGGCTAAGTACATGACAGCAGTGTGATTTTGAAGCAATGCGGGCACCTCTTTTCGTCTCATCACAAAGCATGGTGCTGGTGAAAATGCTAAAGGTTTGGCTGGCAGACATCTAGATGTAGGGTGGATGGAGGTTAAGAGGAGAAGAAAGAGGGGCTAGTCTAAGAGGAGAGCTTCTTTGATCATCTTTGACATGGGAAATTAGTTAAGGTGCAGGGTTTTTCAATATTAATAAAAGGGAACTCAGTGAGGGAGAGCGCATCTTATGCCTCAAAATTTAAAAGTTCGAGACCGAGTCATGTTGATAGAGCAAGGAAGTCAGAGATGGATTTGGGGGCTTGGAGACAGTGGGAAAAATTCAGATCAGGTGATATTGGGAGATAGTTAAATGGTATAAGCATATTACTTTGCCAAAAGTAAGTTTCAACCGAGGTTGGATAGTAAAACATCTTTGTGGAATCAGTCTTTTCCACTTTTTACCTTTTATCTAAGAGGACTTGGTAGTTGAGAATATGAGTGTGAAAGCAAACTAATGATGTTTACGTAGAGTAAAGAATTAGTAAAAGGGGCAGGAAATTAAGAATAGTATGTAGTGCTGGCTAGTAGAACTTTCCATGATGATAGAAATGTTGTATATCTGCACTATGCAACATGGTAGCCATTAGTAGCCACACATAGACTACTGTGTAATTTCAGTATAGCCAGTGTGACTGAGGAACTGAATTTTAAATTAATTAAACCTTTAGATTTAAATAATCACATGTGGCTAGTGGCTACCACATAGGATAGCACAGGTTTGGAGCTCATCTTTGAGATTGATGTTACTAGGATTTCTGCTTAGTATGGTCTGAAAGAAGCTGCTGTGTTGCAGTAGTTTAGAAAGTGTATTCATGGTTGAGGACTGAAGGCTGCAATGAAGGTAAAAGAAAAGAGTGTGGGAAGAGATTGTAGACAGAGAGGTATTTTCAGAGCTTAAAAAGAGATAACTTGCTGTGTTTTATCAATTTTAAGAAGAAGATTTTTCTCCACATTTTAACATGTGAGGAAACATAAGACAAAACGGCATTTTTTCTTGGTTATTGTTTCATAAAACAGTGGTGTATCTTACAGTTAGTTAATGGCCTCCTCCTAGATTGCGTAAGATACAGTGATTCTTAGTAATAATACAGTCCCATGTGTGGCCAGGCTGGGGATAGTTGATATAAATCTGAAATTGGGGTTATTGGTCTTGAGGAAAAGAAATGAACAGATGGGAAGATTAGAAGGGTTCTTTGTGTGTTTGTGAAGTGTTACTCCTGAGGATTAAGGCAGAATTAGGTTGAAGAGGAAGATGTTGTCAGGTGCCACCACTGAGGAGGGCAGTTGGTCTCATGTGTTGGGTGTTGGTAGTAAACAGAAGTTGGTAAAAGTGAATGATGTGAAATTCCAAAGAGTATGAGAGCTGCGCCATAAGAGAATGAGGTAGTTTACAGTCACTTGGGAGAAAGCTGGACTGGGAGACAGGAGTGGCTGGAAAAGAAAACTTTCATCTTAGATCCAAGCTCTATCATTTGCAGATTTTGTTTGTGTTACTGTAAGTAGAAACCATGCTCCATTCTCCTTTTGTTCAAGTGATAAGTACGATGAGGGTTAACAAAAATGGCTAAATCATAGTCAAGTTCCTTGAATATATTGTTTCTTCCTTTGTCTTTAAATTCAGTAATGTTACTGAAAGTAATTGAAATGTCTTTTAAAGTAGGTTTTATTTGGACATTATTTTTTTATTAAAAACTTAATCTTTAAAAGTTTAAAACATCTGTAGGTTTTAGGTTTTAGGTTTACTCTTTTCCTTTCTAGCTAGATATAGACTTAAGGCTAGGTGTTTTTTTCTTTTCTGAATAATGTTACTATTGAGAATTCTGAAGGAGAAAATATATGATCATGTATAGACAACCTGAAAGTACATATATAGATACCTCTCTATGTGAACTTTAAATATCTGTATAATTCTGCTTATGGGTGACACTGCTTATAATATCCATTATAATTCTTACATAATTTATGTGACACTACTATTTCTTTTAATGGAAGAAATAAACTCAGATATCAAGCTGATGGTAATTGATAAGGGGTTAGTAATTACACTCTGAGAATAATTATTGACCTATGTTTGCACTAATAAAATGTAAAATTTCATAGAACAACCGTTAAGTGGGTATAACAGTGCTCCTCATTGCACAAGCAATTCAGAGACTATGGAATATTTGCTAACCCCTCTTACTTTCCATAAAATGCCTCCTCCCCCAGGTTAAAATACTGTAATTTGACACAAGGATATGGAGGACTCTGAAAGCATACTGAATAATGTTTGGTATAAAACTAAAAATGTAAACCCTGAATTTACTATCATATTCTCCTAAATGGGCTATATAAAGAGAGCACCCACATAGGAAAAGATATTGTGTATTGGCAGTTAAAAATTGTTGCATAATAAAATGTTTGGTTTTGTTTTTAAATAGCTTTAGGTTGGTCTCAGCCATGTGATGTTTGGAGCATAGGTTGCATTCTTATTGAATATTACCTTGGTTTCACAGTCTTTCAGGTATGTGTTTAGTAAATGTTACTTACTGATTCATAATGAGCTTTAATGTTAAAGGCATGTTAAAGTTTTGGTTTCCATATTGGAAAGTTGCCATAGTGTCATTATTCTTAAGATGTAAACTTACATGTGCAAAATAGTCATCCTTCTCTAAAACCATAGTTGAATGAAATACTCTCAGTGAATGGTCATAATTCATTCTGCATGTGGAGCTTTTAAACACATGGTTCATATTGACTTCATATGATCCATTTTATTGTGATGCTCCTTCAAAATTTACATTAGTGTTACTATGGTCAGTTTTAATTCAGCTCTGGTTACGTTGCACTTTTATTAAAAGAATTCAGAAACAGTAAGTTGTATTAAGCATGTATGACACCCTAGGCACATTTCTAAGCACTGTGTGTATAAAAATGAAAAGACAGCATCTCTCTCCTCAAGGAAGACATACACAGGATAGACATGGGAAAACGTACAGTACAATGTGATACTTGCTATAATGGAACAATGTAGAAGGGAACCCAGAAAAGGTGAACGGTTAAGTTTCCTTCGAGAAGGCATCACTGAGGAGTAGGGAGTTTAATCCAAGCTATAAGGAAGAGTAAGAGTTTGTCAGAAAACTATTGTGTGTGATGGCCATATCAGGAAGAAATGGTATTCATAAATGCAAGAGGCATAAAGGAATCTACTCTAGTTGAGGAAGGATGAATAGTGCTGCCGGAGTGTCTTGGATAAATAGGAAAATGGTGTCAGTAGGCAAGTACTGATTCATAGTGGACTTGTTTGCCATAGAAAGATATTTGTTTTATCCTAGGAGTCAGTGGTTTCCAAATGTAGACTGGTCTAAAATGAAAATGATTTTGTAGGGTTGCCGTTCTGGCTTTCATTTAGAAATTATCTCTCCTGTTTTTTTTGGTATTAAAATGTTTTTCTATGAAATGATAATAGTTATTGGCTTACTTGGCAGAACAAAAAGGAGAAAATGTTATTTAGGTCTCTACTTGTTTTCCTCATAATTTTGCTTATGTCGGAAAACTAATAGTCTTGAAAGCTTCAAGTGGTGTAACCATTGGAGAACTTTAAGAGGGTTGTGATTTGATCAAGGTGTGTTGTTGGATGGGGTGAGGGTGGTTAGGAAGTTCCTGGCTAATACTGTGAAGGTTGCTTTGAGGTTATGGCAATGCACGATGAGGAGGGAGGAAGCTGTGATGAATTATAAGTCACTTAGGTGGCTGTTGCAGAATATATGTGTTCACTGCTATGGGGCACCTCACCAAACTTCTGTCTACTCCGTAGAGATCTGTTAAAAGTACTCTGAGTTTGTAGACAAGTTTGATATCTAGAACATAGCTGTCGGACATTTCTAGGGGGTGGTGTCTGGTTTTGTGGTAGTAAGCTATAGGGTCAAGGAAAAAGTTGAGCACAGTGCATGCTTTCTTCATTCTGACACATATAAAATCCTTCAGATGGTTTTATGATTGTAAATCATTCTGAGATCTTAAGCGTCGATTATAAACTTTGGTTTGAGATGTGGTTTATATTTTAATTCCACCCTCCAAAATAGTCTTCAACTAAGGAACTTTTTGAAGATAATGGAGCTTGTATTATTTATTCCTGTCATGACTTAAGAACATTTTGAAAGCAGTGTGCTAGGCACAGTAGTTAATGGATTTAAAAAGCATTGCACATAGACTCTGCTCTTCAGAGCAAGGATTGGCAAACTATATCCTATCTGATGCCTGCTTTAAAAAATGCAAAAGAATATGTGGTGGAGACCATCTGTGACCATCCAAGCCTAAAATATTTACTATCTGGTCCTTTACAGAAGAAGTTTGCCAGCCTCTGCTTAGGAGTGTACCATTTAGTTTAACAATTTATTCTACTTTAGCCAAAGCTCTGTTACTGTGTAATTTAAGAATATGAGTTTTGACTTGGGTTCACAGCTCAGGTTTCCTCATTGATGAGCTGTATGAGCTTGAGCTAGTATCTTAACCTCTTTGAAAGTTATGTTCCCACAAGGTTGTTGTAAGAATTATTGGGACTGTATTTTTATTGTCTAGGATTAGTGTTAGAAAGTTGCTATCCATTGGGTAATGGAGGTTAGTTAAGCAACCGATAAAATGAGTAGCCAGGTTTTTGGTAATCTTCCCAGTCATCCCTCAGTTAAACGGTGCAAGTAATACAAATAAGGAAAAAGTGTACTGTTTTACATTAAACAACTTATTCGAACATTGTAAATCAAATGTACTTCAGTAAAATATACTTAAAAAGTTGTTCCTCAATCAGCTATACAGACCTTACCAATTCATTTCAGAAATCAGACATTCAGTGTAGCTCATTCAGTTTTATTCCATCTTTGAAGTAGAGTGTAATATAAATTGTATAGCTGTCTAATCTAGTCCTTTTATGGAAACACTATATTCTTTTTTTTCTTAACATTTATTTATTTACTTTTTTTTTTGGGTTGCATTGGGTCTTCATTCCAGCACGTGGGCTTCTCTCTCGTTGCGGTACATGGGTTTTCTCTCTCCACTTGTGGTGTGCGGGTTCCAGAGTGTGTGGGCTCTGTAGTTTGTGGCTCGCGGGCTCTCTTGTTGTGGTGGGCAGGCTTAGTTGCCCCGCAGCGTGTGGGATCTTAGTTCCCCGACCAGGGAGCGAACCCACGTCCCCCACATTGGAAGGTGTATTCTCTACCACTGGACCACCAGGGAAGTCCCGGAAACACTGTTTTCTTGTGTTTTCCTTTTATGTGCATGTAGGGAAATGGAAAGTGCTAAGTTTCTTTTTCCTATTTTTTTAGACTCATCATAGTAAAAAACACCTGGCAATGATGGAACGTATATTAGGACCCATACCAACACACATGATTCAGAAAACAAGGTATGCTTTTTAAGATTAAAGTCCTTATTGGGTACATGCAGTGGCCTATATTCAAACTATAGAAAACCCATCTTTGTTGTTATTGCTTATTCCAAAGACTGTAGATTTTGAATTTTTTTTCATGAAGTCAAGTTTTTGAAAAGTAATGCAATATTTACTTTGTGATCCAGTAAATAAAGTGGTGTTTTTATACTCAAGTTAACCTTTGCATAAATGTTTTCCTAGGTTGATTTAAAAATAATACATAGAGTAGTAAAAAGAGCTTGATTTTGGAGTCCTATCTAAATTTGAATTCCAGACTGTTGCAAACCACATGTACGTCTTTGGACAAGAATAGTATAAGTGGTTTCAAAACATAGCTTCACTGCAGAAGTCATCCAGGGAATTGTTAAAGATTTCTAGCCCCATTCCAGATCTAGTGAAATCAGAATTTACAGGAATGGATCTAGGAACCTCTGTTTTGGAAGCTGGCATTGTTTCACATATGGTTCAACTTAGGTGGGATACTAAAATTTCAGAGGGTACAAGATTAGGAAAAATACCATATAAGGTATCCGATATAATATTGCTGAGATTTTTATAAATTATATGTTTATGTATATATAGAGAGATGTCTATGGTTCCATCTTTTCCCCCAATCCCCTGGTTGGGGCAGGGTAAAAATGTGAGTTTTGGGGGTTTTTTTCTTAAAATTTAATCCATACTTCTCTTTCCTATAGGAAACAGAAGTATTTTCATCATAATCAGCTAGATTGGGAGGAACATAGTTCTGCTGGTAGATATGTTACGAGACGCTGCAAACCATTAAAGGTAAAACAAAAAAAAAACAAAAAAAAACCTGTTTTAACTATTTTTTATTGTCTTTCTTAAACAAAGTCATTTTTCCCCTCAGGAATTTATGCTCTGTCATGATGAAGAACATGAGAAACTGTTTGACCTGATTCAAAGAATGTTAGAATATGATCCAGTGAAAAGAATTACCTTGGATGAAGCATTGCAGCATCCTTTCTTTGACTTATTAAAAAAGAAATAAAATGGAAATCAGTGGTCTTACTATACTTCTCTAGAAGAGATTATTTAAGACTGTGTCAGTCAACTCTAAACATTCTAATATTTTTATAAACCTTAAATTATTTTGTACAGTTAAGTGTAAATGCTGTATGTTTTGTATCAATCGCATAATTATCTTGTTAAGCAAATATGGTCTTGATAATGAATGAAATATAAAAGCTAAATTTTCCTTTTTTGAGATTAATTACCATTTTTAAAGACCTTTGGAATATCGTTTGTGTCCAGTGATTGATCTTGCCTTTTTGTACATGGAGGTTGACTCTTGGAAGTGATTTTTGTGTTTTGTTTTTTGTTTTTTTTGAGTAAAAGCAAATCTTGACTACTTCATTTTTAAATGAATATTCTTTATTTACCTCAAACTTTCCTTAACTTTAAAAGATTTTTCTGTAATTGTTGAACAGGTAATAAGTATTATTAACTTTAGGTAGTCAGGTATTAGAAACCAAAACCCATAGGAACTGTTTGCTGTTGGAATTTCATTAAATTGTAAGTATTGTGTTCTGTTTCATTGGGTGATGTCAGTGGTGGTAAGTAGCATTCATGGAAAGACATCCAACTTGTGCATCGTAATAGATTAATATAACCACATACACACTTCGTTTAAGATTAAAGTCTAACTGGAAAGTTAGCTTGGAAAGTCCTGTTTTCCAATGGTTATTTATGTAGTTAGTCACAAACGTAGAAATAGGAATTCTGATGACTGAGGTTTTTGTTTTTAATGCCAAATCTTCAGGAGTCTAGAAATTGTCCAACATCTGTCTCCTTACCATATGAAGTATAAATACTTAAACCTCAGCCTATGAGACTTTATGGTTATTATTAAACAATTTGTATTTATGTTACTGTTTACTGGAAAACAAAAAAAAAGATGATTTGATCGGAGAACACTTGGGAAGAAAACTGCAGAAATTTCCAGACCCTGATTGGTTAACATAATGAACTTTTTGTTTGTCTGTAGGTATTTTTTTCTGTTTACCTGTTTACACATGAAAAACTAAATGGTAGGGGCTTCCCTAGTGGCACAGTGATTGAGAGTCCGCCTGCCGATGCAGGGGACACGGTTTCGTGCGCCGGTCCAGGAAGATCCCACATGACGCGGAGCGGCTAGGCCTGTGAGCCATGACCTCTGAGCCTGTGCGTCTGAAGCCTGTGCTCCGCAACGGGAGAGGCCACAACAGTCAGAGGCCCATGTACCACAGAAAAAAACAAACAAACAAAAAAAACTACATGGTAAATGTTAAGTTAGTAAAAAAAACCCCAAAACTATTGATCAGTCTGCCAGGTAAATATATTTTTTGTTGTAGAATTCATGATTGCTTATCCAGATAAAGTTTTTTGTTAAAAGTATTCCCATTTCTGAAGTGCATTACCAAAGATTTAAGTTTCATTTAAGTATTCTGAACATAAAATGCATGTAATTTTTTGGTATGACAAGGGTGATACCAAGTGGGTTTCTCTACATGATCCGCTGTTAGCATTTGCACATATAGTAAAGCTATGTTCCTGACATTGACTAGGAATTTAAGAAAGCTGAAATAAGTTTTGCCATAGAATCACTGCATAAATTATTCTTAGGCCTCTGATGCAGTCCACATATAGTTCAACTATGTTATACGTTATAAGGTTTTTTTTAAAGGAGCATTTGATGTAAAGAAAAGGTTTTTCCTTAACACAGCAATCTCGTTATAGAGATTAAGAAGTCAGCCATCCTTTATCTTCCTCTCCATTTCCATACTGCTAGTGCCACTGTACTACCTAAGCCTCCCGACCTTTCCCTACAAGTGCTCCAAGTTCCCAAATTAATGTTTACTTTCTCCCCCATCAGAAACTCATTCCTTTGGAGTAGCTGATCTCAGGATATAGGAGGAAAGAAAAATATCCACACTCTTTCTTACTAAGAAGTTAATGATTGCTAACCCCTTTCCCTGCTGAAAAGTATTTACATTCTTCACTAAGGGTATTTGCTAGTTCCCAGGCCTAATTCATGGAAGTTTAGGAATTAAAGTGAAACTTCAGTGAATTAGGTAGGATAGAAGAAAAGTTTAGTGGTGAGGATGGTACCTCTGGTATCATATGAGTGTCTACTGCTAAGCTTCCTTCCCATCTTCTGTGAACTCTCAGGTTCGTACTCTTATTTGCCTTTTTCCTTGTACTTCTGGAGTCAATTTCTGAAAGCACCAGGTTTTTATTTGACAGTGTTGGGAGCTTCAGCACTAACAGGAAAGGTTTAGAATGGCCAGTGTATAAATATGGATTGTTTGTAACTGGGTATTTTCCCTCATGATTTGATGTCTCATAGTTTACTGTTTCTAGAAATTCCATTGACGTCAAACCTAGTTTTAAAAGTGCAGCTAAATAGGTTATTTCCAGTGTTTTCTGCTACTGCTTATTTGCTCAGGTGTTCTCATCCATGCATTCATCAAAATTTTTGGAGTAGACAAATAAAATTGACTTATCCAGTGGACAGTAGAAAACTACCCAGTGGAGTTTTGTAGTTCGTACAACTGAAAACTATTCCTCTGAATAATCTTGAAGGGCTTGATGCTAGAGAAATTAGAAATGACTCAGCCACGACTCCTAATAATTGCGGCTGAATTGTCACTTAAACTCAGGTATCCTAGATTCTAGCATTGTGCCTTCTTGTGATAATACACCTTACTGAGTTAAAAACTTCAGTTTGATTCTTGTTCATGGTTCTGTGAAATGGGATGAAATGAATGTAATGGCTAATAGTTTAATTACTTGGATTCCAGTTTTCTCACATTTTTCTTTAGTAGTTGATACATAGCTTCAACCATCAAAATGGTTAAAATGGTATGATAATTTGAAAATATTCTCTGTTTTAAGTAGATAGGCAGATAACCTATATTTAAACTTATCTTGACATCCTGGAATGAAGAAACACTTTGTCAGTTAGTGGCCTGGCTTTTTAACTCATTTCCAGTTTGAAATTTCTGATTCCCACAAAATTTGGTGCAAGTAAGGTATTTTAAATTTAAACATCCAGGGACTTCCAGGGTGGTGCAGTGGTTAAGAATCCACCTGCCGATGCAGATGACGCAGGTTCGAGCCCCAGTCCGCAAAGATCCCACATGGCGGAAGCACCTAAGTTGGTGTGCCACAACTGCTGAGCCTGAGCTCTAGAGCCCGAGAGCCACAACTACTGAGCCCATGTGCTGCAAGTACTGAAGACCGCATGCCCATGTGCTGCAAGTACTGAAGACCGCAAGCCTAGGGCCTGTGCTCCTCAAGAGAAGCCACCACAATGAGAAGCCTGCGCACCGCAACGAAGAGTAGCCCCCACTCAGCACAACTAGAGGAAGCCCACACGCAGCAATGAAGACCCAACACAGCCAAAATAAATAAGTTTTTAAAATTTGTAAATTTGAACATCTAGTACTTCGTTTAACAAGCTGCATTTTCAGGGAATTCCCTAGTGGTCCAGTGGTTAGGACTCTGCTTCCACTGCAGGGGGCACTTGTTCAATCACTGGTCAGGGAACTAAGATCCCACATGCCAAGCAGCCAACAACAAAAAATGGCAACCTTTTCAAATACAACAGAAGAATTCATGAGTCATTAACAGTATTAATAGCGTCAGTAATTGTTGGCTTAGTAGATTGCACGTTTGCAAATAAATAGGTAGAAACAATTTTAATTCTTAAAAGAGTTGATCAAATGATCAACTAATTGAGCAAATGATCAATCAGTTAGTTAATTGGTTTTATTTTTTCCATATTTTCATAGAGGGAAGGTAAAGTTTCAAGTCAGGTTGGCTTTACAACTCCTTGGCCAGTCTAGCCTTTGCGGACAGTTTTATGTTAGTGATTTTTTAAAATAAAATGCAAAAGTTGAATAATGAACCTCTAAATATATATAGCCCAGCTTAAAAAATCAAAAGCATTTTGCAAATTTTGTTTCATCAGTTCCCCAACTTATTTTCCTGTTGCTTTTAAGTACAAATGTCAGATACCATTTCATCCATATTTCTGTACTGTATATCTTTTACCAATCGTTTCTAATGCGAGTATCACACCTAACAAAATAATTCCTTATCTGGTAGGGTCTATAAAGTTTCATGATTGTCTAAAGAGTTATTTTAAGTTAGTTTGAATCAGTACCGAGTCAGGGTCCACACATAGCTAATTTGTCTCAGATCTCTTAATCACTATGTGCCTTTTTCTCCTCTTTTTATTTCTTTGCTAATTGAAACTTGGTCATTTGTCTTTAGAGAATTTCCCATATAAAATATTTCATTGGAGTGGTGTCCTTTCCTCTAGTCCCCACGTATCCTGTAAACTGATAGTTAGTGAAGTTTTTTTTATAGTATTCCTTCTGATAAATACAGAAGGGATGTTAGAAATACACTGTGTTGCTACTCTTTATGAAATAATATATTTGGGCACCAATCATCAGTGGATGCTAAAACCATGAGGGGAAACTGATGGAGAACTTTAAAATTAAGGGATCAGGCTGAACCTCAGGTTGGCAACCAGATAGATGTGTTGATATGCGTCTGAGGTGATGCAATAGGAAATACACAGCACCTGTGGGGTATCACTGCGTTTAAAACAAAAAAATTGAATTTGGATCTAGTCAAGCCTGTAGATTGAAATTGAAATATAAAGAAGCATCCCGACCATTTTTGTTCATTTCTTACCTGTCTGTTGATTCTTTGGGGTAGCAGTTCAATGAATTAAAAGAGCTCAGACTTCTTACTAGCATGGTTTCAACTTTAGTCCTAGGTCTTCTCTGTGTTTGGAGGAGTAAGTTACTTTAAAGTAACTGTACTTCCTTACTTGGAATTACTGAGGGATAATATCTGTTATCTAATAGCCAATGCAGGGGACACAGTTTCAATCCCTGGTCCGGGAAAATCCCACATGCCATGGAGCAACTAAGGCTGTGCGCCACACCTACTGAGCCCACGCACTGCAACTACTGAAGCCCATGCACCTAGAGCCCGTGCTCTGCAACAAGAGAAGCCACAACAGTGAGAAGCCCGTGCACCACAACTAGAGACAGCCCGCACTCAGCAACAAAGACCCAACACAGCCAAAAATTAAAAATTTTTTTAATCTAGCAGATTACCTGGCTTTTAGTAGACCCACTAGTAAATAGCAGTTATGTACTTTGTTTTCTATAAATGCTTTAACCCCTAGTAAATAGCAGTTACTTTGCTTTCTATAAATGCTTTAACCCAGGTGACTTCATGTTTTTTTAATTTTCCCAGTAATGTTGGTTGTTCCTCTTTAGGGCACCAGGAATTACAAAACTATCAAGAATTCTACTTTTTTTTTCTTCTTTTTTTTGCGGTACGTGGGCCTCTCACTGTTGTGGCCTCTCCCGTTGCAGAGTACAGGCTCCAGATGCACAGGCTCAGCGGCCAAGGCTCACGGGCCTAGCCGCTCCACGGCATGTGGGATCTTCCCGGACTGGGGCACAAACCCGCGTCCCCTGCATCGACAGGTGGACTCTCAACCACTGTACCACCAGGGAAGCCCAAGAATTCTACTTTTGACTCCCTATCATAGCAGTTTTTATTGTGACATTTCACTGAAACTGTAAGGGGGAATAGAATTTTCAAAGAATTCTTCTTTTTTTAACCAATCAAGAATGGTCAACTATTCAGATATATTTTCTTATATTCACTCCTTTCCCGGTTTTAGTTTGTTTTTAAATGTTGTGATTCTGGGGAGAAGTTATATATAATTAAAAGACTTTAGCATAGATTTAATTGTAAATGGACAATTTGTTGTCCCTTTGGGATATTTAATCCTAAATCCTAAATATCCCAAAGGAGCAGACACCTCATAGGTCTAGTCCTTTAGATATTATCAACAGCAGGTACATGTAATGAGATTAAAGATTAATTGTAGATTTGGAGGTGTTCCCATGCACCCCCTCCTCCCAGTGACTTAAAATGTTTCCCATTACAAATATAAATGAAAATTAAGGTTTTTTTTAACTTAAAAAAAAACAGTGCTCCTTTTTTTTATCATGAGCTTTGAATTTTACTTTTATTGAAGTATTAGTTTCAAGTATACAGCAAAGTGATTCAGTAATATATATACATATATATGTGTGTATATATATATATATTCCTTTTCAGATACTTTTCCATTATAGGTTACTACAAGATATTGAATATAGTTCGCAGTGCTATACAGTAGGTCTTTGTCATTTATTTTATATATAGTAGTGTGTATCTGTTAATCCCAAACTCCTAATTTATCCCTACCCCACTTCCCCTTTGGTAACCATTTATTTTCTATATCTGTGAGTCTATTTCTGTTTTGTACATAAGTTCATTTGTATCACCTTTTTAGATTCCACATATAAGTGATATCATGATATTTTTCTTTGACTTATTCACTTAGTATGATAACCTCTAGGTCCATCCATGTTGCTGCAAATGCCATTTTTCATTCCTTTTTCATGGCTGAGTAATATTCTAGTGTGTGTGTGTGTGTGTGTGTGTGTGTGTGTGTGTGTGTGTATCCACTCATCTGTCGATGGACACTTTGGTTGCTTCCATGTCTTGGCTATTGTAAATAGTGATGCTATGAACATTGGGGTGCATGTATCCTTTCAAATTAGAATTCATTTTCATCTTTTCTGGGTATATGCCCAGGAGTGGGATTGCTGGATCATATGGTAGTTCTATTTTAGTTTTTTGAGAAACCTCCATGCTGATTTCCATAGTGGTTGCACCAAATTATGTTCCCACCAACAGCGTAGGAGGGTTCCCTTTTCTCCACACCCTCTCCAGCATTTATTTTTTGTAAACTTTTTGATGATGGCAATTCTGACTGGTGGAGGTGATACCTCAGTAGTTTTGATTTGCGTTTCTCTAATAATTAGCAATGCTGAGCATCTTTTTGTGTGCCTGTTGGCCATCTGGATGTCTTCTTTGGAGAAATGTCTATTTAGGTCCATTTTTTGATTGGGTAGTTGGGTTTTTTGTTATTGAGTTGTACGAGCTGTTTGTATATTTTGAAAATTAAGCCCTTGTTGGTCACATCATTTGCAAATATTTTCTCCTAGTCCATAGGTTGTATTTTTGTTTTGTTTATGGTTTCCTTTGCTGTGCAAAAGCTTATAAGTTTGATTAGGTCCCATTTGTTTATTTTTGCTTTTATTTCTTTTGCCTTGGGAGGCTGACCTAAGAAAAAATTGCTATGATTTATGTCAGAGAATGTTTTGCCTATGTTCTCTTGTAGGAGTTTTATGGTGTCATGTCTTATATTTAAGTCTTTAAGCTATTTTGAGTTTATTTTTTTGTATAGTGTGAGGGAGTGTTCTAACTTCATTGATTTACATGCAGCTGACTGTCCAGCTTTCCCAACACCACTTGCTGAAGAGACTGCCTTTTCTCCATTGTACATTCTTGCCTCCTTTGTCGAAGATTAATTGACCATAAGTGGGTGGGTTTATTTCTGGGCTCTGTATTCTGTTCCATTGATCCATGTCTTTTTTTGTGCCCATACCACACTGTTTGGATTACTGTAGCTTTTGTAGTATTGTCTGAATTCTGGGAGGGTTATGCCTCCAGCTTTGTTCTTTTTCCTCAGGATTGCTTTGGCAAATCTGGGTCTTTTGTGGTTCTGTATAAATTGTAGGATTATTTATTCTAATTCTGTGAAAAATGTCATGGGTAATTTGATAGGGCTCACATTAAATGTGTAGATTGGTTTGGGTAGTATGGACATTTGAACAATATTAATTCTTCCACTTTGAGAACATGGGATATCTGGGATATCTTTCCATTTCTTTGAGTCATCTTCAGTTTCTTTTATCAATGTTTCACAGTTCTCAGCAAATACGTTTTTCACCTCCTTGGTCAGGTTTATTCCTAGGTTTTTTGTTTTTTGTTTTTGATGTGATTATAAAATGAATTGGTATTTTACTTACTCTTTCTGATATGTCATTATTACTGTAAAGAAGTGCAACAGGTTTCTGTATGTTAATCTTATATCCTGCTACCTTGCTGAATTCATTTATCAGTTCTAATAGCATTTGTGTGGAGTCTTTATGGTTTTCTATATAGAGTATCATTGTCATCTGCATATAATGACAGTTTTCCCTCTTCCCTTCCAATTTAGATCCCTTTTTAAAAAAAACCCAGTGCTTTTAAACGCTGCTGGATTTACTCTTAACTAAAGGCAACATCGGTAGGTACAGTTTTGAGAATGATTGATAATAACAGGCCTAAATGATGAGAGTATGTCATTAATAGAGGAGTTTACTTTTTAAAGATCTTGCTATTATTTTTTAACTATTTTTTCAAATTATTTTTAGGAACATTTAAGTTATGTTGTGCGTCCTCACAATAATTGCACACATGAGAACAATATGGCTTGTGTGACAATGCTTGCCTGCAGAGTCAGATTGAATTTAGACCCTGGGATTCCCTGTATAGGTAGACAAATTAGGTATTCTCTGTAGTCTCATCTATGAGTTGAAATACTAATACCTAACTTCCCAAGAGCGGTTGTGAGGATTAAATAAGGTAATTTATATAAAGTAGCTGTTATTTTCACCATTTCTTGATTTATACCCTATATTCTTGATTTATACAGTATTCTATAGTCTATAAATGATTTTCCTATCCTTTTGGTTTTAGTCCTATAGGAACCATATGAAATGAGCACAAATAGATACTATTTCCATTTTTATGTTACCATGGTACATCTTTTTTCCATGCATTTATTTATTTATTTATCTATGAAGTGTTTTATGTAGGAAGTATATATTTGGGTCTTGCATTTTTATCTAATCTGACAATCTTTTTTTTTAAACATCTTTATTGGAGTATAATTGCTTTACAATGGTGTGTTAGTTTCTGCTGTATAACAAAGTGAATCAGTTATACATATACATACATCCCCATATCTCTTCCCTCTTGTGTCTCCCTCCCTCCCAACCTCCCTATCCCACCCCTCTAGGTGGTCACAAAGCACTGATCTGATCTCCCTGTGCTATGTGGCTGCTTCCCACTAGCTATCTATTTTACGTTTGGTAGTGTATATATGTCCATGCCACTCTCTCACTCTGTCCCAGCTTACCCTTCCCCCTCCCCATATCCTCAAGTCCATTCTCTAGTAGGTCTGCATCTTTATTCCCATCTTGCCCATAGGTTCTTCATGACCATTTTTTATTTTTTTTTAGATTCCATATATATGTGTTAGCATATGGTATTTGTTTTCTCCTTCTGACTTACTTCACTCTGTATGACAGACTCTAGGTCCATCCACCTCACTACAAATAACTCAATTTCATTTCTTTTTATGGCTAAGTAATATTCCATTGTATATATGTGCCACAATCTTTGCCTGTTAGTTGTGTTTAGACCATTTATATTTAATGGGATTTTTGATATTTTGGGGTTTAGATTACCATCTGACTATTTTTTTATTTTTCCCATTTCTTCCCATTTTCCTTTTTCTGCTTTATTTTGAACTGAGTATTTTTCATAATTCTACTTTATTAGCTGGTTTATTAGCTAAACCGTGTGTATGTGTTTGTGTGTGTGTGTGTGTGTGTGTGTGTTTAGCATGTGCTTTAGAGTTTGTAGTATACATCCTTATCACAGTATGCTTGTAATTGACATTATACTATGTCACATAGAGTAAAAGAATCTTGTAACAGTAAACTACCATTTTCCCCTCCTGGGCTTTATACCATTTTGCCATACATTTTACTTAGCCATATGTTAAAACCTTGCAATACTTTGTTATTTTTGCCTTAAGCCATCTATTATCTTTTAAAGAGATAATACATGTTCTTTTTTTTCTTTTTTTCAAGCTTTTTCCTTCTGTTTCATTTTAGATAGTTTCTACTGCTATATTTTCCTTTTTTAAAAAAATATTTATTTATTTATTTGGCTGTGTTAGATCTCCATTGCTGTGCACGGGCTTTCTCTATTTGCCATGAGTGGGGGTTACTCTTCGTTGCAGCATGCGGGCTTCTCATTCCGGTGGCTTTTCTTGTTGCAGAGCATGGGCTCTAGGTGCACGAGCTTCTGTAGTTGTGGCTCATGGGCTCTAGAGCGCAGGCTCAGGAGTTGTGATGCACGGGTTTAGTTGCTCCATGGTATGTGGGATCTTCCCGGACTAGGGCTTGAACCTGTGTCCCCTGCATTGGCAGGTGGATTCTTAGTCAGTGAGCCACCAGGGAAGTCCCATCTACTGCAACTTTGTTAATCTCCTGCTGTGTCTAACCTACCTTTAATCCCATACAGTTTAATTTTCATCTCAACATTGTCATTTTAGCCTCTAGATTAGATATTTTAACAAAAATCTTTTGTCTCTACTTAACATGTTCAATCTCTCCTCTTAGTTCCTTGACCATATAGAATATAGGTATAACCTTTAATATCCTTATCTGCTAATGCTATCATTTCTTTCATTTCTGAGGTGGTTTTGATTGATTGCTTTTTCTCCTATCATGGGTCATATTTTCTTGCTGTTTTGTGTGCCTGGTAATTTTGGCTTTTTGTTTTACCTTGTTGGTTTGGGTATTTTTATATTCACTTGAGCTTTATTATGGAACATGATTAAATTACTTGAATCATTTTGATCTTTTCAGGTTTGGGGTTTAAGCTTTATCAGGCAGGACCAGAGCAGCATTTAGTCTAGGGCTAGTTTATGCCCACTATTGATGCAAAATCTTTTGAGTACTCTACCCAATGCCCTCTGAATTATAAGGTTTTCCATGCTGGCTGGTGGGAAGAAGAGCTCTCCCTGGCCTGTGGGCTGTGGGGATTGCTTCCTCTCTAATTAGAGTCTCATCCTTTTGAGTGGTTCTGTCCTGGCCCCAGTAGTTTCCTCACAAATGTGATGATCTCAGGCGGAGAGTTCTCTTTCTGTGTGCAGCTCTGCTCTCCAGTCCTCTACCCTGCAAATTCTAACTGCCTCAGCTTCTTTGGACTTGCAGCTCCTTCACCTTAGGGTGGCTCTGCCTGGGTCCCCCTTCCTGCACTGTGGCCTGAAAACATCTCTCCATAGAGTAAGGTGGGACAATCCTTGGGCTCACTTCATTTTTCCACCATCTCCCAAGGGTCACTGTCCCTCATTGCCTGATGTCCAGTATCTTGAAAACTGCCATTTCATATAGTTTGTTTAGTTTTCTAGTTTCAGATAGAGTAAGTCTAGTCCCTGTTGGTATATCCATTTTGCAAACTAGAAAACTGGGGGTCTGAAATAGTAAGTAGCTGTGAGCTATTAGTGGAACCAGAACTGGAATCTAGGCATTATACATCAATACCTGATGCTTTTTCCACAATATCATACTGCCTTTTCTAAGTAACAATTTCCTCATGTAATTGAAACTTATCCTTTTAAGACTTAAAGCTTAATTTGAACCATTTTTGTTGGAAATTCTTAAAAAATGTTTAAGTACCCCTGCCTTCTTAAACACAGCATTTTGAATATATCTGAACCTCTTCATTATCAACATTATTTATAATCTTATACAGTGGTTATCAACCCTATCTGATCCAAGTAATCCCTTTTGAATAAAATATTTTATAATGCCCTTTTATTCTGAAGAGTCTGAGCCCTCGACAATCATCAGGCTGGGTTGCTGCACTTGCTATTTACAGTTAGGATGGGCAAAGGAGTGCCAGAATGTGCCTGGCATATTCCACCCTGTCCTCACTGTATAAAAGCAGCCTCCTCTCCCTACTGTTGAGGGACAGTTACTCCTGCCAAAATGGTGACTCTTAGACTTCAGGTCCCTGGACACAGAGTTCAAAGTGCCCTGGGGGGCAGCCATTGCTTGTAGTTGAATGGACCCTTGTTGTGTGCCCTTGCAAGTGTAATACTCTTGAGAAGTAGGACCTCCAATCCTGCAGGGCCCAGCTTTGTGAGGACAGCAAGCAAAAAATCCCCCAGTGAGTCACGGGACGTGATGGTGAGTGGAGCTACTCTTGCTTCTAACCCTTGGTTCCTGGACCTATGCATTATTGGAAAAAAAGTGTCATGTAGCGGTCCCTCTTTTTTTTTTTTTTTTTGTGGTACGCAGGCCTCTCACTGCTTTGGCCTCTCCCATTGCAGAGCACAGGCTCCGGACGCGCAGGCTCAGCGGCCATGGCTCAGGGGCCCAGCTGCTCTGCGGCATGTGGGATCTTTCCAGAGCGGGGCACGAACCCGTGTCCCCTGATCGGCAGGCAGACTCTCAACCACTGCACCACGAGGGAAGCCCGAGGTCCCTAATTTAATGTGTATTCCACATCCTGAACGATGGCACTGCAGTCTTTTAACATATTGCCTCTGAATACTCTCAGTTGGTGCTTCACCTGTGCCTTCAAAAGGCAGTTCCAGTGTTCTGTGAGGCTGGCTGCTTCTGGCTGGTGCAGGATGTAATACAACCAGTGGATTCCATGGTCATGGGCTCACTCCCCCTCTTCCTCTGCTGTAAAGTGGGTTCCCTGGTCAGATGCTCTGTTATATAGGACTCCACACCTGTGGAATGGGGAATCTGTATGGATAGTGGTGCTGCCTGAGGCTCTGCAAACAGGGAAGACAAGCCCATACCTACTATAGCTATCCACCCCTGTGAGGGACAAATTGCTGGCCCTTCTGGGATGAAGGGAGTCCAAAGTAGTTGATTTGCCACCAAGTAGCCAGTTGGTCTCCCTGAGGACTAGTGCCTATCGCTGACAGGTTAGCCATTTCAGAGGCAGCAGTAGCTAGATTGACCTTGGTAATCTATATGCATGTTAGGGAATGCAGTGGATTCCTGCCCACCCCCCAGATCTGCTCTCCACCACTCTGACTCAGCTCTCTGCCCTTAGGAGGCTGACCTCTTTGCATTGCATCATCTGGGCTCCCTTGCCCTGTAGGTTTGGTCAGTGGGAGGCCCAGCAGATCAGAGAGTAAGAGGAGAGAGAGATTATCCCCCAGCTCCTTACCTTCCAAGCCATGGTTTTGCAGAGGTGGTATCCCTTGACCAAAGGCCGCAGCTCCTGTTGAGCTGACCTTTGTTTAGCTCTGAGCATTCACCGGGCTCCCACACAGTTCCTTCTTCTCCCCCCTGTAGCTAGAGATGGTAATGGCCTCCCACTGTTTATACTCCAGAGTGCTTCTTCAACATCCCCTGTTGGCTTCCCTTTATCTGTCCCACCATGTAGACAGTCCCTACAATCAGACTGTCTTCAGTCTGAGGATGCCATCTGTTCCTTCCAGGACCCCAGCTTACAAAATAGAGTATTTTCTGCCTTGTCTTTTAAATTAAGCTGTAGACAGTAAACATATTTTCGCCTTTCCTTAATTCACTTGACAAATATTTGCCAGATCCTATACTGCTCTTTGAGAAAACAGGGGTGAACAAGACAAATGGATAACTTTGTCTTGTTAATAAAAAGGTAACTTCAAACAGTGATAAATGATCTTCCTGAGTAATCCTTCTGAGGACTGCCAGTGAAGCCTCCTTAGATTGGATAGTCTGGGTAGGTCTTTTGGAGATAGTGAGGTTTAAGGACCTGAGGACCTTGACCTGAAGGAGGAGCTTGCTCAAAGGTCTGAGAGCAGGATATTCCAGATAGTGAGGCTGTAGGCAAGGGCAGAGGCCAAATTGACCAAGGAGCTTGGCTTGTTTAATACACAGAAGCTTCTGGAATATGGTGAACAATACATGCAGGTGATGGGCAATTTGTCTATGTGTTTGTAGCAAGAATGATGTGCCAACTTGTAACATGGTGTTGGCCTCTTTTCAAAGAAGACAATCCAGTTTGCTGAGCAAGTAGTTTTCAGACAATTTATTGGGCATACGCTAGATCTTAGCAAGACCTATCTCTGTATAACCACTTAACTGTGACCCCAAGTTACCTAAGGTCACAGCTACAAAGTTGCAGAGGTGAGATGCCAACCATTTGTTTTATTCCAATCTTGGAGGTAACTTTCCGCTCCAAATTAGGGATTTAAGGAGGAATATGTCACCTGAAGGTCCTCAACAGCGTTAAGAGATAAGTAACCTATCCAAAGATGCTAATAAATCCAAAGATACCCAGAGAGTGGGAAGATATAACAGGTCTTTTTTCCAAAAACGGCTGTGGATTTTCCCAAATTACAAAGGTCCAAGCAAGTCTGTTGTTTTTATTTGATTATTACTGGAGTTAGTGGGAGAGTTTTGTGGGACCCATTTTAGGATACAACATGCCTGGTAGGAATCTGAGCCAGCAGAGAATGTGCTTGACTTCCAGGCTTGCCCCCCTTTCTTGAAAAAGACTGTTCCGGCCATTTGATTCTCATTCAGGCTTTCCTACTTTACCCCTGGGGTGTACATTTGCATCAGAATCGCAGTATAGATTAAATGTGGTGCATACTAGATGATTATTTTTGGCCAAGTTGTGTTTCCACTACAGAATTAAGCCATCAGCTCATCAAAAGTTGGAGTTCTTTTCCCCTATCTTTTGCATTTGTTAAAACCTAAATTTTCTCAAATGAAAGACTTCTCTAGGTCAGGAACAAGGTCTTACAATTTGTTTCCAGCACCGCATGTCTGGCACATAATAAATGGTGAGAGTATTAAATATTCTAAGAGGCATCCTTCCACTAGGCTCAATCCCGACCCTGACTGCGTCTGTAAATATGAATGCACAAGAGGTCGCTTTCCACCACCAAGCGGCGCTAGGGCACCATCTAGAAAGGATTCACTAAGTTTTCCACAGCGTTTGAAGTTTCGTACTTCAAAACTTCTGACACTTCAAAGTGTCAGGTTAATTCACAAGTCGAGGGGAATTTTCCCAACAAATGAATGATGCCGCAGCCAGGGGTATGCTGCAGAAGGCGCTCTGAGTCTCTGGGTGCACCACAGACCTCTTGGGATGGGAGCTGGAACTCGGGCTGCGGAGTCTCAGAGGTGCATGCGCGGGAGTGGGTGCAGCCCGGCGTCCAGGTGAGGGCGGAGGTGCGTGCTGCGCGCGTGGTCAGCCAGGTACGCGCTGTGGGGCTCCGAGGAGCCAGCTCCATTTCCGCCCCCGGCCCCTCGCCGAGCGGTGCCGGCGTCGCCGCTCTTCCCCTGGGTGGGTCCCGGCTCCTTTTCTGGCAGAGTCTATTTGCATAGAGGAAACTGCCCAAAGTGGCCGCTGTGGAGGAGCTGGCGGCAGCGAAGGGGGCGTGCGCCGTGGTCCGCTGCTGCCCGGAGGCCAAGCCCCGTGCCGGGCCGACCTCGTGCCTCGGGCTCTCCAGCACGCTCAGCCAGCGACCCCGGCTCTGTGCACCGTCCCCTCTGAGAGTCCACCAGCGACGAGCACACCATGAGTCCAGGCCAAGGCGCAAGCGGCGACGCGCGGAAGGGCTGCTGGACGGGCGGCAGCGGTGCGGGGCTCCCCGCGATGGCAGCCGGGGCCTGGGCGGTGAGCACGCTGTGCTTGCTGCTCTCCGCCGGCTCGGCGGTCGCCTGCCTGCTGCTGGGCGTCTAGGCTGCCGCGCTGCAGGGCCGGGTGGCGGCGCTCGAGGAAGAGCGGGAGCTGCTGTGGCGCGCGGGGTCGCTGGACACCCTGGTCGCCTGGGCCGAGCCGCAACTGGAGCGCCTGCTGCGCGAGGTAAGTCGCCGAGCATGGGGCTGGGATTGTCCGTGCACCGGGAGCCGTCGTGGTGAGGAGCGGCCGCCGGCCAGCCGTGAGCGCCCGAGTCCGTCCGAGCAGCCTGCGCGGGGTCGGGGGTGTGGTGGGGCGGGGAGGGAGGCTGGGATGCTGGCGGCCGAGGGGTCCTGCTGTTCCCGCTCCAGCCTCAGGGTCGGCCTGCGTGAAAAATAACCTAGAAGGGCTGTTTCGGGGACGAGCAGGGGGAGGAAGAGGAAAGACTGCGGGCTTTGAAATAACAGATCTGGGGGCGAATCTCCACGGGTGTGCGCTCGGACCGGTGGCTTCCCGCCTGCATTAAGGGCCTGCCCTCCTACCTGTACCGGGATAATGAAGAAGCTCTTGCGGGAAGTGTGTGGTGACTTCTGTCACTGGTAGCAGCTACTGTTCCCAACGCTGATATACCTGCAGAGGTGTGGGGCCCTCAGCAGACCGGAGGTTTCCTGGTGGCAGGAAACCTCAGTCAGAACCTGGCTGGGGCCCTTGGAGGGACATGGTCAATCCAACCTGCCCTGTCCACCCTATGGCCCCTCACGAAAATGTTTCAGAACAGCTCCATCTTGGAGATGCTGTGCTGTGCCTGGGGTTGCTTGGACTCAGCACTCACCCAGGGCAACCCAGACCTGAGGGGTTGCCAACATCAGCTTGGCAGGGTGAGGGGAATAAAAAACAGTCCAGGCCAAAAAAAACAGATGCTGGATTCGGTCGACGCCACCTAGGCGATGCCACCTGGGCATTGTGGACACAGCAGATGCTGAGTTTCCTTGCCGGAAGCATCATATGAGACTCTCTGTCACATCTGTTAAGTTTGCTGCTATGTGTCTTCAAAGCAGGAGCCACAGTTGGGACTTCAAATCTCTCACCCATCATGCTGATCAAAACCTCCAGCAGGGCACCTCCCCATAGAACAGTGGTGGTAGACTGGCCAGAGTGCCCCTGTTTGTGCTGGCCTCCCTTGCCTGAGCCATCCTCTTCTTCCTAGGAAAGGCAGCTACCCCAAGGTCGCAAGCATACTCCCCAAAGGGGCATCCTCAACTGTAGTATGAATAGCACCACAGTGTTTCAAGGTAGAGGAGAGGATGGGCAGGGCTGTTACTACCATTTCCCCTGAACTGTGCCCAGCTGTGATCTTTATTAATGTAGCTGTGTATCCATTTTTGAGTTAATTTGGATTCTTTAAGGTGAATGGGAGAAGACTGTACCATGCCTTTGTGTTCACCGTACCTATTTCTTAGTCACTTTAATTTAAGCCAGTATTACATCTCTTCTAACTTGGTTTTGGGCAAAATTGCTGCTTCATGAAATGATTTCCTATGTTCCTCTTGAAAGTGCCTGCAGACTTTAGAAATCTCTCTGGAGCCCTGCTGGCCACTCCTGGTGATGTTTTCATAATTGCAGCCCATTACCTTTTGGCAAATCCTTAGAGACAAGGATGTTGAATTGATTTATGGAGGGCCAGTAAAATTTCTCCCTGTTAGTGCTATAACTGTGGCTGTTCTTTCGAATGGGGGGCCCTTTTACTTAATAAAAAATAAACTGCAAGCTTTGATTGAGTAAATCAGAAATCGCAGTAAAACCTTTTAGAAGGAACTTGCAAATTGTGTCCATTCTAATAGGGAGGGGAGTCCTGGGAAAGCAGCCACTGCTGAGATTTTCAAGTCCTGAACTATGCAGATCATAGGAGGCTTCATCCTGCTTCCAAGGAGTTACTGGGCAGAGTATTCCCCCTCTCTCTCCCTCTCTGTTTCTCTCTCTCTCTCTCCATACCACCCTCCCCCCGCCCACCCCCGCACTTCTTTCCTCTTCATTAGTAAGGGGAAGGGAAAATTTGAAATCCTGGGATTTCCACTTGAAATTCGCTATACCATTCTGCAGGCTGTACCGTTAGCATAGGACACATCTTAACACTTCGTGCTACTAGGTAACCAAATTTGGTGTTGAGGAGTCTCTACTTGGAGCATCTGAGATGCCACACTATGAATGCAGTTGGGGTTCAGCTTCTGGCTGTTTGAGTGTCCCTCTGAAAAGTCATCTCTTTCCCAGGGCACCAGTCTGTTCCTGCTCCTAGCCATTCTTCTTACAAATGTCACTGGATGGGAAATGTACGTGGCCTGGCCAGTGACCCTGAGAGTCCCTGGCTGAGATGAGGGGACTCATGGGAGGTGCATAGTGGGAGTTGGTAATTGGGTTTAAATAGATGTGAAGATAATTTAGAAAAACTATTTGATATGAAGGACAAATAAATAATGAACTGAAAATCTCTTAAAAAAGGACCTTTGTACTTGAACATGTTTTTCAGTTCTAATTTGTTCTCAGTGAAGCATCCTTTCAGCCTGTGCTGAAGTAGTTGTGTATGTGAGGATGTCTGCAGCTTGCCCTTTTACAAACAAGCTTGTTTTCAGAGAATAGAAATCCTTACCAACCATACACAACTTTAATGTCAGAAAAAAATAAGGAAACAATAAGCCAACAGAATCCACTGTTAATATGGGACCCACTGTCTTTGTTCCCTTGGGAACAGAACTGTGAAATAACTTCTTTGGGACTGGCTGATGTGCCTGATAATGTAGATATAGAAGCTACAAAAAAGGGATATTCATGATAACTCATCATTATTAAAGACCCTTCCCATGGTACAAGATAAAGAAATGGTTTTCAGAAAATAAAAGCAAGATTTTTGAGCAAGAGTCATTAACAATAGCATCTTCAGTATGACCCAAAATATAAATGCAAAACAAGCATATTATATTATGCTTTTAAAGTGCTTTAAAGAGCTTGCCTCAGTAATCAACCCCCCCATTAGTTATACCTATAGTTACAGTTTTATAAAAGCTTAAATTTTAGAGTAAATAAAATAGCTGCTATACTACAGCAAAAATTTTAATGCAAGAATTAAAGAAATATTTAGTTGTATTCAGAGGAAACTATTTTCAGTTTACAATGGATTTATTGTTGGCTGTTGGTCTTCCATTCTCCAGACCAATCAGTTTGAAAAGAAGAAAAACCCAGAGGCTCAGCGTAAAATTCAAGCTCTTTCTTTCCCTACCATCAACTATATATATTGGTTAAGTTACCATATAACCCAGAATCAAATGTAGCTTTTTTTGGCCTCTGTAGCAGCTTTTCACTTATCAGGACTGCTCTAAGGTGTATGCTTTAATAAAAATGCCAATTTTTGAATCCCATGGCACAACTGGAGATGGAGTATAAATCATAGCTACATTTGTTTGCTTGACATTTCCTGGCTCCCAAACCACAGAAGTTTATAGTTACTTCCTGGCATGCTCACTTTATCTCTCCACTCATTTTTTTTCTTGTTTTCTTTTGCAGAAGTTTAGGAGAGCTTTATAATAATACCAGCATGTTTAGAATGAGCCAAATGTTGGGACATTCCTTTCACAGATATATTTTGGAATTGTTGAATTGGACTTTTACACATTAGCTTTGAAGATTTGCAACATCGCTCCTGAAGTTCGGGGATCTGAAAACTGAATGAATTTATACCAGCAGGCAGAGAGGGGTAGATGATAAATGGGGTTTCAGTCCCACTATTTACTAGTCCTGGCATCTAACCTCTTCAACTTCCTGAGCTCCAGCTTCCTCTTCCCTAATACGATGGTCGCAACTACCTGTGTACTGATGAGTAAATAAGATAATGTAGAGGAAAGTGGTGGTCAGTAAGTCTTTGATGGTCAGTACGAAAATCCCCAAGTGTGATTCCTTAAACAGTACAGTCATTGAATTATCTTGCATAACCTGAGAATCCTGGAAGTCAGCCTGCAGATCCTGGGTTAGTTCAATGACTTGGCCATGACTGGGTACCAGGTCATTCTCTGCCATTTTCTTTTTTTTTTTTTTGGTTTGTTTTCCCTGTCATTTATTTTTATTTTTTTATTGTTTTTTTTTCCTCTCACAACTTTACATTTAATTTCTTTTTTTTAACATCTTTATTGGAGTATAATTGCTTTACAATGGTGTGCTAGCTTCTGCTTTATAACAAAGTGAATCAGTTATACATATACATATGTTCCCATATCTCCTCCCTCTTGCGTCTCCCTCCCTATCCCACCCATCCAGGTGGTCACAAACACCGAGCTGATCTCTCTGTGCCATGCGGCTGCTTCCCACTAGCTATCTATTTTACATTTGGTAGTGCATATATGTCCATGCCACTCTCTCATTTTGTTACAGCTTACCCTTCCCCCTCCCCATATCCTCAAGTCCATTCTCTAGTAGGTCTGTGTCTTTATACCCAACTTACCCCTAGGTACTTCATGAGATTTTTTTCTTATATTCCATTATATATGTGTTAGCATATGGTATTTGTCTTTCTCTTTCTGACTTACTTCACTCTGTATGACAGACTCTAGGTCCATCCACCTCACAACAAATAACTCAATTTCGCTTCTTTTTATGGCTGAGTAATATTCCATTGAATATATGTGCCACAACTTCTTTATCCACTCATCCAATGATGGACTCTTAGGTTGCTTCCATCTCCTGGCTATTGTAAATAGAGGTGCAATGAACATTTTGGTACATGACTCTTTTTGAATTATGGTTTTCTCAGGGTATATGCCCAGTAGTGGGATTGCTGGGTCATATGGTAGTTCTATTTGTAGTTTTTTAAGGACCTCCATACTGTTCTCCGAAGTGGCTGTACCAATCCACATTCCCACCAGCTGTGCAAGAGTGTTCCCTCTTCTGCACACCCTCTCCAGCATTTATTGTTTCTAGATGTTTTGATGATGGCCATTCTGACTGGTGTGAGATGATATCTCATTGTAGTTTTGATTTGCATTTCTCTAATGATTAATGATGTTGAGCATTCTTTCATGTGTTTGTTGGCAGTCTGTATATCTTCTTTGGAGAAATGTCTATTTAGGCCTTCTGCCCATTTTTGGATTGGGTTGTTTGTTTTTTTGTTATTGAGCTGCATGAGCTGCTTATAAATTTTGGAGATTAATCCTTTGTCAGGTGCTTCATTTGCAAATATTTTCTCCCATTCTGAGGGTTGTCTTTTGGTCTTGTTTATGGTTTCCTTTGCTGTGCAAAAGCTTTGAAGTTCCATTAGGTCCCATTTGTTTATTTTTGTTTTTATTTCCATTTCTCTAGGAGGTGGGTCAAAGAGGATCTTGCTGTGATTTATGTCTTAGAGTGTTCTGCCTATGTTTTCCTCTAAGAGTTTTATACTGTCTGTCCTTACACTTAGGTCTTTAATCCATTTTGAGCTTATTTTACTGTATGGTGTTAGGGAGTGATCTAATCTCATACTTTTACATGTACCTGTCGAGTTTTACCAGCACCAATTATTGAAGAGGCTGTCCTTTCTCCACTGTACATTCCTGCCTCCTTTATCAAAGATAAGGTGACCATATGTGCGTGGGTTTATCTCTGAGCTTTCTATCCTGTTCCATTGATCTATATTTCTGTTTTTGTGCCAGTACCATACTGTCTTGATTACTGTAGCTTTGTAGTATAGTCTGAAGTCAGGGAGCCTGATACCTCCAGTTCCTTTTTCTTTCTCAAGATTGCTTTGGCTATTTGGGGTCTTTTCTGTGTCCATACAAATTGTGAAATTTTTTGTTCTAGTTCTGTGAAAAATGCCAGTGGTAGTTTGATAGGTATTGCATTGAATCTGTAGATTGCTTTGGGTAGAAGAGTCATTTTCACAATGTTGATTCTTCCAACCCAAGAACATGGTATATCTCTCCATCTATTTGTATCATCTTTAATTTCTTTCATCAGTGTCTTATAATTTTCTGCTTATAGGTCTTTTGTCTCCTTAGGTAGGTTTATTCCTAGATATTTTATTCTTTTTCTTGCAGTGGTAAATGGGAGTGTTTTCTTGATTTCACTTTCAGATTTTTCATCGTTAGTGTACAGGAATGCAAGAGATTTCTGTGCATTAATTTTGTATCCTGCTATTTTACCAAATTCATTGATTAGCTCTAGTAGTTTTCTGGTAGCATGTTTAGGATTCTCTATGTATAGTATCATGTCATCTGCAAACAGTGACAGTTTTACTTCTTCTTTTCTGATTTGGATTCCTTTTATTTCCTTTTCTTCTCTGATTGCTGTGGCTAAAACTTCCAAAATTATGTTGAATAAGAGCGGTGAGTGTGGGCAACCTTGTCTTGTTCCTGATCTTAGTGGAAATGCTTTCAGTTTTTCACCGTTGAGGATGATGTTGGCTGTGGATTTGTCATATATGCCCTTTATTATATTGAGGAAACTTCCCTCTATGCCTACTTTCGGCAGGGTTTTTATCATAAATAGGTGTTGAGTTTTGTCGAAAGCTTTCTCTGCATCTTTTGAGATGATCATATGGTTTTTCTCCTTCAATTTGTTAATATGGTTTATCATGTTGATTGATTTGCATATATTGAAGAATCCTTGCATTCCTGGAATAAACCCCACTTGATCATGGTGTATGATCCTTTTAATGTGCTGTTGGATTCTGTTTGCTAGTATTTTGTGGAGGATTTTTGCATCTATGTTCATCAGTGATATTGGCCTGTAACTTTCTTTCTTTGTGACGTCCTTGTCTGGTTTTGGTATCAGGGTGATTGTGGCCTCGTAGAATGAGTTTGGGAGTGTTCCTCCCTCTGCTATATTTTGAAAGAGTTTGAGAAGGATCAGTGTTACCTCTTATCTAAATGTTTGATAGAATTCGCCTGTGAAGCCATCTGGTCCTGGGCTTTTGTTTGTTGGAAGATTTTAATCACAGTTTCCATCTCTGTGCTTGTGATTGGTCTGTTCATATTTTCTATTTCTTCCTGATTCAGTCTCAGCAGGTTGTGCATTCCTAAGAATTTGTCCATTTCTTCCAGGTTGTCCATTTTCTTGGCATAGAGTTGCTTGTAGTAATCTCTCATGATCTTTTGTATTTCTGCACTGTCAGTTGTTACTTCTCCTTTTCATTTCTAATTCTATTGATTTGAGTCCTCTCCCTTTTTTTCTTGATGAGTCTGGCTAATGCTTTGTCAATTTTGTTTACCTTCTCAAAGAACCAGCTTTTAGTTATATTGATCTTTGCTATCGTTTCCTTCATTTCTTTTTCATTTATTTCTGATCTGATCTTTATGATTTCTTTCCTTCTGCTAACTTTGGCGTTTTTTTGTTCTTCTTTCTCTAATTGCTTTAGGTGCAAGTTTAAGTTGTTTATTCAAGATGTTTCCTGTTTCTTAAGGTACGATTGTATTGCTATAAACTTCCCTCTTAGAACTGCTTTTGCTGCATCCCATAAGTTTTGGGTCGTCGTGTCTCCATTGTCATTTGTTTCTAGGTATTTTTTGATTTCCTCGTTGACTTCTTCAGTGATCACTTCATTATTAAGTAGTGTATTGTTTAGCCTCCATGTGTTTGTATTTTTTACAGATCTTTTCCTGTAATTGATATCTAGTCTTATAGCATTGTGGTCGGAAAAGATACTTGATACAATTTCAATTTTCTTAAATTTACCAAGGCTTGATTTGTGACCCAAGATATGATCTATCCTGGAGAGTGTTCCATGAGCACTTGAGAAAAATGTGTATTCTGTTGTTTTTGGATGGAATGTCCTATAAATATCAATTAAGTCCATCTTGTTTAATGAATCATTTAAATCTTGTGTTTCCTTATTTAGTTTCATTTTGGATGATCTGTCCATTGGTGAAAGTGGGGTGTTAAAGTCCCCTACTATGAATGTGTTACTGTTGACTTCCCCTTTTATGGCTGTTAGTATTTGCCTTATGTATTGAGGTGCTCCTATGTTGGGTGCATAAATATTTACAATTGTTATATCTTCTTCTTGGATCGATCCCTTGATCATTATGTAGTGTCCTTCTTTGTCTCTTGCAATAGTCTTTATTTTAAAGTCTATTTTGTCTGATATGAGAATTGCTATTCCAGCTTTCTTTTGGTTTCAATTTGCATGGAATATCTTTTTCCATTCTCTCACTTTCAGTCTGTATGTGTCTCTGGGTCTGAAGTGGGTTTATTGTAGACAGAATATATATGGGTCATGTTTTTGTATCCATTCAGCCAGTCTTTGTCTTTTGGTGGTAGCATTTAGTCCATTTACATTTAAGGTAATTATCGATATGTATGTTCCTATTCCCATTTTCTTAATTGTTTTGTGTTTGTTATTATAGGTCTTTTCCTTCTCTTGTGTTTCTTGCCTAGAGAAGATCCTGTAGCATTTGTTGTGAAGCTGGTTTGGTGGTGCTGAACTCTCTCAGCTTTTGCTTGTCTGTAAAGGTTTTAATTTCTCCATCAAATCTGAATGAGATCCTTGCTGGGTTGAGTAATCTTGGTTGTAGGTTTTTCTCCTTCATCACTTTAAATATGTCCTGCCAGTCCCTTCTGGCTTGCAGAGTTTCTGCTGAAAGATCAGCTGTTAACCTAATGGGGATTCCCTTGTGTGTTATTTGTTGTTTTTCCCTTGCTGCTTTTAATACGTTTTCTTTGTATGTAATTTTTGACAGTTTGATTAATATATGTCTTGGCATGTTTCTCCTTGGATTTATCCTGTATGGGACTCTCTGTGCTTCCTGGACTTGATTAACTATTTCCTTTCCCATATTAGGGAAGTTTTCAACTATAATCTCTTCAAATATTTTCTCAGTCCCTTTCTTTTTCTCTTCTTCTTCTGGAACCCCTAAAATTCGGATGTTGGTGCCTTTAATGTTGTCCCAGAGGTCTCTGACACTGTCCTCAGTTCTTTTCATTCTTTTTTCTTTGTTCTGCTATGCAGTAGTTATTTCCACTATTTTATCTTCCAGGTCACTTATCCGTTCTTCTGCCTCAGTTATTCCGCTCTTGATCCCATCTAGAGTATTTTTAATTTCATTATTTTATTGTTCATCATTGCTTGTTTCATCTTTAGTTCTTCTAGGTCCTTTTTAAATGCTTCTTGCATTTTCTCTATTCTGTTTCCAAGATTTTGGATCATATTTACTATCATTATTCTGAATTCTTTTTCAGGTAGACTGCCTATTTCCTCTTCATTTGTTAGGTCTGGTGGGTTTTTATCTTGCTCCTTCATCTGCTGTGTGTTTTTCTGTCTTCTCATTTTGCTTATCTTACTGTGTTTGGGGCCTCCTTTTATCAGGATGCAGGTTCGTACTTCCCGTTGTTTTTGGTGTCTGTCCCCAGTGGCTAAAGTTGGTTCAGTGGGTTGTGTAAGCTTCCTGGTGGAGGGGACTAGTGCCTGTGTTCTGGTGGATGAGGCTGGATCTTGTCTTTTTGGTGGGCAGGTCCACGTCTGGTGGTGTGTTTTGGGTTGTCTGTGGACTTATTATGATTTTAGGCAGCCTCTCTGCTAATGGGTGGTGTTGTGTTCCTGTCTTTCTAGTTGTTTGGCATAGGGTTTCCAGCACTGTAGCTGGCTGGTCGTTGAGTGAAGTTGGGTGCTGGTGTTGAGATGGAGATCTCTGGGATATTTTCGCCATTTGATATTATGTGGAGCTGGGAAGTCTCTTGTGGACCAGTGTCGTAAAGTTGGCTGTACCACCTCAGAGGCACAGCACTGACTCCTGGCTGCAGAACCAAGAGCCTTTCATCCACATGGCTCAGAATAAAAGGGAGAAAAAGTAGAAAGAAAAGAAAGAAAGAAAGAAACAAAAGAAGGAAGGAAGGAAGAGAAGGAAGGAAGGAAGAAAGAAACGAAGAAAGAAAAGAGGAAGGAAGAAAGAAAGAAAGGATAACATAAAACAAAATAAGATAAAATAAAATAGAGTTATTAAAATAAAATAATTATTAAGAAAAAGAAATTTTTTAAGTAAAAAAAAAAAAAAAAGGATGGATAGAACCCTAGGACAGATGGTGAAAGCAAAGCTATACAGACAAAATCTCACACAGAAGCATACACATACACACTCACAAAAAGAGGAAAAGGGGAAAAAATAATAAATCTTGCTCTCAAAGTCCACCTCCTCAATTTGGGATAATTCGTTGTCTATTCATGTATTCCACAGATGCAGGGTACATCAAGTTGATTGTGGAGTTTTAATCCGCTTCTCCTGAAGCTGCTGGGAGAGATTTCCCTTTGTCTTCTTTGTTCTCACATCTCCCAGGGCTCAGCTTTGGATTTGGCCCCGCTTCTGTGTGTAGGTCGCCGCAGGGCGTATGTTCTTCACTCAGACAGGATGGGGTTAAAGGAGCAGCTGCTTGGGGGGCTCTGGTTCACTCAGGCCGGGGAAGGGAGGGGTGCGGATGCAGAGCGAGCCTGCGGTGGCAGAGGCCAGCGGGACGTTGCACCAGGTTGAGGCGCGCTGTGCGTTCTCCCAGGTAAGTTGTCCCTGGATCCTGGGACCCTGGCAGTGGCAGGATGCTTAGGCTCCCAGGAGGGGAGGTGTGGATAGTGCCCTGTGCTTGCTCACAGGCTTCTTGGTGGCGGCAGCAGCAGCCTTAACATCTCATGCCCATCTCTGTCGTCCGCGCTGTTAGCCGTGACTCACGCCCGTCTTTGGAGCTCCTTTAAGCAGCACTTTTAATCCCGTCTCCTCGCGCACCAGGAAACAAAGAGGGAAGAAAAAGTCTCTTGCCTCTTCAGCAGGTCCAGACTTTTCCCCGGACTCCCTCCCGGATAGCCGTGGTGCACAAACCCCCTGCAGGCTGTGTTCACGCCGCCAACCACAGTCCTCTCTCTGCGCTCCGACCAAAGCCAGAGCCTCAGCTCCCAGCCCTGCCCGCCCCGGCGGGTGAGAGACAAGCCTCTTGGGCTGGTGAGTGCCAATTGGCACTGATCCTCTGTGCGGGAATCTCTCCGCTTTGCCCTCCCCACCCCTGTTGCTGTGCTCTCCTCCATGGCCCTGAAGCTTCCCCCATCCACCACCCGCAGTCTCCGCCTGCTAAGGGGCTTCCTAGTGTGTGGAAACTTTTCCTCCTTCACAGCTCCCTCCCACTGGTGCAGGTCCCATCCCTATTCTTTTGTCTCTGTTTATTCTTTTTCTTTTGCCTACCCAGGTACGTGGGGAGTTTCTTGCCTTTTGGGAGGTCTGAGGTCTTCTGCCAGCGTTCAGTAGGTGTTCTGTAGGACTTGTTCCACTTGTAGATGTATTTTTGGTGTATCGTGAGCCCCGGGAGTGGCCTGGGGGCGCTGGGCGATCAAGGGGATCTGACTCTGGGTCTCAGGCCGCTCGAAGAGTGCCGCACACGGATCTAGGTCCTCCTGACGCCTCAACACAGACACAATGCTGCCATTCTCTTGGTCTTTCCTCATGGTCACAAGATGGCTGCTGCAGCTCCAAGCACATGTCTTCACACAAGAATAGCCAAGGTAGAAGGGAAGAGGGCAGGAAAAAGCTATCTTCTTGAGAGGCTTTCTTTTTTATTTGAGTTAGGGAACTTTCCTTTATAGCCACCAGCCAGAACCAGGGCCAGTGATCACCATCATCCTGTCAGGGGTGATGGGGTTGCCACAGGAGACTTTGGCCAAGCTTGGTGAATCCTCTGAGTCTAGACATGTTGCCATTGGAACAAAATTGTAGCTTTGTGAGGAAGGGAGCCTAGGAGTGGCTATTGGGGAGCAACCAACAGTGTCAGATGGGTGCCCTAGAATGTTACCCTGGAGGAGGACAGGGCGGGGGTGGAGGGAGGGGGAAGTCATCCATTGTCCTGCTGCAGTTTTCATGACCATGCCCCCCTCACTGCTCCACACTTTGGGAACACTCTCCAGCTGCAAAATTTCTGTTTCTCTCAGTGTCCTGCTCTCCAGCCCTGCATCTAGCCATAGTAGTCAAAGGCAAGGTTGATGCATTTGGGGTTCTCTCTGGCTCAGTCCCATACTTTGTAGTTTGTGGTCTTTAACCCTTAAGTGCATGCTGTTCTGATCCCAAAGTGACTGACTGGAGTGGCCTCCTCACTGGTGATGGCACTGTAGGGTCCTGCTTTCCAGCTCTTTCCACATCGTGACATACACAAAAAACGAGGACACCTGCACATCACCCTGCAGTAAGTGGAAGAGGCTGCTCGGGCTGGAGGGAACTGGCCCAGCCACTCCGAGGACCAAGGAGATCAGTGTACCTGAAAACGTGTGTGGTGCCCTATACCCATCAGGTGTGCCTAGGCAGCTCTGCTCCCCCTCCTCACCCCAATCCCAGCCATAGGCCCCCTTGGCTTTTTCAACAGCCATATCTCACTGTGGCCTCCAAATCCCCTTCCAGAGATCATGGAAGAATCATGGTCCCCAGAGCAGGGTGTCTCTTTTACCTTCATTGAGCATCATCTCATTAGATTCCACCTTTCTCGTTGACTTTGGATCCTTATACTTTCAAATAGCAATGTGACAGGACCTCAGCTCAGACTGGCTTAATTAAAAAGGGAATTTAACTGAAATGTCCAGGGAAATGTCTGCTCAGGCACAGCTAGAGGTGCCATGATTTTGTGTTTCCTTGTGTTGGCTCCATATTTGTGAAGGATGCCCTCACTCTTTCCCATGAAGTGGCAGGGCAACTGTCAGCAGCTCCAGGTCCATATCCTCAGCATTAGAGTTTCTCTTTCCCAATAGTCCCACTGATTCACTCCAATGGTCAATATGGATTACCTGCACTAGTCACTGAGATGAGTCAAGCAGCATCTCTGATCTGTGTGTGTGTGTGGGGGGTGTTGTGTGCAACTGTGCACATCTGTGTGTACCCCACTGGAGCTGAAAGGACCAGGAGTGGAGGATGGTCCCCAAAGGACAATTTGGAGTGTTGTTATTAGAAGGGGAAGAAGACAGGGGGCTGGTAAAACCAAGTAGATGGCCATCCAAAGAATAACAAGAGAGAGGCTTGGGCAACAAGCTGGAGCCACATTCTGGAGAAATTCTTCCTCAATGGCTTGAAATCCAGCTAAAGGATTATTGATCTAATGGGCTAGGCATTAGGTTGGTAGGTGTTTGCTCTGCAGGTGTTTATGTATATTGATAAATTTGGGTTTATCTGTAGGATCAAAATCTGTATTTCTCTCTGACTATAATGCAATCACAAAATGTGAGCTTAACAAGTTATAGGATAACTTAAAATCTTAAAATTTTCCCACAACAGCATGATGAATTGTGGAAGACAGAGGTTATTGTCATTGTTTTACAAGGGAGAAATGTCACTAAGAGGGAGGCCATGACCTGTTCCAGGCACACAGGCCAGGCCTGAGCTCCCTCAGGTCAGCAGGAGGCCTTGGAAGGAGGAGTGATAAGGACGGGTGTGTTCTCTCCACCCTTTATATGAGTTTCATGTCCAGCCGAGGGCAGTCAGGGCCGCCTGCTCCTGGGGCCCACCTTCCTCGGCCCACTTTCTTTTCTTTTCTTTTTTAAGTCTTTACTGAATTTGTTACAATATTGCTTCTACTTTATGTTTTGGTTTTTTGGCTGTGGGGCATGTGGTATCTTAGCTCCCCCACCAGGGATAGAACCCATACCCCCTGCATTGGAAGGCGAAGTCTTAACCACTGGACCACCAGGGAAGTCCCCCTTCAGCCCATTTTCATCTCCTTCCCAGGGACAGTTCTCTTCTTAGGAGTGTACTCATGAGAAAGGAGGCTCCTCTCGAGACTGGTGGAGGAATCTGTTGGGGTGCCCTGAGTCCCAGTGACCAGGAGCAGTGAGGCCAGGAGGTTGCCCAGCTTTGCCTGGTGCCTTGTGTCATGGTGGCCTTGAGGGGCCTGAGTTTGAAGAGGAAGCGCTCTGGACAAGGAATCAGAAGGCCACTGTCCTTAGTCTGTTCAAGCTGCTGTTACAAAATACCACAGACTGGGTGGCTTAAACAACAGATATTTATTTCTCACAGTTGTGGAGGCTAGGAAGTCCAAGACCAAGGCGCCAGCAGATTTGGTGTCTGGTGTAGACCCGCTTCCTTGTTCATAGGCGGTCTTCTCCCTGTGTCCTCTCATGGCAGACAGAAGGGTTGAGGGAGCTCCCTGGGGTCTCTTTTATAAGAACACTAATCCCATTTATGAGGGCTCTACTCTCATGTCCTAATCACCTCTCAAAGCCCCCATCACCTAATCCCATTACAGGGGGGCCAGGGGCTGAATGATTCAGTCTGTAGCAGCCACCACCACCTGCTGGCTGTGTGGCTCAGGCTGGTCCAGAGCCTCAGTTCTCTATGCATGAGGCAGGGCTGAGAGCACTGCTCAGCCTGTGGGGAGAGGCCATGGTGATTCAGGAAGAGAAGAGAGGGCTGGACAGAGTAGCTTGTAGAGCCCAGGGTGAGCTCTGAGCACTAGATCCTGCTGTTCTTCAGTGTCAGGGTCCCAAAGGCCTTTTGTGTAATCCTATACCTTTAGGGAACACTCTCCTTCACCACAGATTTCTACACATTTCCCCCTTTTCCCTTAATTTTCTGACCCCTGCCCCCCACTAGGCATTGTTAGGTGTTGGTGGGAGACAGAGTTCTTTCAAACCCATTTCTCTTTGCTCAGCAGCTCCCCAGCTCCCACTGCTCCTGGGCTGTGGCCACCTCCTTTAGGATGTTAGACCCAATGTTGGGAAATATAGCACACCTGCTTGGCAACCCTTCACCTTCCTCCATTTTAAAAATTTAAATAACCAAGATGTATGTCGATTTATCATGGTTAATATTATTGATAATCCCACCACCCTAAAACAAGGACATTTAACCTTTTGCACGATCCCTTCAAATTCTTATATGGATGGACAGATTTATGTGTACCTAAGTGCACACACTGTTTACACCTTGCTTCTGTATATTCCAGCCTTTTATTAAAAACATTTTTCCAGGTGCTGCACAGTCTTTATGTTCATGTTTCATGACCACATAGGATTCCATCAGTGGAATCTGCATCCCTCTATCAACACGGCATCTAGGCCTCTCCACATCTTCGTTGGCACAGTACAGCTGAGGGTTTTATGGGGAAAGTTTCTTATTTCTGTTATTTTTTATGATGTAGAGTACCTGCCTAAAGAGGATCATTTTTAGGGCTTGTTTTTTATCTTGATTTTGGACCTTCCAAGTTTGTCCATGACATACATGTTCATCCTCCTGTGGAATTCCAAAACTGTTACACCACTGTGAAATCATGCTTCAAGTTTTATGATGGGAAAAGTGGATTCAATCTGTCTTTTGGTTGAACTTTCATTTCAGTTGGGTCTCTTGCTGTTTTTGAAAGCAAAAGCAAAAAGCAAAAACAAATGATAAGGAATTCTTAAAATAAGATTTGGAAGAACTCTGAAAATTTCATCTCAGAATTAGGCTCATTTGTTGGTTTGGTGAAGAACCCTCCTTGAGTAGTGTTTTGCACTACCGGGCACTGCACTTGGTCTGCTCTGCGACTTCTAATTCTGTGAGCAAATGTAACTCTGTTCGGTAAACTTCTCTGTAGGCTACACACGACCTCCAACTCCTCCCCAATCGATTTTCGTCATGTGTAGGATCAGGATTAATCTTTAATTATTGACACAGACACTTAGAAAACATCCCTTCATCATGTCTGGAAACATATTTCAGTACTAAGCACCAAACACCGGGAGAAAAAATAAGTTTGCAGATACACTTTTTAAAAAAAATATTATGTCTCCCCTACCAGATTTCATTTTATGTATTATTATTATATTTTGCACTGCATGGCATGTGGGTTCTTAATTTCCTGACCAGGAATTGAATCCGGGTGCTCGGCAGTGAAAGTGTGGAGTCCTAACCACCGGACCACAAGGGAATTCCCTGCAGATATCGTTTTAAGAAAGGCGTTTCACTGTACTCCTGGAGACTACAGAGGAAACAGTTGAGGGCCCCCCAAGTGCCCGCCCTGGACAGAAGGGTCACGTATTCTTCCTTGTGGTGTTTCTTAACAGCCCCATCCCAACCCCTGAGAGATAGGCTTCACCCTCCCAGAAGTGACAGTGACCAGCCCCAGGTGGCAGTGTGCGCCCGAGCCTGGGTGACCAGACTCCTAGCTCTGAGCCCTTTCTGCAGCGTCACAGCAGCCCCCCATGGAAACAATACTTTAGCTTGGAGCAGTGGCAGCTTTTTCTTCCAGTGTGGACATCCTCCACAGGTGTCCAATGTGGAGGGTGGTGGGGAAGTCTTTAGTTTTAAGCAGAACTGGGTTCACATCCCAGCTCTGTCATTTCTCAGCTGTGTAGCTTCAGGTAAATGGCTGTTTTTCCAAACCTCAGTTTGCTCATCCGTTAAATGGGGATTATACTACTTGCCTTATAAGGTTTCTGTGGGGATTAAAGAAGTTGATATGTCCGAAGAGCTCAGTGGATCATACACATCCTGAAAATCGTTCTTCTTTTTGGAATTCTTCTTTGACTGAATCCAGAAGGAATGTCTCTGTTTGCTAATTGGACAGGAGGTCCTGTGGTTACAAGGATGATCTTAAGATCTTTTTACCACTGGGGTTCTGCCATCCTGTTAAGGCCATACAGAAGCGAAAAAGGTATTAACACATGTCCAGTCTCTGAGTCAATGATGGAGAAATGTGACTTGGCTGTTGAAGAAAGCCAAAGACTGCATTAACTTCATAGCCACGTTTTTTCAATCTCTCATTAGAGCAGAATGAGATTTTCCACTTAAAAAATTTCAGTTTTGACCAAAATAAAAATCTAAGTATTCACAAAAATTATTATATGGATTTTTCAAACAGCCAATAAATTTGCTTTAATTAATGTTAGTCTGTTTTTGTGGTTATGCAATATGGCACAAATACTCCCAAATGCTCATGATTAAACTAATGAATTGGAGGCCTCACACACATCTGCTTCGATTCATATTGGTAAATGAGAAAACCTTTATTTTTCTGATGTAGCCACAAAACCTTGGGTGGGGAAAGTGCCTTCCAATGGGTAATATGAACTTTTAAAGCAGAATTTCCTTCCAACTTTATGTTGCGAAACAAATCATAAAGTAGTTAGAAAGAATTCTGGTGTTTTCAGAAGACAATTTAAATAAAATCTACTTAAGTTGGGCCTCCAAGGAGGATCATCACACAAAAACCAGCGTCTGTCCATTTATTTAACTGTGCCTCTTTGTGTGATATATGGGCTGTTATCATCTACAGCATCTTGTTTTCAGACCCATCTTGTGGTTCAGACGAAAAAAGGACAACTTCACATGGCAATGGGATTAGAGTATGTGTGTGTGAGGGTGAGCCAGTGCGAGGGCTGGGAGAGCGCAAAGGTGTGCATGCGTGTGGGTGTGTATGTGAGCATGCTTCCTGTATGTGAGTGTGTATATACATGTGAGTGCACGTACGTGTCTAAGTGTGTATATGAATATGTGTGTGCGTGTGTGGGGGTGTGTATGAGCGTGTGCATGCACATATGCACACTTATGTGCCCACAGGAGCTAGGAAGGAAGCAGGAAGGGTGAGACCAGCCTGACCTCTTGCCTCCCCACAGAAGTTGTAACACCTTGAAGACCCCCTGACTGGGCCTGGCACAGCTCATACTGTTGCTCCAGAGCTGGGAGACCTGGGTTTGAGCCTGGAGCTGCCTCTAAACTGGCCACTGTGTCCTGGGACAAATCAGTTGGCTTTCCAAGCCTCAACTTCCTCCTCTGGAAAAAGGGTGATGGTGTCTGCTTCACTGCTTTTCTGTGAGGATGGAACAGTAAGGCCCCTTCCCAGGACTGCCCCGGACAGTGAGGGGCCGGGAGTTCCCTCCTTAACCACTCCACACTTGGCTAATCCTAGCTTCGGGGCTGCTGGGACTGTTAACATCAGTGCCAGGTCCTTCCTGGGGACAGTTCCTCCTCCTCCTTCTGGCTCCTGTGATGAAGCTCAAACCTTAGGCGTGGCCTTGAATGAGTTGAGCTGGAAGAAGCACCATAGGATAACTCAGCCCAGCTGGTCCTGGTTCTGCTGATGATCTCTTCCTGGGCTTTTGTTCAGTTAGCCCTGCCTCTCTGAGTCCAAGCCGTAGGCAGGTATGGCCACTGCACATTCTTCTCACTCATCTCCCTAAATATTCTCAGCGGTGTCTCCCTCTCCTCACCCCATCAACACTCAGTGCCTCTCATCACCTGTGGGCCGGTAAGGTGAAAACTTCTCAGTCTGCCTGGCATCAAGGCCCCAGGTCCATTCAGCCTTCTCTCACTTCAGTTCACTTGGGGATGTTGGGGAATCTGATGGAGGCATGGGGCTGAGGTCGGGGTGTCTGAGGGACCCCAACTGTGTCAGTGTGCTGGTGCTGCCCTAACAAAGTACCACAGTCAGGGTGGCTTAAACAACAGATGTTTCTTTTCTCGTAATTCTAAAGGCTAGAAGTCCAAAATCTAGGTGTCAGCAGGTTGGTTCCTCCTGAGGCCTCTCTCCTCGGCTTGCAGATGGCCATGTTCTCCCGGTGTCCTCATATGGTCTTCTTTCTGTGTGTATCAGCGTCTGAATCTCCTCTTTTTAAGAGGACACCAGGGGCTTCCCTGGTGGCACTCTGGTTGAGAGTCCGCCTGCCGATGCAGGGGATGTGGGTTCGTGCCCCGGTCCAGGAAGATCCCACATGCCACGGAGCGGCTGGGCCCGTGAGCCATGGCCACTGGGCCTGCACGTCTGGAGCCTGTGCTCTGCAACGGGAGAAGCCACAACAGTGAGAGGCCCACATACCGCAAAAAAAAAAAGAAAAGAAAAAAGAGATGACACCAGTCATATTGGATTAGGGTCCACCCTATTGACCTCACTTTAACTTAATTACCTCTTTAAAAACCCTATCCCAAATACAGCCACATTCTGAAGGATCAGGGGTTAGGACTACAACACATGAATTTTGGCGGGGGACACGATTCAGCCCATACCACCATCTAATCAGACTTGACACATCAGGGAAACTCCAGACATTCAGTGTGGGCAGGATGAAGAGGGCAGGGATCAGCGGGAACAGGTGGAGCCCAGTGTGGGGATTCAAGCAGTCCTGACATGGCAGCTGGGCTGTGGCATGGAGGAGGCTTGGAGGCCACACATGGGAGCAGCCTGAGGGCTCTCCTCAACATGTCAGAAGACATGATGGAGGGAACTCCCTGGCAGTCCAGTGGTTAGGCCTCTACACTCTCACTGCTGAGGGCCCAGGTTCAACCCCTGGTTGGGGAACTAAGATCCCACAAGGCTCTCTGTATGGCTTTAAAAGAAAAAGGAGAAGCCATGATGGAAACTGTTCATTCCCCTCCCATGGCTGTTGATGGGATTTCTTTCTGTCAGGCCAGTGTGGTGAACCTTAGAAAGTGGGTTTTGTTGGGAAGTCATGTGTGTGTCCTTGAAAAATAATGAATGGGAACGTGAATTAACGATTACTGAAGACTTGCATTTTGCTTGCAGACCAAACCTTTGAAAACACACTTCTGTATTTTGGGACTGAACAGGGACCTTTAAGGAAATGTTTGCGGATGTGGTTTAGAAGAGACTCACTCAGCATGCCAATGGGAGTCACTGATTAAACCCACATTCCTAAGAGAAAAGTTTCTGAGCTCCTGCCAAATGCCTGGTTTGGGCTAGCTGGTCTCACTGGTTGTCTTCACCTGGCTCTGCTGTGATATTTACCTGACACTGAGGTGGAAGCTAAGGCTCAGGGTGGTGAACTGATGCTTCCCGAGCCCAGGATGCCTGCCCCACCAGCCGGCCAAGCCTGTGGGAGCCAGGACCTGGGTGCCTTTGTCCTTTGGCTTTTGTTAGGTTATACTTGAAGTGCACTGAACTCCACATATTTGAAATGTGTAATTTGCTACATTTTGACATATGTGTACTCCTGTGAAATCCCCCAGATGAACATGTCCATGACCCTCAAAACTTTCCTCTTTCCTCCCTGAATTCTCTCCCTTCCATTCTTTCCCACCTGCCATGCAAGTATTGCTGATTTCTACACAATTAATTAGCTTTCCTCTTTTTAAGATTTTTGTAGGAATGGAATCACACAGTATGTATTCTTTGTGGGGGGAGGGGAGCCTGGTTTCCTTCACTCAGTATAATTATTGAGAGTTTCTTTGATTCTTTTGCATACATTGTTAGTTCATTCTTTTTCATTACTGTTATTATATGGCTATACCACAATTTGTTTATCCATTCACCTGTTAATGGATATTTTTGTTATTTCCAGTTTGAGGCTGTTACAAATAAACATCCATGAACATTCATGTACAAGTCTTTGTATGGAATATATTTTCATTTCTCTTGGGTATAATACTTTGGAATGGAATGGTTGACTGTCTGATAGATGTGTGATTAACTTTTTAATAAACTGCCAAACCAATGTTCAAAAATATTGTACCATTTTACATTCCCATCAGCAGTATATGCGAGTTTCATTTGTTCATATAATGTCTTTTTTCTTTGGCCGCTTTTAAGATTTTCTCTTTATCCCTGGTTTGAAGCAATTCAATTATGATATGGCTTGGTGTAGTTTTCTTCATGTTTATTTTGCTTAAGTTTCATTAAGAGTCTTGAATCTGTGAGTTTATAGTTTTCATCAAAATTTGAAAAACTTCTTGGCCATTTCTTCTTCAAATATTTTTTTCTGTTCTGCTTTTTCTCCTCTCCCTTGGGACTGCAATTACACACGTATTAGGCCACTTGAATCCCAAAGTTCACTGACATGCTTTCTTTTTAGAATAATAATTTCCCTCTGTGTTCATTTTGGATAGTTTCTATTGCTGTTTACTAATCTTTTCCTCTGCAATGTTTAATCTTCCATTAATCCTTTCTACCCTATTTTCCATCTCAGACATGATAGCTTTCATCTCTAGAATTTCAGTTCAGGTCATTTAATATCTTTGATCTCTCTACTTAACCTTTTGAACATACACTATGCAGTTATATTTCTTGTTTTAAGGTCCTCGTGTGCTAATTCTAACACCTATGGCAGTTGTGGGTCATTTTCAATTAACTGATTTTTCTGCTCATTATGGGGTCTATTTTCCTGCTGGTAATTTCTGATTATATGCCAGACATTTATGAATTTTACCTCTTTGGGTGCTGGATATTTTTATATTTCTATCAATATTCATGAGCTTTGTTATGTCGTGGATGTTACTTGTAATAGGTTGATCCTTTTGGATCTTGTTTTTAGATCCATTAGGTGGAATCAGAGCTATATTTAATGTAGGGTTGATTATTCCCTACCACTGAGGCAGGACCCTTCTTGGTACCCTACTCAGTGTCTGAACAGATGCTCCTCCCATCCCTGTGTGAGAGCTGGGCACTGTTCCCTCTTATCCTTTCCCTGGCTTCAGGTTGTTTCTTCACACACGTGCTGATCAACCCTCTGTGGAATACCCTGTGAGGACCCTTGAAGGTCTCCATGGTTCTCTGTGTGCAGCTCTCACCTACCAGGTCCTCTGCTCTGCAAACTCTAACTACCTTGGCATCCCTGCACTCACAGTTGCCAGGTTCCACCTGTATTTCCTCTCCCTGTGCCACATCCTGGAAACTCTCCCCAGGCAGGAAGCCAGAGTAGTCGTTTTCTGTGTCTCTGAGGATCAGTCTCTTTCCTTGCTTGATCCCTGTATCTTCAGAACCATTGCTTCATATATCTTATTTGTAGGATTTCTATTTTTGTTTGGGTTTTTGATATTGTTTGGGCAGGAGAGTAAATCTAGTCATTACTACTCCCTCTTGCCTGGAAGTAGAAAACCATAATGTGACCTTTTAAATTTGGGGTAATAATTTTAGATTTATAGAAACGCATTGTACCATGTACCTATGTAAATCTAGTCATTGCTACTCCATCTTGCCTGAAAGTTGAAATCCATGATGTAGCCTTTTAAATTTTTTGGAATAATTTTAGTTGTATAGAAACATATTATGTACATATGTACATAACCATAGTACGTTTGTCAAAAGTAAAAAATTAAATGTGCTACAATACTCTGGCAGCTGGAATTCTAAGACTTCTCCCAAGATTACCACCCCTTGCTGTACACACTTTGCATAACTCCCTCCCCATGAGTGTAGGCAGAACCTGTGATTATGATGATATGATTGAGTTACTCAACCTATGATTGAGTTACGTTAAAAAGCTTATCCTTGTTGGGTCTGCCTTAATTAGGTGAGTCCTAAAAAAGGACTGGAAGCTTCCTTGAAGCATGAGAGGGTGTGTGGAGGGGACCACATGGCAAGGAACTGTGAATGGCCCCTGGCCAGCAGTTAGAAAGAGAATGGGAGCCTCAGACCACAGGAACCACATGGGTTTGAAAGAGGACCCAGAGCTCTAGAAACCCTCAGATGACACATTGACTTTAGCCTCATGAGAGCCTGAGCAGAGAACCAAGTTCATCTGTGTCTAGACTTCTGATCACAAATACTGTAAGATAGTAAATTTGTATTGTTTTAAACTGCTGATTTGGTGGAAATCTGTTATGCAACAATGGAAAATGAATATAATTACTATTAACTAAAAAGAACCAGGTCAAATTCATGAGTAACAATAACCCACTATTCATCTAGCAAGATTTCAATAAAGGTTAACGTGAAAAAAAGAAGACTAATGTGAAGACGAGCATGAAGCCACGGACACTCCCGTCACCTCCAGTTTTCAAGACGATTTTCACACTCTCATATTGTGTCTCAGTTGGAGGTGGTTAGAATTCTGGTCAAGAATGGATCTATTATATGAGAAAATATTTGCAAATCATATATCTGATGAGGATGTAGTATCCAGATATGTAAAGAACTCTTAGAGCTCATCAACAAATAGACAAACAACCCAACTTAATAATAGACAAGGGGCTTGAACAGACATTTCTTCAAACAAGATATACAGATGGTCAACAAGTACATGAAAATGTACTCAGCATCATTTGTCATTAGGGAAATGCAAGTCAAACCCATAATGAGATACAGCTTCACATCCATTAGGATCTGTTGGTGAGGATGGAGAGAAATTGGAACCCTCATACACTGCTGGTGGGGATGTCAAATGGTTCAGCCACTGTGGAAAATTTTGGTGGGTCTTCAAATTGTTCAATATGGAATTATCATATGACCCAACAATTCCACTCTTAGGTATATACCCAAAAGAATTGAAAACAGGTATTAAAACAGTGCATGCACATCCACTTATGTTCATAGCAGCACTATTCACAATAGCCAGAAGGTGGAAACAGCTCATATGTTCATCAAGGAATATATGGATAAACAAATTGTGGTATGTACATACAATGTTCTACTATTAAGCCATAAAAAAGAATGAAATACTGATACATGATACAAAGTGAATGAATCTCAAAAACAGTTTGCTAAGTGAAAGAAACCAGACACAAAAGGTCACATACTGTGTGATTCTATTTATATGAAATATCCAAAATAGGTTAATCCATAGAGACAGAAAGCAGATTGGTGGCTGAGCGGAGGGAGGAAAGGGAAGCTATTGCTTGATGGGTACAGGATTTCCTTTTGGAGTAATGGTAGTGTGTTGGAACTAGATAGAGGGAACTACATAAAAGGGGTGGTTGCCCATTATGAATCCCCTAAAGGCCACTGAATTGTTCACTTTAAAATGGTTAATTTTATGCTATGTGAGTTTGACCTTAATTTTTTAAAAAAGAATAATCTGTTATACAAAAGAATAAAGTTATATCTTAATCAGTGGTAAGTGACTTTGTAATTCTGTTATCCATTTTTTAATGTGAACTACAGACTTTATTTAGATCTTCTCACCAGTTTTTCTTCTAATGTCCTTTTCCTATTCCAGCATCCCACCCAGGAGACCACATTGTATTTAGTGGTCATGTCTCCTCCTCAGTCTTTCCTTTTGTTTTATAACTGACTATTTTAAGACATAGTGGTCAGGTATTGTATAGAATGTTGCTGAATTTGGGCTAGTCTGATGTTTCTCATGATTAGACTGGGTTACTAGTGTTTGGGAAGAATACCCCTGAGGTGGATTGACACTATCATGACATCATGTCAGTGGTCTATGATGTCAACATGACCTATCACTGGTGACATTAACCTTGATCACTTGATTAAAGTGGTATCTGCTGGATTTCTCCATTGTAAAGTTACTGTTTTCCTTTCCCTACTCTACATTTTGGAAGTAGGTCTCTAAGTCCAGGCCATACTCAAGGAGAGGGGAATTTAGCTCCACCTCCTGGAGAGGGAAGTATCTACATATATTACTTGGAATTCTTCTGTAAGGAAGATTTGTCTCTTTTCCCTATTTGTCTATTTATTTATTTATTTATTTATTTATCTAATCATTTATATCAGTATGTACTCATGGATATTTAATTTATTCTTTGGATTATAATTCAATACTACATCATTTATTTTGTTGCTTAAGTTGCTCCAGCTTTGACCATTCTGAATTCTTTTGCTTTGGTTTTGTTTGTTTGATGTACCGCCCCCCTTTTTTAAAGCACTTCCTTATTTTCTGGCACTACAAGATACTCTAGGCTTATCTTGTATTTTTCCTGCCCTGGCGCTAGAATCAGTCATTTCTCCAAGGAGTCATGGTTCTTTTTATTGGAGAATGATATTTAGAAACCAAGCTGTAGGTGCTGAATGTGCTTGTTGCTACGAGGGTGTCACTGGCTGTAGGTCTTCTCTGCAGGCAGCTAGGGTTATTAGTCACTCTATATTCACATAACTGTAATTATTTTTGTATGCATCTGTCTGTGTACATTACTTAAACATGACCTCATAGTAATGTCTCAGACTAATCCAGCTTCCCCCTTTGCTTATTTATAACTTCTTTCTTGGACAGTGAGAAACCAGGCCCTCATTACCCATAGTTTATTTACTCACTTGTTCAACCCCAATATATATGTATATTAATTTCAAAATTGCTACCCTGTACCCCTGTGTGAAACAACTATACCTACCAGAGTACAGCATTTATGGACAGTTCCTTTGGTCTTCAGCCTTACAGTTCTCAGTTGAAACAGTATTTTGCAAAGTGACTTAGGTCAGTTACATGTTGTACCCCACTACCTTCAGTGAGGTTATGTCATGTAATCTTAATATAGTTATATTCATTTGTTTCAGCCTGCATTCCACCCTGGGATTTTCCAGCATCCTGGTTATTTTTTAAAGTTTGTATCCATTAAAGTTTCCTCATTGTGATGTATGGTCCAATAGTTTTTGACAAATGCTTGGAGTATATCCATCACCCCAGTACCATGCAGAGCAGTTCCATCACCTCACAGCTCCTCCATAAGTCTCCTCGTGTTTCATTCCTCCTACTCCCTCAACCTTTGTCAACCATTGACCTAATTTCAGTCCCTATAGTTTTGTATGGCCTGGATTTTTTTATAGCAACTCTTTTTATTAGACATTAAAATTGCTGGTAAGCAGAGATTCTCTTACTTTGTGTTTGAAGTTAGTTGATACCAGTATTCAAGTCCAGTCCTGACACTTACATTGCCCTGAGTCTCAATTTTCTCATCTGTAAATGAGTATTAAAAAATAGTCCTACCCTCATGGGGGTTCTTGGGAGGACTCAAGAAGATAACAGTTGTTGACACAGTGCCTGGCACATAGTAAGTAATCAATAAACTTGATGATAATAATACTTTATATTTGCTATCCTCATCATCACCATGGTGGGATATGAAAAGAGAATAGTACAGAGGCCAGGAAATGCTGCCGTCTTGTGTTGCTGGTGGCCATAAGAATGTACACATGGGCCCTTCCCTACAGAGGATGGAAAGAAGGCAGAGAGGATGTGACTGTAGCAGGGCATGATTGATCCTCCACAAGTCTTCCTCTGGTGTTTGTGGTGCCTGTGTGTATTATCAGGGTTGATCCTGGAGTTAGTTACGGCTTCCTGAGGAGACAGAATCATCTGTCTGTCATTCAAAAATTGCCCTAGGCAGGGAGATTTTAGGGCTTCATTTTTGCTTTTCTCCTCCCCAGGATTTTTTTTTCACTGAGATGATATTACAACATGGAAAGAACTTTAAAGAAGTAAATCACTGTAATCCCTACACCCAAGTGGGTTGATGTTTTGGTAGTTGCTGCCATCCCACACCTGCATTTTTACACATATGTAAACATTATTTATTGTATCATAAACATTTTTCCTTGTTGCTACATAGTCTTCATAATGATTTTTGATGAAGATATGACAGTTTCATGAAGGGCATTCACCATCCTGCACTAAAGTACTCCCACTGTTTTGCGGCACAACTTCATGAATATCATTTTTTTGCTCCTGATGATTTATTTCCTTGGGACATACTCCCTAGAGTAGGAATTTTCTGTCAAAGGATAGGAATGTCTTTGTGGCTTTATCTGTAGCATTTTGCAGAAATAAAACGTTACATCCTTTTTTGTATATTAATCTATATTTCATCAAAATACAGCTGTTCAGGGATGTGATCAAATATCTGGTGAAGAGTTTGAGACTAATGCTTCAACAGATCATTGATAAATTTATCATCTGACCATGTAATGCTTTTTTGGAAACCATGATTTTCTCTGATTAGTTTTCTCTCAGCTCTTGCCCCCCCAGCTCCAAGTTCTCCTTCTTAGTACTTCTGGAGGGAACACTCCCGAAGTCTCCCGTCATTTCTCAGAAACTCATTCTTTATTTACTTTTGGAGTCAGGACTTGTTTGCATATGTAAAACCAGGACCATATTGTTTGCAGATGCTTGGGGTACTGCCAAATAATTGAATGTATAAAGTTGAGGCTTTTGAATCATTTTTACAAACCAGGACACAAAAGAATATTTTCTTAGAATTAAAAAAAATAATAAAGACATGGAAATAAAGATCGCGGGACTGAGTTTCTAATACAGACATTTCACTTTGTGTTCCTAGTAGGGGCGTTCCAACTCCAGAGTTGGGGTGGGGGTGGGGAGGTGGGCGGTGAGGATAGAGGACTAAGATAAAGCTTTGCAGATTCACTATGTAATCCAGAAAAACAAATGCATAAAAGGAGTTAGAATAAATAATGAAACAAAAACTCAATCAGTTATTTATGATCCCATCTACTAGCATTAACAATACGTTTTTTCCTTTCTTGAATAGTTTTCTGTTTAGTTTTTGTTTGAAGATAAGAGTAGTTTAAAAGTAATTGTATTTTCTATCAGTAATTGATAAAGCCCCCTTCCCCTTAGGGGAGCCACCCAGATGTGATAGCACTTGTTGAAAGCGAATTGTTTTTTAGCATTAAATGGTTTTGTTGTTTTTTTTTTTTAAAGAAATTAGCGTAGCTTCTAACCTTTCTAGAAATGATAAAAACAGCTGAGAGCTTCTCATACAAATTGACTGACTTAAACTAGAAGGCTGGATTCTTTTTCCAAATGAATTTTGAAATCTGTAATTGTACCTGCCAGTATAATGCGGGAAAAGTGAGTTCTGAGGTCCTGCTCACACCTGCATTGCAGGCATCTACTGTAGCATTCCAGTACAGTGAGGATGGGCATGGCTTGGATGCTCCAGACTCCAGTGCACATGGCCTTGGGTTGGGTGGGGGTGGGGGTGGTATCTGCTGCTGCTGTGTCTCACCCACCTGGTAGGAACTTGTGGCAGCTGTGGGGGGTACCTATGGAGGCTCAGGGCCAGCCCAGACTGCTTGCAGGGAGGCTCTGGGCCCGGTGGGCATTTCTAGGGAAGAGTGCCCCAGGCTTAAGCAGGAGTGAGTGGCAGGTGTGGGTCTGGACATGAGCTGAGAGTCCAGGGCCAAGAGGCCTAGTCAGGTTCTGAATTCTGGGACAAACCAAGGCCTTGGGGGGGGGGTTTAAAAGGTATGGGGGAGATAGAAAAGTTCTGTTGTGGTACTGCTTTCACAAACACCTCCACCACAGGGTTCCAAATCGTACATCCTGCAGTTCTCTAAAACCTTGGCCTTAACTCCATCTTTTGTCAGTATCAGCCTCTGTGGCCCATCAGGAAATTGAGGGCAAGGCTGGCAGATTGGAGTGGAGGTGGAACTTGGAAGTACTTTGCAGGGGCCAGAGCCTCCCCTGGTTACATTTTTTATTTCAGGCTCCTGGTCCTGGGCTGTTCAGCCCATTCTTATTTATTTATTTATTTTCTTATTTATTTATTTATTCATTTATTGATTCATTCATGGCCATGCCTCCCGGCTTCTGGGATACTGTCCCTGCCCAGCGACAGAACGCAGGCCCTCAGCGTGGAGTCTATTATAACCACTGGATCTCCAGGGAATTCCCTGTTCAGCCCCTTCTTATGTGAAAATTCCAGGCTTGGTGATCAAGGGCTCAAGCCTGGGATTGCCTTCTCACCTCCTCTAAAACAGTGATTTAAAAATTACATTTTTGTTTGTCTGTTGTGCTATTTTCCAGGTGTTTGTATTTGCATTTTTACTATGTTTTTTATTGAGAAAAACTACATTTTTAGGTTTGAACCTTAAGTAACCCTTTTAGTGGTAGTATGCATTTTTAACTCAAGTTAACACATTTGGGATTTGCTTTGTTTGGCTTTTAGGAAGTTTTTTTGTTTTTGTTTTGTTTTTTCCTAGAGAAAGTTTAATACTTTGTATATTCTTGTCAGGACTCAAGTCTTGGCTAGTTTGGGGATTATGGGCCAATTGCTTCACTCCCCTAAACCTAGATTTGGGATTGCGGATTAATTTCTTATTTTTTCCAAGTTTGTATCCCCTGTCTGTGAGGCAGGGACAATAATTCAGGCCCCAGAGGTTACCCGAGTGTCACATAAGGTGATGATTATGCCAGGGCTGTACTGTGAGTTGTCATAATAGCAGAGCTGTGACTTTTGACTACATTTCTGTGGTAGTTCTTTTCCCTTCACCCAAATCTAGCACAGGGCTGGGCATGTGTAGAGATTCTTGTTAAATTGTACTGATCTAAATTTTCTAGGCCAAGGATCCCCACTGGTAAGAAGAAGGAAAATGTCATCAGGGTGGATTAGCCCTGGGCCATTGGGTCTGAAGCCAGTGAGCTGGGTGGGGCTGCAGCCAAGGGGCCTCTGGGGCTTTCTGGGATTGGATGGGGTGGTCTCCGGAGCAGGGAAAGATGTTCAAGAGCGAGTTTTGGTTGGCCCTACCTGACCTCTTTCTGCTCTGCCCTCCTATCTTCACACCAGGGACTACCGGGACCCTTTGTCATTCCTTGACTTGTATTTGAAAATGTTGTTAACAAAGCAGAAACCTGTCATCTTCTATTCATGGACTCCCAAATAATTGCTTAATGTTTATTTCTGTTTCTCCTCCCATTCTAAAACTGCCTGTAGAATTTAATGACCTTTTAAAAACTGTTCTTGAAAGCACCAACACCACCACTGTAGATCTTTCAAATATGTTGTTTTTTGCTGTTTTTCCACTTCTACCCCTCTCCGCTCCAAAACTCATCCTTATTTTTCCCCCCTTTTCTTGCTGGTTCAGAAGATGGAGGGACCAGTCAAGCTCCGGACAGTTCGAGAAGCACCGACGGACCGTGTCTGTCCCCCAGGTAAGTGGATGTTTGATCGTTGCTGACTTCTGATTTCCATAGGCCTGGTCTTCTCTCTCCTGTCACCCCGAAACTGCCAAGGCCACGGTCAAGAGAATCACCATGGGTTTCAGACTGTCTGTGGTACCTTGTGGACTGTCCTGGGGCCTTTCTTCCTACATCATCTTCCCTGGTAGGTGTGTTGTTAAAGATTCTGGCAAAATTAACTGACTTAGTTTGATGAGGCTGATGGTGTTGGTGGAGGAGCTAAGAAACTCTTTGGGATGACTTACAATAAATGCTTAGATGCTAGGAAAGTAGCAGCCATCCCCTTTTAAAGATGGAGAAACAGACATGAACCATCAAAACAGTGTTAACATTGTGACCCTAGCTCTGTTTCGAACGTGAGGGTTGGTGGCTAGAGGAATAATCTGGCAAATATAGTTTTTTTTTGGTTTACATTTCTTTGGTGGAGGTAGAGGAAAGGAGCAGGAAACATGGTCTGATTTGTTCAAATAATCATGTGTCTTGGGTTTTGATGGTGTAGGCCAGGACAGCTGTGACTAGAATTGAGGATTTGTTGGTTCCAAACCCATGTGGCTCAAATCCTGGTTCATATTGGTCTTCCAGTTGTCCTCATTGGAACTTTGCACATATTATGACTGAGAATTTAGGGGTGTAGTCTCATCCCCAGTGTTTTCAGGGTTAGAATTATCCTCTCATAGAACAGTATGTAATACCAGTGAATGAGTGGAAAATTGTAACAATTCCCAGATGACCCACCATTCCGGACGAAGTGAGAGAACATGGGAGCTGAACCCAGGGGCCCTGTTCCTTGCTGTCATGCCTTCCATTAGCCAAGTTGTCTGGCATTTCCGAAACCACTTCACCTGGTCCAGAAACCAAGCTTACTGATGGTTAACGTCTCCAGAATGGGAGATGCCCTGAGATTTGTGCAAAGATGGACCTATGGTGTGAAAATTCAGTCTCTGGGGACAACGTGGAAGAGGATTTTACAGTCGAGCTTGAGCTAGCCTTTCATAGGAACTCTGAGGTTTTAATAGGAGGGAAAGGACACGATAAGTAATGACATCATGAACAGATCAGGAAGTCAGAAATTGCAATTCAATGGGGGAAAAATATTAAGTTCCACCAATGAATTTTTGGTTGATCTGCAAAATGTATAAAACAATTCTTCTTGCTTCTCCCCTGTTCTTTCTTTCTCAGTATTAAATGGTTGTAGATTCATATGAGTTATGTAGATGAGGGTTTTTAAAACTGGGATTCACTGGGAACTCCCTGGCAGTCCAGTGGTTAGGACTCTACACTCTCACTGCCAAGGCCCTGGGTTCAATCCCTGGTTCGGGAACAAAAATCCCACAAGCTGAGTGAGTGGTGCGGCCAAACAAAGAAACAAACCTGGGAGTCACAATACCTTTATGAGACATGAAAACAGTTTTGTGGGTTGCAGCCAGCATTCTGAAATTTTGAACTAGCAGAGACTAGAATAAAAAATATTGGAGTGAAGTTTTTGTGTCAGCCATTTATATTTGTAAATGGCAGTGTGAAACGGGTTCCTTGCTATGGGTCGCTGACTGAAAGTTTGAAAACCACCAATACAGATGATAGATGGAGAGGGAGGAGGTGGCAGTGAGGGGACATGGAGCTCCTGAATAAACCCAGACCAGGTCCAAATCTTGGTCAGGCACTTACTGTTTGTGTTAATAAATGATACCAATACTGGAGTGGGCTCTGTAGGCTTTTTGATGTCGTGGAGGAAATACAAAGCCATGGACCTGGAGATAGTCTTGTGTCTGTCTTCCCTCGAGGTCTCTTGACCCACCAGGAGAGGTGTCAAGAAGGCCTCTGGGATGACCATGGAAGCCAAAATCCTGGTCAGAACCCTCAGTTCCACTGAGAGGAGGGCAGGTGACCTGCCCCCCTCACTGGGGGTGCCCAGCAGTCAGTGCTGTGCTGTCGTTGTCCAAGGGTCTGTGGCTGTGATCAGGCTGTCCTGGCAGGTATGGTCAGCGTGGCCCAGGGGGTGTAGCATCCTCTGCAGGCCCCAGTGCACACCCATGTCCACATCTGCTCTTTCTCTCCTGTCACCTTGAGCTGGAGAACTCACTTGAGCACTTTAGACTAGAGCCCTTTATCAGTGCAAAACCCCATAGGCTGGCACATTCTCCTCTGCCATAAAAAGCACAGAGGGCTTTTCCTCCAACACCAGAAGCCTTAACTCATTCCCTTTCTCCCTGGCTCTGATCTGCCCTGCAGACTTTTGGAGTCTGGACATGCAGACCACCCTCTTTTGAGATACCCCATCTCATCTGAGATACCCGCAGATCCCCCTAGCCCAGATCCTTCCCACGGCCCAGAGGACAGTGTAATCTTTTGATTACACTGTCCCGAACACTGTCCCGGGGTTCAGATCATAGGATGCAGCAAGACAGATAAGCGAGGCCAAAGAAGGAGGCGGCTCTTCTGTGTGTGTTACCCATTGTGAAGTGGGTGCGGGGAGCTCTGAGGCTGAAGGGTGGGGCAGGCTTCGGGCTGGAAGGTCAAGATTCTTCTCTTGCTGGAGTCAGTGGTGGGAGGACTGGCAGAGCTGTGCTCTGAACTAGCCCTGTGACCTCAGGCAAGTGAGAGGCCCTTGAACCTTGAACTCCTTGTCTATAAAACGGTATAGTGAGTTGAATTGTGTCCCCCACCCCCCAAATGATATGTCCCAGTCCTAACCCCTGGTATTTGTAAATGTGGCCTTATGTGGAAATAGGGTCTTTGCAGACATAATTTTGTGTGTGTGTGTGTGGTACGTGGGCCTCTCACTGTTGTGGTCTCTCCCGTTGCGGAGCACAGGCTCCAGACGCGCAGGCTCAGTGGCCATGGCTCACGGGTCCAGTCGCACCTCTTGGCATGTAGGATCTTCACGGACCCGTGCACGAACCCGCATCCCCTGCATCGGAAGGCGGACTCTCAACCACTGCGCCACAAGGGAAGCCCTGCAGACATAATTAATTTAAGGATCTTGAGATGAGATCATCCAGGGTTTAGGGTAGGCCCTAAATCCAATGATGAGTGTCCTTATAAGAGTCAGAGGTAAGAGATTTGGGACACAGAAACACCCAGAGGAGAAGGCCATGGGAAGACAGTGGAAGAGGCCAGAGTGATGCATCTACAAACCTAAGAACACCCAGGATTGCCGGCAGCCACAGAAGCTGGAGAGGGGCGTGGAAGGGATTCTCCTTAAGAGCTTTCAGAAGGAACGAGCCCTGCCAACATCTTGGTTTTGGACTTCTGGCCTCCAGAATTGTGAGACAATAGGTTTCTGTCATGTTAAGACACCTATGTTGTGGTCATTTGTTGTGGCAGCCTTAGGAAACTAAAATAAATGGGACCATTAATCACCCTAATTATAAGGTTGCTGAGATAATCAAAATGTGGGGGACATAGGAACTTCCTACACCACCAGGTCTGAATCAGGTGTGTGGGGCTGCCACCTGGGAGCCCCCTCATGCTGCTCTTCCTCATACACCTGCCTCAAAAGAGACTTCTCTTCCTTCAGCAGAGAACTCAGGGCTGTAGATTCATGTGGCTTAACCATGTCCCTGGGGATTCCAACGTCGTTTTTTCTTATTACTTATGTACTTATTGTTTTAAAATGTGTTTAAAGTTTTAAAATGTTTATTTTTGAATAGGATCTAATATGTGATGAAAGATTCAAGTACTACAAAAGATTACATGTGAAAACTAATTCCCCTTCCTCCTCTTCCCTGGTTCTCCTGCTCCTCTTCCCAGGGGCCCTTTACCCATTTGCTGATGTCCTTCTGAGCAGTCCTTTCCAATAGAACTTTCTGTGATGATAGAAATATTCTATCTCTCTGCTAATCGAGCAGGCACTACTAGCCATGTGGGGCTGCCAAGCCCCTGAAACATGGCTAGTGCAACTGACAAACTGAATTTAAAATTTTTGTTTAATTTAGAATGGATTAACAGCAAGGTCCTAATGTGTAGCACAGGGAACTATATTCAATATCCTGTGATAGACCATAATGGAAAAGAATATAAAAAAAAAGTGTATGCTGTATAACTGAATCACTCTGCTCTACAGCAGAGATTGGCACAACTTAGTAAATCAACTACACCTCAATAAAAAAAATTTTTAAATTAATCTTAATTTAACTTGCCACGTGTGGCTGGTGGCTATGGTGTAGGACAGTTTTTTGAGGTTTTTGAGGTCATTTAGTTACATTTCATTGAGAAGCTCCCTTCCTGGTTTTACAAAAATGGTATATGTTGTTGTCCCGGTGTTGCTTTCTCGGTTTGCAGTTTCCCTCTGAGATGGTCTGAATCATTCCATGTATCAGAGAGCAGGTGTTACCTTGTTTTGGGTTAAAAGACAAAATCCTGTTGGGCTGTCCTGTGTGGTACCTGCCCAGTCCCCACCCCAAGGACGTTTGAATTGTTTCCCATCCTGTGTTCTTACAGACTGTCTTTCAGGGAACTGTTGGAGGGAAGGAGGACTGTTGTCTTGCCCCATTCCCTGCCTTCCTCATGCTCTGTACTGAAGCCCACCATGAGCCAGGCACTGCTGCAGGGCTTTGGGTCACTGGGCTGAAAGGATAGGAGCCCTCAGTCTCTTTGGGGCACCACGACCAGAGAAGCAATTCTGGAATGTTACAGGGGGTGTCCCCGAAGTCTGCTCTGTGGGAGACTCGGGCACGACGCAGTGTTCACTGTGCTGTGAGCATGTGAGCATCCCAAGGGACGGGTCGAGGCCAGCACCCTGGAGCCTGAGAGGTTTGGATTTGACTCTGCTGCTTAAACAGCTGCCGAGTGGGCACATCCTGCACATCCTGGAGATATGGGCCATTCTGGTGTAAAAGCTCCTTACGTTAACTAACTCTTTTAATTACCTTAATAAAATAAACAAACAAAAAGGAAACTTATTAGCTTACACAACTGGAATAGAGAGGTCAGAGGTACAGCCAGTTTCAGGTATGTCTGGGCTCAGGGGTCTCTCTCTGCCTCTCAGCTCTTCCCTGAGTCATTTTCAGACACTGTCTCCTTGGGGTGGGAAAGTGGCCACCAACAGCCCCAGCAGTACATCAGACCTTCCCAGCAACCACAGCAGATAGAGCTCTCCCCTTTCTCTAAGGTGTCAGCATTAGGGAATGGGGAGTGTTATGGGCTGAATCGTATCCCCCTCCAAATTCACATGTTGAAGTCTTAACCCCCACCTAGTACCTCAGAATGTGACTGTATTTGAGACAGGGTCTTTAAAGAGGTAATAAGGTAAAGTGAGGCCATTAGGGTGGGCCCTCATCCACTATGACTGGTGTCCTTGTAAGAAGAGATTAGGACAGAGACACACAGAGGGAAGATGACATGAAGCCAGGGGGAGAGGCCTCAGAAGAAACCAACCCTACTGACACCTTGATCTCTGACTTATAACCTCCAGAATTGTGAGAAAATAGATTTCTGTTGTTTAAGCCACCCAAACTATGGTACTTAGTTTTGGCAGGCCAAGCAGACTAATACAGAGAGTTATTGTTGCTGGGTACAGAGTTTCTGTTTGGAAAGATGGAAAAGTTCTGGAAAATGGATAGTGGCGATGGTTATACAACATTGTGAAGGTACTAAATGCCATGAAATTCTGCACTTTTAAATGGTTAAAATGGTATTTAAATTTTGTCTGTATTTTACTGTGATTAAAGAAAGAAGTCCCAGCATTGACCCTGATTTGCCTGTCTTGGGGCAGATGCCTCTTCCTGTACTAATTGCTGTTTCTGGAGGATGGGACACATTGATTGGCCAGGTGTGGGTCATGTGAATGGTCTTGGACATGGGGGGAGGCCACTGTGGGGGAGGGTCGACACTACCAGAATCATGTAGGCTGAGAGTGGGGGAGGGTGGTTACCCCAAGAAAAAATAGGGTGCTATTCCCAGAAAAAGAGAAAAGGGATGCAGCTGGGCAGACATAAATAATAGATGACCACTTCAGTCCGGCTCCGGGGGCAGCTGGCCAGACATGTCCAGGTGGTCCTAAGCGGGGACTATGGACAGACCATGAGTTTGAACAGAGGCTTGCCTCCACTTCAAGCACATAAGTCTCTTCCCTCTGTTGAGCTGGTCCAACAGACAGTGCAGCTCAGTGATTAAGCACTTGAACTTTGGACCCAGACAGCCTGATTCAAATTCTTTGTCCCAGACTTCCTTGGTGGCACAGTGGTTGGTAATCAGCTTGCCAATACAGGGGACACAGGTTCGATCCCTGGCCCAGGAAGATCCCACATGCCGCAGAGCAACTGAGCCCGTGCACCACAACTACTGAGCCTGTGCTCTAGGGCCCACGAGCCACAACTACTGAGCCCGTGTGCCACAGCTACTCAAGCCTGTGCGCCTAGAGCCTATGCTCTGCAACAAGAGAAGCCACTTCAATGAGAAGCCCGCGCACCTCAACGAAAAGTAGCCCCCGCTCGCTGCAACTAGAGAAAGCCCACATGCAGCAATGAAGACCCGATGCAGCCAAAAATAAATAAAATAAATAAATTAAAAAACAAGAAACAAATTCTTTGTCCCTTACCAACTCCATGACCTCGAACTTATCCTCCTGGTGCCTCAGTTTTTCATCTGTGAAGTGGGGTTTCCAATAGTACCTACCTCATAGAATCATGCGAGGATTGAATGAGCTTGTAGAGAATTTGTAACAGGGCCTGGCACTGCTTCCTGAAAGTGAGTTAGTGGTTACCAGGAACGCAGATCCCTTGCCCCCAGGCCAGTCCAGACTCACTGTGTGCAGCCTGTTACCTTCCTGATTGTTGCCAGGGCTGCCAGAGAGGTAGGGACGAGGCGATTCAGAGTTGGCGGTTGGCTGGGAATATCCTGGAGGGAGAGAACAAAGGCCTGACAGACATCCCTGGCACGTTCTTCTGGGATGTGGGTGAGAAAATGCTGGTGACAGAGCCCAGAAGTGAGGGAACCGGAAAGGAAAAGAAAACGTGTGGCCTGTGAACTCTCGTCAGCCACTAACGGCATCCGGAAGGCCTCGTCATGCAAAGCCTGTGGCTCTGCCCCTTTGCACAGTTTGCACTGGTTTCTAACTGGGCTCAACCTGCCCTGGAGAGTATTAAGAACTTTTCAGAAAAACAGTAATACTTTTCATTTCCTTTTTGTGCCTTTTTGTGCCTTTTTGTGTTCTTGCATAATATCCCAGAGACCTGGTGTGTGGTTTCCAAATGATAGGGACTGTGCTTGCAGAGTAGGGTGACTTTCCAGAAATTAATAAACAGATTTATCAGAGTTAGAAATTCGCTGCTCTGTGAAAATGTTTGGAAGTTTGAGCAGAGGAGTGAAACTCTGCGGTAGGAGGACATGAAGTACAATGTGGAAATGATACAGAACCAGATACATTTCATTGACAGTTTATGGCAAATGTCGCAGAGTGGAACAGAAATGGTCAGTTACTCTATTCAGCCTGTTTACTGTATTTGTAGGATTAGGAATTTACTTAGGGCAGCGGAGTGGGGGTGGCGGGTGCTTTCTTAGTACGTTGAAGCAAAAAATGGTTATCCTACTTTGAGTTATTTCTTATTTGTAGAATTTTTTTAACAATGCTTTTTTTAATGTGTTAAGTGCTACTTGACTTGCGTTCATGGTAAAACTAAGTAGCTTAATGGCAGTTTATCCCATTATGTGAGACTGTACAAAGTTGAAGAAGATAATTTGTGTGTCTGATTTTTTTTTGACCAGAATCCTCTGGAGAATTCACTCATTCGTTCATACATTCATCTCCCTCTACCCTATTTTGTGCTTGTCCTGTGGGTGACATTGACTAAGATTGTTAGAGGAATTGCAGACCCAGTTGTTAGAGCATGATGGCACACATACAGGAACCATGATATATTGAGGATGGGAAGAATCCTAAGAAAAAAGTCCCACAGAAATTGAAAGGAGGGAGAGATCACCTCAGATCAAGGAGGCCTGGGTGGGGGAAGATGACAGTTGGGCAGGGTTTTGAAGACTGGTTGGCACATTACCCCGCTGGGATGGGGGACACATTCCACAAGACCTGGCATACTGAGTAGAGGCAGAGGGGAGCTCTGGGAGTGTCAGGGAGCTCTGTTTGGTTGGAAGATGATAATGAGAGGTGAGGGTGCGTCTTGATTATGGAGGGATGTGAGCTTCATTCCATGGGACACAGTTGAAAGGTATTTGAATAGAGTTCAGCTTTAAGAGGAGGACTCTAGAAACAGCATGGAGGATGGACTGGATCACAAGTTTGCTTCAGCAGAGAAGCCCACTGAGAGGGTTCTCCAAATGCGGACAATCTTGTCTTGTTCCCCGATGCGTCCCCTGAGCCTAGAACAGTGCTGGGCATGTGGAGAAGGGATGATAAATATTTGCTGAATGACTGCCCTGGAGGAGCGGTCATGAGAACTTGAATGAGGGCCATGAGAATTGATGGCAGGGAACAGCTGTGAGAGGCACTGGGCCATGTAGTGGACAAAACTCACAAACAGGATGGATGGGTACGGGAGGGGACAGAGGTGCCCGAAGCTGGAAGCCCGGGGGAGGGTGATATCCTGAACAGAAACAGGAAATCCCCAAAGAGGGATTTAGAAGGGAAGATGATAAGCATAGTTTTGGACAGTGGCCTTATGAACCAATTTGTAGACCCACTGATGAATGGAAGAAAATAATTAGAAATCTTCTCTTAAGGCGTCATCTAGCCATTCTGAACCTATTAATTTTAAAATGTACTGTGTCCTGTAAATAAACGTCTTGAGGGCGCTCAAGATGTTTTGGCTTTTTTTGTTTGTTTCAATACAGAATATTTATTAAGAAGACATATTGAAATGCTTAGATACACAAATTAAACCACTTATACACGCCATTCTCAGTGAACTGTAAGGAAAAAAAATATGAAGAACAAAATTAGTTGCTTTCAGATAAGTTTTTGTGTTTTATAGCTATCATATGTCCATTTGCATATTAGGAAGTTATTAGCACTGATATATAAACTTTTTTCCCAATCTTACATGTAACTTTTTGGCAAGGGGAAGTCAAAAAAGTTTGCATTGAAGTCTGAATGTAAATTCCATACTTACAAGAGGTTATGTATTGACCTTTGGGAACTGGAGATTTTCTTGTGACCACTGGAGGGAGCCCTCTATATTCACTAAATTCATTAAATTCTGTAGAAATCTAATGAGATTTTTAAAAATGATAATTAATATTTTAAAATATTTATTAGAAAGTACACAAAAGTTCAAACCAAGGGCAATGAAATACAAAGTTAGCCTTTCACTCTGTTGTTTTTTCTACTAAAACAGAAGATCACTGAGAATTTTCCAGATGACTCCAGAATAGAGTGGTGTGTTGTTGGTTTCAGAAGGTGTTGTTGATTATGCAAAGGGTAAAATAGCAACTAGCAAACACATTCCCACTCACCCAAAATTTATTGAGCACATCTGGTTTAGACCCAGTAGAGACTCCCCGAAGCTGTGGGAAGATCCCATCTTGGCCAACTCTATGCCAGCCGTTGGATGACAGGTGCAACTCTTCACTCCGTGAGGTGTCGTGTAACTTTGTACATTGGGATTATTAAATGTCTCGCATATCAAGAGCTACTCACATGGTGGGACTGCCTCGTCCCAGAGGTAAGTTCAATGCAGTCATAATATTTTGTTTCTTAGCTCTCTTCTTATGCCAAAGTATATTCCACATAGATTGAAGATTTAAATGTGAAAAATAAAACCATGGAAGGCAAGACAAAAATAAAACAGGTCACTTTAAAAAATTATAGGTAGAAATAGACTTTATAAGCTCGGTACTGAAGTCAGAAACCATAGCGCAGCAGTTCTCAACCAGGGGTGATTTTGCCTTGTGGGGACTTTGGCAATGTTTGGAGACATTTTTGATTCGTCTCAACTTGAGGGGTGGGGTGCTACTGGCATCTAGTGGGTAGAGGCCAGGGATGCTGCTAAACATTCTAAAATGTACTGGAGAGCCCCCAACATAAAGAATTATCCCACCCAACTGTCAATGGTGCCAATGTTGAAAAACTGCTATAGAATAAATGTTTTCTTAAATGATTTAAGCTTAAAAGCTTAAATTTTCTGTCTAGAAAGAAAATTCCACCTTAAAGTTTAAAGATAAATGGCAAACTGAAAACTTAGCGTATATAACAAGCACATGGTTAATATTCATGAGATATAAAGTGCTTTTGAAAAAGAATAAGGAAAAGTCAAATATTTTAGTGGAAGAATGGGCAAAGGAGATGAATAGGGAGTTCACAGAAATGAAATGCGTGCTGAGGAAGGAGGCTGGGAAAGGACAGGATGCGGGGCAGTTCTGGGAATCTAGGCAGCAGGAACGGAGGGACAGTCCCCCGGGGAGTTAGAGGTGTCTTGGATGTGTCTGCACCAACTGTTTTTTGGTGTGTCATTCTGCCTGAGGTTCAGGGTCTCAGGAGAGAGAGCCCTACTGGGCAGGTCTGACCCCTGTGCCCATTCCTCTGCCAGTGGCTTCCAGGGCAGGTCTGAGAGGGAAGAGCACCTCCCTCACAGGTGCCAGGATGCTGCACAGTGTAGGGGAGGGGAGTCTGGGTTTAATACAGACTTGGCAGAGAATGCCAACTGTGGCCGCTCACCGGCTCTGTGAGCTTGGGCAAGTGACCTGATTCTTTAAACTCTCCATCTCCTTGTGTGTAAAATAGGAAAACTTTATGTACCTCGGGGGTTTGTTTTGAGGATATTCTGAGACAAGTGGAAGTGCTTGGCACACCCTAGGCATCTTGTAATGTCTGTTCATATATCCCTAAGAAAAGTGGTCTGTGGTCCTCAGGAGGTGAGAGTCAGACACAGATCTTTATTATGGGGGCGGGGGGAGGGTACTTAGTAAGCAAGCCCAGCCCTTTCCTTTTGGTGCCTCCTCTGCAGAAAAGAATGTCATTCCTGCTTAGTCTCTTGGTTCATTTAGTACCAGGATCCCCCAGCGGACCTTCTGCTCAAAGATGGAGAAAGAGCAACTCCTGGTTCCTCTGGGAGCCCTTGAACTTGGGATTCCCTCTGCTGCCTTGTAGACTGTCAACAGGCAGCATGGTAAAGCCCTTTTCTCTTGGGTGGCCCTGGGGTTTCCTTCCTGATCCACCAAAGCCTTATTCTGCCCTGATCCACTGTTATTTTACATTTTTGTTTAGTCCTGCCTTTAGAAATAGGATGAATGCGGCCAAGGTGCCTTCCCTATGAGGTCATGATTTTCATGACACTATTAGGCTTGAGGTAGCCTGTTGTCTGGTCATTTCTTTAGAGGTAGCCTGTGTGGCCCACTCACAAGCTAGCACAGGAAGAAATTCAAAGCACCAGAGGCTAAGGCTCCGAGGGGAAGGGGGATCTAAGGAAAAGTCCAGAAAGCAAAGGATGGTGTGGAGGAAGCGCACACGCCTTCATGGTGCATTGTGAAGAATGTACTTTTAAAATGCAGAGATGATTCCCAAGAGAACATGCAAACATTTACAAGAGTAGCTGTGCAGTGGGGAAAGGGCAACCATTTAGAGTATTATTATTGGACACTGGTTCTTTGCTAACCCTAATCCCTGGGGATGCTAAGTATAACTGTTCAGAATGTGAGCTCATGGAGTCAGGGGAAAATGGAGTTTTGATCCAAGTTGATGTCACAATGGGTCTGGTGGGGTTTCCCAGGTGGCACAGTGGTGGGGAGTCCACCAGCTGATGCGGGGGATGCTGGTTCGCGCCCTGGTAGGGGAGGATCCCACGAGCCGCGGAGGCTGGGCCCCTGCGTCAGGGCTACTGAGCCTGCGCTCTGGAGCCCATTAGCCACAGCTGCTGGGCCCGCGTGCTGCAACTGCTGAGGCCCGTGCGCCTGGAGCCCATGCTCTGCGGGGGTGGGGTGGGGTGGGGACCGCCACCGCCACCAACACTGCCACCTCGCACCGTGGCGAGGAGTGGCCCCCACTCACTGCAACTGGAGGGGGCCCGCACGCAGCAATGAAGTCCCAGCACAGCCAAAAATAAATAAATTAAAAGAAAAAAAGTAAAATGCAGAGATGAGACTATGTGTGCCCCTGGATGGGTGGTGGCAGTGGGTGACCTGGAGGCAGAGCAGAGAATGGGCTGTGCCACCCACAGAAGGACTGGACAGTGACTTTACCCCTGGGTGTCACCCCCATCCTTGGCACTGACTGTCACACAGGTGGGGATAGAGGCAGACCGTGTTGGCCCAAGTGCTTGCTGAAGGGTCAGCTGTGCCCAGGAGCAGCATATTTATTAGCTGTGACTGTGGGCCTCACAGTACCCTGCAGGGAGGGGGAGTGGTCTTAGCACTTTCTGTGTGTGTGGCGGAGAGGGGAGCTCTGAGAGGACAGGGGGCTGCCTCTGAGGAAGGCCAGGAGCAGCTGCCCAGGAGAGACCACCCCCCCGACCAAGGCAGGACTTGGACTTAATTTCTCGGAGGTCAGGGTAGTGCCTTCAGGCTGCCCCATGCCTGTTTGCTTGCTGAAGGGTGCTCCCTCTCCTCTTGCCCCTCCCCACTCGGGATCCAGGAGCTCCATCAGGGGCTGGGCTGTGGAGGGTCTGTGAGCATCGATTTCTGTTACCCTGGACACTGGCCATTCACTGCTGGAAGGGGGTGTAGAAAAGAGGAGGAAGGGCTGGGGGCACGGGGTGGGGATGGTGATGAACTCAGGCGGGAGACAGTAGGGAACACAGGGTAGATTGGGGTGGGTGAGGGAGGGTTGAGAAGTGGGGGAGCAATGCTTGAACCCCGGTGTACCTGTCCTGCCCCCATGGGGCAGGGACTCTGAGCCCCCAGGGCTGGCTGTGGGAAGGTTCCAGATCCTCTAGCCAGAATCCTCTGAGGGCCGACTCAGTTGGTCTCCAGGGCCTCTCTTAGAATTATTGAGAAAAGCTCGTTTCCTACCTAGAACACACCATTTTCTTCTTCCTGAAGGTCCCCACCTTCCCACAGGGCCCCCCTTCCAGGCTTCTTAGCAGGCAGTCCTCCTTTTATTTTTTAAAAATTATTATTATACAAGAAAACTATGCTTCGTAAAATTATCCTACCATCCCCCTCCTCAAAAAAAAGTCTCTCTTGTACCCCCACCTCACTACCCTATCCAATCCTGAGCCCTAGATGTAAATATTTGACCATTTTAGTCGCATTCTGCAGACCTTTTTCTGTGCTTCAACAAATACATACATTTAAATTCTTATAGAAATAAAATAATGTGAGGTATTCTGTAGCTTTTGTCTTGTTTTGTTCTGTTTTTAATACATCTTTATTGGAGTATAATTGCTCCACAATTCTGTTAGTTTCTGTTACACAACAAAGCGAATCAGCCATATGCATACACATGTCCCCATATCCCCTCCCTCTTGAGCCTCCCTCCCACCCTCCCTATTCCACTCCTCTAGGTCATCGCAAAGGACCGAGCTGATCTCCCTGTGCTATGCTACTGCTTCCCACCAGCCAACTATTTTACATTCAGTAGTGTACATATGTTGATGCTACTCTCACTTCGCCCCAGCTTCGCCCTCCCACCCCATGTCATCAAGTCCATTCTCTATGTCTATCTCTTTATTCCTACCCTTCAACTAGGTTGATCAGTACCTTTTTTTTTAGATTCCATATATATGCATTAGCATATGGTATTTGTTTTTCTCTTTCTGACTTACTTCACTCTGTATGACAGACTCTAGGTCCATCCACCTCAGTACAAATAACTCAATTTCATTTCTTTTTATGGCTGAGTAATATTCCATTGTATATATGTGCCCCATCTTCTTTATCCATTCATCTGTCGGTGGACATTTAGGTTGGTTCCATGTCCTGGCTATTGTAAATAGTTCTGCAATGAACATTGTGGTACATGTCTCTTTTTGAATTATGGTTTTCTCAGGGTATATGCCCAGTAGTGGGATTGATGGGTCATATGGTAGTTCTGTTTTTAGTTTTTTAAGGAACCTCCATACTGTTCTCCATAGTGGTTTTATCAATTTACATTCCCAACAACAGTGTAGGAGGGTTCCCTTTTCACCACACCCTTTCCAGCATTTATTGTTTCTAGCTTTTTTGATAATGGCCATTCTGACCGGCGTGAGGTGATACCTCATTGTAGTTTTGATTTGCATTTCTCTAATGATTAGTGATGTTGAGCATCTTTTCATGTGCCTCTTGACCACCTGTATGTCTTCCTTGGTGAAATGTCTATTTAGGTCTTCCAACCATTTTTTAACTGGATTGTTTGTTTTTTTTAAATTGAGCTCCATGAGCTGTTTGTATATTTTGGAGATTAATCCTTTGTCTGTTGTTTCATTTGCAAATATTTTCTCCTATTCTGAGGGATGTCTTTTTGTCTTGTTTATGGTTTCCTATGCTGTGCAATACCTTTTAAGTTTATTTAGGTCCCTTTTGTTTATTTTTGGTTTTATTTCTGTTACTCTAGGAGGCGGGTCAAAAAAGATCTTGCTGTGGTTTATATCAAAGATTTTTTTTCCTATGTTTTTCTCTAAAAGTTTTATAGTGTCTGGCCTTACCTTTAAGTCTTTAATCCATTAAGAGTTTATTTTTCTGTATGGTGTTAGATAGTGTTCTAATTTCATTCTTTTACATGTAGCGGTCCAGTTTTCCCAGCACCACTTATTGAAGAGGCTGTCTTTTCTCCATTGTATACTCTTGCCTCCTTTGTCATAAATTAGGTGCCCATATGTGTGTGGGTTTATCTCTTGGACATTCTATCTTGTTCCATTGATCTATATTTCTGTTTTTGTGCCAGTACCATATTGTCTTGATTACTGTAGCTTTGTGGTATAATTTGAAGTCTGGAAGCATGATTCCTCCAACTCCGTTTTTCTTTCTCAAGATTGCTTTGGCTATTCGGGGTCTTTTGTGTTTCCATACGAATTGTAAGTTTTTTGTCTAATTCTGTGTAGAATGCAAGTGGTAGTTTGATAGGGATTGCATTGAATCTGTAGATTGCTTTGGGTAGTAGAGTCATTTTCACAATGTTGATTCTTCCAATCCAAGAACATGGTATATTTCTCCATCTGTTTATGTCATTTTTGATTTCTTTCATCAGTGTTTTATAGTTTTCTGAGTACAAGTCTTTCGCCTCCTTAGGCAGGTTTATTCCCAGGCATTTCATTGTTTTTGTTGCTATGGTAAATGGGAGTGTTTCTTTCATTTCTCTTTCTGATTTTTCATTGTTGGTGTATAGGAATGCCATAGATTTCTGTGCATTAATTTTGTATCCTGCAACCTTACCAAATTCATTGATTAGTTCTAGTAGTTTTCTGGTGGAATCTTTAGGATTCTCTATGCATAGTATCATGTCACCTGCAAATAGTGACAGTTTTACTTCTTTTCTGATTTGGATTCCTTTTATTTCTTTTTCTTCTCTGATTGTTGTGGCTAAAACTTCCAAAACTATGTTGAATAATAGCAGTGAGAGTGGGCATCCTTTTCTTTTTCCTGATCTTAGAGGAAATGCTGTCAGTTTTTCACCATTGAGAATGATGTTTGCTGTCGGTTTGTCGTATATGCCCTTTACTAGGTTGAGGTAGGTTCCCTGTATGCCCACTTTCTGGAGAGTTTTTATCATAAATGGGTGTTAAATTTTGTCAAAAGCTTTTTCTGCATCTGTTGAGATCATCATATGCTTTTTCTTCTTCAATTTGTTAATATGGTGTATCCCATTGATTGATTTGTGTATATTGAAGAATCCTTGCATCCCTTTGATAAAGCCCACTTGATCATGGTGTATGATCCTTTTAAAGTGCCATTGGATTCTGTTTGCTAGCATTTTGTTCAGGATTTTTGCATCTACGTTCATCAGTGATATTGGTCTATAATTTTCTTTTTTGTGATATTTTTTTCTGGTTTTGGTGTCAGGGTGATGGTGGCTTTGTAGCATGAATTTGGGAGTTTTTCTCCCTCTGCAATTTTTTGGAGGAATTTGAGATGGATCGTTGTTAGCTCTTCTCTAAGTGTTTGATAGAATTCGCCTGTGAAGCCATCTGGTCCTGGACTTTTGTTTGTTGGAAGATTTTTAATTAAGGTTTCAATTTCATTACTTGTGATAGATCTGTTTATATTTTCTAATTCTTCGAGTTCAGTCTTGGAAAATTGTACCTTTCCAGAATTTGTCCATTTCTTTGTGGTTGTCCGTTATCTTCTTCTTGGATTGATCCTTTGATCATTATGTAGTGTCCTTCCTTGTCTCTTGTAACATTCTTTATTTTAAAGTCTATTTTTTTCTGATATGAATATTACTACTCCAGCTGTCTTTTGATTTCCATTTGCATGGAATATCGTTTTCCATCCCTTCACTTTCAGTCTGTAGGTGTCCCTAGGTCTTCAGTGGGTCTCTTGTAGACAGCATATATATGGGTCTTGTTTTTGTATCCATTCAGCCAGTCTGTGTCTTTTGGTTGGGGCATTTAATCCATTTACGTTCAAGGTTATTATCGATATGTATTTTCCTATTACCACTTTCTTAATTGTTTTGGGTTTGCTTTTGTGGGTCTTTTTCTTGTCTTATGTCTCCCGCTTAGAGAAGATTCTTTAGCATTTGTTGTAAAGGTGGTTTGGTGGTGCTGAATTCTCTTAGCTTTTGTTTGAAAAGCTTTTAATTTCTCCATCAAATCTGAATGAGATCCTTGCTGGGTAGAGGAATCTTGGTTATAGGTTTTACTCTTTCATCACTTATCCTGACACTTATCCATCACATATCCTGACACTCCCTTCTGGCCTACAGGGTTTCCACTGAAAAATCAGCTGATAACCTTATGGGGATTCTTTTGTATGTAATTTTTGTTTTTCCCTTGCTGCTTTTAATATTTTTTCTTTGGATTTAATTTTTGTTTGTTTGATTAATATGTGTCTTGGTGTGTTTTTCTAGGGTTTATCCTGTATAGGACTCTCTGTGCTTCCTGGACTTGGATGACTATTTCCTTTCCCATGTTAGGGAAGTTTTCCACTATAATCTCTTCAGATATTTTCTCAGACCCTTTCTTTTTCTCTTCTTCTTCTGGGGCCCCTATAATTCGAATGTTGGTGTGTTTAATGTTGTCCCAGAGGTCTCTGAGATTGTCTTCAATTCTTTTCATTCTTTTTTCTTTATTCTACTCCTTGGCAGTTATTTCCACCATTTTGTCTTCCAGCTCACTTATTCATTCTTCTGCCTCTGTTATTCTGTTATTGATTCCTTCTAGTGTCTTTTTCATTTCAGTTATTGTGTTGTTCATCTCTGTTTGTTTTTTCTTTAGTTCTTCTAGATCTTTGTTAAACATTTCTTGTATATTCTCAACCCGTGCTTCCATTCTATTTCCGAGATTCTGGATCATCTTTACTATGATTACTCTGAATTCTTTTTCAGGTAGATTGCCTATTTCCTCTTCATTTATTTGGTCTCGTAGGTTTTTACCTTGCTCCTTCATCTGTGACATATTTTTTTGCCATCTCATTTTTTTTTTAATGAGTGGGATTGTGTTCCTGTTTTACTGGTTGTTTGACCTGAGGCTTCCAACACTGGAGTTTGTAGGCTATTGGGTAGAGCTGGGTCTTGGTGCTGAGATGAGGAACTCTGTGAAACCTCACTCGGATGGATATTCCCTGGGGTCTGAGTTTCTCTGTTAGTCCAGTTGTTCAGACGCGGAGCTCCCATGTGGGGTGGCAAAAAAAAAAAAAGAGAGAACAATAACAAAGTAAAAAATAAAATTAGACTAGGAAACTAACAGATATGTTAGAAAGACTGTAAAAGTAAAAATAGAGATGGATCAACAACATTAGTACCACAATAGTAAAAAAGAGGAGGGAAAAGAAAAAAACGGGGGGAGGGGGAGGCCTTGGCTCTGGAGAGCAGGACCTAAACAAGGGTGAGGTTTGGGCAGTGGGCGGGGCCAGTGCTCAGGACCCACAGGGCTAGAAAACCCCTGGGGACTGTGAGGGGTGGGGCTTAGGCTCAAGGAAAAGAAGGGGCCCAGGCATGCCCCCCACGCTGGTCGTAGAGGGCAGGGGACCTCACCTGGGAGCCCAGAAGCCTTCTTGGGCTTGAGTGGGTGGAGGAAAATGCCCTCCTCTCCTCTCTTGCTCCTCCGGTCTGGGGTCAGGGAAGGCTCCTCCCACTTGCCTCTCCTGATCTCCCTGGCCCCCCTCCTATGCCCCCAGGACCCATGGAGCCTGGATTGGGCTTTGGAGGGAGGGAAAGTGGCTTGGGAGTTAAGAAGGCTCCCCAGCCCAAGTGGGCCAGGCAGTTACCCTCTGTTCCTCTCCCACTCTTCCTGGAGAGTCCCTCCCACCTGCCTGTCCTGATCTCCCCGGCCTCAGGGGCTCCAATCTTGTCTGGCCTCCACTTCTCCTCCACCCTCTGTCCCCCTACATCCTACTGGTTCACTCTGGGGTTCCTCCCATCTCCTTGGGCATCAGAGTCCCCCACCAGCAGCCAGCAGGCACCCTAACTCTGCATCTTGCCACACTGCCATCTTGACTCCTCCTCCTGTAGTTCTTTTTAACTTCACAATATGAGGGTACCATTCCCTGTCAGTCCAACCTGAATGGGCTCCAGGGGCCCATGGACCATTCTTATCTGGAGACCTGTTCAAATAAACACCAGGATGGGACTCAAGGTGGTTGCTGCGGCTCTCAGCCCACTCCTTCCTCTCTTCTTCCTCTATCCCCTGAGATCTGGTCCTTTCTTGCTCCCCTGCCTTTCTGGACTTTTTCCACATTTCCCTCCACACCAATCATTTTCACTCTTTCCAGCATAAAAGTCTCTCCGTGTGTGTCCTGCTCCTTCTGCTCCTGGCCTTTCTGTCCTTTCTCTTGGTCAGCCCATCAGAAGCCATGGTCACAAGTGGGCAAGTGCAGGGGCTTCTGCAGGAGGTGCTAGAAAGGCAGTGAATCTGCTCACATTTAATATTGTGTCCCTGCAACCATTAAGAGCTTTTGTCACTATAACATCAACATATATGTACCTCTGATGTCTGCCTCATTATTTGTTTTAACTTTTTGTCAAAATAGAACTTACTACAAGCATGACCACATATCCTAAGTTTAGAGCTTGATGAATTTCCACAACCAAAACACACCTGTGTCCAGGTCTAGAAACAGCACATGAACTGCCCTCTAGAGACCCCCAGCTACCTGAGGGTAACCACTGTCCCTGTTTCTCACATAATAGACTTGTTTTGCCTGTTTTTGAACTTTATCTGGATGGAATCACACACTGTAGATTCTTTTGTGTCTTTAGTTGAGCGTTATGGGATTTATCTATGTTGCTCCATGTAGTGATGGATTGTTCATTTATTTATTCATTTTATTATTGTTGGGCATTTGAGTTGTTTCCAGGTTGGGGCTATTATGGGCAGTGCTGTTGTGAACAATCGTGTATGTGTTTCGGGGAAAATATGTATGCATTTCTGTTGTGTTTATACCTTACAGTGGCATCGCTGGGCATAAGGTATACAGATGTTAAATTTTGGTAACTAGTACCACGTCGTTTTCCAAAGAAGGTGATAGTTCCACCAAGTGAGTATGAGAATTCCAAAATTCCAGGTGCTCCATGTCCTCACCAACACTTGGCATTTTCTGTCTGTTTTGTTTTAGCCATCCTGGTGGCTGTGCATGTCTGTGTCTGAACTGCCTTTTCTGCTCCATTATCCTATTTGTCTATCCATGTGTGATTACCACATTATTTTAATTACCAAAGCTTCAGTGTTGATATCAGGTGGTGTTTTGTGCAGAATTGCCTTTGCTATTCTTGGGCCTTTGCATTTTCATACAACTTTTACAAGCTGTTTGCAAATTTCTATTAAAATAACAACAACAGCAACAACAAAACAACAGCAACAAACCCCAGCCCTGCTGAGACTTTGAATGAGATTCATTGAATATTGGTAATAATTTAAGAAGAAATGACATCTTGACAATACCAAGGCCTTCAATTTACGAACATGTTGTATCGCTCTATTGGGGTAATTTTATTTAACAGTATTTTATAGTTTTGAGCGTAGAGGTCTTGTACATGTTACATTTATTCCTAGGAATTTAATGGTTTTTGGATGCTATTTTAAATGATGATATTTTAAAAATTTGCTTTCTGTTTGTTGCTGATGATTTTTCATGTTCCCCTTGTTTTCAGTGTTTTTGCCACTTCACTTTTTAAAAAATATTTATTTGTTTGTTTGTTTATTTATTTTGGCTGCACCAGGTCTTAGTTGCAGCACGTGGGATCTTTGTTGTGGCATGTTTAGTTGCAGCATGTGGGCTTCATAGTTGCAGCATGTGGACTCTTAGTTGCAGCATGTGGGCTTCTTAGTTGTGGCATGCATGTACAATCTAGTTCCCCAACAAGGGATCAAACCCGGGCCCCCTGCATTGGGAACTCAGAGTCTTACCAACTGGACCACCAGGGAAGTCCCACTACTTCACTTTTTAATTCTAATAGTTTAATAGTCTTTTAGATTTTTCATGTATTTTCTATCATGTCATCTATAAGTAGAATTTGTTTCCTATTCTTATTCCTTTTATTTCTTTTACTTTACTCATTGCTTTGGCTAGGACCTTCAGTGTGCTGAAGAGAATTATTACCAATTCTATTGCAGGCATCCTGGTTTCATAAGTGAAGTCAGAAGAAACATTAAGTATGACCATTGCTTTAGGTTTTTGTACATATCAATCAAATTAAATAAGTTCTCTACTTAGTTTGCTGAGAGGTTTTTTTTTAAGAAAAGTTATGATTGGGTATTAAGACTTGTCAAGTGATGTACTTGTCAATTGTACATTTAGGAGACGATCATATGATATTTCTCCCTTTTTTTCTGTCAAAACACTGAATTATGGTGATTGATTTTAAAATGTTAACTACCCCAGAATAAACGCCAGAATAAACTCCACTTGGAGGCGCTCTATTATTTTAATATGTTGCTGGATTCAACATTTTGTTTAGGGATTTTGTATCTGTCTTCATAGAGAGATGGTCTGTAATTTTGCTTTCTTCTGTTGTCAGGTTTTGGTTATTAAGGTTATACTGGTCTTGTAAAATGAGTTAGAAAATGTTACCCTGGTTTCTGTTACCTAGAAGAATTAGTGTAAGATTTAGTGTTGCTTCTCTCTTAAATGTTTGGAAGAAATCACTAGTGAAAACATCCAGACCTAGGATTTTCTTTAGGTTTTAAACAACTTAATTAAATTGTTTTAATAGCTATAAGACTCTGCTTCATTTTTTTTTGAACTTTATTTACTTTATTTTTTTATACAGCAGGTTCTTATTAGTTATCCATTTTATATATTAGTGTATATATGTCAATCCCAATCTCCCAATTCATCTCACCACCCCACCCCACCCGCACTTTCCCCCCTTGGTGTCCCTACGTTTGTTCTCTGCATCTGTGTCTCAATTTCTGCCCTGCAAACCGGTTCATCTATACCATTTTTCTAGGTTCCACATACATGCGTTAATATACGATATTTGTTTTTCTCTTTCTGACTTACTTCACTCTGTATGACAGTCTCTAGATCCATCCATTTTTCTACAAATATCCCAATTTCATTCCTTTTTATGGCTGAGTAATATTGCATTGTATATATGTACCACATCTTCTTATCCATTCCTCTATTGATGGGCGTTTATGTTGCTTCCATGTCCTGGCTATTGTAAATACTGCTGCAATGAACATTGGGGTGCACGTGTCTTTTTTTAAATTTTTATTTATTTTTTTTTTGCTGCATTGGGTCTTTTTTGCCGCTCATGGACTTTCTCTAGTTGCAGCGAGCGGGAGCTACTCTTTGTTGTGGTGTGTGGGCTTCCCATTGCAGTGGCTTCTCTTGTTGTAGAGCACAGGCTCTAGACACGCGGGCTTCAGTAGCTGTGGCTCACAGGCTCTAGAGTGCAGGTTCAGTAGTTGTGGCACACAGGCTTAGTTGCTCCGCAGCATGTGGGATCTTCCCAGACCAGGGATCGAACCCGTGTCTCCTGCATTGGCAGTCCAATTCCTACCCACTGCACCACCGAGGAAGCCCCTACACGTGTCTTTTTGAATTATGGTTTTCTCTGGGTATATGCACAGTAGTGGTATTGCTGGGTCATATGGTAATTCTCTTTTTAGTTTTTAAGGAACTCCATACTGTTCTCCATAGTGGCTGTATCAATTTACATTCCCACCAACTTTGCAAGAGGTTTCCCTTTTCTCCACACCCTCTCCAGCATTTGTTGTTTGTAGATTTTCTGATGATACCCATTCTAACTGGTGTGAGGTGATACCTCACTATAGTTTTGATTTGCATTTCTCTAATAATTAGTGACGTTGAGCAGCTTTTCATGTGCTTCTTGGCCATCTATATGTCCTTTTTGGAAAAATGTCTATTTAGGTCTTCTGCCCATTTTTGTATTGGGTTGTTTGTTTTTTTAATATTGAGCTGCATGAAATGTTTTTATATTTTGGAGATTAATCCTTTGTCCATTGATTCATTTGCAAATATTTTCTCCCATTCTGAGGGTTGTCTTTGCCTCTTGTTTGTAGTTTCCTTTGTTTTTCAGAAGCTTTTAAGTTTCATTAGGTCCCATTTGTTTATTTTTGTTTTTATTTCCATTACTCTAGGAGGTGGATCAAAAACGATCTTGCTATGATTTATGTCAAAGAATGTTCTTACTATGTTTTCCTCTAGAGTTTTATAGTGGCCAGTCTTACATGTAGGTCTCTGATCCATTTTGAGTTTATTTTTGTGTATGGTGTTAGGGAGTGTTCTAATTTCATTCTTCTACATGTAGCTGTCCAGTTTTCCCAGCACCACTTATTGAAGAGACTGTCTTTTCTCCATTGTATATCCTTGCCTCCTTTGTCATAGATTACTTGACCATAGGTGTGTGGGTTTATCTCTGGACTTTCTATCCTGTTCCACTGATCTATATTTCTGTTTTTGTGCCAGTACCATATTGTCTTGATTACTGTAGCTTTGTAGAATAGTCTTTATTCAGGGAGGCTGATTACTCCAGCTCCATTTTTTTCCCTCAAGACTGCTTTGGCTATTCGGGGTCTTTTGTGTCTCCATACAAATTTTAAGATTTTTTGTTCTAGTTCTGTAAAAACTGCCATTGGTAATTTGATAGGGATTGCATTGAATCTGTACATGCTTTGGGTAGTATAGTCATTTTCACAGTATTGATTCTTCCAATCCAAGAACATGGTATATCTCTCCATCTGTTGGTATCATCTTTAATTTCTTTCATCAGTGTCTTATAGTTTTCTGCATACAGGTCTTTTGTCTCCCTAAGTAGGTTCACTCCTAGGCATTTTATTCTTTTTGTTACAATGTTAAATGGGAGTGTTTTCTTAATTTTACTTTCAGATTTTTCATCATTAGTGTATAGGAATGCAAGAGATTTCTGTGCATTAACTTTGTATCCTGCAACTTTACCAAATTAATTGATTAGCTCTAGTAGTTTTCTGGTGGCATCTTTAGGATACTCTATGTATAGTATCATGTCATCCGCAAACAGTGACAGTTTTACTTCTTCATTTCCAATTTGGATTCCTTTTATTTCTTTTTCTTCTCTGATTGCCGTGGCTAGGACTTCCAAAACTATGTTAAATAATAGTGGTGAGAGTGGACATCCTTGTCTTGTTCCTGATCTTAGAGGACATGATTTCAGTTTTTCAGCATTGAGAATGATGTTTGCTGTGGGTTTGTCATATATGACCTTTACTATGCTGAGGTAGGTTCCCTCTATGCCCAATTTCTGGAGAGTTTTTATCATAAATCGGTGTTGAATTTTGTCGAAAGCTTTTTCTGCATCTATTGAGAAGATCATATGGTTTTTCTTCTTCAATTTGTTGATATGGTGTATCACATTGATTGATTTGCATATAGTGAAGAATCCTTGCATCCCTTGGATAAATCCCAGTTGATTATGGTGTATGATTCTTTTTATGTGTTGTTGGATTCTGTTTTCTAATATTTTGTTGAGGATTTTTGCATCTATACTCATGAGTGTTATTGCTCTGTAATTTTGTTTTTGTAGTAGTATCTTTGTCTGGCTTTGGTATCAGGGTGATGCTGGCCTCATAGAATGATTTTGGGAGTGTTCCTTCCTCTGCAGTTTTTTGGAAGAGTTTGAGAAGGATGGGTGTTAGGTCTTCCCTAAATGTTTGATAGAATTCACCTGTGAACCCATCTTGTCCTGGACTTTTGTTTGTTGGATGATTTTTAATCATAGTTTCAATTTCATTACTATGATTGGTTTGTTTATATTTTCTATTTCTTCCTGGTTCAGTGTTGGAAGGTTATACCTTTCTAAGAATTGGTCCATTTCTTCCAGGTTGTCTATTTTATTGGCATAGAGTTGCTTGTAGTAGTAAGATGCTTTGTATTTCTGTGGTGTCTGTTGTAACTTCTCCTTCTTCATTTCTAATTTTATTGATTTGAGTCCTCTTCCTCTTTTTCTTGATGAGTCTGGCTAATGATTTATCAATTTTGTTTATCTTCTCAAAGAACCAGCTTTTAGTTTTATTGATCTTTGCTATTGTTTTCTTTGTTTGTATTTCATTTATTTCTGCTCTGATCTGTATGATTTCTTTCCTTCTACTAACATTGTGTTTTGTTTTTCTTCTTTCTCTAGTTCCTTTAGGCGTAAGGTTAGATTGTTTATTTGAGATGTTTGTTGTTTCTTAAGGTAGGATTGTGTTGCTATAAACTTCCCTCTTAGAACTGCTTTTGCTGCATCCCATAGGTTTTGGATTGTCATGTTTTCATTGTCATTTGTCTCGAGGTATTTTTTGAATTCCTCTTTAATTTCTTCAGTGATCTCTTGGCTATTTATTAATGTATTGTTTAGCCTTCACCTGTTTGTGTTTTTTACATTTTTTCCCCATAATTGATTTCTAATCTCATAGCGCTATGGTCAGAAAAGAAGCTTGATATGATTTCAGTTTTCTTAAATTTACTGAGGTTTGATTTGTGACCCATGATGTGATCTACCTTGGAGAATGTTCCAGGCGCACCTGAGATGAAAGTGTAATCTGCTGTTTTTGGATAGAATTCCTATAAATATCAATTAAATCTACCTGGTCTATTGTGTCATTTAAAGCTTGTGTTTCCTTTTTAATCTTCTGTCTGGATCATCTGTCCATTAGTGTAAGTGAGGTTTTAAAGTCCCCCACTATTTTTGTGTTAGTGTCGATTTCCTCTTTTTTAGCTGTTAGCAGTTGCCTTATGTATTGAGGTGCTCCTATGTTGGGTGCATATATATTTATAATTGTTATATCTTCTTCTTGGATTGATCCCTTGATCATTATATAGCATCCTTCCTTGTCTCTTGTAACATTCCTTATTTTAAAGTCTATTTTATCGGATATGAGTATTGCTACTCCAGCTTTCTTTTGATTTCCATTTGCATGGAATATCTTTTTCCATCCCCTCACTTTCAGTCTGTATGTGTCCCTAGGTCTGAAGTGGGTCTCTTGTAGGCAGCATATATATGGGTCTTGGTTTTGTATCCATTCAGCGAGCCTGTGTCTTTTGGTTGGAGCATCTAATCCCTTCACGTTTAAGGTAATTATCGGTATGTTTGTTCCTGTTACCATTTTCTTAATTGTTTTGGGTTTGTTTTTGTAGGTCCTTTTCTTCTCTTGTGTTTCCCACTTATAGAAGTTCCTTTAGCATTTGTTGTAGAGTTGGTTTGGTGGTGCTGAATTCTCTTAGCTTTGGCTTGTCTGGAAAGCTTTTGATTTCTCTGTCGAATCTGAATGAGATCATTGCCAGATAGAGTAATCTTGGTTGTAGGTTCTTCCCTTTCGGCACTTTAAGTATATCATGCCACTCCCTTCTGGCTTGTAGAATTTCTGCTGAGAAGTCAGCTGTTAACCTTATGGGAGTTCCATTGTATGTTATTTGACGTTTTTCCCTTTATGCTGTCAATAACTTTTTTTGGCTTTAACTTTTGCCAATTTGATTACTGTGTGTCTCAGCATGTTTCCCCTTGGGTTTATCCTGTATGGGACTCTCTGCACTTCCTGGACTTGGGTGGCTATTTCCTTTCCCATATTAGGGAAGTTTTCAACTATAATCTCTTCAAATATTTTCTTGGGTCCTCTCTCTCTCTCTTCTCCTTCTGGCACCCCTATAATGCAAATGTTATTGCATTTAATGTTGTCCCAGAGGTCTCTTAGTCTGTCTTCATTTCTTTTCATTCTTTTTTCTTTATTCTGTTCCACAGCAGTGAATTCCACCATTCTGTCTTCCAGGTCACTTACCCGTTCTTCTGCCTCAGTTATTCTGCTATTGGCTCCTTCTAGTGTAGTTTTCATTTCTGGTATTGTATTGTTCATTGCTGTCTGTTTGTTCTTTAATTCTTCTAGGCCTTTGTTAGACATTTCTTGTGTGTTCTCGATCTTTGCCTCCATTCTTTTTCCGAGTCCCTGGATCATCTTCACTATCATTATTCTGAATTCTTTTTCTGTAAGGTTGCCTATCTCCACTTCATTTAGTTGTTTTTCTGGGGTTTTATCTCGTTCCTTCATCGGTACATAGCCCTCTGCCTTCATATCTTGTCTATCTTTCTGTGAATGTGGTTTTTATTCCACAGGCTGCAGGATTGTAGTTCTTCTTGCTTCTGCTGTCTGCCCTCTGGTGGATGAGGCTATCTAAGAGGCTTGTGCAAGTTTCCTGATGGGAGGGACTGGTGGTGGGTAGAGCTGGCTGTTGCTCTGGTGGACAGAGCTCAGAAAAACTTTAATCCGCTTGACTGCTGATGAGTGGGTTGGGTTCCCTCCCTGTTGGTTGTTTGGCCTGAAGCAACCCAACACTGGAGCCTACCTGGGCTCTTTGGTGGGTCTAATGGCGGCCTCTGGGAGGGCTCACACTAAGGAGCACTTCCCAGAACCTCTGCTGCCAGTGTCCTTGTCCTCACGGTGAGACACAGCCACCCCCTGCCTCTGCAGGAGACCCTCCAATACTAGCAGGTAGTTCTGGTTCAGTCTCCCCTGGGGTCACTGCTCCTTCCCCTGGGTCCTGATGCACACACTACTTTGCGTGTGCCCTCCAAGAGTGGAGTATCTGTTTTCCCCAGTCCTGTCGAAGTCTTGAAATCAAATCCCGCTAGCCTTCAAGTCTGATTCTCTAGGAATTCCTCCTCCCGTTGCCAGACCTCCAGGTTGGGAAACCTGACGTGGGGCTCAGAACCTTCACTCCAGTGGGTTGACTTCTGTGGTATGTATCCTCTAGTTTGTGAGTTACCCACCCAGCAGTTATGGTATTTGATTTCATTGTTATTGCGTACCTCCTACCATCTCATTGTGGCTTCTCATTTGTCTTTGGATGTGGGGTATCATTTTTGGTGAGTTCCAGTGTCTTCCTGTCGATTGTTCAGCAGTTAGTTTTGATTCCAGTGCTCTCGCAAGAGGGAGTGAGAGCACGTCTTACCTGCTGTATGTTTTAAATTCAGACTCTGCTTCATTTTTAATAACAACTTTATTAAGATATAATTTATATACCACATGATTCATATATTTAAAGTGTACAATTCAATGATTTTGAGTATGTGCCCAGAATTGTGCAGACATCACCACAATCATTTTTAGAATCATTTTTAGAGCATCACTCCACTCAGAAACCCTGTACCCCTTAGCCATCATGTTCCAATCCCTCTATCACTCCCAGCCCCTGGCAACCACTCATCTACTTTTTATCTCTCTCTATTTGCCTATTCTGGGTATTTCATATAAATGGAATCATAAGTATGTGGGCTTTTATGTCTGGCTTCTTTCTCTTAGCATAATGTTTCCCACGTTCATCCAATGGCATGTGTCAGTACTTCATTCATTTTTATGGCTGACTAATATTCCATTGTATGGATATACCGCTTTTTGTTTATCCTTTCATCCATTGATGGACATTTGGATTTTCACTGTTTGGCTATTGTGAATAAAGCTGCTATGAACATTTGTATACAAGTTTTTGTGGGAACATATGTTTTCATTTCTCTTGGTTATGTACTTAGGAGTGGAAATGCTGACTCATATGCTTCATTATATTTTATTGCTAAATCATAATATGGAGATGCCAAAGTGTATTTAACAACTACATTTTGATGGTCATTTATATGTTTTCATTTTTGCTGTTAATGAGTGCTCCAGGCAGTGCTGCTCAAAATGTGGTTGGCAGATGGGTGACAGGCCCTTGAAATGTTTGTTACAGATTGTAACAAGATTTAGATAGAAACTGAGAATGTTTGAAACTTTTCTAGCCTTTTAACCAGTAGTTTTATGTCTGTCAAATCAAAAAATAAAAAAATGGCCAATACTTTTATGGCTTTGGTTTTTAAGTTTTTATTTTCTACATCATTTTATTGTATTTCACAAAAGTATTGGTCCCTGACAAACTGCAAGTTAGAACAAAAAACACAACTGACCCTCCACTACAGGGAGGTGGTACACCTGCTTGTCCGTGTGTGTGTGTCTGTGGGAATGGTGGCCTGAAGCCACACTCAGAAGAACAAGAACAAGCTGTCTGGGACTAGTTTGTAAGGGGGAAGTGGGAGCTCCTCACCTCAGTTCCTCTTCAAGAATGAGAATGATAATTTGTAATACAGATGAACGGATTAACAAAATATAGTATTTACATGTGATGGAATACTATTCAGCATTAAAAAGGAAGGAAATTCTGACATGTGCTTCAGCATGGATGAACCTGTAGGGCATTACACTAATGAAATAAGCCAGCCACAACAGGACAAATACTATGATTCCACTTACATGAGGTCCCTACTGTAGGCAAACATATAAGAGGCAGAAAGTAGAATGGTGGGTGCCAGGGGTTGTGGGGAGGGGAAAATGGGACCTTGTTTAATGGATATAGAATATCAGTTTGGGATGATGGAAGTGTTCTGGAGATGGATGATGGTGATGTTTGCACAACAGTGTGAATGTATGTAATGCCACTGAACTGTACACTTAAAATTGATAAGTTTTACATTACATATGTTTTAGTACCACAACAAAAAATGTTTCATTTATATGGGCTCTGAGCCTCTTAGTTCTCCAATCACCATGGTAGTCACAGTCCCATTTATCCTTACAACTAACCTGTAAGATGGGCATCTTCCCATTTTACAGACAGGGAAAGTTAATCTCAGAGTGGGTAAGTGATTTGCTCCAGTGATACAGGGGTTAAGTGAGAGAGCACCAGAGGGGCTTCTAGCTGGGTACCTCATTGTCTTGGTCTGCTCAGGCTGCAATGACAAAGTACCATAGACTGGGTGCCTTACAAAACAGAAGGCTGTTTCTCACAGTTCTGGAGTCTGAAAGTCTCAGAGTACCAGTATGGTCAGGTTTTGGTGAAGACCCTCATCCTGGCTTGCAGACAGCTGCCTTGCTACGTGCTTACATGGTAGAGAGAGAGTTCAGTCTCTTATTATTATAAGGACACTAATCCCATCATGAGGGCTCCACCCTTTGACCTCATCTAAACCTAATCACCTCCCAGAGGCTGCACCTCCATATACCATCACATTGAGGGTTAGGGCTTCAATGTATGAATTTGGGGAAGACACAAACATTCAGTCCATAACGCCTACTCACTTGCACGTGGCCTTGGCAAGTCCCTGCAATGCCTTGAGGCTCATTTTCCCCATCTGTAAAAGGGGACAGTAATAGCCAGCCCACTCTTACGGGGTCATCATATGAATCAAGTTAAGTGGCAGTTGCAGACATCTATGTAAGCTGCAACTCGGGGAGCTTAGACTTATCTGAGATCAGCTTGAGTTTGTGTTTCTAGAGCTTTCCTCTCAGGGCACGTTGGAGTTCCATTTAGCTGAATGCATGTGCCGCTAGGTGGAGGGATGCTCCTGCTGCTCCATCTGTGCAAGGCTGCTCCTTAAAAGGGCCCTTTCCATTCCGATGTTTTTTAGATTAAGGCAGCCACAAAGTGAGCCCTCTCTCAGAGGCATTGGAAGTTCCTCTTAATGACTGATTATTTTTAAAGGGATAATACTGAATCATGGCCAGGTAAACAGATTCAGCCAAAAATGTACCTGCTGTAAAGGCCCAGGTCGGAGCCCTCAGCTTTTTGATTCTGCATGGGGTGACCTCAGGCCTTGACTGGAGCAGGACCCACAATGGGGGTCTCTGAATGAGCTTACCCATCATGTCAGCAGGCAGCCTGCATGCACGGTCACGGGTGTGTGGGGTGTGGCCACACTCTTTTGTTGGCGGTCTCTCCATTCTGGTTGTTAGTCGGGGCTGTGTCATCTGTCTAGTCACATCTCTGAGGGCTTTGGCAGCACATGGTCAGTCTGGTGTTGTAGCTCAGTGACTGCAGGGCTGAGAGAATCACCAGGCACCTTTCTTTTATCCTTCGCTGGTCAGAGGGAGTGTGCAGGATGCCAGCGCAGGCCTGGGTCAGCTTAGAAGGCTGAGGGTGAGCGAGGGCCAGCTTGCTGTGAATAGATGAGCAATTCTGGCAGCAAGTGGGGAAGTAGGTAGCTCTCTCAACTTGGCCCCTGGAGTTACAGCTCAATTACAGTGTTTTTGGCAACAGTAGCAAAATAAGTTGGAAACAACACAGTAGCAACTTTGAATCCAGGTCAGTTAGAAAGCCACTGTTATCAGTTAGGCATGCATTTGGCTGCAGATAACAGAAACCCTCACTTCAATGCATGAGGGTTTATTTTCCTCGCGTGATAATTCCGGAGGTAGGCAGTCCAGGGCTGGTGCGACTGCTCAGGGATGTTTCTGGAACCCAGTGTCTTTTTATCTTTCCATCCCCCCATCCTTAGGGGCAGGTCTTCATCTTCACAGAGAGGTCAGGGAGAAGGGAGTCGGAATGAGCGCTGGGTCAGCCCCAGGCAGATAGTGCAAAGAGCACTCTACTTGATATCCAGAGATCTGGGCCCACGTCTGACTCAGGGTCACTTCCACCTTCTGGACTTTTTCCCACCTGTCAGATGGGAAAGTTGAACTATATTATCAATAAAGTCTCTTCCATCTTGTTCCAGTTATCTATCTGTGGCGTTTTTATAAACTACCTCAAAACCTTATAGCTTAAAATGTCTATTTTGCTCATGAATCTGCAATTTCGGTAGGGCTCAGTGAGGAGAGCTGGTCTCTGTTCCCCTCATTGCCTGCTGGGAGGCGGGGATTGTCTGAGGATCACTCCATGTCTGTCAGGGGTACTGGGTGTTGCCTGGGACCTCAGCTGGAGCTTGGCCAGGACATCTGCTCCTGGACTTCCAAGGGCCTACTTGGCTTCGTCACAATGTGGTCACTGGGTTCTAAGGGTGGATGTCCCAAGAGAGAGCCAGGAGAGGCTAAGTGGCTTTTTCTCACTGGCCTGGGAATTCATACAAAATCACTTCAGCCACATTCTCTTCATTAGAGATAATTCACTAAGGCCAACCCCTATTCAAGAGAAGAAGGCAGAAGTCAGATCTGCCTTTTGAAGGAGGAGGTATCAAAGAATTTGTGGACCTGTTTAAAACCATCATGCACCTGTAGGTTTCAAATTCAGTGTTCCCTCTTTTTTCTGCTTTACTCTCACTATTCTAGAAGACAAGAGAGGCCGCCTCTCAGTGCAAGGATGGCAGATAAACTGTCAAGGAAAAGGTTTTGCTACGCTTGGGCTGCTTTGGAAAGCCCTTGCCCAACCCCACTGGGACAAGGACTGGGACCTCCCTCAGTCTTAAAAGTGAATGATACCTGGTTCATTTTGAGTTACTCCCTGGCCACATGAGACTTGCGGCTATGTGTCCAGCAGCATTTGAAAGTGTATAGTATGATGACAGTTCAACAACACACTTTCACTGACCATTCCTTAAGTACCCAGCACTGTGCTAGGCGTGAGTTATAAATCAGGCCTGAGAGCTGGCCCTGTCCCTTGGGTATTTGTGGTTGTGTTGGGGAGACAGACAACTGGGGACACCCCCACCTAGCTAAGTCAGCTGTGTCTGATTTCAGTCTGTGTCCCCAGTGTCCACCCTGTGCTTGGCACGGAGGCGGCATTGATTACAGTGTTTGTCGGTGACAGAAACCTGACTCAGAATGACTTGGCTAAACAAAAAATTTTTTTATATGTTGGGGTTTGTATAACTGAAGAGACCAGGGGTAGATCTCTGACTTCAGGCATACATGGGTCCCAGCACTACAGTGATGACATAAGAAACCTTTCCCCTACACCTGTGTGTTAGTTACTTGGTCCACTGGGTGGCCCCCAGTGGACCAAGCTCCCTAATATTCACGCTGTGTGTAGCCCCTTCCAACACTGAGTCTGAGCTTGGATGTGCAGTTTGCTTTGGCCAATTGGACATTAGCAGGTGTGATGCAAGTAGAGGCTTGATAAGCTGCTTGCACACTGGGGCTGGTCTTCTTGGAACCCTGCCACCCAGCTGTGAAGAAGCGCAAGTCTAGACTATTGAAGGATGAAAGGCCACATGAAGAGAGACCTTGAGGATGAAGCCATCATAGACATTCTAGCCATCTCAGACAAGCTCTCAACTAAATGCAGCCACATGAGTGACCTCAGCCATCACCGTGGTAACAAAACTGCTCAGCTCAGCCCAGTTAATCCAGAGAATCGTGAGAAATAATAAATGGCTGTTTTAGGATACTAGGTTTTGGGTCATGTTGTTATGTGGCCATAGATAAAACTACCACACCTTTTCTAAGTGTTGGCAAAACAGCTGCAAACAACTCCAGGCTCAGAAGTCCCAGTGGACCTAGAGTACATCTTTTCCATGGGATTGACTCTCATTTAACTAACAGAAGTAGCTTGCTCATCTTGGAACCAGTCAGTCACTGTGGCCAGGATGTGAAGACCAGGCCAGAGATTCGTGCCCATCCTTGTAGCTAGTGGAGGGTTTGGTCAGTCCCACCCAATCCATGAACTGGGATAGGATAGGGAAGGGAGAAAAATGAGGCTATTGTTACCAGAAAGTGGGAGAACGGAGACTTAATAGTCAGAATCAACAGATAACCTCCACGGGTAGTGCATTAAATTGGTGAGGAGGGTGAATGAATAATCATGAGTGTGGCTTAGTTGAGGAGAATTTTTAAAAGGGCTAATATTTAAGTCAGGACTTATCACAAGTAAGAGACAAAGGTTTCTAAGTGTCAGGCAAGCTGAGGGGTAGAACAGGAGATAGAAGAAGGCCCAGAGGCGGAAATTAAAGCTCTGAGTAAATGGGAGCTGGATGAGAATGCTGGACAGATCAGGCATTGCACTCTGAGATGGCCAGATGTCTTAGCTGAAAGCTGTTGTGTTTGCCGAGACTCCAAATGTGTTGTAGGCTTTTCCTCCTGAATTAAAAATTCACTTGTATTTTAAGAAAACTGTCCAGGTGCTTCTGATTTACTTACACTTAAATCATCTGTGTGTGTGTGTGTGTGTGTGTGTGAGAGAGAGAGAGAGAGAGAGAGAGAGAGAGAGAGAGAGAGAGAGAGAGAGAGAGAGAGAGAGAGGGAGGGAGAGAGAGAGAGAATGTGGGGAACTATTTAATGTCCAAGAATTCCTGCAAACATTTCATTTCGGTGCTTGCCATTTCAGACTGTTTATCTCAGGAGTGAGAGGCTGTGTTTGGTTGGGGCCAAGCCTCCTTCAGCTGTCCCAGGCTTGCAGCAGAGAGGTGCGGCAGGTGCCCGCTTGAGGCCTCACTGTCCAGGCTGCTCAGGGGGCTGAGCAGGGGCTCTGAGGGGCAGCTTGCAACCTGCAGCGAGCCGGCCCCAGGGGAAATCTCGGAGGCTGCCCCAAAGCGGGTTGCAGCCTACTGAGGACACACAGTTGTCTCAGCTCTTCAGAGAATGGGTATCCCCACCACCCCCACCTCATCCCGGTCAGTCACCAAAGAATGAGGACAGTTTGTACCCAGTGATGTGCCCAGTTCAACCTTGTGACATACCAACTATCAGGGCCAGCGCCTCCTGGAAATAGAAGCGAGTAGGAGCTGTTCTTGTAGAAGGTGGAGGTGTGCCCCGGCGGCCTGTTGGAGCTGGCAGACACCCAGGAACAGGAGAGGAGGGGTCGGCCGCTTATCTCAGGACAGACAGATGGGCACATGGAGAGCGCCACGGCTGCTCCTCGTGTGAGGAGTCAGGAGGCTGGGAGGGATTGGCTCAGAAGGACAGGTCTCAGGGTGAGTGACACTCGGCTCAGCCCAGCGCCGGGGCAGCCTCCTGGCCACTGTTGCTCATCTCGCCCCCATCATTGTTCTCCTCACACCGCCCCCTCGACCTTGCTGTCCACACCCCATGGCTGCACCTCTGGTGACCAGCACACCAACCTTTTCCGATTTGGCTTTGACCCTCCCTGCCTGGCCCTAAGTGGCCCGGGAAGTCTCTGCGTCCTAGGGAACTGGGACAAACAAGGCCAACTTTCTTGATGACAGCAATTTGAGGATGAGTGAGGATAGGAGCAGTTTTACATGTTGTTTAATATAATAAACAGGAGCCCAAGGAGCTGCAGGACTGAATCTTTCTTTAAACCTCACAGCAGCCGTTTATCCATGGGCATCTGGGCAGCAGAGGCACATGGCTGCAGGAGCACCGGACAGCAGCTGAGTCTGAACCCACATTTTGGGGTTCAAGCCCTTTGTGGTCAGCCTGACCCCCCTGTATCACTGGCCCCGAAACTCAGCAATGGAAGCACCCCATTGCAGACTCACCAGCTGGCCCCTCACTGCCCCCCAAAGCTCCACACTTGTATCAGGACTCCTTTTATTGCAATTGATGGGAGCATAGCTCAAACTGGCTTAAGCATCAAAGGAACGTTTTTGGGCTCTGGGAAATTGTGGTTTCAGGAGCAGTCGACATCCTCCTGGTGGGTTTGCCTGTCTCTCGGCTCTATGTTCCTTTGTTGGCTTCATTCTCAGGTGGCCTCTTCTCCTGTGAGGGTGGTTACAGCCCCTGCCAGGTCCAGGTCCACATCATGTCAGCTGTACTGCCCCGATCCTGCAAAGGACTTCTACTGGTCTAGCCTCAGCTGTGTGTCCCCCAAACCTGTCACTCTAGCTGAGAAAATGTGGAGCTTTGCTTGATCAGGTCTGGGTCATATGCCCACCCTCTAGTCAGGGGATAGGATCAACCCCATCCACACTCACATGGGCTGAGCATGGCAAAGGGTTGGCTCCCCAGAGGAACTTGGGATGCTAGTAAAAGAATGGGAGGCACACTGGGAAGGCAAAACCCATAGATGCTGATTCCAATGCCCACACCCACCTGGGTACCTTTCCTTCTCATACCACAACCCTGAATCTGCCCTCCAACCTCTCTCCTCTAGGTTCTCCCAAGCTCACCTCCTCCAGGCAGCCATGTCTGATTATACCAGCCATTTGTGCTTTCTTCTTCCCAGAAACCCTCAGACACCTACCTTTGCACAGCCTGCCTATGCAATCTTTGTTTATTACCTCAGGCAGTTACCATGTTCAGCTTTTTATGTGGATTTTTGGATTTTTGCCCCACATGCATTGTGAGGTCTTTGAGGGCAAGACCTAAGACATCTACGTCCTTAAGGCAGCTGGTATGGTAAAATGCTTCGGACTTTTCTCGAGTGCTTCTGCCCCTAGACTGTGCCATGCTCACAGACACATTTAGCCTGATCTTTATTTTTCTATGTTGATGAAGCTTTTCCTGTGAGTCTTGGACACACTATCTCTTCCCATTTTGCACCAGTTTTATTAGGCAAAGCTTTAGGGTCTGAGGGTTTGCACCACTGTTGTAGCCTGTCTTTCCTTGCCCTGCGAGCTTAGTCAAGTTACTTAACCACTTGTTGCCTTACTTTCTTCATCTTTACAATGTGGAGAACATTTACCTTATAGTTACACAGATCGAATGGGCAGCATATATGAAGATGATGCCTAGCAGAGTGCTGGACTCATAAACAGAAGCTAAATAAATGCATGCGTGAATAAATTAATGAATTGGTCAGTTAGTTGTTGAGCCATGCAGCTTGTAGGACTCTAGACAGGGAACTCTATGAGAAAAGAAAACCCTATTTCATGGTGTGGAGGAAGCCTCAGCATAGACAGCAGGACCAGAGCCAGCCCATGGCTGCCTGCCCTAGGCTTGGATGGTCTAGAAGCTGGGCAGGTCTGCAGAAGGATCAGCAGGTGTGGTCAGGTGACCCCATCTTATGGCGAGCAGAAGGCTGGTAAGGTCCAGGAGCTGGTCAGGTCAAAGCCAAGCATCATGAGGATATTTGCCTGTGCTGGACAGCATTGCATCTGTCCCTGCTTCTTTTGGTGAGAGCACCCTGGTTCTCCTTGGGCAAACCCCCTTTTCTACTCCCAGGCTATGGCTTGGTGTAGGCTGACCCCACCATCTAGTAATTAGCACATGACCCAGTCGTCCCCAGAAGTGGCAGATTTCAGACTTTTCCTGCAAACTTTGGCATAGAGAGGGTCTTTTTCCACTGGGGTTGCACAAGTGGTGGAATGTGGGCCTGGAGCCACTGGGGGCCACAGTATGGATAGCATCCCCACATCCCTGCCATAAATAAAATGAACACAGAGAAACTAGAGCTGAGAGGTGTGGAAGGCGAGTCCTGAGGAGCACCTGGATCCAGCCGGACCTGAACCTTTGTGGATTTTTCCGTTAAGAGAGGCAATGCATTCTTTGTTTTTAAAGTTAATTTGACCCTCTTCTGACCTTTAAAGATAAGAGTCCTGACTGATATACTGCTCTACTGAAAGCAATTGTTCCCCAGAGATCCCAGCCATATGACACACAATTGGTTTCCATATTGATGCTCATTTCCAAGGGTATTTGCCGTTTTTAGGTCAGAGGTCATGCAAATAAATGTTTATAGACAGGAGGGCAGGAGAGTTTCTCAGGAAATCGATAACACAGTGAGGGAAAGCTGTGTTCACAGCCCATGTACCGGAACTTGTCTCATTCTCAGTAACAGCGCAATGTCGTGTTGTGGCTCAATCTCAGCAGCATCAGAATCTGGAACGTGTGTTCACCACATTGAGAAAAGTTTCCTTCCCATTATTCATCATTCAAGGTCTCATTTAGTTTTTTCTGGGTATGCTGGTTCGTATTTCTCACGTGCTGTTGGTTCAGTAGTGGAAATAATTACCTGCACTGAAAAGCAAGGCAGTAAATGAAAGAAAATGATATAAAAGCACCCACCCTAGTGCGTCTATGGACACTGAAGATGAGAATTTTCATCCGTGATTAAACAGGAACAGAGCTTTGGAGCTGCTCTTCCTGGGCCAGATCCAGTGATGCATCTTCAACTCTGGGTCCCATGGATTGCTGAGAATCCACATCATGCAGTTTTTTCAAATTCATGTCTGGACCTAGATAGGAGGCTTTCCTAGAGATGTATAATATAGGTCAGGGGTTCACGGCTCATTACTGAAACTGTGCCAGAATTGTACTGTGAAATGTACTAGTGTCCAAGGGTCAAGATGGACCTTCTTATTCTCAGGCCGGGGTAGGGGGTTGTGGAGACTGCAAGATAAGAGGAAGGATGCCAGTTGGCAGAAGTAATCAGCAGTCCCTGTAAGCTGACTCTGGTTCCAGGACAGTGCCCACGTCTGTGTGCTTGGTGCCTGCCTGGGTTACGCCTTGTGGTGCTGGCTATGTCATCAGAGCCCCCATCCTGCCCTCCAATACTGCCCCCTTGTCCTCAAATATTATGAGCTCATCACCTCCCCTTGGGTACAGTCTTTCTTAAAGTACTCCTGGATACAGCTCATGGGCTAAAGATGGCTAAGAGTGCCCCAGTGTTCCGTGCTGGATGACTTAGGTTAGGGTTTGTGCAGCCTTCAAACCATCTCCCAGACACCTGGGGAAGGTGGCGAGGCCTCTCACATTCCCAGGGTAGACTACTGAGACCAGACTGTTGTCCCTGTTAAAATATGTTCTGACTGGAATTCATGTGGGCTAGATATATACATCTTAATTTGAGACGGGGAAAAAAACCTATTCCATGTGTGATTATCTTCCAAAGGCAGTAACTAGCCTGGTTAGTTTTTCTCTTTCTCCACTCTCCTGACCCCAAATTACAGAAAGAAAACATCCAGGTCATGTTTCCAAATTTCATTTCATAAACTGAAAACACATTTTAGGTCTGAAAGGGCAAAAGACACCTTCATCTAGTTAACTCTGTGAGTTTTTAATGTTTATACAACACAAAGTCATGTAGCTCTTTCCTTTCTTAAATCAAACTAGGAGAATTGTTACTTTGCCAAGACTTCCTATCCTTTTTTTCAAAAATTCTTTTATTATAGTAAAATACATTTTTCACTTTAACCATTTTTAAGTCTACATTTCAACAGCATTAATTATATTTATAATGGTGTGCAACCATCACCACTCTCTATTCCCAAAACTTTCTCAGCACCCCAAACAGAATCTTTGTAACCATTTAGCAATAACTCTCCATTTCTCCCCACCCCAGCCCCTGGTATAACCTCAATTCTACTTTCTGTCTCTATGAATTTGCCTAGTCTCTGTATTTCATATAAATGGCCTTTTGTGTCTGGCTTCTTTCACTTAGCACAGTGTTTCCAAGGTTCAGCCATGTTTGAGAATGAATCAGTACTTCATTCCTTTTTATGACTGAATAAAATTCCATTGTACGTGTATACCACATTTTGTATATGCATTCGTCAATTGATGGACATTTGAGCCTCCTCATTCTTAAGTTTTCATCTTGAACAGTTATGGGGAGTAATATTAATATTAACATTTTATTACTATAAAGTCCACTTGGACTCTTGTATAGAATAAACCAGGCTCTGTGCAGGGCCATGCACATAGTATCATCTCATTTAATCCTCACAAACATGGTATGAAGTAGATGTTATCACCCCATTTTGAAGATGAAAACACTGAAGCCCAGAGAGGATAAGGGACTTGCTCAAGGTCACATAGCTAGTGAGCTGAGCTTTGAATGCTGGTTCCCCTGACTCCGAAATCCACATGTTCCCATCCTGTCTGTTCTCTCTCATTAATCATGGAGACAAACTGTTCATGGCACCTTGTCACACTTAGAGATGTGGCAAAGATGCCTTCTTCCCAAATGCATCAACAGAACCTCAAGCCCTGGTCCAAAATGACCCAGATTTTGTCCCTTGGCCTTAGTGTATCTCTTATCAACTCTTCAGTGATGAGGGAGAGTATATAGGAGTCACATGAGTACCTGCTTATAGGGAGGAGTTGGGGGAGTTTGGAAGAGGCCTTTGAGTAACTGATAGACCTATTTTCACTGCAGTTGGGGAACCAATGACCAGCTACCTCACTGAGCTCTCTACTCTAGTAGCAAAGTCGGGGACTATCCAGTCTTCTTGGTCACACATTCATTCTCTCCCTTTCCCTCTCTCCCTCCCTTCTGACTACCTATCCATCCAACCATGAAACCATCCATGAATCCATGCATTTATCCATCTATCCATCCATCCAGCCATCCATCCATCCATCTATCCATCCATCCATCAATCCATCTATCCATCCACCCATTCACTCATCTATCCATTCATCTGTTAATTCATCCATCCATCTGTCCACTTATCCATCCATCCATCTAGATTATATTTGTTTCAGGCCTGCAACAATATGGATGCTAGCTCCTGTTCTAGATTCTTGGATATAGTGGTAAACATACTTCAATAGAGGATGGATCCAACCAGTATAATGTGTTAAAAGTCAGGAAACTTTATTTTAAAATCCTGATTCCTGACTACTCTTGGAAAAACTGGAAGACCAGGCAGCACCAGGGCCCAGTTTGCCACATGGCAGTGCCAGCCAGAGCTGTGCAGCCCTGTGAAGAGAATTGACCTCTAGTTCACCACAGCCCTGGCCACTGCCTGTTGTCTTGTACCTGGACCACACTGCATGCCTGGCCCCGAGAGGCCTTTGGGTCTGTGCCCCTCACTAGAGAAGTGTTTGCAGTAGCCGCTGCCTGGCTTCACAGTGTACCCCAGCCCAAGACCTGGACTTTGTTCCAACACATTCTGCCCCTGAACTTGCTGTTACCTCATCTGCCAAATAAGGGTTGATGTGGGCAGGTGAAGATGATAAAGGAGCTAAAAGAGATCTGTAGACTGTAACATGCTGTTCAAAAGAAGGGGCTGCTGTCACTGAGGGCCTGAGCCACTGGGAGATAGAGAGAGAGAAAGGGACCTTGTTGATAGGTTGGGTGTTCGACTTAACAGACTCTCAATCCAGGCCTGAGGCTCAGGGCACTTTTGAAGGGAAGTGACACCTAAGTTAAGAAGGGTAAGTGGGAATTGGGAAAGGAACCACAAAAGTCTTCTGTAACCTGGAGCATTCACGAATATAAGAGCTCAGTCAAAATGGTTAGAAAGTGGAGTTTGTACATATGGGGGTTGGGGAGGTGGGGGTAGGAAGGCAGGCAGGGCAGTGATGCTTGAAAGGAATGAGACTGGAAAAAGAGTTAATTGGCATTTAGATCATTTAGTCCTTGTACCATGCTCGGGGGTTTGAACTTATCCTAAAAGCCCGGGAGACCCATGGGGAGTTTTCAGCTGGGGATGCATTGAGCACTTTGGTATTCTAGTTGGGTAAGGAAGGATTTGAAGGGCCCGATCTCGGGCAGCAGCTGGTGGGTGAGCTGGGAGGCTGCTCAGGGGTCTGGGGTAAGAGGAGTAGGTGGTAGCTGACTCTTCTCCTGGTGTTTATGAGTAGAATTGCTTGGGGCTCGGGCTTCATTAGCTGTGAAAGGGGAGGGAGGGAGGGGCATGGGAGGGCCCTTGGGTTGCTGGTCTGGGTAGCCATGAGGAGCAGGAGGGAGAAACAGGTTGGGTGGAAGAGAGGATTATCCAGGTGGAACATCACAGTCGGGGCGCCCAGGATCTGTTTCTGAGACTCGGGATTGACAGTAAAAAATCAAGGAGGAGGTGAGATCTCTCAAGAGGGCCCTACAGAGAGAGAGGAGAGGAGAGGGCTTGTCAGCCAGCCTGAGGAACCCACCAAGATGAAGGGAAACCCCATCTAAGTGAAAGGCATGGGGAGAGAGGGCTGCAGAGGCAGCAGACAGAAGCAGGGTGGGGAGGAAAGCCAGGTCTGTAAGTAGGTTGGAGGAGCCAGGTGAGCAGGTCACCAGGGTCAGGCGACACCAAGCACCAAAATGTGTCCACTGGGTTCGGCAACAAGGAGGTCATTTTAGAACTTGGTGGGTGTTATTTGGGTGGGTTGAGGAATGGGTGGAGGTGTAGAAGAGAGGAAGAGGTGAGACTGAGTGGGCAGCACCTGGAAGAGGGGACGGGGTGCTGGGAGGGTCTCAGGAGGGAAGGAACATTAGTGTGGGCAACAGCAGAGCAGCCAGGAGAGCAGGGGCGACCAGAGGGCTGAAGCAAGTACAGTGTCGAGGGCCCTGAAGAGGTAGGAGGAGGTGGGCAGCAAGGCCACGAGGAAGGACAGGTGGGGGTTGGGAGGCTGAGAAAGCTGCCCCTGGGGCTTCTGTTTCCTCCATGAAGGGGGAGGCATGCTGAGCTCCTCAGAATCTGCAAGGGTCAGAGGTTGAGGACACTGGACAGGAGGTGAATGGATTCTAGGCATTCAAGGGCTGTGGATGATTTGTGGACCTGGCATGCCTTTCCTCACCACTGCCCCCCACTCTGGCTGCTTAGGGCCCTCATCCCCCGGAAAGCAGTGCACCAATTCTGGATCAGTGATGCTCCTGGGCCGACCCTGCCTAGCAGGGTCACAGCAGATACTCACCCGGGCCTGGTTCCATCCCCACCCAGGTGGGCAAACTGCAGAAGGAGCCTGTGTGGGCCTGGAGGCTGGAGGCTGGGGGCTGCTGCGGGGCATGTAGAGGAGCAGAAGAGGCCAAGAGCAATGTGGCTTCCTGAGGAAAGTCCCCCGTAGCAGACATGCCCAGGAGGGCTTGCTAGGAGCTAAGCCTGACCAGCCCTCCTCCACATCTGCAGCTCAGCTGCTCCAAGAAACTTGTGCAAAACAGGGCTCTTGGGTATCCATTACAACAGGCAGCAACTTTCTTCTGCATGGAAAAGTTTTGCTTCAAAGAGAATGACTTTATTTTCATTGGACTCTGGAGGGAAATAGCTGTAAAAATGAGAACCTCGGCAGAAAACACAAACAGGAATTGGTCCCTTTACTCAGCTTTGACCCTAATTATTAAGCCATGTTCTGAAAATACTGAGCTGTAACTGAATTTTCTTGTTTTTTTTTTGCACACATTTTTTTTATTCCTCCAGACATACATGTGAAGTTCTGTTTAGTATCCTACATTACATTCAGAAATAAGAAAACTGAGGCTCAGGGAGATTAAGGTCTTCACTATTATATACAAAACAAAGAAAGATGATTTTGCACTTTCTTGAATTATAAATAAACAGTATGTACTCAATTTTTATATGGTTCCTTCATTTCTACATATTGTACATTTTATTGTATTGTATTTTTCCAGTTCCGTTGAGATATAATTGACGTGTAACATTGTATACATTTAAGGTGCACCATGTAATGATCTGATATATTTATATATTCCAAAATAATTACCACAATAAGATTAGTTAACATCACCTCAAAAATAACCTTTTTTTGTGGTAGAATCTTTAAGAATTACTCTCTTGGCAACTTTCAAGGATATAATAGAGAATTGTTAACTATTGTCACCATGCTCTCTTAGATTCTCAAAGCGTATTCATTTTATAACTGGAAGGTTGTACCTCTTGACCAACATCTCCCCAAATCCCCCAGCTCCTGGGAACCACTATTCTATTCTCTATTTGTATACATTTGGCTTTTCGAAAAGATTCCACATGTATGTGACATAATACAGTATGTTTCTTTCACTGGTTGACTTTTTAACTTAGCATAATGCCCTCAAGTTCCATCCATGTTGTTGCAAATGGCAAAATTTCATTTTTTATGGCTGAGTAGTATTCCGTTGTGTATATCTACACCACCTGTTTTTTATCCATTTATCTGTTGATGGACACTTAGGTTGCTTCCATATCTTGGCAATGTAAATAATGCTGCTATGAACACTGGGGTGCATGTATCTTCTCCAATTAGTCTTTTCATTTTTTTCAGATATATACACAGTAGTGGAATTGCTGGATCATATGGTACTTCTATTTTTAGTTGTCTGAGAAACCTCCACACTATTTCTGCATTGGCAACACCAGTTTACATTCACACAGTGCTCGAGAGTTCCCTTTTCTCCACATCCTTGCAAACATTTGTTATTTGTGTTCTTTTTGATGATAGCCATTCTGTCAGGTGTGAGGTGATATCTCATTGAGGTTTTCTTAATAAGAAAAAAAAATTTATTAACATATCTTATATTTTATTTAAAATTTTTAAATTTTTTATTGGACTACAGTTGATTTACAATGTTGTATTAACATCACATGTAGAGCAAAGTGATTCAGTTATACATATACAGATTTATTCTTTATCAGATTCTTTTCAGATTAAGGTTATTACAGAACATTGAGCAGAGTTCCCTGTGCTATAGAGTAGGTCCTTATTAGCTATCTATTTTATATATAGGACTGTGTATATGTTTATCCCAACCTCCTAATTTATCCCTCTCCCCCACCTTTCCCCTTTGGTAACTACACTTGTTTACTAAGTTTTTGAGTCTGTTTCTGTTTTGTAAAGAAGTTCATTTGTATCATTTTTTTAGATTACACATATAAGCGATATCATATGATATTTGTCTTACACTGTCTGACTTACTTCACTCAGTATGACAATCTCTAGGTCCATCCATGTTGTGGCAAATGGCATTATTTCATTCCTTTTTTTATGACTGAGTAATAGACCATTGTATATATGTACCACATCTTCTTTATCCATTCATCTGTCGATGGACACTTAGGTTGTTTCCATGTCTTTGCTATTGTAAATAGAGTTGCAATGAACATTGGGGTGCATGTATCTTTTTGAATTATGGTTTTCTCTGGATATATGCTCAGGAGTGGGATAGCTGGATCATATGGTAGTTCTATTTTTAGTTTTTCAAGGAACCTCCATACCGTTCTTCATAGTGGCTGTACCAGTTGACATTCCCATCAACAGTGCAGGAGGGTTCCCTTTTCCCCACACCCTCTCCAGCATTTATTGTTTGTAGATTTTTTGATGATGTCCATTCTGACTGGTGTGAGGTGATATGTCATTGTAGTTTTGATTTCCATTTCTCTAATAACTGGAGATGTTGGACATCATTTCACATGCTTTATGGTCATCTGTATGTCTTCTTTGGAGAAATGTCTGTTTAGATATTCTGCACATTTTTGATTGGGTTGTTGGTTTTTTTCTTGGTATTGAGCTGCATGAGCTGTTTGTATATTTTGGAGATTAATCCTTTGTCAGTTGCTTCATTCACAAATATTTTCGCCCATTCTGAGGGTTATCTTTTCGTTTTGTTTATGGTTTCCTTTTCTGTGCAAAAGCTTTTAAGTTTAATTAGGTCCCATTTGTTTATTTTTGTTTTTATTTCCATTTCTCTAGGAGGTGGGTCAAAAAGGATCTTGTTGTGATTTATGTCATAGAGTGTTCCATCGATGTTTTCCTCTAAGAGGTGTAAGGTGAGGTGTCTCACCTTACATTTAGGTCTTTAAACCATTTTGAGTTTATTTTTGTGTATGGTGTTAGGGAGTGTTCTAATTTCATTGTTCTACATGTAGTTGTCCTGTAACTGAATTTATAGCCAGTGTTATGCATTTGTGGGTGAGAGTAGCCTGTACCCTATGAGGAACTGGGATTCTGAGGCTGGGAAAATGTGACCAGTCTGTGTAATGTGTTTTTCCTCCCATACATGTCAGTGACAAATGTGAATTTTCTGTGTTGGCTCACATCCCTGAATTCCCAAAGCATCCCCTTTGTATGTTGCTGGGGATAGTAGGCTGCTGTGTCAGCCTCCCCACTGGGCTGTGAGTCCCAGGTCGATTCATGTCTGTGGCCTCAGCCTTTGTGGCCCCAGGATGTGGCACTGAGTGTGGTGATGGATTTGGGATCAATGGATTGTTGGATGAACTAATGAATGTATAAAAAAGGAATCTCTGGGCTCCTCAAAAAGAACCATAGGCTACAGGGTTTGTTTCATGCCAGCATTCACCCCCTCAATCTAAGCCATGTGAACAATCTTCCCAATGAAACCCCGTCTTCACAGTGCCTTCCTTTTCACAGAATCTTCAGTGGCTCCCAGTTTCCTCAGCATCAATTCTAAATGTCTCAGCCTGACACACCTCTGGGGCCTCCATGCCAGCCAGAATGGGCTCCTCCCTGCCCTCCAAACACTCCTGCTCACCCTGCCTCTGCATCTTTATCCCTGGGTCCTTTTTCCCAGAGCACCCTTCCTCAGACAGCATAGAATTATAGACATAGGCTGTAGATTAAGAGATCTGCATTCAGAATGTAAAATGGTGCAGCTGCTCTGGAAAACAGTATGGAGGTTCTTCAAAAAATCAAAAACACAATTACCATATGATCCAGCAATTCCACTTCTGGCAGTTCCACATACCCCATGGGATTAAAAGCCGGGATGTGAAGAGGTATTTGTACACTCGTGTTCATAGCAGCATTTTTCACAATAGCCTAAAGATGGAAGCAACCCAAGTATCCATGGGTGGATGAATGGATAAACTAAACATGGTATACAATGGAATGTTATTCAGCTTTAAAAAGAAAGGAAATTCTGACACAAGCTACAAAATGATGAACCTTGAAGACACTATGTTAAGTGAAATAAATACATTTTTCCTATTCCTGCTGCTAAGAACAACCAAAAGCCATGGATATTATATATAAAACCAAGATAAGAAGACAGTTATGGTGGAGAGAAGGGACCTCAGGATCCAAGAAATGACATGGGTGAGCTCCCAATAAAAGCCTACTCCCTCTAGCCAGAGGAACAGGAAAGGGGAAGCCTTGCAAGAGAGAAAAGTTTAGATAATAACCGCTCAATTCCAGCCAAATAGTGTCAGTAGAGGCTACCTGATGAGAAGCCCCACCCATCCAGGATGGGATCAGTAGAGGCTGAGTGGGAAGGTGGAACTCCCACTCCCACCCAGAAGTACCAAGGAGACCCTCCCCACTTTTGGTATCAACAGAGGCCAAGTCGGGAAGCTGGAGTCTACTCCCACCTGGCAGTAATGAAAAGGTATCACTTCTCCTGCCAGACTGCTGTAAGGGGAGCCAGATAAAACAGAAGATTTAAATATCTCGAATCTCATGATATAATACTCAAAATATATGGGTTTCAATTGGTAACCACTCATCGTACCAAGAACCAGGAAAATTATAACCTGAATAGAAAAAGACAATCAATGCTCACCAGTACCAAGATGCAGAGATGTTAGAATTATCTCCAATGACTATTAAAGCAGCCATCATAAGAATGCTTCAATGAGCAATTATGAGCATGCTTGAAACAAATGAAAAAAATATAGTCTCAACAAAGAAATAGAAGAGATAAAGAAAAACAAAATGGAGATATTAGAACTGAAGAATACAGAAACCAAAATTAAAAACTTAGTAGATGGTGTCAACAGCAGCATGGGGATAACAGAAGAAAGAGTCAGTGAACAGAAAGATAGAATAATAGAAATTACACAATCTAAACATCAGAGAAAAGAGAGAAAAACAAAACAAACAAAAATGAACAGAGCCTTAGGGAACCTGTGAGATTACCACAAAAGATCTAATATTCATGTTTTTGGAGTCCTAGAAGGAGAGGAGAAAGAGGGCAAGTTGAAAAATACTCAAAGAAATAATGGCTGAAAACTTTCCAAATTTGGAAAAAGACATAAACCTACAGTTTCAAGAAAGTAAGCAAATCCCAAACAGGATAAACCCATAGAAATCCACACCAAGACACAAGTCAAATTTCTGAAATCTCATGACAAAGAAACAATCCTGAAAGCAAGCAGGGAGAAGCAACAGCATACCTAAAGGAAGAATGCAATTTGAATGACTGTATATTTCTCATCAAAAACCGTGGAGGCCAGAAGGAAGTGGCATAATCATTTTCAAGTGCTGAAATGAAAGAACTATTAACCCAGAATCCTATACTAAAAATATTCATCAGAAATGAAGGGGAAATCAAGATGTTCTCAGATGAAATGAAAACTAAGAGAATTTGTTGCCAGCAGACCTACCCTAAAAGTATAGCTAAAGGAAATTCTCTTAGAGAAAAAAATATTAAAAGAATGAATCTTGGAACATCAGGAAAGACGAACAGAATGAGTAAAAACATTTTTCTTCTCCTCTTGAATTTTCTAAGTGTGACAGTTGAAGCAAAAATATAACACTGTCTGGGCTTCCCTGGTGGTGCAGTGGTTGGGAGTCTGCCTGCCGATGCAGGGGACACGGGTTCTTGCCCCGGTCTGGGAAGATCCCACATGCAGCAGAGTGGCTAAGCCCATGAGCCATGGCCGCTGAGCCTGCACGTTCAGAGCCTGTGCTCCACAATGGGAGAGGCCACAACAGTGAGAGGCCCGTGTACCGCAAAAAAAAAAAAAAAAAAAAAAGCTATAGGAAAAATATAACACTGTCTGATGTGGTTTTAAATGTATGTAGAGGAAATAGTTAAGATAATTATAAGTGGAGGAGGGTAAAGGGACCTAGCAGGAGGTTAGGTTTCTGTATGTCATCAAACTGGTAAAATGACAACATCAGTAAACTGTGATAAATTATGTATGTATGATGTAATACCCAGAACAACCACTAAAAAAGCTATACAAAGTGATATACTGAAAAGCACTAGAGATATATCAAAATGGAATTCCAAAAAAAGTTCAAGTAACCCACAGGAAGGCAGGAAAAGCAAAACAGAGAAATAAAAAATAGGACAAACAGAATTAAAATTAAAAGTACATGCTTAAGCCCTAACATAAGTAATTACATTAAATATAAATGTAAATGGTCTAAATACACCAACTAAAAGACAGAGATTGTTAGAGTGTATTTAAGAAAAACTATGATCCAACTATGAGCTGCGAGGACTTCCCTGGCAGTCCAGTGGTTAAGACTTTGCCATCCAATGCAGGGGGTGTGGGTTCGATCCCTGGTTGGGGAGGTAAGATCCCACATGCCTTGCAGCCAAAAAACCAAAACATAAAAAGAGAAGCAATATGTAACAAATTCAATAAAGACTTTAAAAATGGTCCATATCAAAACAAAGAAACAGAAAAACACAACTATAAGCTGCCTGCAAAAACTCACTTAAAATATATGAGTGTAGTTAGATTGAAAGCAAAAAGATGGAGAAAGATGTATCCTGTAAACATTGATAAAAACAGAGCACTAGGGGGCTTCCCTGGTGGCACAGTGTTTGAGAGTCCGCCTGCCAAAGCAGGGGACACGGGTTCGTGCCCTGGTCCGGGAAGATCCCACATGCCACAGAGCGGATAGGCCCATGAGCCATGGCCGCTAGGCGTGTGCATCCGGAGCCTGTGCTCCACAATGGGAGAGGCCACATCAGTGCGAGGCCCTCATACCACACACACAAAAAAAAGAGCACTAGTGTCTATCCTGTGGCTAAGACTCCACATTCCCAATGCAGGGAGCCCAGGTTCCATCCCTGGTCAGGGAACTAGATCCCACATGCCACAACTCAGAATTCGCATGCTGCAACTAAAGATTCCGCATGCCACAACTAAAGATCCTGTGTGCCACAACTAAGACCCAGTGTAGCCAAATAAAAAAATAAAAGCACTAACTATATTAATATTAGATAAAGTTGCAAAGAAAATTATCAGGAACACAGAGAGACATTATATAATGATAAAAGGGTTTATCCACCAACAAAAGATAAATATCCTGAATGTATTCTCTGAAGGCTAGAGCTTAAAAATATGTGAAGCAAAAACTAAAAAAGCTGAAAAGGAGAAATAAACAAATCCACATTTACTATTGTAAAGGGGTAATGTAAGGAAGATCTTTATAATGACGGAATATTTCTGTATTTTGATTGCGGTGATGATAACACTAATCTACATCTGTGATAAAATGACATAGAAGTGTACACACACAGTCCATCAATGTCAACTTCTTGGTTTTGATATTGCACTATAATGAAGTACGAAGTAACTGTGGGGGCAACTGGGTGAAGAGCACCACAGACTTCTCTGTACTATCTGTAACTTCCTGTGAATCTGTAATTATTTCAAAATAAAAAGGTTTTTTTTAAAAAGCCTCCAAGTAGTAAATTCCAGTTTCTCAGTCTCACCACCCCATGCCCCCAGCTCCAAGCCAGAGGTGCACATCCTTGCCCTATTGCCCTGCACAGCACAAGCTGTTATATGGTGTGTTTCAGTTAAGGCACCCTGTGAAGCTTCATTAGCTGATTCAGTATGGAAAAGTGGCATCAAGCAAAAACATGGGAACATGAGAAGAGGGACTTCTAGAGCATAGGAGGCTTCAGAAACCAAAGCCACAGTGTAACAGGCAGGACCATGGAGGGAAGTGGAGGCCCCCGGGTAAAATGCAGATGCTGGTTAAGGCTACACTTGGCAGTGGAGAGAATGCCTGTGAGAACATCTTGCAGACTATGATGGGCATGGACAATGTCCCCAACCTGCATCTGGGGAGGCTCCAACACCACCAACAACTCATTTGCATGCTCTTATCTGATTCTGACATCACCTGGCTGATGATTGTCCAGGTGAGAATTCTCTGCCCTTGCTCAGGATCTGGAGCTTAGCCTTCCAGCTGAGAAGTTGGGTTTGTTCAGATGATGGGCATCAGTCCACAGGTCTTGCTTTAGTTAAAGCTACAAAAGAGGCTGACTGCTACATTTCCTCAGGACTTTCCCACCTGATTTTCTCTCTGCAGGAAGGTCTTTCCTTTCCTTATCCCCCTAGTAACTAAGCCTCTGGCATCAGGCCTCCTCTGTCTATCTGGCATTCTTAATGTAAATGAGAACCCAATTGAAACTGGCTTAGTCAGAAAAGGGCTTTCTTTCAGCCCACTTAACTGAAATCCCCAGTGTCCAAGAGACAATGTTGAGAATCTGTCCTTCTCCAACTCATAGCTCTGATTTCTTCACATTCTCCCTTGCCGTGTGTTGGACCTTGGCAGTTCCAGGCTTACATTCAATGAGATTTACATTCTGGTGGAAAATGAGAGAGCCTCTTTTCTAATAGTCCCTGGTGAGCTCCAGGGCTAACCCTCATTGGTTGCACTGGGTCCTGTGCCAATCATTGAGACCCTGGGAGGTCAGGCTTGGGTCATATGCTAACCTGGGTGGCGGGGGTTGCTGCAGCTCCATGTGTTGCGAAAGGAAACCTGGGGTGTGGCTTCCATAAGGAAAGGGGCTGGTGGGATGGACAAATCAACTGTCATGAACAGCCTTTCTGATCCCCAGGCATAGTTGTTGAATCTCTCGACAGTGCTCCAACAGGACTTGTTCTTACACATCTGGTAGCACTCAACACCCCATTAGGTAACAAAAAATTTACATCTCACTCTCTCCTTCCAGACAGTAAACTTTTAAAGTCCTAGGCTATGAATAATTAAAACAAAATGGAGGGACTTCCCTGATGGTTCTAAGGTTAAGAATCCGCCTGCCAATGCAGGGGAAATGAGTTTGAGCCTTGGTCTGGGAAGATCCCACATACCGCAGAGCAACTAAGCCCGTGTGCCACAACTACTGAGCCCACCGCATGCCACAACTACTGAAGACCGCACCCCTAGAGCCCGTGCTCCACAACAAGAGAAGCCACCAAAATGAGAATCCCATGCACCACAACGAAGAGTAGCCCCCGCTCACCACAACTAGAGAAAGCCCACGTGCAGCAATGGAGAACCAACGCAGCCAAAAATAAAAAAATAAAATAAATAAATTTATTTTTAATAAAATGGAAAAACAACAGCAACAATAGCAAACATTTATTGACTGTTCACTATGTGCCGGACCCTGTGCTGGGTATTTTAAATCATGTTAACTCATTTTGAACTGTGAGCTAGATACTATTATTATCCGCATTTTACAGATGAGGAGCCTGAAGTTTGCAATATTAAGTGACTATCCAAAGGGTTCATTGATGAGAGAGTGAGGATTCAAAATGGAATCTTTTCAAAAGAATGAAGTTACATATAAACAAGACTATAGTTTGCAGCACTATTTGCAAAGCCAAAGATGGGGAATCCCCCAAGACTTCATCCAAAGGGAACTGACTGGACAAACTATGGCACATTTGCACAGTGGTGTAGTGTGGAACTGTGAGAGGAAACGAGGAGGATCTGTATCAACGTGAAGTTACGGTCAGGATATATTGCTAACTGACCAGGAAAAGATCAGGTACAGAACCATTTATATAGTATGCTGCCTTTTATATAAGCAAAGGGAGGGAAATAGGAATATATACACACACACACATAAACATATACATATATATACACCTATAGTTATCTAGGTGTGCGTATGTGTATATATATATATATATTTGCTTATATTTTGAAATAGAAACAACAGAAGAACAAATGACAGGTTTACAAACCAAGCAATGTGCCTTGTTTCATAAGTTGGCTTTGGAACAATGTAAACATTTTACATAACTAAGAACCAGAATGAAACCAAAAAAGAGTGAAAGCCATCTCTTAACATCAAAAACAAACTGAGACAAATGGTCCTGTATGCAAAATGGTTGGCATAACCTCACAGAGAATTGTTTCAAGTGACTTTGAAACACATTAATTTGTGCATTCCAAGTGGGACAGAGACAGAAAGAATCACACACACACCAAACCTGAACCGCATTCCATAGTCTTGCTGTTGGTAATAAAAATGGTATTGTTTTGGCCTTCCCTGGTGGTGCAGTGGTTGAGAGTCCGTCTGCCGATGCAGGGGACACGGGTTCATGCTGCGGTCTGGGAAGATGCCACATGCCACCGAGCAGCTAGACACGTGAGCCATGGCGGTTGAGCCTGCGTGTCCAGAGCCAGTGCTCTGCAATGGGAGAGGCCACAACAGTGAGAGGCCCACGTACCGCAAAAAAAAAAAAAAATTTCCTGCAGTACTGGACTGCCAGCCTGTGTCTTCTCCATTCTGCTCTGCTCAGCTAATAGGCGCATCAAAGGACCTACCATATCACATGGTAGCTCAATTTTTACCCTTAAACGCACCTCCATTATGTTCTCACTACTGGCTGTTACCAGTTTACATCCCCCCAGCAGCTAGAGGGTACACAGTTCTCTGAAACCCCTTCAGCATTTATTCTTTGTAGACTTTTTGCTGAAGAACATTCTGACGGCTGTGAGGTGAACGTTTCTGTAATTGGATTTGCATGGCTTTATTAATTGCTGATGTTGCACATTTTTCTATTCCCTTTTATTTTAAGAAAAAGAAAGAAAAGACAAAATGTGCGCAAGATATGCCTCTAGAAATGGTCTTCTTGAAATGTTGACGTCTTTTGAATTTTCTGGTCGATTTACCACCCCCGGATTTTTTTTTTTTTTTTTGATGGCAGGTGTCATTTACAGGCCTGCCATTATTTTGAATATTAAGTGACCATTACCGCTGTTGTGTGAAACGACCAGAACGCGGCAGCACTTCTCCTTACCAAATCTGCTTACTAGGGCAACAGAGCCACAATGGAAGTTGTGTTGTAGGTTGTAAATTAGAACGGAATGTGCCAAGAAAAGCCCCTTAAGATTATGTCTCATTACTTCTTGTTCGTTTTTTAAATTTAATTTTTATTCTTTATCACAGCAAATTAGATTACAATGTTTTGTTTATTGTAGGCATGCAAGATGTGTTTCTTTTACACATGTACATATACCTATTCTTTTTCAGATCCTTTTCCCATGTAGGTTAGGACACGATGTGGTGTAGTCTTCCCTTGGTATGCCGTAGGTTTTTGGTGATTATATATTTCACATGTGTTTGTATATCTCTGTTAACCGCAATATCGTAATGTATCCAGTCCTCACAGCTTTCCATTTGGTGAACCATAAGTTGGTTTAATGAATCTGTGATTGCCTTTCTCACTGGAAATATCTTCATTGGTATCAAGTTTTAGGTAACACCCATAAGTGATATGATAGGATATGTGTCTTTCGCTTTCTCACTTACTACCACTGGCAATGATTACATCTAGAAACCCCTATGGTCCTGCAAATGGCATTGTTTCACTTTTCTCCTTGGCTAATATTCCATCTGTACACATACCAGTTCTTCTGTGTCCACTCATCTCTTGATGGACGTTTCGGTTGCTTCCATGTGTTGGCTATTGTAATACTTCTACAGTGCAGATTTGCCTTCCTGTGTCTTTCCAATTCTTTCTTCTTAGGATATAGCCCAGGACGTGGGCCTGCTGGATCATATAGTAGCTCAAGGTTTACCTTTTAAAGGCACCTCCATTCTGTTCCCATTAGTGGCTCTTAGCATGTTACGTCCCACTTCCAATTGAGGGTATGCATTTCTCCAAAACCTCTTCAGCATTGATCACATGTACTTTTGTTTGCTGAAGGTTATTCTGAGTGGTGTGAGCTGATACTTCTTTGTGGTTGGGTTTGCATGTGTCTCATACTCCCTTGAAATTGAGCTTTCAGGCATGTCCTTTTAGATTTCAAACTGTTATTACAGCTGACTTCTTCAAATTGTTTTCTTGAAGTATGTGCCACATTTTGCAATGTTTTGGCCTTTACCTGCATCAAGACATTTTTAAGGGCACGTTTCATTTGCAGCCCTGCAGTACTTGTGCATATGAAGTGCCCATTAGCACAGATTTCAAAGCTGCTATTGCAGGTATCGGCCAGAGGACGGCAGCATTTCTACGTTCCCCACTCTGGCACCTAGGGAAATAGATCTTCCTGCCAGTGGTGCTCCTCAGTTATAAATTAGAGTGCAATGTGCCCTGATATACACCCAAAAGCTTACGTCTCCTTACTTATGTTTGTTTTTTAAATTTAATTCATAGGTTTTAGTGGAGCAATATTCCATTCTGTACATGGACCACTTCTTCTCTGTGTATTCCTCTGTTGATAGACATTTTCATTGCTTCTAAGTGTTGCCTATAGTAAATATTGCTGGAGTGCAGTGTTGCCACCCTGTGACTTTTGATTCCCATTTTCTCAGGTGATAGGCCCACCAGGGGATATGATGCATTGATTGGTAGCTGAATGTTTACCTTTTCAAAGCACCTGCATTGTGTGTTCATTAGCGGCTCTTTCCACGTCCCAATTAACACCGAGGGTGCACGTTTTCCCACAACCTCTTCAGCATTTATTGTTTGCAGATTGTTTGCTCATGGCCATTCTGACTGGTGTGATCTGATAGGTTTTTGTAATGTGGGTTTGCATGTCTTTAATAATTCGTAATATTCAGCATTTTCCCACACCTTTCACTTTTATTTAGATAAAAAAGTGTGAGTAAAGTATACCTCTTGAAATTGTCTTCTTGGAAAGTTCCCCTCTTTTGAATTTTGTATTCGTTTTTCGACCCCAGGAGTTTTTTTTGAGAGCAGGTTTCATTTACATGCCTGCAGTGATTGTGAATATTTAGTGACCATTAGCACTGGGTTTAAAGCGGGTATTGTTGGAAATGGCCACAAGGCGGCAGCATTTCTCCATTCCCAAATCTGGTTACTAGGACAGCAGAGCCTTTCTGGAAGTCCTGTTACTAGGTTGTAAATTAGAATGGAATGTGCCAGGAAAAAGCGCCCGAAGTTTATGTCTCATTATTTCTTGTTCGTTGTTTTAATTGTTTTAACCAGGGTAATGATTAGAGTACAGTTTGTCCTAGGTGTACACAAACTGGTTCATTCGTACATCATATATATCTATTCATGTACAGATGCTTTTCCCGTGTAAAGGATTCCAGAGTGTTCTGCACACCTCCCTTGCTATGTGCTCGGGCTTTCTGATATATGTGCTTAATCTGCATTTGTATAGGTATGGTAAACCTAATCTTAATTTATCCATTGCCACCACCTTTCCTTTTAGATACGCATAGTTTGTTTTTGAAGTCTGTGTGTGTCTTTCTCTGTGGAAATATGTCCATTTTTGTCAGTTGTTAGGTAACACCTGTAAGTGATATCATAGGATATACGTCTTTTGCTTTCCAACTTACCTCATGTTCTGTGATTACCTCTAGGCTCATCTGTGGTACGTCAAAGAGCAGTGTTCCATTGTTTCCCATGGCTAATATTCCATTGTGTACGTGGACCACTTCTTCTTTATCCATTCATCTGTTGATGGGCATTTAGGTTGCTTCCATGTCTTGGCTATTGTGAATAAGGCTGCAGTGCAGCTTTGGCAGCGTCTGTCTTCTGGATTCTGGTCTTCTCAGGTGAGAGGCACAGCGGTGGGCCTGCTGCATCGAACGGTACCTCAGTTTTTACTTTTAAACGCAGCTCCTTTCTGCTCTCATTATTGGCTGTTACCACTTTACATCTCACCAGCAGCTAGAGGGTACACAGTTCTCAAAAACCACTTCAGCATTTTTTATTTGTAGGCTTTTTGTTGATGGTCAGTCGACCTGTGTGAGTTGAAACCTTTTTGCAGATTAGATTTGCCTGAGTCTAATAATTCCTGAGGTTGAGCTTTTACCCATTTTCCTGTTTTCTTTCAAAAAGAGAGTCAGTCAAACTTACCTCTTCATAGTATCTTCTTGAAAATTTGGCCAGTTTTGAATTTTCTTGTCCATTCCCTACCTCAGCTCAATTGTTTAGGGCAGGTGTCCTTTACAGCCCTGAGTCCTTGGGAATGTTAAGAGACCATTAGCTGTGAGCTTAAAGCCGCTCTTGCGGGAAACGGCCACAAGGCGGCAGCATTTCTACATTTCCAACTCCGTTATTGGGCAGCAGAGCCTTCCTGGAAATCGTGTTAGTAGGCTGCAAATTAGAGTGGAAAGTGCCAGGGCACATCCCCAAGAGCTTATATCTCCTTAATTCTTGTTTGTTTTTTAAATTTAATTTTTATTAATGATCAGAGCAAATTTGATAAAACTATTTTGTTTCTCCTAGGTGTACAGAATCTGGTTCATTATATCAATGTATCTCTCTATTTATCTTTGGATCCTTTACCGTGTAGGTTATTAAAGAGCGTTGAGTAGACCTGTCTTGGTATTCCATAGGTATTTTGTGATTCTGTATTTCATATGTATTAGTACATGTCTGTTAACCCCCATATCGTAATTCATACATTCCTTACACTTTTCCATTTAGTTAAATGTAAATTTTTTCTCTTAATCCATGCTTTTCCTTCTCTTGGAAATAAGTTCATGAGTATCAATTTTTAGGTAACACCTATAAGTGATGGCATAGGATATCTGTCTTTCACTTTCTTTCTTACTTCAAGTTGGGTGATTATCTCTAGGTCCTTGTATGGTGGTGCAAACGGCACTGTTTCGCTGTTTTCCATGGCTAGTATTCCATTGTTTACATGGACCACTTCCTCTTTGTGCATTTTTCTGTTGATGGACATTTTGGTTTCTTCCAAGTCTTGGCTATGTTAAATGTTCCTGCAGGGCTTCCCTGGTGGTGCAGTGGTTAAGAGTCCGCCTGCCAATGCAGGGGACATGGGTTTGTGCCGCCGAGTGGCTACATGCATGAGCCATGGCCGTTGAGCCTGCGTGTCCCAAGACAGTGCTCCACAACGGGAGAGCCCACAACAGTGAGAGGCCCACTTACCGCAAAAAAAAAAAAGTTCCTGCAGTGCAGGATTGCCAGCCCGTGTCTTCTCCATTCTGCACTGCTCAGCTGATAGGCGCATCAAAGGACCTACCAGATCACATAGTAGCTCAAATTTACCCTTAAACACACCTCCATTGTGTTCTCACTACTGGCTGTTACCACTTTACATCCCCCCAGCAGCTAGAGGGTACACAGTTCTCTGAAACACCTTCAGCATTTATTCTTTGTAGACTTTTTGCTGAAGAACATTCTGACGGCTGTGAGGTGAACGTTTCTGTAATTGGATTTGCACGGCTTAATTAATTGCTGATGTTGCGCATTTTTCTATTCCCTTTTATTTTAAAGGAAAAATAAAAGAAAAGACAAAATGTGCATAAGATATGCCTCTTGAAATGGTCTTCTTGAAATGTTGACGTCTTTTGAATTTTCTGGTCGATTTACCACCCCCGGATTTTTTTTTTTTTTTTTTTGATGGCAGGTGTCATTTACAGGCCTGCCATTATTTTGAATATTAAGTGACCATTACCGCTGTTGTGTGAAACGACCAGAAGGCGGCAGCACTTCTCCTTACCAAACCTGCTTACTAGGGCAACAGAGCCACAATGGAAGTTGTGTTGTAGGTTGTAAATTAGAACGGAATGTGCCAAGAAAATCCCCTTAAGATTATGTCTCATTATTTCTTGTTTGTTTTTTAAATTTAATTTTTATTCTTTATCACAGCAAATTAGAGTACAATGTTTTGTTTGTTGTAGGCGTGAAAGATGTGGTTCTTTTACACATATACATATATCTATTCTTCTTCAGATCCTTTTCCCATGTAGGTTAGGACACGACGTTGTGTAGTCTTCCCTTGGTATGCGGTAGGTTTTTGGTGATTATATATTTCACAGGTGTTTGTATATCTCTGATAACCCCAATATCGTAATGTATCCAGTCCTCACAGCTTTCCATTTGGTGAACCATAAGTTGGTTTAATGAATCTGTGATTGCCTTTCTCTCTGGAAATATCTTCATTGGTATCAAGTTTTAGGTAACACCCATAAGTGATAAGTGATATGATAGGATATGTGTCTTTCGCTTTCTCACTTACTACAAGTTCCAATGATTACCTCTAGACTCCTCTATGGTCCTGCAAATGGCATTGTTTCATTTTTTGCCTTGGCTAATATTCCATCTGTACACGTACCAGTTCTTCTGTGTCCACTCATCTCTTGATGGACGTTTCGGTTGCTTCCATGTGTTGGCTATTGTAATACTTCTACAGTGCAGATTTGCCTTCCTGTGTCTTTCCAATTCTGTCTTCTTAGGATTTAGCCCGGGAAGTGGGCCTGCTGGATCATATAGTAGCTCAAGGTGGACCTTTTAAAGGCACCTCCATTCTGTTCCCATTAGTGGCTCTTAGCAGCTTATGTCCCACTTCCAATTGAGGGTATGCATTTCTCCAAAACCTCTTCAGCATTGATCACTTGTACTTTTTTTTTTTTGCTGATGGTTATTCTGAGTGGTGTAAGCTGTTACTTCTTTGTGGTTGGGTTTGCATGTGTCTCATACTCCCTTGAAATTGAGCTTTCAGGCATGTCCTTTTAGTTTTCAAACTGTTATTACAGCTGACTTCTTCAAATTGTTTTCTTGAAGTATGTGCCACATTTTGCAATGTTTTGGCCTTTACCTGCATCAAGACATTTCTAGGGGCAGGTTTCATTTGCAGCCCTGCAGTACTTGTGCATATGAAGTGCCCATTAAGACAGATTTCAAAGCTGCTGTTGCAGGTATCGGCCAGAGGACGGCAGCATTTCTACGTTCCCCACTCTGGCACCTAGGGAAATAGATCTTCCTGCCAGTGGTGCTCCTCAGTCATAAATTAGAGTGCAATGTGCCCTGATATACCCCCAAAAGCTTACGTCTCCTTACTTATGTTTGTTTTTTAAATTTAATTCATAGTTTTTAGTGGAGCAATATGCCATTCTGTACATGGACCACTTCTTCTCTCTGCATTCATCTGTTGATGGACATTTTCGTTGCTTCTAAGTGTTGCCTCTGGTAAATATTGCTGCAGTGCAGTGTTGCCAGCTGTGACTTTTGATTCTCATTTTCTCAGGTGATAGGCCCAACAGTGGGTATGATTCATTGACTGGTAGCTCAGTGTTTACCTTTTCAAAGCACCTGCATTGTGTGTTCATTAGCGGCTCTTACCACATCCCAATTAACACCGAGGGTGTGCGTTTTCCCACAACCCCTTCAGCATTTATTGTTTGAAGAATGTTTGCTCATGGTCATTCTGACTGGTGTGAGCTGATAGGCTTTTGTAATTTGGATTTGCATGTCTTTAATAATTCCTAATATTCATCAGTTCCCCACACGTTTCTCTTTTATTTAGAGAAAAAATAGTGTAAGTACAATATACCTCTTGAAACTGTGTTTTTGGAAGGTTGCCCTCTTTTGAATTTTGTGGTCGTTTTTCGACCCCAGGATTTTTTTTGAGAGCAGGTTTCATTTACATGCCTGCAGTGATTGTGAATATTTAGTGACCATTAGCACTGGGTTTAAAGCGGGTATTGTGGGAAACGGCCACAAGGCGGCAGCATTTCTCCATTCCCAAATCTGGTTACTAGGACAGCAGAGCCTTTCTGGAAGTCCTGTTACTAGGTTGTAAATTAGAATGGAATGTGCCAGGAAAATGCCCCTGAAGTTTATGTCTCATTACTTCTTGTTCGTTGTTTTAATTGTTTTAACCAGGGTAATGATTAGAGTACAGTTTGTCCTAGGTGTACACAAACTGGTTCATTCGTACATCATATATATCTATTCATGTACAGATGCTTTTCCCGTGTAAGGGATTCCAGAGTGTTCTGCACACCTCCCTTGCTATGTGCTCGGGCTTTCTGATATATGTGCTTAATCTGCATTTGTATAGGTATGGTAAACCTAATCTTAATTTATCCATTGCCACCACCTTTCCTTTTAGATACGCATAGTTTGTTTTTGAAGTCTGTGTGTGTCTTTCTCTGTGGAAATATGTCCATTTTTGTCAGTTGTTAGGTAACACCTGTAAGTGATATCATAGGATATACGTCTTTGCTTTTCAACTTAGCTCATGTTCTGTGATTACCTCTAGGCTCATCTGTGGTACGTCAAAGAGCAGTGTTCCATTGTTTCCCATGGCTAATATTCCATTGTGTACGTGGACCACTTCTTCTTTATCCATTCATCTGTTGATGGGCATTTAGGTTGCTTCCATGTCTTGGCTATTGTGAATAAGGCTGCAGTGCAGCTTTGGCAGCGTCTGTCTTCTGGATTCTGGTCTTCTCAGGTGAGAGGCACAGCGGTGGGCCTGCTGCATCGAACGGTACCTCAGTTTTTACTTTTAAACGCAGCTCCTTTCTGCTCTCATTATTGGCTGTTACCACTTTACATCTCACCAGCAGCTAGAGGGTACACAGTTCTCAAAAACCACTTCAGCATTTTTTATTTGTAGGCTTTTTGTTGATGGTCAGTCGACCTGTGTGAGTTGAAACCTTTTTGCAGATTAGATTTGCCTGAGTCTAATAATTCCTGAGGTTGAGCTTTTACCCATTTTCCTGTTTTCTTTCAAAAAGAGAGTCAGTCAAACTTACCTCTTCATAGTATCTTCTTGAAAATTTGGCCAGTTTTGAATTTTCTTGTCCATTCCCTACCTCAGCTCAATTGTTTAGGGCAGGTGTCCTTTACAGCCCTGAGTCCTTGGGAATGTTAAGAGACCATTAGCTGTGAGCTTAAAGCCGCTCTTGCGGGAAACGGCCACAAGGCGGCAGCATTTCTACATTTCCAACTCCGTTATTGGGCAGCAGAGCCTTCCTGGAAATCGTGTTAGTAGGCTGCAAATTAGAGTGGAAAGTGCCAGGGCACATCCCCAAGATCTTATATCCCCTCTCTGAAGTGGAAAAGAAATCTCAGCAGTGTGGTGTTAGCAGAAATAGGAAAGGCCTCTGTCTTGCTCAGACTGGCTGTGGTGTGAGGTTATATTCTGTTTAATTCTACCAGAACCTCAAGTCTTTAATCCTCCTATTTATGGGGTCCACCTTCAACTCCATCTTCACTGGCTCCCTGCATTACTTCAACCACCTAAGGGGAATAAAGGGGAAATAAGAACAGGGGTTTACTCTAGTGTCCAGGGCGAATCAGCCTCTCTTGTGGTTTCCTGCATGTGAGAGTCACACATGACATAAAGTGGTCATAAATTAAAGCTCAGCCTCATGCAGGGCTTCTAGTGCCCTCTCCCCATACAAGCAAAGCAGTGCCAGGCTGGCAGAGTCCCCCCTGGGAGCAGCCAGGAAATCAGGATTGTGTCTGGTAATTCACCCTCCATAGCCTGATTTAGCAGAGGCCAGGCCTGTGCCAGGAGCCTCTTCTCTGCAGCTGGGGCTCCCTAAAGACACCACCCCCACTTCACAACAGGCAACTTCCATCTAGCACTAGTTAGCCAACAGGAACAGCTCTTTGTGAACCCATTAAAACCATTTGGACACAAACCATCTAGAGAGGTTGGATAGGGAGTGTGGGAGGGGGGGAGATGCAAGACGGAAGAAATATGGGAACATATGCATATGTATAACTGATTCACTTTGTTATAAAGCAGAAAATAACACATCATTATAAAGCAATTATACTCCAATAAAGATGTTTAAAAAAATAAAAATATAAAATAAATTTGAAGCCTCCATTTTAGTATACTTTGTAACTGCTTGGGCTGTGTCTATATGAACTGTGTACTATATGCTTCTGTTATAGTCCTTACAATGTTTTATTGTCTTATTTTCTGTAACAATTTTCCATGGATTCTTTGGGCTTAAGGTATATTAGAAGGGAGACTGCAATTCTTGGACTTCCCTGCTAATGCAGTGGTTTAGAAATCGCCTACCAGTGGAGGGGAATTATTCCTGGTTCGACACCCAGTATGGGAAGATCCCACTTGCCATGGAGCAACTATGACAGTAGCCCACAACTACTGAGCCTGTGCTCCACAACTACTGAAGCCCATGCACCTTGAACCCATGCGCCATTTATTTTTTGGAGAATAAAACCGCCTCTGAGTGATCAAAATTTAGACCAGCTAGTCAAAATGCTTTATCACCTTTTCTTCTAAAACACTGATCAATTGAACAAGTTTTACTAACGATAACAGTGTAATTGTATTCTGGAGTTCATATCGGCAATATGGTTTATGTCCTTGATGCTGGATCATGACATTTCAATGGTATAACTGCTATTAACTGTCTGTTCAACGATTAAAGTCTCACGTGGTCTGAGTTCAGACTGGAGTCATCCTGGTTGCTTTCTGTCTATTGCAGATTTCTTCCAGTGTGAAATGACAAGGGCAATACGGCTTACTTTACAAAATGTCTTCAAACTAAATGATGATATAATCTACATTCAATTAATTTATACATACCCTAATGTAGAGCAGGGTTTGTTACTGTGGCAGAGCCCAGTAATTATGTAAAACTGAAACCTTAATCTGCACTGGTTCAAGTTCTCTTCCTAATAATATGTTTATAATCAACATTCTTTCACAAATGACCCAATTTAATTCACCATAGCATTCCTCACATTAACTAAATGGAAAATCCTAGGCTATATACAAATCCAGAAAGGGCCAGAAATCATCAGCCCCCATGGATGATTACAACCCATTTCTGAGTCATTCAAATTACTTATTAAAGAACCACTATGTCCATCAACATCATCAATTTATATATTATTGCCCCAATGCTAGCCTTAACCCTGGCTCTCACAACATGAATTCCTCTTCCCATATCTTATCCACTAATTAATATAAATGTAGGCATATTATTTATATTAGCCATATCACACCTAGCCATTTATTCCATCCTCAGATCTGGATGAGCTTCAGATTCAAAATACTCACTCACTGGAACTCTAGGGACAGTAGCACACACAATCTCATATGAAGTAATGTAGCAGTTATTCTATTCTCAGTCCTACTGATAAATGGATCATTTACACTTTCAACAGTAATTATTACACGAAAACACCTATGACTAATTGTCTCCTGACCCCTACCCAGAATTTGATTATCTCCACAGTAGCAGAAATCCAATGAAGCCCCTCTTGATTTAACAGAAGTAGAATCAAAACCTGTATATGTCTCCAATGTAGAAAATGTAGCAGTCCCATTCACCCCATCCTTCCTAGAGAATATGTCAATTTCCTTATAATAAACGTTTCCACAACAATCTATTTTTAGGAGCATTCGACAATCCCTAGGTGCCAGAATTATAGATTCTTTCATCTTGTGAATATAGTTTTTTTTAAAAAATAATTTCTATAGTTTTACTACCTTTAAACAAAATGTACTCCATTGCTGTGGGATATTCCTTCATAAGAGCGTGCATGGTTCATTTCTGCATCCGCTTGTGATGGCCTTCAGGTTCTTTCAGGTTTGGCTCCATGGCTGCAGAGTCCATGTTCGTGTGTCCTGGTTCAGGGCTGGGGGGGGTTGTGTTCAGCTGGGAGGAAAACTGTGGGTCTGTGTGCACGGACTTCGCTCTCTGAAGCCTGATTGTTTCAGAAGTGGTTCCACCCCCCACTGCACACCAGGCTTTCCATTGCTCCACATCCTGCTGATACTTGATACTGTGTCTTCATGTCTGCCATTCTGATAGGTGTGTGCACAATAATTTTCTTATGGTTTTAATCCCTCGGTTGTTAGTGAAGTTGTGCATCTTGTGGTATTCATGGACTGCTTCCTGTTGTTTTTTAAAAAGTTTTAAAAATTGTGGTCAAATACACAAAACATAAACTTTACTATCTTAACTGTTTTTAAGTGCACATTTCAGGGTCAAGAAGTAATTCGCACTGTTGTGCAAACCTGACTGCCATTGTCCTCCAGAAGTTTTTCATCTTGCAAAATTGAAACAGTCCCCATTAAACACTCAGTCCGCATTGTCCCTCGCTCAGCCCCTGGCACTCAACATCCTACATTCTGTCTCTATGTTTCCGACTGCTCTAGGGGCCTTGTATGAGTGGATCAAGCACTGTTTGTTTTTTTGTGTCTAGCTTACATCACTGAGCATAATGCCCACAAGGTTCATTCCTGCTGCAGCCTGTGTCAGAATTGCCTCCCCTTTTAGGCTGAATAACATTCCCTTGTATTGATGGACCATGTTTTTCTTCTCCATTCATCCATTAGTGGACACATGTAATATCTACATTCATTTCTCCTGTCATAATATTTGTGGAATAACATCAGAAAGTCCTATGAATCCAAAGTCATTTGTCTTTAACTTTTTTGTTAAACTTTTTATTGTGAAAAACATCAAAGCTAAGAAAAGGGAAAAATACATGTCAGCTTCACTTCTGTTCAGGACTTAATGCTTTACGGATTCCCTTTATGGATTCACTTTATTCCCTGTGTGTGTGCTATGTACATGCATGTGCATGTGCCTGTTTGCATACATATGCTGTGCATGTGCATAGGTATGTGCACTTGCACACATTAGTGTGCACTTGCTCACATTAGTGTGTGCATGGGCATATGCGTGCATGTGTGTTCATATGCTAGTGTGTGAATATATTTGAATTCGTGCTGTGCACCTGCATATGTTTGTGTGTGTGCTGTGCCCGCCCCTGCGCACAACTGTGGGTTTTCTGGAACCACTTGCAGATATATCCACATGCAGCTGCTCTAACAATCCTGTGTAGCCACGTAAAGGTCACAGATCTCAGGGATTTAAATGGATGGAGCAGGATGTCCTGACACAGTCTGTCTTCCAATGACTGTCACGGTCTCAGTAACATCCTTCACACCTTCTTTAAGCCCCATTCAGGGTCCAGTTTAGACCCCCATTACCTTCAGTCACCTGCCCCAGGTCCCCTAAAGCTATAGTGTCACTGTTGGAGAGCCCAGCCAAGGCTGGGGGTGCCCCTCCTGTTGTCCTGGCCTCCAGGCTCTGCACTTGGCTCCTGTGTTCCCATCTCTCAGCCAGGTTCCGAATTGGATGGGGCCACCACCTCTTTCCTCACAGGGTCCCATCACCCAGTCAAGGGGGTTCATTCTCCCAAAGTCAGCTTCAGAAGTGGGGGCGTGACAGTCCCCACTGGGTCTCCTTCATGTGAGACCCTGTGCTGTTGAAAGAGCAGGCGCCCTGCCCTCGGGGATGGGGGCTGGGGGGTGACATGTGGCCCACGATGGGAAAGTGGGTCACCAGGTGGGGCGAGCAAGTGTGCAAGGTGTTCCACGGTGGGTTCGCCTCTCCAACGGCTTCTGTGCCCCTACCTCTCCCCGTGCCTCCCCTCGAAGACAGCGCAGTGCCCAGGACTGGAGCTATGGGAGCCATCAGCCACAGCCCCCTCTACACACACGCACACACACATGCACACGCACACACACACACGCTACAGGGATGCAGGACCTGAGTGCAGGGCTCTCAGCGGCCCTGAGCGCCCTGCCCGGAATCGGCCTGCAGAATGGACAGACCGGATCTCCCGGCACGGACCATGCAGGACTGTCCTGCCTGGGCTTCCAGTGCGGCTGCTTCCTTCTGGAAGCCTGGGAGGCTGGAATCAGGCCACTTCTTGCCTGTCCTGGCAACAGACTGGGCTGCACTCTCATAAGTTCGTGGCTCACCTGTGGATCCTGACCATCAGGTGGCCAGAGATATTGGTAACATTTCTGTTTTGCCTGTTGAAATGTTTAATGACAAAGATTTTGTTCACTTTCCTGATGTGGGTGTCCAAAGATGAGAGACCCATGTGTGTGACCTGTACCTCCTATGAGATCAGCCCTAAGATAGTTTAAACATGATCAAGTGCTATCTACATGGTAGATTTAGACCTCTGCATGTCCTGTCTACTGATGATGTTTAGAGTTGACCATGTGTTTTCTACAATAAGAAGATTTAGACCTGACCATGTTCTGTGTACGCTTGGACTATGGGAACCTGGGTAGAAACACGGCCTGGCCTCTGGACTGGGAACCTCCGTGCCTGCATCTGAAGGTCAGTGCTTAGCTGTCTGGGGTCTGGAGCTGAGGTGGGCTTGTCTAAGTAACAGCCTCTCTTCTGAGTGTGGTTACCTGGTCCTTCCAAAGGTCAGTGCTATGGTTGGGGCCTTAGTCTTAATCCCTGCAAAGTTCACCTTCCCTGGGGCTCTTGGAGAATCCGCAGGAGGGCTACCTGGCAATAATTCCAATTCACCAGCACATGCATGGTGCATAGGGAGGCAGGTTTAGCTGGTGAATTGATTGCAGGGCACGCAGATTGGGCAAAAGCCCGATGGGTAACAGCTGAGGCTGCTGCTGAGCTCTCCTTCCAGTCTACCATCCCTACTCAGAAGCCTCCAGAGCTGCCCCTCGGCTTTCAGCCCTGCTGTCCTGTGAGTTATCTCAACAAGCATGTGAGACAAGAAAGGACTGAGCCTGCCGGAACCAAGTAGAGTGTTCAACTCTAGCATTAAAGCTTTAAAAACAGACAAAATCAACAGAATCAAACTGAAACAAGGAGGACTTCTCTGGTACAAGTGTGGGGAGAGGAGACCCACCTGCCAATTTTCCCATCCCAGGAGGCCCCAGGAACACAGCTTGTTTCCACATTAGGGGAGCCACCAGCAGAGCCTGACCAAGGGGACATGTCACCCCAGGTGCAGGGTCTGGGGAGGTGAGGTCACCCTGGAGACTGTGCACGTGTGACCCCAGTTGGGGGAGTCTGGGGAGGGCGGTTCACCCTGGGACTGTGGACATGTGACTCAGGTGGAGGGGTCTGGGTAGGAGGGGTCACCTGTTGAGAGAGAATGTGACTTTAGGTGCAGGCTCTGGGGAGGTGGGGTCACCGTGGTGAGTGTGGACGTGTGACCCCAGGTAAAGGGTGTGGGGACTGTGTGGGTCTCACCACATCTGCATGGGTCAGGATCACATGTACGGGGAGACCCCATATGTGCTCTTTGCCTGCAGTGTGTCTTTTCCCCTATGAGATTTCCAACCTCTGCATTAAGGGTGTTGCCCTGATTAACCTGTGCTACCTTTTCTTCTCTTAATCTTCTCACATTCACGTGAAGTCAGGCATGTTTGAGTGGGTTGCTGCTCTGTGTTCTGGTGAGTGACAATGCTTGGTGGTATCATATTAATATCATATCATATTGTATGTCTTATCTATGGGGGTCACCACTGCCTGGGTCCCCCTGGACAGAGGTCAGGTGAGCACAGACTAGCCCCCCCCTAGAATGGTCTCCCATGTGCCATGTGAGGGTACCATGATGGGCCTTAATGTAGGGTTCTGTGTCTGGGCCTCCGACATTTGTGATGAAGTGCAGTTGAAATGGAATCTCAATTAACAAGACATTATTTTAAGAATTTATTTTAAGTGAAATAAAACTCACATCACATACCCTTTACCATCATCACCATTTTAAGTGCACGTTTCTGAGGCATCAGATATATTCACCTTCTTGTGGAGCCATCACCACCATCCCTAGAACTTTTCATCTTGCAAAACCAAAATTCCACAACCATGAACGTCTCACTCCCCATTCCCTCCCACTGCCCCTGGCACCGATATCCACTTCAGTCCCTGAGTTGTCGACCCCAGGGTGCTCACTGGAGTGGAATCCTGCAGTGTTTGCTGACGGGTCACTTTGGAAGAGGTGACTTTCAGTCTGAAGCTCTGCCTGTTTGCCTCTGAAGACTCTGCATTTAAGAAGAGGGTGTATGAGGAAGGGGGTGTATGAGAGACAAAGGTGTCTGGCGTGCAGATGAGCCAGGACCTGACCAGCTGCCTTTTGGGTCCTCTGGATCCATCTCTTGGTCTGTGCCTCATCAGCATCATCACTGACCCCGCTGGCACCCCTGGGGTGTTTTTGTCTGAGTGAGACTCCCCTGGTGCCCCTGCTCTCCTCCCCTCCTCCTGCTGGTTGGGGAGGAAACTGCTTGCTGTGTGGTCTCTACTCCTGAGGCACGAAGGACCCTGCAGCATAGACCTGCAGAGTGTGGGTGTGGTCCCAAGAGCATGGGGCCCACATAGGACACAACATTGGGGCATGACAAGTGCTAGGGCTGCCTCATCACTGACAGGGAATGTTGCCAAGATCCTGCTCGGGAGGGCGTGGTGGGTGGCTTGGGACCCCAGAAGCCCCATTCCAATCCTGGAGCTTGGAGAGTGCATCCCCTTGGGCTCCAGATTCACCCCATATCTCAGCCATATCCCTCTGTCCTGTCTTTGAACTCAGGAAAATGGCCTCTACTGATCATTGTCCACAACATAGGCCTGGCCCTGTCGGTATTAAGATTCTTTAATTTAGGCGTCCTGGGAGAGCAGGTCTTTTTAGGCCTGAGAAGGAACAGCTTAGGAGTGTACAACAATTTCTGTTGAAACTAATATTCAATGACTATCTCTATACTGCTAGGTTGTTGACTTCTATTAATCATTATTCTCCTGGTTTTAGCTCTGATATGGGGATTACAGAGCAGTCAACATTTAAATCTTCATAATCTGTTTATTTGTAGCATCAGTATCATTACTGACCCATAGTTTTTATGGTTTGGGAAGAGTTATTGATTTCATGTATCATGTAAAGGATTCATAATGATGATAGAGCAGCGAAGCTTACAAAAATGGTTGGTAAAATGTTCAAATTTTCTCTACCTGTGCATCTATTGTACATATATGAGTTAGTTTAGTTGACAATATTAGTGAAATAATATAGAGGACTACAGAACTTCTTTTAAAAATCACTATTAATGTGTGTGATGAAAATGTAAAAATTCTTCCATAATCGGTGATGTTGTATCTTGAGAGGCTAGATGAAATTGATATGCCTTCATGATATACACTATTTTAGCCTATAATTTAACTTTGAAAAGTTTACATTTTTTATCTCATTTATTGAGAAAGACATAATTGTTATGCTGTTGGCTACAAACAGCTTGAAAAGGACTTGAGTCCTACCTTATGTTACATTTACATAGGTAGGATCTTCAGATATAGGATATGGTGGAGGGCATCCGTGCAACCAATCTAGGTTAGGAGTAGCAGTTTCCACTGCTGAGACTTCTCGTTTGGACACAAATGTTTTTCACAGTATGAAGATTATTAGCATTACTGCTGCTACTGAGATGAATGAGCCTAAAGGCAACATATTTCATGTTGTGTGTGCCTCAGGGTAACGTAGTAACCTCCCTGAGAGGCCAAGAAAGTGCTGCAGGAAGTCATATTTACTACTACAAATATACCTGTGAAGTGAGTTTTGCTACTGCTGAGTTAACTGTGTAACCTGGGAATAGTGGGAAGCAGTGTAGGAAGCCTCCTATAATAGTGAAGACTGCTCCCATGGACACTAGGTCATGGAAATGTGCTACTACATAGTATGTATCCTGGAGGACAATGTCCGGGGATGAGTTGGCTAAGATGATTCCTGTCAAACCACCTACTGTAAAAAGGAAAATAAAGCCTAAAACTCATAATAGAGTGGGATCTCATATAATATTACCTCCGTGAGGAGTTGCTAATCAGGGACTGTCCTGGTGATGCAGTGGTAAAGAATTGGCCTGCCAATACAGGTGAAACGGGTTTGGTCCCCAGTCCAGGACGATTCCACATGCCGTGGAGCAAAAAGCCCGTGCACCACAAATACTGAGCCTGCCCTCTAGAGCCCCTGAGCCACAACTACTGAAGCCCACACGCCTAGAGCCTGTGCTCTGCAGCAAGAGAAGCCACCGCCAGGAGAAGCCCGCGCATGGCGACGGAGAGTAGCTCCCACTCATCACAACCAGAGAAAGCCAGTGATCAGCAACAAAGACCCGACGCAGCCAAAAAAAAAACATTAAATAAAGAGTTGCTAATCGGCTAGATAGTTTTACTCCTGTAGGGATAGAAGTAATTATGGTATCTGATGCAAAGTATGCTACTGTGTTGACAGCTATCCTTATGGTAAATATAAGATGGGCCCACAAGAGAAATCCTAAAAAGCCAGTGGACATGACTCATAATATTCCCAAATAGCTGAAAGGCAGTTTTTGTCCTAAATAGTATGTAATGTTATGTGAAATTATATCAAACCCTGGTAGGACATGAATACACACTTCAGGGTGACCAAAGAATCAAAATTGGTGTTGGTATAGGATTCGGTTTCCTCCTGCAGGGTCAAAGAATGTAGTGTTGAGATTTCTGTCTCTTAACAGTGTGGCAATTCTGGCTGCTCGGACTGAAAGTGGTAATTATAGTAATATGGCTATAGTTAGGGAAGAATAAACAAATAATGGTGTTTGGTATTGGGATATGACTGCTGGTTTTGGATTAGAGACTATAGTAGTACAAGAAATAGCACGAAGAATTGAAGAGACACCTGCTAAATGTAAGGAGGAAATGGTTAGGTCAACAGAGGCTCCTGCGTGGGCCAGATTGCAGGCTAGAGCTGAATAAACAGTTCCACTTGTACCAGAACCAGCTTCTACTATTGGTGATATGAGTAGGAGTAAGAATGATGGGGGAAGTAGTCAAAAGTTTACATGATTTATTTGGGGAAATGCTACCTCAGGTGCCCCAGTTATTAGTGGCCCAAGTCAATTTCTGAACCCTGCAATCATAATGGGTACAACGATAAAGAAAATTATTACAAGTTCAGGGACTGTTATGACTACGTTAAAGATTTGGGCATCTCCAAGTAGCGCTCCAGGTTAGCATAACTCAGCCAGGATTAATATACTCAAGGTGCTGCCTGCTACTCCAGTTCAAGCACCAAAGAGTAAACATAAAACACCGATATCTTTGTGATTTGTTGAGAATAATCAGCAGCGTATGAACAGAGGTAAAATGACTTGAGCTCGCGTTAGACTGTAAACGTAAAGACAGAGACTGAGCCCTCTGCTCTTGTCCCGTTTCACTGTGGATCTAGATGCGGTCAATGCAGGTTGCATCACAGCCCCTGAAGGAATTTTGTAACAGTTTCTCCCTGTGTGTGTGGTGTTTTTTTTTTGTAATTTTTTTTTTTTTTTTTTTTTGCGGTACGCGGGCCTCTCACTGTTGTGGCCTCTCCCACTGCGGAGCACAGGCTCCGGACGCGCAGGCCCAGCGGCCATGGCTCACGGGCCCAGCCGCTCCGCGGCACGTGGGATCCTCCCAGACCGGGGCACGAACCCGTGTCCCCTGCATTGGCAGGCGGACTCTCAACCACTGCGCCACCAGGGAAGCCCTGTAATTTATTTTTATAATGGGGTATAGCTGATTTTCAATGCTGTCTTTCTTGCTGCTGCACATCCACTTGATTCACTTACAGAGAGACATCCATAAATTCTTTTTCAGATTCTTACCAGTCGTATATATTCTTTTATGGTGACTAGAGTGTGCCCAGTCCCGTTCTTTGAGCTATAGAGTAGGTCTTGTCGATTACCTATTTGGTCTTTGGAACCCTATCTGTGCTAATTTCAACCCTCTGGTTTATGCCTCACCCCACCCCACCTTTCCCCTTTAGCATCCATAAGTTTGTTTTCTAAATGTGTGACTCTGTTTTGTAATTTAGTTCATGTGTAGCCATTTTTAGATTCCACCTATAAGTGATACCTTATGCTAAGTGTCTTTTTGTGTCTGACTTATGTCACTTAGAATGATCATACCTAAGTCCACCTGAGTTGCTGCAACTGGCCTTATTTCATTGATTTCATGGCTGAGTAATATTCCATTGTACATAAGTACCATATCTTCTTTATCCATTTTTTCCTTCCAAGGACATTTATATTGTTTCCAATTCGAGGCTCCTGCAAAAGGGCTGCACTAATAGTTGAAGTGCCTGTGTCCTATGGATTTATGGTTATCCTGACATTTACACCCAGGAGTGGAAGTGCCGTATGCTCTGTAGCTCTATTTTTTTTAATTAATTAAATTTTTTTGCCTGTGTTGGGTCTTTGTTATTGCACGTGGGCTTTCTGTAGTTGCAGCAAGTTGGGGCTACTCTTCGTTGAAGTGCATGGGCTTCTCATTGCAGTGGCTTCTCTTCTTGCAGAGCATGGGCTCTAGGCGACGGGCTTCAGTAGTTGTGGCTCACAGGCTCTAGAGCACAGGCTCAGTAGTTGTGGTGCACGGGCTTACTTGCTCCACAGCATGTGTTATCTTTCTGGACCAGGGCTCGAACCCGTGTCCTCTGCATTGGCAGTTGGATTCTTAACCACTGCGCCGCAAAGCAACTCCCCATAGCTCTAGTTTTTAGAATTTTTAGGAAACATCATACCCTTCTCCAGCGTGGGTGTTAGTAATTGACAACCTATGGTCTTATTGTTTGCAAATATTTTTTCCCAGTCCATAGGTTGTATTTTTGTCTTACTTATGGTTTCCTTTGCTGTGCAAAAGCTTTTATATTTGATTAGGTCCCATTTGTTTATTTTTGCTTTTATTTCTATTGCCTTGGGAGACTGACCTAAGAAAATATTGGTATGATTTATCAGAGAAGAAAAATAAATTAGAGGAATCCAAATTGAAAAGGAAGGAGTAAAACTGTCACTATTTACAGATGACATGACTCAGAGAACAAACTAGTCGTTACCAGTGGAGAGAGCAAAGGGGGAGGGTCAATTCAGAGGTAAGGAGTAAGAAGTATAAACTTATAGGTATAAAATAAGTTATGGGCAGAAGATTTAAATGGACATTTCTCCAAAGAAGACATACAGATGGCCATTAAGCACATGAAAAGAGCCTCAACGTTGTTAAATATTAGAGAAATGCAAATCAAACTTCAATGAGGCACCACCTCACACCAGCCAGAATGGCCATCATTAAAAGTTCTACAATAACAAATGCTGGAGAGGGTGTGAATAGGTAAACCTACAACACTGTTGGTGGCATGTAAATTGGTACAACCACTATGGAAAACAGTGTGGAGGTTCCTCAAAAAACTAAAAATAGAGTTGCCGTATGACCCAGCAATCCCACTCCTGGGCATATACTTGGACAAAACTATAAGTCAAAAAGATACATGCACACTAATGTTCATAGCAGCACTATTTACAATAGCCAAGATATTGAAGCAACCTGAATGTCCATTGACAGATGAAGGGTTAAAGAAGATGTGGTAGATATACACAATGGAATACTACTCAGCCTCAGAAAAGAATGAAATAATGCCATTTGCAGCAACATGGATGAAACTAGAGATTATTGTACTGAGTTAAGTAAGTCAGACAGAGAAAGACAAATACTGTATGATATTACTTATATGTGGAATCTAAAATATGACACAAATGAACTTATTTACAAAACAGAAACAGACTCACAGATGCGGAAAACAAACTTATGGTTACAAAAGGGGAAAGGGAGTGGGGAGGGATAAATAAGGAATTTGAGATTAGCAGATACAAACTACAATATATGAAATAGATAAACAACAAGGTCTTACTGTATAGCACAAGAAACCACAGTAAGTCCCCTACATACAAACCTTCAAGTTGTGAACTTTCAAAGAGGCAAATGTGCATTCCATCAGCTTCAGGCATGAGTGAAATTGCAGCTTGCCCTCCATCTCCTATTGCTGAGGATCTTTCAGCTCTACATCTCCCACCTCCTCTCCGTCCTCCAGTCAGTAACACTTCCTGGCATCCTGTTCACTTGATGCCAGCCCCTGTATGCCAGCTGTTGTACTGTTCTACTGTACTTTTCAAGGTACTGTACTGTAAGGTTTAAAATGTTTTATTTTTTGTGTTTCTTATGTATAATTTGGGTGATAAATATTATAAACCTATTACAGTATGGTACTATATAGCTGATCATGTTAGTTGGGTAACTAGGCTAAATTTTTTGGACTTAAGAACAAATTGGACTTACAAACATGCTCTCGTAATGGAACTCTTGTATGTAGGGGACTTACTGTATTCACTGTCTTGTAATACATCATAATGGAAAAGAATATGAAAAACTATGTATGTATTTTTCTTTTCTGATTGCTGTATTTAGGACTTCCAATACTATGTTGACTAGAAGTGGTGAGAGTGGGCATACTTGTCTTGTTCCTGATCTTACAGGAAATATTTTCAGCTTTTCACCATAGAGTACAATGTTAGCTGTGGCCTTATCATATATAACCTTTATTATGTTGAGGTTTTTTTCCCTCTATACCCACTTTGTGGAGAGTTTTTATCACAAACAATGTGGAATTTTGTCAAAACCGTTTTCTGAGTCTGTAGAGATGATCATGAGATTTTTATTCTTCAGTTTGTTAAAATGGTGCATCACATTGATTGATTTGCAGGTATTGAACCATGCTTGCATCCCTGGGATAAATCCCACTTGGTCATGATGTTATGAACATTTTAAAGTATTATTGGATTCCTTTTGTTAATATTTTGTTGAGGATTTTTGCGTCTATGTTCATCGGTGATATTAGCCCGTAATTTTTTTGTGGTATCTTTCACTGGTTTTGTTATCAGGGTGATGCCAGAAGCATTATTTCGTCTTCAATTTTTAGAATAGTTTGAGAAGAGTAGGTTTTAGCTCTTCTCTAAATATTTGGTAAAATTCACCTGTGTAGCCATCTAGTCATGGACTTGTTTGTTGGGAGTTTTTTGATTACTGGTGCAATTTAATTACTCATAACTTGCATGTTCATATTTTCTATTTCTTCCTGGTTCAGTCTTCAGAGAGTGTACTTTTCTAGAAATTTATCTGTTTATTCCAAGTTGTCCATTTTACTGGCATATAACTGTTTGTAGTAACATCTTACAAGTGTTTTTTTGTTGTGTCAGTTATAACTTTTTCATTTCTGATTTTATTAATGTGGGCCCTGTCTTTTTTTCTCGATGAGTCTGTCTAAAGGTTTATCAATTTTGTTTATCTTTTTAAAGAAGAAGTTCTTAGTTTTATTGATCTTTTCTATTTTTTTAGCCTCTATTTATGCTCTGATCTTTATTATTTGTTTTCCTTCTAATTGCTTTGGGTTTTGTTTGTTCTTTTTGTAGTTCCTTTAGGGGTAAGGTTAGGTTGTTTATTTGAGATTTTTCTTGTTACCTGAGGTAGGCTTGTATTGCTGTAAATTTCCCTTTTAGAGCTGCTTTTTTTGTGTCCCATTGATTTTTGTATCATCACGTTTTCTATTTCATTTTTCCCTGGGTATATTTGAAATTCTTCTATGATTTCTTCAGTGATCCATTGATTAATTAGTAGCATAGTGTTTAGCTTCTACGTGTTTTTTTTGCAGTTTTTTTTCTTGTAGTTGATTTCTAGTCTCATAGCACTGTGGCCAGAAAATATGCTTGATGTGATTTCAATTTCCATAAATTTACTGAGACTTGTTTTGTGGCCTAGCACATGAGCTATCCTGGAGAATGTTCCATATGCACTCGAAAACAATGTGTATTCTGCTGCATTTTGATGAAATCTTGTAGATATATAATCTTATATATATATTCCATTTGGTCTAATGTGTCATTTAAGGCCAGAGTTTCCTTATTGATTTTCTGTCTGAATGATCTGTCCATTGGTGTAAGTGGGGTGTTAAATTCCCCTACTATTATTGTGTTACTGCTAATTTCTCCTTTTCTGTTAATGTTCACTTTATGTATATATTTAGGCACTGCTATGTTGGGTGCATGTATATTTACAATTGTTATATCTTCTTATTGAATTGATACCTTGATCATTGTGTAAGGTCCTTTGTCTTTGTCTGTTGTTACAGTCTTTGTTTTAAAGTCTGTTTTGTTGGAGAGTGGGAAGATAGCAGAAGAGTAAGACGTGAAGATCACCTTCCTCCCCACAGATACATCAGAAATACATCTACACATGGAAAAACTTTTACAGAACACCTACTGAACGCTGGCAGAAGAACTCAGACCCCGCAAAAGGCAAGAAACTCCCCACGTACCTGTGTAGGAGAAAAGAAAAAAGAATAAACAGAGACAAAAGAATAGGGACGGGACCTGCACCAGTGGGAGGGAGCTGTGAAGGAGGAAAGGATTACACACACTAGGAAGCCCCTTCGCGGGTGGAGACTGCGGTGGCAGAGGGGGGAAGCTTCGGGGCTCGGAAGACAGCACAGCAGCAGGGGTGTGGAGGACAAAGCAGAGAAATTTACGCACAGAGGATCGGTGCCAACTGGCACTCACCATCCCGAGAGGCTTGGCGGCTCACCCGCCGGGGCTGGCAGGGCTGGGAGCTGAGGCTCTGGCTTTGGTCGGAGCTCAGGGAGAGGACTGGGGTTGGCGGCGTGAACACAGCCTGCAGGGCGTTAGTGCACCACGGCTAGCTGGGAGGGAGTCTGGGGAAAAGTCTGGACCTAACGAAGAGGCAAGAGACTTTTTCTTCCCTCTTTGTTTCCTGGTGCATGAGGAGAGAGGATTAAGAGCGCTGGTTAAAGGAGCTCCAGAGACGGGCGCTAGCTGCATCTAACAGCACGGACCCCAGAGACGAGCATGAGATGATAAGGCTGCTGCTAAGGCCACCAAGATGTCTGTGTGCAAGCACAGGTCACTGTTCACACCTCCCTTCCAGGGTGCCTGTGCAGCCTGCCACTGTCAGGGCCCCGGGATCCAGGGACAACTTCCCAGGGAGAACACACGGTGCGCCTCAGGCTGGTGCAACGTCCCACTGGCATCGGCTGCCGCAGGCTCGACTCGCACTCTGTACCCCTCCCTCCCCCGGCCTGAGTGAGCTGGAGCCCCCGAGTCAGCTGCTCCTTTAACCCCGTCCTGTCTGAGCGAAGACTAGACGCCCTCCGGTGACCTACATGCAGAGGCGGGCCCAAATCCAAAGCTGAAACCTGGGAGCTGAGCAAACAAAGAAGAAAAAGGGAAATCTCTCCCAGCAGCCACAGGAGCAGCAGATTAAATCTTTGCAGTCAACTTGATGTACCCTGCATGTGTGGAATACCTGAATAGACAAGGAGTCATCCCAAATTGAGGAGGTGAACTTTGAGAGCAAGATTTATTATTTTTCCCCTTTCCTCTTTTTGTGAGTGTGTATGTGTATGCTTCTCTGTGAGAGGTTGTCTGTATAGCTTTGCTTTCACCATTTGTCCTAGGGTTCTATCTGTCCATTTTTTTTTTAACTTAAAAAAATTTTTTTCTTCATAATTATTTTTTTTATTTTAATAACTTTATTTTATTTTATCCTCTTTCGTTCTTTCTTTCTTTCATCCTTTCTACTTTTTGTCTCTTTTATTCTGAGCCGTGTGGATGAAAGGCTCTTGATGCTGCAGCCAGCAGTCAGTGCTGTGCCTCTGAGGTGGGAGAGCCAACTTCAGGACACTGGTCCACAAGAGACCTCCCAGCTCCACATAATATCAAACAGCGAGAATCGCCCAGAGATCTCCATCTCAACACCAAAACCGAGATTCACTCAACGACTAGCAAGCTACAGTGCTGCACACTCTATGCCAAACAACTGGCAAGACAGGAACACAACCCCACCCAGTAGCAGAGAGGCTGCCTAAAATCATAATAAGTACACAGACACCCCAAAACACACCACCAGATGTGGACATGCCCACCAGAAAGACAAGATCCAGCCTCATCCACCAGAACACAGGCACTAATGCCCTCCACCAGGAAGTCTACACAACCCGCTGAACCAAATTTAGCCACTGGGGACAGACACCAAAAACAACGGGAACTACGAACCTGCAGACTGCAAAAAGGAGACCCCAAACACAGTAACATAAGCAAAATGAGAAGACAGAAAAACACACAGCAGATGAAGGAGCAAGATAAAAACCCACCAGACCTAACAAATGAAGAGGAAATAGGCAGTCAACCTGAAAAATAATTCAGAATAATGATAGTAAAGATGATCCAAAATCTTGGAACTAGAATAGAGAAAATGCAAGAAACATTTAACAAGGACCTAGAAGAACTAAAGGTGAAACAAGCAATGATGAACAAGACAATAAATGAAATTAAAAATACTCTAGAAGTGATCAATAGCAGAATAACTGAGGCAGAAGAATGGATAAGTGACCTGGAAGATAAAATAGTGGAAATAACTACTTCAGAGCAGAATAAAGAAAAAAGAATTGAAAAGAACTGAGGACAGTCTCAAAGCCTCTGGGACAACATTAAATACACCAACGTCAGAATTTAGGGGTTCCAGAAGAAGAAGAGAAAAAGAAAGGGACTGCGAAAATATTTGAAGCGATTACAGTTGAAAACTTCCCTAATATGGGAAAGGAAATAGTTAATCAAGTCCAGCAAGCACAGAGAGTCCCATACAGGATAAATCCAAGGAGAAACACGCCAAGACACATAATAATCAAACTGTCAAAAATTAAATACAAAGAAAACATATTAAAAGCAGCAAGGGAAAAACAACAAATAACACACAAGGGAATCCCCATAAAGTTAACAGCTGAACTTTCAGCAGAAACTCTGCAAGCCAGAAGGGACTGGCAGGACATATTTAAAGTGATGAAGGAGAAACACCTACAACCAAGATTACTCTACCCAGCAAGGATCTCATTTAGATTTGATGGAGAAATTAAAACCTTTACAGACAAGCAAAAGCTGAGAGAGTTCAGCACCACCAAACCAGCTTCACAACAAATGCTAAAGGATCTTCTCTAGGCAAGAAACACAAGAGAAGGAAAAGACCTATAATAACAAACCCAAAACAATTAAGAAAATGGGAATAGGAAGATACATATCAATAATTACCTTAAATGTAAATGGATTAAATGCTCCCACCAAGAGACACAGACTGGCTGAATGGATACAAAAACAAGACCCATATATATTCTGTCTACAAGAAACCCACTTCAGACCCAGAGACACATACAGACTGAAAGTGAGGGGATGGAAAAAGATATTCCATGCAAATGGAAACCAAAAGAAAGCTGGAGTAGCAATTCTCATATCAGACAAAATAGACTTTAAAATAAAGACTATTGCAAGAGACAAAGAAGGACACTACATAATGATCAAGGGATCGATCCAAGGAGAAGATATAACAATTGTAAATATTTATGCACCCAACATAGGAGCACCTCAATACATAAGGCAAATGCTAACAGCCATAAAAGGGGAAATTGACAGTAACACATTCATAGTAGGGGACTTTAACACCCCACTTTCACCAATGGACAGATCATCCAAAAAGAAAATAAATAAGGAAACACAAGCTTTAAATGATACATTAAAGAAGATGGACTTAATTGATATTTATAGGACATTCCATCCAAAAACAACAGAATACACATTTTTCTCAAGTGCTCATGGAACATTCTCCAGGATAGAGCATATCCTGGGTCACAAATCAAGCCTTGGTAAATTTAAGAAAATTGAAATTGTATCAAATATCTTTTCTGACAACAATGCTATGAAACCAGATATCAATTACAGGAAAATATCTCTAAAAAATACAAACACATGGAGGCTAAACAATACACTACTTAATAACGAAGTGATCACTGAAGACAACAAAGAGGAAATAAAAAAATACCTAGAAAGAAATGACAATGGAGAAAAAACGACCCAAAACCTATGGGATGCAGCAAAAGCAGTTCTAAGAGGGAAGTTTATAGCAATACAATACTACCTTAAGAAACAGGAAACATCTCAAATAAACAACTGAACCTTGCACCTAAAGCAATTAGAGAAAGAAGAACCAAAAAAACCCAAAGTTAGCAGAAGGAAAGAAATCATAAAGATCAGATCAGAAATAAATGAAAAAGGAATGAAGGAAACCATAGCAAAGATTAATAAAACTAAAAGCTGGTTGTTTGAGAAGATAAACAAAATTGATAAACCATTAGCCAGACTCATCAAGAAAAGAAGGGAGAAGACTCAGATCAATAGAATTAGAAATGAAAAAGGAGAAGTAACAACTAACACTACAGAAATTCAAAAGATCATGAGAGATTACTAAAAGCAACTGTATGCCAATAAAATGGACAACCTGGGAGAAATGGACAAATTCTTAGAAATGCACAACCTGACAAGACTGATTCAGGAAGAAATAGAAAATATGAACAGACCAATCACAAGCATGAAAATTGAAACTGTGATTAATATCTTCCAACAAACAAAAGCCCAGGACCAGATGGCTTCACAGACGAATTCTATCAAACATTTAGAGAAGAGCTAACACTTATCCTTCTCAAATTCTTCCAAAATATATCAGAGGGAAGAAACTCCCAAACTCATTCTAAGAGGCCACCATCACCCTGATACCAAAAGCAGACAAGGATGTCGCAAAGAAAGAAAACTACAGGCCAATATCACTGATGAATGTAGATGCCAAAATCCTCAACAAAATACTAGCAAACAGAATCTAACAGCACATTACAAGGATCGTACACCATGATCAAGTGGGGTTTATTCCAGGAATGCAAGGATTCTTCAATATACGCAAATCAGTCAACGTGATACACCATATCAACAAATTGAGGGAGAAAAATCATATGATCATCTCAATAGATGCAGAGAAAGCTTTCGACAAAATTCCATGACCATTTATGATAAAAACCCTGCAGAAAGTAGATACAGAGGGAACTTTCCTCAACATAATATAGGCCATATATGACAAACCCACAGCCAACATCGTCCTCAGTGGTGAAAAACTGAAAGCATTTCCACTAAGATCAGGAAAAACACAAGGTTGCCCACTCTCACCACTCTTATTCAACATAGATTTGGAAGTTTTAGCCACAGCAATCAGAGAAGAAAAGGAAATAAAAGGAATCCAAATTGGAGAAGAAGAAGTAAAGCTGTCACTGTTTGCAGATGATATGATACTCTACATAGAGAATCCTAAAGATGCTACCAGAAAACTACTAGAGCTAAAAAATGAGTTTGGTAAAGTAGCAGGATACAAAATTAATGCACAGAAATCTCTGGCATTCCTATACACTAATGATGAAAAATCTGAAAGTAAAATTAAGAAAACACTCCCATTTACCATTGCAACAAAGAGAAAAAAAATATCTAGGAATAAACCTACCTAAGGAGACAAAAGACCTGTATGCAGAAAATTATAAGACACTGATGAAAGAAATTAAAGAAGATACAAATAGATGAAGAGATATACAATGTTCTTGGATCGGAAGAATCAACATTGTGAAAATGACTCTACTACCCAAAGCAATCTACAGATTCAATGCAATCCCTATCAAACTACCACTGGCATTTTTCACAGAACTAGAGCAAAAAATTTCACAATTTGTATGGAAACACAAAAGACCCCGAATAGCCAAAGCAATCTTGAGAACGAAAAACTGAGCTGGAGCAATCAGGCTCCCTGACTTCAGACTATACTACAAAGCTACAGTAATAAAGACAGTATGATGCTGGCAGAAAAACAGAAATATAGATCAATGGAACAGGATAGAAAGCCCAGAGATAAGCCCACGCACATATGGTCACCTTATCTTTGATAAAGGAGGCAGGAATGTACAGTGGAGAAAGGACAGCCTCTTCAATAATTGGTGCTGGGAAAACTGGACAGGTACATGTAAAAGTATGAGATTAGATCACTCCCTAACACCGTACACTAAAATAAGCTCAAAATGGATTAAAGACCTAAATATCAGGCCAGAAACTATCAAACTCGTAGAGGAAAACATAGGCAGAACACTCTATGACATAAATCACAGCAAGATCCTTTTTGACCCACCTCCTAGAGAAATGGAAATAAAAACAAATATAAACAAACGGGACCTAATGAAACTTCAAAGCTTTTGCACGGTAAAGAAACCATAAATAAGACCGAAAGACAACCCTCAGAATGGGAGAAAATATTTGCAAATGAAGCAACTGACAAAGGATTAATCTCCAAAATTTACAAGCAGCTCATGCAGCTCAATAACAAAAAAACAACCCAATCCAAATATGGGCAGAAGACCTAAATAGACATTTCTCCAAAGAAGATATACAGACTGCCAACAAACACATGAAAGAATGCTCAACATCATTAATCATTAGAGAAATGCAAGTCAAAACTACAATGAGATATCATCTCACACCAGTCAGAATGGCCATCATCAAAACATCTACAAACAATAAATGCTGGAGAGGGTGTGGAAAAAAGGGAACACTCTTGCACAGCTGGTGAGAATGTGAATTGGTACAGCCACTATGGAGAACAGTATGGAGGTTCCTTTAAAAACTACAAATAGATCTACCATATGACCTAGCAATCCCACTACTGGGCACATACCCTGAGAAAACCGTAATTCAAAAAGGGTCGTGTTCATTGGTAGCTCTATTTACAATAGCCCGGAGATGGAAACAACCTAAGTGTCCATCATCGGATGAATGGATAAAGAAGTTGTGGAACATATATACAATGGAATATTACTCAGCCATAAAAGGAAACGAAACTTATCTATTTTTGATGAGGTGGATGGACCTAGAGTCTCTCATACAGAGTGAAGTAAGTCAGAAAGAGAAAAACATATACCATATGCTAACACATATATATGGAATTTAAGAAAAAATAAATGTCATGAAGAACCTAGAGTTAAGATGGAATTAAGACACAGACCTACTAGAGAATGGACTTGAGGATATGGGGAGGGGGAAGGGTAAGCTGTGACAAAGTGAGAGAGTGGCGTGGACATATATACACTACCAAACATAAAATAGATAGCTAGTGGGAAGCAGCCACATAGCACGGGGAGATCAGCTCCGTGCTTTGTGACCAACTAGAGGGGTGGGATAGGGAGGGTGGGAGGGAGGGAGACGCAAGAGGGAAGAGATATGGGAACATATGTATATGTATAACTGATTCACTTTGTTATAAAGCAGAGACTAACACACCATTGTAAAGCAATTATACTCCAATAAAGATGTAAAAAAAATAATAATAAAGTTAAATGCTTAGAATATAGTACACACTTTTCAAGTGTTTGTAATAATAATAATTACTATTATTATCATTATGATTATGCAACCTTTCTCTTTTCACTTTTTATTCCTTGAAGGCCTTTCTGTGGCAGTAAAGAAACTCTACCTCATTCTTTTTAATGGCTGCAGTGGATTCTATCAGCTAGATGCATCATGATTGATGTGGTCCATCCTATAGACATTTTTAAGTTGTTGCCATTTTTTCAGTTTATAAACAATGCAGCTTTGATTATCCTTGTCCATTCAACTTTGTACAGTTATCAGTTTCTAGAAGTGAAATTGCTTAATAAAAGAGTACTTTTTAAAAAAATTAATAGAATAAACAAATTGATCTGCAAAGAGGTTGTACCAATTTTATATTACCACTAACACTGTATGAAAAGGAAATTTCCTTTTATAAAGTCAGATGGTGATAATGGAAAGCAGTGAAAGAGGCCAGATAATAGTTCAAGTGCTACTCTATGGAGTATGAAATGCCAGGTACAAATTTCTGCAACAAATCAATTGCAATTACACAAAATGAAATGAAAATAAATCTCCCAAACAAAAAGTCTATTTTGTCTGATATAAGTATTGCTATTCTGACTTTATTTTGATTTCCATTTGCATAGAGTACTTTTTCCATCCCCTCTCTTTCAGTCTGTGTGCATCTTTAGATTTGAAGTGAGTCTCTTGTAGGTAGCATATATATGGGTCTTGTTTGTATCCATTCTGCCTCTCTATGTCTTTTGGTTGGAGCATTTAGTCCATTTACATTTAAAGTAATTATTGATAGGCTTGTACTTATTGCCATTTTGTTAATTGTTTGGGGGTTGCTTTTGCAGTTTTTATTTGATCCTTTCTTCTTTTGTCCTCTTCTCTTGTGATTTGTTTGAATATCTTTAGTGTTATGTTTGGATTCCTTTCTTTCTGTGTGTCTATTATAGATATTTTGTTTGTGGTTGCCATGAGTTTTATATATGTATGATTATTTCAAGTTGCTGATCTCTGAATTAAATAGCATTTTAACAGGCTTGCATTTTCCTTCCCTCTCCCCATGATTACTGTTTTGTCATCATATTTTACATCTGTTTTGTGTGTGTATCCTTAACTACTTATTGCAAATATAGATGATTTTACTACTTCTGTCTTTTAACCTTCCCACTACCTTTGTACATCATTGATTTACCACCTTTACTATATAGATACCTTTTTTCCATTCATAATTTTCATGTTTCTAGTTTTGGCCTTTTCTATTTTGCTTAGAGAAATCCCTTTAATATTATAAAGCTGGTTTGGTGGTGATGAACTCTTTTAGCTTTTGCTTGTCTGTAAACCCTTTAATCTCTCCATCAAAACTGAATGAAAACCTTGACAGGTAGAGTATTCGTGGTTGTAGGTTTTTCCCTTTCATCCCTTAAAATACATCATGCTACTTCCTTCTGACCTGCAGAGTTTCTGCTGAAAAGTCAGCTGGTAGCCTTATGGGAGTTCCCTTGTATTTAACTTGTTGGTTTTCCCTTGCTGCTTTTAATATTCTCTCTTTATCTTTAATTTTTGCCATTTTAATTGCAATGTGTCTTTTTTAGCTCCTCTTTGGGTTGATTCTGTTTTGGACTCTTTGTGCTTCCTGCACCTTGATGTCTGTTTCATTTCCAAGGTTAGGGAAGTTTTCAGCTATTATGTCTTCAAATATGTTCTCAGCACCTTCCTCTCTTTCTTCTTCTGGGACCCATATAAGCAAATGTCAGTATGCTTTATGTTGTCCCAGATGTCTCTTAAACTGCCCTCATTTCTTTGTATTCCCTTTTCTTCTGTTCAGCTTCAGTGAGTTCCACTACTATGTCTTCCAGCTTGCTGATCTGTTCCTCTGTATCATCTAGTCTACAGTTGGTTCCTTCTCGTGTATTTTTCACTTACTGTGTTATTCATCTCGTTTCAGTTCTTCTTTCTATTCTCTATCTCTTCATTAAAAACTCTAACTTATCCCTCTGTTCATCCATTCTTCCAAGTTCTTTGATCATTTCTACAATGGTTACCTTGAACTCGTCATTGGGATTACCTATCTCCACTTAGAGTAGTTTTTCTTCTGGAATTTTATCTTGTGCCTTTGTTTAGAACATGTTCCTCTGTCACCTCATTTTTCCTAATTTGCTGGTTTGATTTCTATGTATCTGGTAGGTTGTTTACATTTCCCAACCTTGGAGAAGTGACCCTTTGTAGGAGACATCCTATGCAACCCAACAGCACACACCTCTCTGGTCACCAAAGCTAAATGCTCTAGTGGTGCCCCATATGTGGGTTGCATGGGTCCTTCTTTTGTGGCAGACCAACTGCTGTCATTGGTCTGGTAGGCGTTTTTGGTCCCTGGTCCGGTTGCTTGCCAGACCCTGCCTTGTGTGGGGACTGCTGGCCACTGGTTGGAGTTGCCAGGTCACAAGGTGGGTGTCTCTGGAAACCTGTGGTCTTCTGGGGTATTGCTGGTTCACTGGCTGGCAGAGGTAGTTCTGGGGTAGGTGTTTAAGGGCTCAGGGTTTCCAGACCTAGTGTCATCCTGCTATGGGGCCAGTTCCTGACATGGCTGGCTGTGGTTTCTGGGATGTCCCAAAGCTGGTGCTGGTCCACTCACCATGTGAGATGTGCTTGATCCCAGCCTAGCTGGCTGAGAAGTTCAAGGTATCTTGGAGCTGCTGTTGGCCTGCTGGTGTGTTGTCTGGGTCCTGACAAGGTACGCTGTGAGTATACATTGGCCCTAGGGCTGGTGTCTGCCTGCTGTTGGGCAGGGCCAGTTCCTGACACAACTGGCTGTGGATTCTGGGGTGTCTCAAAGCTTGTATCTGCCCACTGGTGGGTGTGACTAGATCCTGAGGTGGCTGGTTGAAGGGCACAGGGTGTCTCGGAACTGGTGTTGGCATGCTGGTGGGTGAGGCAGGTACTCAGGGGGTTCTGGGGATTGTTGTGGCCTGCTGGTGGGTGGGCTGTGTCCTACCATCTCAGGCTGTGGGGCTGCACTAGTTCTGGGGCTGGTATTCAACCACCAGTGTGCAGAATCAGGACTCAGGGGAACACAGGTCTGGTTCCTACTATCCTGTGTATAAAGCTGGGTCCTGGGGCTAGTGCTAGCCCCCTGGTAGGTGGAGCTGGGTCCTAGGGTCTCTGGTTGAAGGGCTCTGGGGGTCCCAGGGTTGGTGTGTCAGCCCACTGGTGGGTGGGGCTGGGGCCCAGAGGGTCCTGGTGCTGGGGTTTGCCCACTGGTGTGTGGGGCCAGGTCCTGGACAGGGCAATATCCTGGGGTGGCTGTGAGCTCAGGGTGTCTTAAGGAAGCCTTTCTGCTGGGTGGTGGGGTTGTGTCCCCACCCCACTAGTTGCTTGACATGAAGCATCCAAGTACTGGTCCTGACGGGCTGGCAGGTAGGCCCAGGCCCCAGTGTTAATAAGCTAAAGGGATTGCAAAATGGCCCTTGCCAGCATCAGGTCTACATGGTAGAATAAGCTCCCCAAAGTGGCTGCCACTAATTTCTGTGTCCCAGGGTGAACTCCTGTTTCCTCTTGCCTCTCTGGGAGACTCCCCAAGATCAGCAGGTGGGTTTACTGCAGGATGCTTTCAAATTAATGCTTCAGCCCATGGTCCCAGAGTGTGTGAGATTTTGTGTGTGCCCTTTAAGAATAGAGTCTCTATTTCCCACATCCCTCTGTGTCTCCCTAAAGTAAGCCCTGCTGGCCTTCAAAGAAAATTTCTGGAAGTTCATCTTCCCAGTGCAGGATCACCAGGCTGGGGATCCTGTTGCAGGGCTCAGACCCATTGCTCCTTGGGGAAATCTCTGCAGTTGTAATTATCCTCACATTTGTGGGTCACCCACCTGGAGGTATGGGTCTTGACTATTCCACAACTCCATTCCTCCTATCTGTCTCAACTGTAGTTCCTTCTTTACATCTTTAGTTGTAGAAGATCCTTTCTGCTAGATTAAGGTCTTTGTCATCAATAGTTGCTCTGTAAACAGTTGAAATTTTAGTGTGAAGGAGGTGAGCTCAGGATCTTCCTGCTCCTACATCTTGACCAAGCTCCAGCTGAGAACACACTTTTTTATTAATTTAATTTTTTTCAATTTTTTAAGGTTTGTATTATTTCTCAGAACATGGTGTATCCTGATCAATGTTCCATGTGCATCAAAAAGAAAATAGATTCTGCTATTTTGGGCCTAGAGTGTTCTATGAATGCCAATTAGGTCAAGTTGGTTGATAGTTCTGTTCAAGGCATCCATATTTTTACTGAATTTCTGCCTACTTGTTCTTTCAGCTAATGCGAGAAGAGTATTGAAGTTCCAACTATTATTGTGGATTTATCAGTTTCTCTCTTCAGATCTATTAGCTTTTGCTGCATATATGTGGAAGTTTGTGTATGTGTGAAGGTTCATACACATTTAAGATTGTTATGTCTTCTTGGAGAATGGACCTCTTTTTCATTGGTAATGCTCCACTTTATCCCTGACAGTATTGTTGTTCTGAAGTCTAATTTATTTGAATAAATATGATGACCTCAGCTTTCTTTTGGTTACTGTTTTCATGACATCTCTCAAATTTATAACTTTTAACCCAAGTTTTCTCAACCTCGGTACTAATGAAATTTAGGGACAAATAATTCTTTGTTGTGGGGGATTGTCCTGTCCACTTTAGGATATTTAGCAGTGTCCCTGGCCTCTACCCACTAGATGTGAGTAGCACCTCCTCGTTTTGAAAACCAAAAATGTCTTCAAACATTGCCAACTGTAGCCTCGTGAACAAAATTACCCCACTCTCCTTTATAACTATTGTTTTAACCTATGTCTTTTTATTTAAAGTATGTTTCTTAGAGACCTTATAGATCTTACGTCGATCTTGCTTTTTTTCCCCAAATCTATTAGCAGAGATTATTTAGGCCATTCACATTTAAGTGATTATTCATATCACTGGGTTAAAATCTCTCTTCTTACTGGATGTTTTCTACTTTTTCAATTTGTCTTCTTTTTTCCCCTCTTCTCTTGCCTTTATGGATTTAATTTTATGATTTCTCTTCACCTCCTCTATTGACTTCTTATTATTTAAACCTCTTACTTTATACTTCCCCTGTAATGTAACAATCTTATATATGTATATTCCCAATTCTTCCCTTCCATCCTTTTGCCATTGTTGTCATACATGTCACTTTTAAATATGCTATAAATTCACAATACATACAACTTTTGTTTAAGCAGTTTGCATTTAGAGTGATAAAAGTAAGGAATGAAAAGATTTCACTTATGGCTTCCCTGGTGGCGCAGTGGTTGAGATTCTGCCTGCCGATGCAAGGGACGCGGGTTCGTGCCCCAGTCCGGGAAGATCACACATGCCGCAGAGCGGCTGGGCCCGTGAGCCATGGCCGCTGAGCCTGCGTGCCTGGAGCCTGTGCTCCACAATGGTTGAGGCCACAAGGGTGAGAGTCCAGTGTACAGCCAAAAAAAAAATAAAAAGAAAAAAGATTTCACTTTGTGTTTATTTATTCTATTTCCAACGTTTTTCATTTCTTTGTGTAGATCCAGATTTCTGACATATATTGTAGTCTTTCAGCCTGAATCACTTACTTTAAGTTTTCTTGGAGTGATGATGAATACTGAGGATGCCAAGCAGTGACCAACCCTCATAGCTTCCAAGAAGGGTAGCCAGCTGGGAGGGAGGGGGAAAAGGTGAGGTGGGTGCCTGGGTCCCCTTCATATGACCCACCCCACCCAGGCATGTTATGGAGTAGACATACCTCAGATGGCCTGCAGTCCCTCCCTCTTCCCCTCCCCAGACCCAGAAGCAAGGAAAAGTTTCTGAGATCTGAGCACAGGAAGTAAACTCTTCACCCAAAGGCAGCTGCCTCCAGGAATAGGAGGAGGTGACCTGACTTGGGCCAAGTCCGCATTACCAATCCCAGTGGGGACATTCCCAGAATGGTACAGACAGGAAATATGGGCACTGCCCTCGTCTCCCTGCTGGACCAGATGCCCTAGACCTGATCTCTCCCAAATGATTATTTTTCTCTTTTCATGTCACCACTGCCTACTTCCCAACACATCCTGTACTCAAGGAAGGTTGGGGTAGGAAGTTGTCTCAGTCCCCCACACTAGGGACAGACAGGTAATGGGAGGGAGGAAGCAAGGGAGGCAAAGACCATTTGCAGCCGCCCCACACTCCTGCCTGGTCCAGGTGCTGTGGTTATTAAAGCAGGACTGAACCAAGTTCACCCAAGGTTAAAGGATAAATGTAGGGGAGATAAAGAAGAGAGCAGAGTGAGCCTGGGAAAAAGGAGGGAGAAGGGCAATTATAGAAAAGAATGGGGATGCAGGAAGGGAGAGAGAACCATCTCTACCAGGTCTGAGGGCCAAGGGCCCAGATGGATGAATGTGCCTGGAAGACCTCTGACTTCCACTCTTAGGACAGGCAGGAGTTTAAGATTCAAGTTTCCTGGGCCTGGAACTAGGCCCTGCTGGGTCTGATACTTGCGGGAATGGGGCGGGTTCTGCGGTCTGGAAAATGTAGCAGACAGCGTGCCCAGGACAACGTGCCCTGAAGGAGTGTACAAGCTCCAGAGGAAGAGGTGGGATTTGAAGAGTCTAAAACAATACAAAACAGCAAGGGAGAACTCGGGGTTTGCTTTTAGCCCTAAGGAAGAAAATCCATCTTTCACAGGTCCCTTCAAAAACAAGAGACTCGGGCTTCCCTGGTGGCGCAGTGGTTGAGAGTCCACCTGCCGATGCAGGGGACACGGGTTCGTGCCCCGGTCCAGGAGGATCCCACATGCCGCAGAACGGCTGGGCCTGTGAGCCATGGTCGCTGGGCCTGCACGTCCCGAGCCTGTGCTCCGCAACGCGAGAGGCCACAACAGTGAGAGGCCCGCGTACCACCAAAAAAAAAAAAAAAAACAAGAGACTCAATGCCCCAGCTCCTGGGCCTGTGCTCCTCCCACTTCCCTTGCTTCTGTGCTTTGCCTCTGTGGTGAAAGGGGGATGCCAGTACAGCTCCAGAGGAAGAGGTGGGATTTGAAGAGTCTAAAACAATACAAAACAGCAAGGGAGAACTCGGGGTTTGCTTTTAGCCCTAAGGAAGAAAATCCATCCTTCACAGGTCCCTTCAAAAACAAGAGACTCAAAGCCCCAGCTCCTGGGCCTGTGCTCCTCCCACTTCCCTTGCTTCTGTGCTTTGCCTCTGTGGTGAAAGGGGGATGCCAGTACTTCCACCCCTCTCCTCTTCAGAGTAACTGCTGGACCTGAGTGTATCTACCACCTCCTCTTAAAAAGAAAAAAAGTTAAAACACTGTCCACCGGACTATGATAAAACCAAACCTCTACTCTGGCTGACCCCACCTGGGATCCTGCCCTGTCAATCTGAAGCCCAAGCACCAATTTTCATCCATTACCACAGGCAAGTTGAATGTCTCAAGTTTAAGGGTGATAAAAATTAATTCCCACAACTGTAATTAGTGGGAGTTTGTGCAGGCAGCACCAAGCATTTCTGGGCACAGATAGTGGGGATGGCTGCACCTGTAAGTCCATCCTCCCCAGCCCCCTCTGCGGCTCCTGAGCTCACCTCCAGGCCCCAGTACCGTCTCTCAGTCTTGGCTCTGGCCACTTCTCTCCTGTGAACAGATCCCAGATCCTGGAAGCAAGACTTGCCCCCACACCTGACCATGGTGCTGGGCCTGGGACTCTGCCAGGATCCTGCAGTCAATGCTACTGCTTTATGTCTTCTGCAAGTAAGAAAAACAGCAAGTTTGAGCCACTGAGGCTGTTATTATATTATGACAATTATTAACTTTAAATATACACCCTGCCAACTTCCAGAAGCAGCAGCCACCTCTTCAGGATACTCTTGGGGATCAATTCCTGTCTGTTGGTATTTGGTCCTTAGGGATGATGTTCAGGCACCTGCAGCATCTGGTTAGGGAAGGGAGTGTCTCTTGGGCTTACAGTGGCATCAGAGAGAAATTTGCATTTTTCACACACTGAATTCCTGTGGAGAGGAGGAATTGCTGAAGTAGCTTTTTTGTTTTCTTTTGGTTTGGTTTGGTTAAAGAGGTAAGGAGTGTTTAACAAGGGAGGGATATATATAGATCACATTAGCTACTTTCTCTTTTCCTGATTGGGCCAAGGTTGTGTCGCATCCCTCACAGACCCCCCTGGACAAGCCCAGAGACATTCTCTCCTGCCATCCCCCCTCTGCCACAGGACCTCCTTCGCACTCAGACCTCTTGCTTCCAATGTGGTCCTGGGAGGGCAGAAAACGGTGTCTGGACCCCCTGCATGGCCTCCAAGGAAGAAGCAGCCGGGGAGCCTCCTTGAATTGAAGGCTTTGCAAAGGCGGGACTTCTGAGCACGCCCAGAGCCCTACCCTGGACCTGGGAGAAGGCTCTGCTGCCAGGAGTGTTCTCTGGCCCGTGCACTGCTGGAGACACCTAGCTTACCCAGGAAGATGTCAGGAAGTGCACCGCAATTAGATCTTCAGAGTCCACTGCAGGAGATCAGTAAACAAACGTAATACCTCTCCTGGGTGGCCAGCATACACTCAGAGATTCTGTGTCCAGAGTGGCTAGGTTTCAAGGCCAAGGGCTTCTGTGTGTGCCTGTCCTGAGCAGCGGCCTCCATGACCCTCACATTCCTCCCTTTCTCCACGACCCTCTGTTCTCCACACAGAGGGGACAACGTCTGTAAGTGAGTTCAGAGGGGAGCTCAGCAGAGCGAGGACAAGTCCTCTGAAGTGGGGTGTTGGGGATCTCCTTTCAGACACTTCTTTTCTTCCTCTGTCAGAGGCTGGGTTCACATGTCCTCTCCTATCTTGGTATGTCTCAATGTCTGACAGGAAGTTCTTGGATTTGAGATGAATCTCCAGGGTTTGACTAACACTTGGCACTAGGAAGGTACCCAATAAATGTTTGATGGAATTCTATAAGGATATTAGAATTCTAGCTTTGATAACTGAGAAGTCTAACAAAAAAGGTGGAAATGTTTATAACAGCAAAGGGGGAGGTGGTAGTGGAAGTCTTGGGGACTAAGCAGTTTGCCCTACCACACTGCTGCTAGGGCAGGTAGCTTGGTCAGGAGTCAATTCTATCCTCTGCAGATGGGCAAAAGGACCTGACTTCTTTGACCAAGGGGTTCATGTCCCTGTGATGGCAGAGTTTATATGATGGACAGGAAGCTGTCTCTACCCATGCTCCCCCTCACCTCCCTCACCTGACCAGGCTTAGGCTCCGAGCCTGAGTTTCTGAGGTGCCCATGTCTTCCTTACCCTGAGTGCATACGAGGCCATCTCACTCTAGAAAATGCCAGAATTTCCCAGAGGTGTTCTAGCTGCTAGTTGAGATACCCTATACCAGCTCCTCAGGTTCTGTTTGCTGGTACAGAGATGCCAGGGCTCAGATGGACCCAAAAGTCCAGCAAACAAATTGATAAGGGCACATTTTGAGCACCCTGAATTCCAAAGCCTTAGGCCATGTGGCTTCCTAGGCCTATCCAGACACTGCAGCCCCCAAAGACCCACACCCACATGCTAACACAGACACATACACACACACACCTTCAATGAGTCACCCTGTGGGGCTGACGCCTACCTTATTCCATCTTGGGCTTCTTAGCTGGGTGTTAAGAGAGCTGTAAGGGACCCCCTAGGCTTTCAGATGCCTAGTATTGAGGGAGTTGAATCTGAGGGGCATGTCGTAGGGAGTGGAGGAAGGACCTCCTGGAGCAAGAAGCTGGAAAACTCTGAAGCTATTTGACCAAATTCAAAAGAGACTGAGTCTCCGAGCTGCTTTTGTTACTGGGACTTTGGGTTCAGCTTTTGTTTCTAGCATGAAAAAGAGTGAGTATTTTAATTCCAGGAGAATTTGGAAAAACCTGGAAAATAGCGGGAGGATTGATTGGGAGGAAGCCCTGCAGGGGAAAATCCACCCAGTACAGTCTTAGAGACTGACACTGGGTCCCCTACTCTGGAGCCAGCAGTTTGAAGGCCCTCTCTTGTCCTCATCCAGCTGCTCCTGTCTCCACCAGGTGAGAAGTTTTCAGGGTCCAGGGTGCTTGCCACCTGGAGCTCCAGCTCCTTCCCCCACTTAGGTCTAGTACCTAGGTCCCCTGTACCGCAATTCCCTGACCTAATGGCACTTATCTCTCTTCCTGGGTGTGCAACACATTCCCAGGTTTCATCCTCCGAAAGACAGCTGAGTCAAAGAGGGAGTCAATGAGCCGAAGGGGGCGCTGTTTGCGCAGGTGGACGGTTCAGACAGCGCCTAGATATGCAGTCTGTGAACGAGCGAAGTGAAGAGGTCTCTGGTATAGGAGGGAGCAGACGCCACGCAGACAATGGGCCGGGGTCTTCAAGTGTTCTCCTGCCATTCTCGGGAGCCAGGAGCCCCCGGTCTGGATGCGTGGAGAGGAACTCTTCTCAAGACCCTTACGGCCGTGAGCTCAGAACCTAGAGAACAGGTCCTGCGACCGTGAAGGGACCAGGTGTTGTTTGCATTGGGCAGACAGCCTGAGGGCTGGAGAGGAGCCAGGCTCCGGGACCAAGAAGTGTCTGAAGCACTTAGAAATGCATTGCTCGAGCTCCCGGGAAGGTGAGGCTGGTAGAGCTAGAAGCGGCCCAGGCCTCGAGTCCCCAGGTGTCTGGGAGGGGGTTTCTCACAGGAGTTGAATGTTTTAACTCCTCCACTTTCTTAAGCCTGGTTGTTTTCATTGCGTTGAGAATGCCCAGCCCGGACCAGTAGGGTCTCTGGGACCTCACCTCTCAGCCTTCTAGGAGCACCCGGAAACTCCATGGTTCAGCCCTGCGGTCTTCAGTAGCTTGCAGGAGCGTCCTAATTGTTTCCAAAGTCGCTTGGAGCAGTGCACCCCGCTATGCCACCCCAGAGCTCCTGCTCTTACGCCCTGCACACCCATTTCGGACTCCAAGTCATTTCGCTTTCTGAACTCGGATTTGGATCCTGCTGGGAATGGATCTTTCTGAAAAACCAGGGATTTAGATTTCCCAACGCAAAGAAGAATTCGTGACTTCTTTACCCTCACGTGGCTGCATTTCCTCTTTGGTTGGAGGGGATGAGTGAAGGGATGTCGCTGCTTCAAAGGCAGTTCTTTTTCTTTTTAAACCCCAATTGGGGCAAAGATTCCAAACTTCTGCCAGTTTGAACTGTAAGGGTATCTCTAATCCCGAGAAGGAAGGACAGGGGAACCCGAAGAATCGAGGTACGCCTTGCCCTGCCTCTTGGGCTTTCTAAGACCCGCAGGGACGCTGAGATGCCTTGCTAACCTCACCAGCCTCAGCCCCTCAGTTCAGTCCCTGGCACTATAGGCACCAGGATGTGTGCAGGCTGACAGCGAGAGGGGGCCAGTAGTGCGGAAACACCCTCTGCCTTCCTTCCTTTGCTTGCACCCCTTCCTCCCCCATAGTGGGACCGCGGGCCAGGGGGCGGGACAGGAGGCCGAGATGGGCTAGGAAGGCTGGAGTGAAGGGCACAGAGAACTTGACCTCGTATGTACCAGCTCACCAGCAGGTGTGATGAGGCTGAGGGGGACCCCGGGTGTGTGCCGCTGCCTGCGTGATCCTAAAAAGCTAGTGGGAGAACCGACCCTCGAATAGAGAACCAAGAATAGATTTTTAAACCTCACACGAATTTAATTTATGATATATGATAAACGTAGCAATTTGATTCAATGAATAAGGTAGTTTAATGAATAGCGCTGGTATATTTTACTTTTGATCTAGAAGAGACTCACTCCCTTGATTCTCAGCATATACAAAAGTAGGTTCTGTAGTTATTTTAGATTTTTTAAAAATCAAACCTTTAAAGAAATATTAGGGTGAAGTATTTTCTAGGCTTAAAGAAAAAAAAATTTTAACTAAACAGGACATTTTCCTAAGCTACCCTTTTTGGTAAACTAATCAGGCTGTATCTCTTACAATTTTAAATGTACATCACACTTAACACAGCAGTCCAACCTTGGGACATCTAACCTACAGAAGTAAAAAGCACCTGGACCAGAGGAAACTGTAGGGGGAAAATGTGATTCAATGGAAAGCCATGCACTGTTTAGGGCCCACCTTTCCAGTTTATTTGACTTTGATTCTTTGTGCACTCTGAGGCTTTCTTTGCCTTTGAGCTAATTTATAACTCTGTAAATTGTAGATAACTGATGGCAATGCAAAAAAATTCTTGTCTATAGATACGTAAATAAATCCCATCCCCTGAAGGGTCAATTGAAGTCCCTCCTCAGCTAGGAAAGAAGGCAATTTTGCCTCCATTTACACATTCATCTCACTATTCCTCATCTATAAATATGCTTGGTCTTTGTCCTTTGAACTGGCTTTGACGTCTTTATCGTTGCCTTATGAGTTAAATGAGTTAAATAAAATTTACATATCTATGAGAGTCATGATTTTACCTTTTTTTTGAGAATTATCCTTTAATGAAACAACTACAGTGGCATTTGTGGTGGTAAAACAAAACAAAATATCAAACTAACTCTGAATCTCGAATGACAGGAGAATGGTTAAATGGCTCATAAAATTGCCAGTTAATGGAATTAAAACAATAAAAATCTATGTGATCCAGTTGAAGGATGTTTTTATATCTATATCCACCTACAGTAGGATATCATTTTTATTTTTAAAAAGGAAAAAATATTAGTGTATGTGTTACTGAGTCCAAGCTAGCTCTGCTTGCCACATAACAGGCAAATAAATCAGGAGATGAGGTGTTGAGGCAAGGAATGGCAACTTTATTTGGAAAGCAGGCAGATGAGAAGGTGGCAGACTAATATCCTAGAGTAACATCTTGTCAGTCTCTGGATGCTAGCTTTTTTTTTATAGAACAGAGAAGGGGAGGAGGTGAGGAAGTAAAGTAAAAGGCCATAAGTCTTGCAAAATATCTCCTGGTTTTTGGTCAGCCGCAGGGAGGGGCTGTGTTAATTTCTTCTTTTCTGCAGCCATTCACAGTTGGGCAGGGTCAGGGTGTTTCCTTGTGAGCTGAACAAAGGCACTTTAGTTTAATATTCAGGCAGAGGGTCAGGGTTCCCCGAGGGAGGCCATTATGTATGCCTATAGCTATAGACATCAGCCTTTTAGTGATTATAGTAATAAAAATTAATGGAGAGCAAAGGTTAAAGTAAAAGAAACAGATCCAACGTGGAGTCACATTTTGTTCTTCCCTGTTACATGTGTATGTCTGTATATTTTTCTATGAGCACAATAAGTTGTGGGAAGATACACACTACTAATGTTGTTTATCTCATGTTGAGGTGAATTTGCTTAACATGGGGTTTTGTGATTAATCCAGGTTAATATGTATAAATATATATTCATGTACAATATATATTCATCTATATAATATATATGTCTTATATGTATATAAATCTTTTGGGTTGACTGTTACAAAGACCCTATATAACTTTTGTAATTTATAAAACTCTTATTAAGATTTGTTTTATAAAAAAATACCAAGAAGTTTCCTGAGGGACATAAGAGAAATCTGGAAAAAATAACAAGACACACCTTGTATTTGGATAAGAAAATTTAACATTTTAAAGATCCTTACATTTTTGGTAATCAAGACACTATGGTACTGATATCAGAATAGAGAAGCTAATTGGTGGAAAGAATTAAGAGTCTACAGCTGTCCCATATGAGATCTTAGTGTGTGGAAAAATGTTTTTACAAATCAAAGTTAGACTGTTAAATAAATTATATTGGAAAAACCAGCTCTGATTGAGGGGAAATTGGATGACTATTCTACCGCACAAGCTAAAATAAATTTAAAATGATTCAAGGCATAGTATTTTGATCCAAATAATAAGGAAAACATGGTGAAGCGGTAAAATTAAGGGGAGATATCTCACTTGGGGTTCCTCAAACACTAATAAGAGATGACTAGGTCAATACACAAATAACTCAGAAAAGCAATGCAGAGGAGAAAAAAATGTAAATTGTCAATAAACATGAAACTATTTTTAACATTCACTAGCAATAGATTAAATGAAAACTGAAAAAATAACCAACTAGGAGACATGACTCTCAGTCAAAAAATTGTCCAAAATGATCAGTATCGATAAGGATGTGCTGAAACTGACACTGACATTTTGGGAGGCACGCAAACCAGTATTATCTTTCAGGAAGGCAGTCTGGCACAAGGGGATAATTACATGGAAATGGAATTGTGCATCACAGAGGTTTCAATTCCAGACTTTTAAAATATAATACGTACAAAAAACTGCAAATAAAATCCCCAGAGGCTTGTTTACTCAGAAGTTTTATATGTATGTGCCCATAGGTGAGGTAGACCTACTTATAAATAAGTAAATTATGAGTAAAATAAGTACATTATAAGCAATATGGTATATAAATGGCAAACCAACCAGGCCACAGCATGTTTCTATTAGGAGAGCTCAGACTAAGGCACTTCACAGCAGATTCTTTTCTGGGAATGACCTCTTATGAACCTCAAGACTCACAGTTTGCTCTTGGAAAAGTTTGCCCTTAATCAAATTGTTTCTTCTCTATCACAAACTGAAACTGAGCCCCTCTAAAATTGAGTTCCCTTTGTGAGTTTCTGATTAATCTCTCTACTCAAAACTTTATTGCCTTGTTTGCCTCTTCTGACTTCAATCCTGTGCTAACTGAACACTAATCAAACAGAATCAGATGACTAAAATTGCTATTGTCTACAACATCATTAATGTACTAAAATTGCTGTTGTAGATATCATCATTAACACACAAAATCAGGTTGTTTCTCCAGAGCAGGATGAGCTCACAGATCCCCCAGGTGTCTAGAGAATTGTAAACTGGAAACATCCTGACTTCCACAACTATGATTAAGAGATGTCACAAGATGATGGTTAATCCCAACTTCTTTTTTCTTCTTCTTTAAAAACACTCCCAACTCAAAGGCCAAGTTGGAGCAGATCTGAGGCTTGTCTCCCACTCCCTTGCTTGGCACCCTGCAATAAACCCTTACTTTATTGCAAACATCAGCTGTCAGAGTTTGGCTTTCGGTGCTGTAGTCACAGGAGCCCTTGCTCAATAACAAAGCCACATGCAGGTGACTTAAAAGTTACGTTGAAGGTAACGCTGAAGACTCTTACAGGCTTAGCAAATCAGGTATTACTTATTTATTGTTTATAAAACACTGGAGAGCTAATATTTGATGATCAGATTTACAAAGCCTTTAGGAAGTGGGAAAGACTGGAGCTAAGGGAACCAAGGAGGAGGATTAATTAGAAAACGTGGGGCCAGAAAAAAAGTGTCTGCTGGAACAGAAAGGAGAGGAATAAATTCAAGAGCTATTTCCAGGATAGAATGAATAAAACTTAATGATGGATTCAGATGGTGGTGTTGGGGAAGGGATGTATAGGTAGACATTAAATCAAAAGCCTTATTGAAATCAGCTAGAAACAATGGGGATGAAGGTCCTCAACTGTGATCTCAATGAGTGAAGTCCCAAAAGTTCTATCCCCTTCAACCATTTCCAGCCACCAGCAGCAACCACTGCTTCCCTCAATGTCACTTTTCCACCAGTCACCTCCACTGGGGCTTTTTACCTATATCTTCCAGTAGTTTCACCTCCTTAAATTCACTCAATTAATCAGCTCAGTGAGCCTTCATCATGATCTCCCATTTTAACATTCCCAGTCTCTGAGCTGTCATTCACCATATTTCTACTTCGCCCTTAGAAGGAAAGGAAACCACCCAGTTTTCTCTGTTTTGTGAGGGTCACAGGCTGGGAAAATACCTTATCAGTACTTGTTTAACTTTAGTTCCAGGACTTTGGTGGCTCAAGGCTGAGGGGAAGCATGGATGGGGGTGGAGGGCAGGGCAGATGACCAGCAGGGGTTGCGTGCAGGGTGGGGTACCAGTCTTCAGAATGGTGGGGTCGAGCAAAGGAACCACCAGTGGAAGGCTGAGAGGGAAGGGCATGGTTGTAGGGGTGATGGAAGCAGGTCACTGGGGGAGGTGGTGTTGGGTAGGAGTAGGGGCAAGCAGGGCGCTCAGGCAAGAAACCGGAGAAGGTGGCAGGAGACAGATGGGCCAGTGGCTGGAGCAGTGACCGCTCTTGCTTCCTCTGCTTAGCTCTGCGGTTCTGGAACCAGACCTGAGGAGGAGGGAGAATAGCCACATTAGAGCCCCTCTCTCAAATAGGTGGCATTGTCATATGTGGCTACAGACTGGTACAGGGCATAAGACTCCCCCACATCCCCAGAGGAAGTAAAGCTCTTGCAGAAGGCATAGCTGAACCAGGACTAGTGACAAAGCAAGACCCACACCATTCCCCCAATCCATATCTAAATTTGCCCTGCTACAACTTTGGGTGAGTAAGAAATGTCAACTTGTAAAAAGAAAGAGATAAATATGACACAGTGGCATTTCACCTCCACAGAGAATGGGAAATTTCCTCTAGGGTTATTAGAGACTAAGACTATGGATGAGTTTAATTGTTACAGACCAGGTTAGATTTAGGGTACAGTTTATTCTTAAGATTAAGTAACTCTATGGTTAGAATTGAGCAAGCATCAGGTTGAGTTTCAAGACCATGGTTAGGGACAAGGTTACGTACGTGTGTGAATAGTTAGGATTGAATTTCTGTTGGAGTTCACATCACTGTTAAGGTTGGGGTTTGACATTGAAATTCAAGTTAGGTTAGGTTAGCCCCAAGGTTAAACTCCAGTGAAATTCCTGATGTAGATGAGGTTATGCTGACTGTTGGGTAAGACTCTGTTCTGGCGAACATTTGGGTTAGGGTTATAGTGCCCTGAGAATTTATGCCCCAGTAGTTCCCAATCACCGAATCTGCATTTCTTCAGGGGATGGTGGGCGGAGGATCCTGGGCCATCACCTGGATTCTGGCCTCGCTGAGACCTGTGTCCCGGGCCAGGCCTTCTCGGGCCCAAATGTCAGGGTACCGGTTCCTCCCAAAAGCTGACTCCAGCTGTTCCAAGTGCGCTGGACTGAAGGTGGTGCGTTGGCGGCGCCGGGAGTGTGGGCGACCCCTCTGTTCTCCTTGTGAGCAAAGACTTGGTCTCCCCACTCCTACACCAGAGAGGTTCCTGCAGGGCTGAGTGCTCATGTCTGAGAAGGAGGGTGGAGGAGAGTTTGCTGCCGCATGGATCCACCCATCCATGCCAGACCACATATGCTGGAACCCCCAGTTTCTACTAGGACCCAGTGTATTGCTCATATACTCTGCCCTGACCAGAAATTCTTCAGCTTTCAGAATTAGCTGAATCCAGCTCAGCCTTGGCCCTGCTTCACTTCTGATTCCCTTAACCCATGCTGCCCTCTCCACATGAAGTCCGCCCCTCAGTCTCACTTGTCCTAGGCACTCACGCTCCCTCTGCCTCACTTCTGCACCTTGTGCCCACTCCCTATTACACTCCCACAGATGCATCCCCATGTAAGGCATGCCCCTCCATAGCCTTTCATCTCTCTCAGCACACATACCACCTTCCTGGGTCTCACCCTGTGGATCTCCTATTCGCTCTGACAACCTAACAAACTGCCCAGGTCTCTGTCTAAGACCCCTATGACTTGCTCCCTGCTCTCATGGTTCAACATGCAACTTAAACCTTTATATTGTTCCCATTGTCCTATTCCCTCCACCTGGGAAGATGAAACATTCCTCACTCTTCTGCTCAGACACACCCTCCTCACACATACATTTCATCTTCTCCCCAATCCCAGTCCTGGCCTGGCCACCAGGCTGCAGGAACCTGAGCTCGTGGGAAAGGCCTGCCTCTTCTCCCTACAGACTCACTAAGCCCCCACACTAATTAGTCTGAGAGCCATCTGGGGAATAGAGAACAGGAGCGAAAGGAAACACCTGGGAGGCACACACTGAGAAAAGATATCTGGAGTGAGGATCCCATCCCCATGGGGACCCAGGCGGTAGACCCTACCCCGTGCTCACTGTCCACCTTAGCCCTCTGATCTCCTCGGATCCAAAGCCCTGGCCCCTCCAACTCTCTTCCTTGGAGAAAGCAGTGCAGTGAGCAAACTCTGAGGTCAGGAGTGAGGAGACAGCTTTTAGCTCAGCCTCTGCCGCCTCCTCATCAGTCAGGGTCTCAGTGTGCCACTCTGTAAAGCAAAGGAGTTGTATCGTCCCATGTGTTCTAAGATTCCCTTGTTTTTAACATGCTAGGATTCTGGTTTTTTATTTCTCCTCTTCACTTTCCTCGTGGCGAACCATCGCCCCACGGAGCCTGGGCATGGAGCATGCACACCTGCTGTCTCCTCAGGACCACCCCAGAGATTCACTCACCCACCGTGGAGATCAAAGTCCCAGTGGCTGCGTAGCCCTCGGGCCAGAGACTGCTGCAAACTCGCCCCTTCTTTTGTTTACCCTGCTCACTCTTCCCTTCTGCATCCATGGCTCACAACAAAGACCAAAGACAGCTCAGGCTCATGTCCCTGAGTCTGTGATTCTGGATCAGTCTTTCTCTGTTTCTGTTCCCCTCTATACCTTGTATTTCACTGCTTTCCCCCTGTTTATACCTCTCTCTGAATCTCTCTCCCTGTGTAGATATAGATAGATAGACCTTTTTCTCTCTCTCCTTTTTTCTAACTTTTATTTCTATTTCTAATTCCCCATTCCTTTGCTTGAGTATCATCTCATTCTGCCTTGCCCTCACCCGGTTTCTCTGTTTTAGTCTCCACTTTTCTCCCCCTGCACCTTCTCTCTCTGGGATGCCGTTCTCTCCTTTTGCTCTCAGCTGCCTACTTTCCCAGTTTGCAATCCCACACTAACTCTTTCTCCCTGAGCCTTGGAGGAGTGACCTGTTCCTCACCCATGTGAGCCCATCCAATCATTGCCTGGTCGCCAGAGCCCCCATCATCAGGGGAGGATCACAAGCCAAATGAGGGAACGTGCTCTGTTGGAGGGTCCAGGGACTGGGGCCAAGAGCTCATATTCCCAGAGGACCAAATTCTTTTGTCCTGTTAAATCCCCTCCTGGGAGCAGGCAGGGGAAGGAAGAGAAAATGCATTCCTCCTGAGACTCCTCCTCAGAACCTCATCATGAGGGGAGAGGGAGAGGGAGAGTTTGTGAAAATGGAGATAAGGAGTACGGCCTGCCTTGTGTCTCAGTACGTGGGTGATTCCCAAAGACTTCTTTCCAGGAAAGTAAAAAACTAAAAACACAAGTACATTCTGGCCCCTCCTAAATATCCTGATTCTCAGAATACACTGGACACCCCGTCAGGACAACCTGAACCATAGGATGAGTCTCCCGGACACCATAGTTCTCAAGTACTTTCTGTTTTCCTCTCCCAAATGTCACCTCCTCATTCACTCAGAACCCCCCAGGACTCCCTGATGCTCCAAGGTCACCCAGACCATCAGAGAACACTTACCCTCAAGAGCATCTGTATTTTAGGTGCATCCTGATCTCCCTGGACCTCAGGACTCTGCAGAAGACTGAGATTCCCATGACATCCCAACATTCTGATTCTTCAAGGAAACCCTGACATACCCAGCATTGCAGAGCAGTCAGGACACCCTGATACCCGCAGTACTCTGCTTCTTGAGATTACTTAGATCTAGGAACTACATTCTGACATCCGTAGGACATCCTGACCCTTTAAAGACAACCCAATATCCTAGGACTCTAGGGTTCTCTAGGACACACTGAAACCTAGAGTATTCAACCTCAACTAGGAGATTATCCCTGTCCCCCGCCATGAAGTTCTGAAATGTCAGAATAGACTGAATCAGTGAGGGCACCCTAATCCCCTTGGAACACACTGTACTCATGGGACTGTCTGATCCCCAATGTTATGCTAATCCTTCACACACATTCTTTAAAAGAACAACTCAAGACAGAAAAACATGGTAATCTTCCAGGATCCTGAGGCTTACAATATGATCCATGGATCAGAAGTATAAGCAGCACATGAGAGCTTGTTAGAAATGTAAAATTTGAGGCCCCACTTCAGTCCTACTGAATCAGAATTTTCACTGTAACAAGATCCCCAAGAGAACTGACTGTACACTTGTCTTCATCAGCTCTGGCTGCCATAATAAAATGCCAAAGGCAAGGTGGCTAAAACAACAGATATCCATTTCTCACAGTTCTGGAGGCTGAGAAGTCCATGATTAAGGTGCCAGCTGATTCAGTTCCTAAGAGACTTTTCCTGGGTTACAGACAGCCACCTTCTGTGTCTTCACAAGACAGAAAGAGAACTCAGTCCTGGTCTCTTTTCTCTTCTTATAAAGACACTACTCTTATCTTGTGGCCTCAACCTCATGATCTCACTTAACCCTAATCACCTCCCAAAGGCCCCACCTCCAAATATCATTGCATCACATTGGGGTTAGGACTCAACATATGAAGTGGTGAGGAGACACAAACATTCAGGTCATAACAACATAAAAGTCAAGAAACACTGATCCAAGATGCCAACCCCTCTCCCCCTACCCCAGGGTATACTGTGACCTCCTAGAGAAACTCGAGCTGCATGACAGCTCTGCCTCCCAAGATTCATGTAGTCAACTTGGATCCACAAGCACACACTGAATTCCAATACTCTTGCTGCCTCAATATAGCCTAGCACTATAAGGGAACTCTGACCAGCCATCCAAAGCAGCCTGATGATCCCAGGACACTCTGATATTACAAAGAAACTCTGACCTACTACCCTGCTCCCCAAGACATTGAGACACTACAGGTTTGACTTGACATCCCAGGATACCATTATTTCCTAGGAGGCTGGGGAGGAGTTTTTTTTCCAGGGCATCCTAATTCCCACTCCCAACCCTGACCTTCAAGGAAGCCTGATACCCAGAGTTCTCTCACCCTACCAGAGGCAGGATGGTGTGGTGGGGAAGAATACAGGTTCTGGAGCCAGGCTGCCCTGGGTTCAAATATCAGCTATACCACTTACTAGCTATGTGATCCCGGGCTCATTACTTTGTATCTCTGCACCTCAGCTTTATCATCTAAGGATAATAATACAGTCAATTCTCTTTATATGGGTAGTTTTGTTCCATAAAGTCATGATAAACACTGAATTGGTGAATACTGAGCCACTGTTACTAAGGGAAATAGGTTCCTGTGAGCCTCTGGCCACAATATTTTTGGTCAACCAATCAATACATAACATTGTTGTATGTGTGTCTCAGTTTAAATACACCTTACTTAATATATATTGTAAACTCATTAACATTGAACTCATGGCCAACAGCACTATAACTCATGCCTGAACAAAGATTATTTTCTCCGTTAAACACCTCATGGCCCTCCTGCACTTAGGAAAACTAGACAACATTACAGCACTATGCTTGGGGGCCATTTGGAACAGTACTATTACCTTCAAAAGACAAAAATGTATAAAATGTTGGCTTAGACAAGATAGAAGTTTATTTCTATCACACACAAAATAAGTTCAGATGTAGGTATTCAAAGGCTGGTACAGTGGATCTAAGATGTCATCAGACTCCCAAGCTCAGAAATTTCTACCCCATTATCTTAGTGTAAGTTTTCCATCCTCATCTTATGGTCCAGGGTGGCAGCTGGAGGTACTGTCATCATTTCGACACCACAGGCCAGAGAAAGAAGGAAAAGTAGAAGAGCGAGCATCCATGTGCCACGAGGGTGGTGCACCCCAAACTCTGTGGGACAGAAGTTCCTGCACTCAGGACCCTTCCTGACCTTGCCCTGTCCCTATGTGCCTCTTCCTCTGGCTGGTCATTTGTGTCATTTATAGTATCCTTTAAAATGAACCAATAATAGTAAATAAACTGTTTCCTTGAGTTCTGTGAGACATTATAGCAAATTATCCAATTTGAGGATGGGGTCATGGAAACCCCGATGTGTAACCAAGTTTAGCAGAGTATGAGTAACCTGGGGGCCCAGTACTTCTGATTGGCATCTGAATGGGGGTAGCTTTGTGGGACTGAGCCCTTAAACTCTGGGGTCTGTCTTAGGTCAGGATAGTTAGTATCTGAATGAAATTAAATTATAGGGCACCCAAGTAGATTGGGAAGGAAAAAGTAAAATTGTCTTTGTATGTGGACACAATAATCTGCCATGCAGAATTTTTGATGGAATTATAAGGAATCTATTATAGCTAATTAGTGAGTTTAGCAAAGTTTCAGGATTCAAAACCAATATTAAAAAAAATCATATAACAACAAATAATAAATAATTTGAATTAAAAACTTAGTACCATTTACAGTAGCATAAAATATGAAACATTTAGTGTTAAAGTTGTCAAAAATATGAGCAATCCGTACACTGAAAACTAAAAATAATATTCATGAGAGGAATAAAAGAAAACCTTTTAAAATGAAGAAATATGCTATGCTTTTGGGTCAGGAGACTAATTATTGTTAATTCTGAAATTGATAACGTTTCATGTGGTCTCAAAATTTCATCAGACTTTTTCATAGAAATTGGCAAACTGATTCTAAAATTTATATAACAATGCAAAAAACCTAGCATTGCAAAAACAGCTTTGAAAAAGATCTAAGTTGGAAGACTTACACTGTCCAAATTCAAGAATTATTAACAAAGATTGTACTCAAGACAAATGAGTCTTGGCCATCAGTCTTGGCTCTGAGTCCTGCCATCAGTATAGACAAATATATGAATGGAAAGGAAAGAATTCAGAAATAAACCCAAATACAAAGGCAATTTAGCAGAGAACATCTAGCTTTTTTAAACAAGTGGTGCTGGACCAGTTGGCTATCTAAATCATATGGGGTGAGGGGGATGGAACTTGGATCCATACCTCATACCATATTTTACAATTAACCCAAAATGGACCACAGATCTGAATGTAAAATCCAAAATTATAAAACTTCCAAAACAGGTAAAAAATCTTTGGAGGGCTTCTCTGGTAGCGCAGTCATTGAGAGTCCACCTGCCAATGCAGGGGACACAGGTTCATGCCCCGGTCCAGGAAGATCCCACATGCTTCGGAGTGGCTGGGCCCTTGAGCCATGGCCGCTGAGCCTGCGTGTCTGGAGCCTGTGCTCCACAACGGGAGAAGCCACAGCATTGAGAGGCCCGCGTACCGCAAACAAAACAAAACAAAACAAAACAAAACAAAAACTTAGATATGACACCAAAAGACCATATATAAATGAACAAACTGGTTAATTGAACATCAAAGTAAGAACTTCTGCTCTTCAAAATACACTGATAAATGAATTAAAAGACAAGTTACATACTGGAAGAAAACATTTGCAAATCATATATCTGATAAGAACATTTATCTGTTAATTCATATATCTGATAAAGGTTAACTATGCCCAATATACAAATTCAGGAATATAAAGACAAACATTGTAATTTTTAAAAATGCAAAAAATTTGAACAGGCAATTCACCAAGAAATATATGCAATACAACAACCTTGGAAAAGAGTTTGGCATTTTCTTAAAAATGTTAATTTCTTAAAATGATCCAGCCTTTCCTCTTCTAGTTAATTAATCCAAGAGAAGAAAAAGCATAGATCCATACCAAGTCTTGTAGTTGAATGTTGCCTGTGACTTTATTTCTGAGACAACACAAGCCTTCATAGATAGGCGCCTGTATGAACCGTTGTAGTATAGCCATGAAATGGAATATTACCTGCAATAAAAAGGAATAAACTACAGCTACAGCATGGATGAATCTCAAAACAATTATGCTGTTAAAGAAGCCAGACAAAAGTGTACATGTTATATATTTCATTTCTGCAAAACCCAAGAACAAGAGTTGGCAAAGCACAGCCTATAAGCAAAATTCAGCCCTCTGCCTTTTGTTTTCTTTTTTTAACAAGTTCTTTGGAACATAGCCATCATCATTTTTTTCATACTTTCTATGACTGCTCTCCTTCTACAATGGGAGAGGTGACATTGCAACATCTAGAGTACTCAGTAACTGGCCTTTTACAGTAAAAATTTGCTGACTCTTGCCTTAGTGTACATGTTGAAGTACATAGAAAACACAATGGAATCTATAGAAACATTCCTAGAATTGAAAAGCTAATTTCAGAGTACAAGGTGAATACGCAAAATCAACTGTGTGTCTACATGTTAGCAATAAAAGATTAGAATTTAATCCTCCCCAAATTAATCAACAGATTCAATACAACCCAATCAAAACCCTAACAGACAATTTTCAAGAAATTGACAAGCTGATTTAAAGGTTTATATTGAAAAGCAAAGGACCTAAAATAGCCAAAAACCTTGAAACTTAAGAACAAGTTCAGATCACTTATACTATTGATTTCAATATTTAACATAAAGATTCAATAATCATGACAGTGTGGTATTGGCGTTAGATAAACATAGAAATGAATGCAACACACAAAAACTCCAGAAATAGAATTGAATTTCAACAAAGGTGCAAGTATAATTCAATATGGAAACAGAAATCTTTTTAGCAGGTGATGTTGGAACAACTGGTTATCAGTATAGATAAAAACTAACTCTAATTTTTACCTCACATCATATTCACTCACGGAAATGAATCATAAAGTTAAAGACAAAATTCTATTAAACTACTGGAAGAAAACATGGTACAAAATATTTGTTACACTGACTTAGGCAAAGATTTCATGAATAGGACATAAAAAGCATAACTTTAAGGGGAAAGAGTGATAAGATGAACATTAAAATTAATTTTTTTCTCTTCATAAGGCATAAGAAAATTAAAAGCAAACCACAAACTGGGAGAAAATATTTGCGAAATTTACAATTGAGTCCAGAAAAAAACCCTCAAAAATGAGAAGAAAAACAGCTCAATAAACATAGGCAAACAACCCAATAAAAATGGGGAAAATATTTGAACAGAACTTGACAAAAGGAGATATATGAATAGGCGATAAGTATAAGATGCTCAACATCACTAGTTATCAGGAAAATGCAAATTAAAACCACAATGAGATATTATTATACATCCAGTAGAATAGTTAATGTTACAAAGACTGACAAGGGCTTCCCTGGTGGCGCAGTGGTTGAGACTCCGCCTGCCGATGCAGGGGACATGGGTTCGTGCCCTGGTCCAGGAAGATCCCACATGCCGCGTGAGCCGTGGCCGCTGAGCCTGTGTGTCTGGAGCCTGTGCTCTGCAACGGGAGAGGCCACAGCAGTGAGAGGCCTGCATACCGAAAAAAAAGATGACTGACAATACCCAGTGTTGATAAGGATGTGTAACAATTAGAACTCTCAAATATTGCTGATAGGAATGCAAACTGTCCAGCTATTTTTTGCAAAAGCAGTATTGCAGTATCTTATAAAGTTAAAACATTTACCATAAAAACCAGTAATCACATTCCAAGAAAAATGAAAGCATATGGCCACACACAAACTTCTACAGAAATATACATGGTAGTATTATATGCACATTGTATACATATATAGTGATATGCATACATATTATACATAATAGTTCTAAACTGGAAACAAACCAATTTCCTCAACTGTTGAATGGTTATAAAAATTGTGGATCTCCTTACTATGGAATACTACACAGGAATGAAAAGGAACACAATGTTAATAAATGCAACAAATTTGTGATACATTGACAACATGGATTAATCTCAAAAGCATTATGCTAAGTGAAAGAATTCAAACACAAAAGACCACATACTGTATGATTCCATTTATATTAAATTCTAGGAAACACAAAATTGTAGTGAAAGAAAGCAGATCAGTGATTACCTGGTCATGGAAGGGTGCTAACTTCAAAGGGAAACAAGAAAATTTTTAGGGTGATATAACTGTTGTGTTTCTTGATTGTGGTGGTGGTTACATGACAACATGATTTTAAAATTCATTGAAGTGTAACGTAAATGGGTAATGTTTATTATCTATCAATTATAACTCACCCCCCCAAAATTAATTTCAAAATATGGAAAGAAAAGAGGCATAAAAATTAAACAAATGATGGCCTCCCTGGTGGCGCAGTGGTTGAGAGTCCGCCTGCCGATGCAGGGGATACGGGTTCATGCCCCAGTCCGGGAGGATCCCATATGCTGCGGAGCAGCTGGGCCCGTGAGCCATGGCCGCTGAGCCTGTGCGTCCGGAGCCTGTGCTCCGCAACGGGAGAGGACACAACAGTGAGAGGCCCGCATGCCGCAAAAATAAATAAATAAATAAATAAATAAATAAATAAATAAATTAATTAATTAAGCAAATGAAAAAAATAGGCAATTATTTTTTTTTTAAATAGGCAATTATTAACTTCAGGAACATTCAAAATTTGTGCCAGGAAAAACAAAAGGATTAGTACACAAACAGTGTATAACAGAGTCAGAAAGTCAATAATAGATATTGACATACCTCCAAATTGTGATGTGCCTATAATAGGAGCATTTGAGGAAGAGGAAAAGGGATGGTGAAGTGGTATTAACTCATCACCTGTCAAAATGGGAAGACAATATATTGTAAATCAATGATCAAAAATAGCATTATAAACATATTATTTAGAAATATATAAAAGTATTTATATTGGGAAGTTGGATCATGGAGTGGAAAGATAGGTAGTGAACTACCTTTCTCATTTAAAGAATTGTTTAACTTTTAAAGCTATGCTAATATATTTATTTGAGTAAAATAATTTTAAAATAAAAATTCTTGATTAAATACTTGATTTATTCAGTTTTTATATTCCTTTATTATCAATAAGAACATTTAAGGCTATTTTCCCATAGCTTTTTATATTTTTTCTCTAATTTATGAATCATTTGGTTTAAACTTTCTTTTTGATATGGGGATTATGAAGAACACTGTTTTAAATTTTATCAACTGAACATTTCTTTTTACATTTTGATTTCTGGTTTCTAATTTTTGGCTTTGTGGTGAAGGCCATAAGAGAATATATCCTATGAAATCAATGTTTGATTTCATTGATTCAGTTTTCATTTCAAAAACTCTATTATAAAGTTTTTTTTGTAGTCAAGAAAATGGCCAACATTTGTAATTATTCCCTGGGCTTAAAATAAGAATATATATTCTCTATTTTCAAGGTGGAAATATGTGTATTTTATATGTGTATATATATATATATATATATATATATATTTTTTTTTTTTTTTTTTTTTTTTTTTTGCGGTACACTGCCGTGGCCTCTCCCGTTGTGGAGCACAGGCTCCGGACGCGCAGGCTCAGTGGCCATGGCTCATGGGCCCAGCCGCTCTGCGGGATGTGGGATCTTCCCGGACCAGGGCACGGACCCGTGTCCCCTGCATCGGCAGGTGGACTCCCAACCACTGTGCCACCAGGAAAGCCCTCCCTTGATTTTTTAAGACTCTAATAATTGTGCATTCCCCTTAACTCCTTTACTAATTACATCTCACAGACATGTACTGAGCACACAACATAGTTCTTCTTGGATGTAGTAAATGAACTCCCAAATGTATGTTGGTGCCAGTGGGAACCTGACTACATGTGATAAAATCTATGTAGTGTTCTGAACTGTTAAGTTTTATTTTAGAAGTAGTTTAGTGCAAATGTTTAAGATATAATAACATGGACTAATGTTGGTGTTTAAGGTTACATGACTCATTTTGGTCTCATCATATTCTTCCTTGCATTACCCATGTCTGCATACATATCTCCTCTGGTTATTACATTACATATTCACTTTGATAAAATACCATAGATTATGCATGGGCACATCCCATACAATGCTCAGTAGAGTTTTTGTTCATCCCAAATAATCATGTATTGAAAAATCACTGATGATGTGGTAGGCAAGTCTAATGGTAACCTGGGAAGTGAACATTCGTAGACACAAAAAAATCAGAAGGGTAAAAATTTAAATCTAGGGAACTAAAGTACTGAGAAGGCTGCTCCAGAACACAGAAAGATTTCACTGCATTCTGGGACCCAAGGAAGCTGCAGGGTTGAATGAAAAGGACCATGTTTGGGATATAGTTTTATTGCTCATCCCTCTCCCTCAACTGTCAGTCAAAAGTTGGCTGTAGAAGAAGCATGAGGATAGAGAGAAATCAGAGAACTTACAATAGGGTACAAAGTCAAAGGGAAAATCACTCTCTATCTACATGGTCCCCACTCGTTCATCTCAAGGGAGAAATCATCATTCACCAGACAGAAGATCCTGTCTGAAGGGGAAAAGAAATCTCAGCAGTGTGGTGTTAACAGAAAGAGGAAGGGCCTCTGTCTTGCTCAGACTGGCTGTGGTGTGAGGTTATATGCTGTTTAATTCTACCAGAGCCTCAAGTCTTTAATCCTCCTACTTCTGGGGACCACCTTCAACTCCATCTTCACTGGCTCCCTGCATTACTTCAACCACTTAAGGGGAATGAAGGGGAAATAAGAAAAGGGGTTTACTCTAGGGTCCAGGTAGAATCAGCCTCTCTTGTGGTTTCCTGCATGTGAGAGTCACACATGACATGAAGTGGTCATAAATTAAAGCTCAGCCTCATGCAGGGCTTCGAGTGCCCTCTCCCCATACAAGCGAAGCAGTGCCAGGCTGGCAGAGTCCCCCCTGGGAGCAGCCAGGAAATCAGGATTGTGTCTGGGAATTCACCCTCCATGGCCTGATTTAGCAGAGGCCAGGCCTGTGCCAGGAGCCTCTTCTCTGCAGCTGGGACTCCCTAAAGACACCACCCCCACTTCACCACAGGCATCTTCCATCTAGCACTAGTTAGCCAACAGGAACAGCTCTTTGTGAGCCAATTAAAACCATCTGGACACAAACCACCTAGAAGGGTGGGATAGGGAGGGTGGAGGGAGGGAGATGCAAGAAGGAAGAGATATGGGAACATATGTATATGTATAACTGATTCACTTTGTTATAATGCAGAAACTAACACACTATTGTAAAGGAATTATACTCCAATAAAGATGTTTTTAAAAACCAACAAAAACAAACAAACAAACAAACAAAAAACCATATGGAGAGAAAAGTTTGGCTTCACCTCACTGATGTTGGAATAAAGGCTCATCCTTCTTCCTGGCACATTTCCCCAGATACTGTTCTCCCTGGAGGGAACAAGGTTTGCTCCATGTCACAGCCATTGGAGGTATTTTCATGTTTCATGGAATCATTTTCCTCTAACTTGTCCTTCAAGTTTCTGTTCCAAGGCCACGGTTTCCATTACAGTCCCGCACCATCTCTCATGAGCTGAAGACGCCCTTCCTGCTATTCCCTGGATATTGTAGCCTAGTAGATATTCTTAGTGTTCTGCCTGTAATATCTTGTCTCCTTGTGGTTGAGGGCAGAAAGCTAGGCTTTATATGAACTTTATCTATCACATTGTCAATTGGCCTTCAAGTAGATGACTTTGTTCTCGGCATTGACCTTTTGTCACTTAAATATTGAAAGCTGGCTATGTCTAGCTTATGAACTCTGATTCCAAATGAATCTGGTTTTCTAGATTAACTTTTCATTTGTGAGCCACACAGAGGTACACAATGTATTGCCAAGCCCACCGTCAAAACAGGCCACCTTTTATTCATTCTAAACTTCAGGCATATCCTGTTGCTCATCAAAAACTACTGGTTCAGGTTCATCATGATTTCTAAATGTGAGATACAACTGATATAAAGGCACAAACTTGCCCCTGTACTGTGGATGGATATATTTGTCAAGAAGGACGTGAGGTTATCTTTGTTGCATGAAAGTAGCTGCAGATGTCCCTTAAGAATTCAGACTTGATGATGCAGATCAAATCCCACAATACAAAGCAATGATTACAACTCAAACTCCCTATAGAACCTAAAAAGACCAAAGAACTGCCTAGTGATCCAGTTATTTCAAGAAATTTCTATCGTAAACAAATTCAGCTTATATCCTTAAAAGTTGTCATAATGAAGCCAAAAGTAGTCTCAAGAAATCATATCTAATATAATATTTTGGTAAAGAAATCATTCAAAGACAAATAGGTAAAAAAATTACTCCGACTTTACTACATGAAGTGGGGAGGAGAGGATCAGGAAGGAGGGAACAGGGACATGGTATAATACTGATGACATTTATATGGTCAGGCCACTCAAGATAGGGGTTCTCTTCCACTCTGAACACCCCCTGCTCAACCACTGCCTGCTTCACCTGTACCCTACTCACACGACTGAACTTCCTACATGCTTGCTCCAGGCCCAGGCTACTGATTGTCCTTATCAAAGGGGTAGTATGGGTCCTGGTAACTAATGCGCCAAACTGATGTAATTCCCTCTATAACTGGCAATCTACACGCCCTACCATCCATTAAGCCACTGGTGTCTCTGTTGCTGACTCCAGGCTTCTTCTTTGGTCTTAAACTGGGCAAATGTAGGCCTTATAGGCCTGCTGGGTGCAGCCCAACAGTTGGCAGAGCCAGCCAGGAGAACAAGGAAACTCTTGTGAGCACTGAGATGTTGGGAAACACAGGATGGGGAATGGAATGTTGCAGGGCTTGTCCACTAGCTTGTGGGGCCTGAAAGTTGTGGGTTTTATCCCAGAGTGGCCGGCCATTCACACGTGGGGTCCAAAAGCTGAGGGGGTAATCCTGAAAGTTGCAGGGGTAGTACTGCAGTGGATGTCTACTAGTATGTGAGACCTTCTAGTGGCTGTGCATGATGAATGGGGGCTGCCAAGAGATCTGGAGAACAATGGCCCCTCATGGCTCTGCTACTGTATCAAAGTGAGCCTTCTGTAATTGGTTAAGCTAGCTCTCTGGAAGGAATTGGTATTTCTCTTCCTGTACCTTTGAGATGTATATGATCTACCTGGGTTCTCAGGAACTTTAATCTAATCATATGTGATCTCTAAGGGTAAATGAACAAAAAGGAGCAAGGGTTTTAAAAATCTTTATGGGAATAATTATGCTTTGGGAATGTCTATCTAAAATAGACGCTCAAGATTTTTGTAACTTGAAACTAAACTAAGTTACATGAAGAGAATTCATTGACTAAGTCATTTCAAGAAAGGTAAAATATTGGAACATTAATTGCTGGGCAGGTCTAAGTTTATCTACTTTTGCCTGCTTAGGAGAATAAGACTAAAGCATTAAGCTTTCCAATCAGGAAATGCACAATTGTTTTATGGTTTTGGTGAGAGATTAAGGTTTTTAAGGGTTAAGATTATAATCAATCATAATTCTAGTTACTATAACCAAGTTTCTTTATCACTTACATTGTGATAATATGTTTAACTGTGACTTTTTAAGTCTTTTGTCTTTTGTAGACAGTTCTTGTTGTACTCTGATGCTTTTGCAAAAGTGCTTCATCTTCCAGATTCATAGGAACGACCTTTTGACAATAACAGGTCTCTGATAAATTTCAGATTACACTTCAGAACTGGGTAAAAACTTAAATAATCCTAAAGGAAAACCTGATGGCTTCGTAAAAAGTTAATGGAAGGATTGGTTACTGAGTGAACTGGTGAATATGGTTATAATATTTATGGGTTTTGTCTGGAAAGTTTTGATCTGTGTTTTCCAGATAGAGGGATGCCCTTCCCCTCAAGTTAGTTGTGACTTACAGCAATTGGGTATACTACTCCTGAGGGTAGAATTGAAACATTTTTCTTTTCTCTCTGCCCAGTCCCTCCAAAAACTGGGACTCTTGGTTTCTGAGCAGCCTTATCAGGTGAATGGGAAAGACTGTCTCCTGGCATGTGCACGAATCTTGATATTTGGGATACCTCTAGAAGACAGAAATCCACTGAGGTGGAGGCTTATGGCAGGCTTTTGTCATGGCATTCCTGGCCTTGAGAGGCCTTTGGGGAATTCAGTCTGTGACTCCTGAGGACTTCTACCTCAGCCAGCTTGAAGGAGCTGATATGGTCATTTGCAAACAAACTAGTTTTGATTTGCTGTGTTTGGTGGAGATGAGGGTTATTTCAGAGAGAAAAAAGACTATGTTTTAGTGGATGTTAAATTCTAGTTCTTTTAGTTAAGGTCTGTATTTATGACAGGTATTGTGTTAACCACGCTTTTGCCCTGGTGTTCTGAATGGCAAGAAAATTATCCAGCGAAATTTTCACAGATTATAACTACTCATGAAATGTGACACTGCTTGCTTTAAGTCTGCTGCTAATAGCACATGTGCAATGCTTCTGTGACAATTGAGTGTAAGTGATAAAATGTATAGCCTATAAAGTGTTTCCCCATTAACATACCTCTGAGCCTGTTCATGAGATCAGCTTAGTTTTCCTCCAACGTGAGTGACTAGGTGAATATAAAGGAGACCTAACAGCGAGGGATATGATCTGAACCTGAGGTAAGAGCCAGCACCCCAGCATTGAGGGGTGGATATTTTGAGCATCATTGCTTTCTAACAAGATTTGCAAACAAAAGTGGAAATGATGGAAAATATGCACATATTCAGGTATGGGGGAAGTCAGAGGGATTATGCATGTATTAACTTAAATTTTACCACCCATTTATGATAAAAACCCTGCAGAAAGTAGGCATAGAGGGAATTTTCCTCAACATAATAAAGGCCATATATGACAAACCCACAGCCAACATCGTCCTCAATGGTGAAAAACTGAAAGCATTTCCACTAAGATCAGGAAAAAGACAAGGTTGCCCACTCTCACCACTATTATTCAACATAGTTTTGGAAGTTTTAGCCACAGCAATCAGATATGAAAAAGAAATAAAAGGAATCCAAATCGGAAAAGAAGAAGTAAAGCTGTCACTGTTTGCAGATGGTATGATACTATACATAGAGAATCCTAAAGATGCTACCAGAAAACTACTGGAGCTAAACAATGAATTTGGTAAAGTAGCAGGATACAAAATTAATGCACAGAAATCTCTGGCATTCCTATACACTAATGATAAAAAATCTGAAAGTGAAATTAAGAAAACACTCCCATTTACCATTGCAACAAAAAGAAAAAAAATATCTAGGAATAAACCTACCTAAAGGAGACAAAAGACCTGTATGCAGAAAATTATAAGACACTGATGAAAGAAATTAAAGATGATACAAATAGATGGAGAGATATACCATGTTCTTGGATTGGAAGAATCAACATTGTGAAAATGACTATACTACCCAAAGCAATCTACAGATTCAATGCAATCCCTATCAGACTACCCCTGGCATTTTTCACAGAACTAGAACAAAAAATTTCACCTTTTTTATGGAAACACAAAAGACCCCGAATAGCCAAATCAATCTTGAGAACGAAAAACGGAGTTGGAGGAATCAGGCTCCCTGACCTCAGACTATACTACAAAGCTACAGTAATCAAGACAGTATGGTACTGGCCCAAAAACAGAAATATAGATCAATGGAACAGGGTAGAAAGCCCAGAGATAAACCCACGCACATATGGTCACCTTATCTTTGATAAAGGAGGCAGGAATGTACAGTGGAGAAAGGACAGCCTCTTCAATAATTGGTGCTGGGAAAACTGGACAGGTACATGTAAAAGTATGAGATTAGAACACTCCCTACCACCATACACAAAAATAAGCTCAAAATGGATTAAAGATCTAAATGTAAGGCCAGAAACTATCAAACTCTTAGAGGAAAATATAGGCAGAACACTCTATGACATAAACCACAGCAAGATCCTTTTTGACCCACCTCCTAGAGAAATGGAAATAAAAACAAAAATAAACAAATGGGACCTAATGAAACTTCAAAGCTTTGCACAGCAAAGGAAACCATAAATAAGACCAAAAGACAACCCTCAGAATGGGAGAAAATATTTCCAAATGAAGTAACTTTGTCTGTTGGATTAATCTCCAAAATTTGCAAACAACTCATGCAGCTCAATAACAAAAAAGCCAACAACCCAATCCAAAAATGGGCAGAAGACCTGAATAGACATTTCTCCAGAGAAGACATACAGAATGCCAACAAACACATGAAAGAATGCTTAACATCATTAATCATTAGAGAAATGCAAATCAAAACTACAAAGAGGTATCATCTCACACCGGTCAGAATGGCAATCAGCAAAAAGTCTAGAAACAATAAATGATGGTGAGGGTGTGGAGAAAAGGGAACACTCTTGCACTACTGGTGGGAATGTAAATTGATACAGCCACTATGGAGAACAGTATGTAGGTTCCTTAAAAAACTAAAAATAAACTACCATATGACCCAGCAATCCCACTACTGGACATATACCCTGAGAAACCCATAATTCAAAAAGAGTCATGTACCAAAATGTTCATTGTAGCTCTATTTACAATAGCCAGGAGATGGAAACAACCTAAGTGTCCATCATCGGATGAATGGATAACGAAGATGTGGCACATATATACAATGGAATATTACTCAGCCATAAAAGGAAACGAAATTGAGTTATTTGTAGTGAGGTGCATGGATCTAGAGTCTGTCATACAGAGTGAAGTAAGTCAGAAGGAGAAAGACAAATACCATATGCTAACACATATATATGGAATATAAGAAAAAAATGTCATGAAGAACGTAGGGGTAAGATGGGAATAAAGACACAGACCTAGTAGAGAATGGACTTAAGGATATGGGGACGGGGAAGGGTAAGCTGTGACAAAGTGAGAGAGTGGCATGGACATATATACACTACCAAATGTAAAATAGATAGTGGGAAGCAGCCGCATAGCACAAGGAGATCAGCTCGGTGCTTTGTGACCACCTGGAGGGGTGGGATAGGGAGGGTGGGAGGGAGGGAGATGCAAGAGGGAAGAGATATGGGAGCATATGTATATGTATAATTGATTCACTTTGTTATAAAGCAGAAACTAACACACCATTGTAAAGCAATTATACTCCAATAAAGATGTAAAAAAAAACAACAACATAGAATTACCATATGACCCAGGAATCCCACTACTGGGCACATACCCTGAGAAAACCGTAGTGAAAAAGACACATGTACCGCACCCCAATGTTCAATGCAGCACTATTTACAATAGCCAGGTCATGGAAGCAACTTAAATGCCCATCAACAGATGAATGGATAAAGAAGCTGTGGTACATATATACAATGGAATATTACTCAGCCATAAAAAGGAACGTAATTGGTTCATTTGTTGAGACGTGGATGAATCTAGAGACTGTCATACAGAGTGAAGTAAGTCAGAAAGAGAAAAACAAATATCACATATTAACGCATGTATGTGGAACCTAGAAAAATGGTACAGATGGACTGGTTTGCAGGGCAGAAATTGAGACACAGATGTAGAGAACAGATGTATGGACACCAGGGGAGGAAAGTGGTGGTGGGCAGGGGTGATGTGACGAATTGGGAGATTGGGATTGACATGTATACACTGATGTGTATGAAATGGATGACTAATAAGAACCTGCAGTATATAAAAAAAAAATAGTGAGGGAAGCTGTGTATGTGGGTAAGGTAGGAGGTCTATGGGAGCTCTCTGTACCTTCCGCTCAGTTTTGCTGTGAAGCTAACACTGATCTAAAAAAGTAAAGTCTACTAAAAATGTTGGTAAAACTGGTTTGGGAGAGAAGATAAAACATCCAATTTAAAACATACTAAGTTTGAGATACCTAAAAGAGACACTTGCTGTGAGGGTGAAAGAGATACTGTTAACTCTGTCAAATAACACTGTTTGGTGTGTTAAATACTGTCATACTATTATTTGGTAGAAAATTTCCTATAAAAATACTATGGATACTAAAAAGTTATTTTGATCAAAAAAATCACCTAATTATTTAATAAATAAATTGGTTGTTAATGGCCCATTTTACAATATAAGTCCTGGTGACCAGGTATATACTAACCTGTCTTCTTTTCTGTATTAAAAAAGCTAACAAGCACATTATTGTACTATAGTTTTGCAAGATGTTGCCACTGGGGAAACGGTAAAGTATACACAGGAGCCCTGTGTGTTATTTCTGACAACTGCATGTCAATCAGTAATGATCTCAAAATACAGTTTAATGAAAAAAAACAATTAACTAAAGAACAAGGGGATGGGTGATAGGTAATAAGATAAGGAAATCCTTTCTCATTCTCTGTGAAAGAATTTGACCTTGGAATAGCATTTTAGCTCTGTTCCCCTGGTAACCACCCAAGAAAGTATGTCAACTGTGTTTCTGAACAATCTTATTTATGTTTCTGACTGCCTTGGTAACATGCTCAAAAGATTCATCAGCTGCATAATGAGGCAACATTGCTTAAGATAAAAATGACTCCTGATTGGTAAAGTGTATTTACACTGGGCAAGTCCCTTGCAGGAACCTTGGAAACTCAGCTGTTCTCATAGGCTGTTACAAGATACATTAGATCTGATAGGGCCTAGGGCTTCAAAGCCATCATGAGTCTTGCTTCCTTGTACCTGAGCTATCATCTGAAACATCTGAGGAGACAGCTGCTGAATAGTTGTATGCACCTCTGAAAAGACCACTCCCACTGAAGGGAAATATCTGACAAAGACCAGCTGGCACACTGCACTCCTTGTATCTATTCAAAACATAAATGAAACAATAAAATGGTGTGAAGCCAGCTGAAATTATGGCTGCTGGGCCAGAAGATACTTCTGGACACTTGGAGGATGTGGAGGATAATGGCCCAAAAGTTACACCTATCTAATCTTAGCTGTATATTCTTGGATAGAAGGTATAAGATCTAAATTTTTCTGTATGTTAAGATGCATGGGTACGTTTATTAATCATAATTTTTTACCTTTACCTCTTGGGACAGAAAATTCTCACTTCAACTTAAAGACTATTCTCAGATTTGTCCTTCTGTGTGGGCCATTGTTACCTGGTGTCTGGAGGCCTTGAGAACACACAGAATCACATGCCTTATGAGCATAGTGCTTTAGACACAGGAGGGAATCTGTAAGGGGTATCTTGAAATCTTTACAAAATATATTCTGTGCTAGCAAGAGATTAATATGCCACAATTTGCTAAGTCACATTTCTTGGGCTGATGTATTGCTGAGCCAAGAAATGAAAGAAAGTATTAATGTAATGTCATAAATGATGTGAATGAGAATAGAATAAGTGTGGATTACTTGTTAGAACTGGATCAATTTTAAATGTTTCAAAATATGTGCTCCTTAAACCTAGCCAATGATTTTAGTCCTATAGGACAAGATTAGATTTGGGTTTCAATGTTATTAATTGGTATAGGTATAATGATATGCAGTACTGATTACACATACATGTTGTTATGTATTAGACAATTCATTAATTAAACCTCTTATAGGAAAAATTTTAAAGATGATGTAAGGATTGGAACCATGGGGATGACGTGCATTGTGACCCCTGAAGTCTACTGGTGGTAGAGCAAGCAGTGTGCTTCCAACTGGGGTCATCTGAAGACACAAAGCTGTGCCACAGCTCTGGTACACAGCTGAGCAATGATGAACATAGCATATAGCGAGAATGTAGAGTCTGTGCTCAGGATAAATTTCTTTTTTTTAATTAATTTATTTTATTTTATTTATTTTTGGCTGTGCTGGGTCTTCGTTGCTGTGTGCGGGCTTTCTCTAGTTGGAGCGACTGGGGGCTACTCTTCGTGACAGTGCGCTGGCTTCTCATTGCAGTGGTTTCTCTCATCGCGGAGCACGGGCTCTAGGCATGCGGGCTTCAGTAGTTGTGGCTTCTGGGCTCTAGAGTGCAGGCTCAGTAGTTGTGGCACACAGATTTAGTTGCTCCGTGGCTTGTGGGATCTTCCCGGTCCAGGGCTGGAACCCGTGTCCCTTGCATTGGCAGGTGGATTCTTAACCACTGTGCTACCAGGGAAGCCCAGGATAAAAGTTCTTAACAGCATGAAATAAGTGAACTGAGTTTTATATCAGTTTTGATATGAATTTTATCAATCTGAGTTTGACAAAATTCAGCCAGTCCTTTCAGAGGCATTCCCTACCCACAGAACCATTGTTTGACACACCTAAATTCACCAAGGAATGTTTAGGAGCAACTAAATTAAGTTACTGTGACCAAAAGGCTAAGGGATAGTTTAAAGCATCTAGAGGTTTAGTGAAGTTTAATCTATGGTTGGGAGAATAAGAAAAATAGCTCTGATGGAGGACATCCCACATCACTGCAATTCCTGACTCCCTTCAGATCTGCTTGTATCCTTTGGTACCAAGTAAATCATATTTCACAGAGACCTTGAAAACTGTGATAGTGACTTGAAAGAGACTTGAGCTGATACTTCACAAAAGAACATACACAAATGGCCCATGAGCACCTGAAAAGGGTCTCAAAATCATTAGTCTTCAGGGAAATACAAATTAAAAGTACAATGAGATGCCATTATACACTCAATAAAAGGCTAAAATGAAAGAGGTGACAGTACCAAGTGTTAGTGAACATGCGGGAACACTCCTACATTGCTCCTGGGAGTGTAAAAGGATAAAACCACTTTGGAAAGCTATTTAATAGTTTGTTATAAAGTTAAACGTCACCTACTGTTATGGACTGAATGTTTGTGTTCCTCCCAAAATGCGTATTTTGAAGTCCTAACCCCCAGTGGATGGTATTTGAAAATGAGGCTTTTGGGAAGTAATCAGGGCTAGTTGAGGTCATGAGGGTGGGGCCCTCATGATGGGATTAGGGCCCTTATAAGAAGAGACACTAGGGAGCTTGCTCTCTCTCTCTTTCCTGCACTCACAAAGAGATCATGTGAGCACACAGCAAGATGGCAGCTGCCTACAAGCCAAGAGAAGAGGCCTCAGAATAAACCCTACCTTGCTGGTGCCTTAATCTTACACTTCTCAGATCAGACTTCCCAGGACTTTTTAGCCTCAAGAACAGTGAGAAATAAATTTCTGTTGTTTAAACCACCCAGTCTGTGTATTTTGTTATGGCAGCCCAAGCAGAGTAATACACCTACCCCACAACCAGTTGTTCTAGTCTTAGGTATTTACTCAAGAGAAATAAATCGATGCCCACCAAAAGACTTGTGCACCAATGTTCATGGCAGCTTTATTCATAATAACTTAGAAACAATCCAAACGTCCATCAACAGGTGAGTGCATAAATACTGTTGTACATTTGTGCAATGAAATACTACACAGTGGGACTTCCCTGGTGGTCTAGTGGTTAAGAATCCACCTTCCAATGCAGGAGATGTGGGTTTGATCCCCGGATGGAGAACTAAGATTCCACATTCAGCAGGGCAACTAAGCCCGTGCAGTGCAACTACTGAGCCTGCACGCCACAACTAAGACCCGATGAAGCAAAAAATAAAATTAATGAAATAAATATTTTTAAAAGAATGTAAGTTCTATTGATATTGGGTATTTATTAAAAAAGAAAAAATACTACACAGTAATGAAAAGAAGTATCGATACACAGACCATAATAAATTAATCTCATAAATAATATGTTGAGGGAGAGAAGTGAGACACAAAAAAGTACATACTATAAGGTTCCATTTATATGAAGTTTTAGAACTGGCAAAACTAATATACAGCAAAAGATATCAGAAGAGTGGTTGCTTCTGTGTGGGTGGTTTTGAGTGGGAAGTAGTTTGAGGGAACTTTCTGGGATAATGAGAATGTTCCATGTTTTATTTGGGGTCAAACAAATTTATCAAATTTGACGAAAATGTACACTTACAAATCTGCATTTAAAAAAGAGAATAAATGAAAAGACAAGAAGCTTCATTAACATGACTGTTTCAAGTTGTTGTTTTCACCAGTTTGTGATATTGTGATTTATAATAAGAAATATATATATGATCTTCAACCAGTTTCTGGCACAGAGCTCCCAAAACCCTTGGGATTTCCTAAGTGGTAAAAGAGATAAATGTGTCTTTTGATATTCATAACAAGCTCTTTTCAACCACACCAGACCTTATGTTAATGAACTAATTTTTGGAAAACACCTAAAGATGGGGGCAGGTTGCCAGGGCACAACCCATGTTATTAGAGTGTTGAAGTAGCCCCATCCCCGCTCCCCAATATCAAGGGAGGGAAGAGGGGCTGGAGAGCTGGAGATTGAGTTCAATCATCAATGACCAATGATTTAATCAATCATGCCTATGTAATGAAGCCTCTATAAAATCTCAAAATGACTGGGGTTCAGAGCGTCCAGGTTGGTGAACTTGTGGAGCTGCTGGGAGAGAGGTGCTCAGAGAGAGCAAGAAAACTCTGCATCCTTTCCCCATACCTTGTCCTATGCCTCTCTTCCATTGGGCTGTTTCTGTATTACATCCTTTTATAGTAAACTGGTGATTTGGTAAGCAAAATGTTTTCCTGAATTCTGTGAGCAGCTCTAGAAAATTAATCAAACTTGAGGAGGGGGGTGCATAAACCCCTGATTTATAGCCAGTAGGTCAGAGTCACAGGTAACAACCTGAACTTGAGATTGGTGTCTGAAGTGGGGGTGGAATTTGGGGTGGTGGGCAATCTTGTAGGACTTCTGAAGCCTTAACTTGTGGCATCTGATATCATCTCCAGGTAGCCTGTGTCACAATTGAGTTAACAGCTTGGTGGTGTTAGAAAAAATACAGGTTGGACATTTAATGCGCCCTCCTGTGGATGAATATGGAGCAGAGCTGAAGACGAAGTTGACATCAGTGAGTAAGCCCATTAAGTTTCTCTGGTTGGCATCCATTTTGAAATACTTTTCACATCATCTCTTGCAGAACGGTGCTTGCTTTAAAAAAAAGTGTGTGTGTGTGTGTGTGTGTGGTGTGTGTGTGTGGCATTTTAATCATTCAATATTTTCTTTACCAGCGCCTTAATTGCATTGTTCTCACCATACACTCTTTCTTGAAAGCAGTACATTATTTGACAGTTTGTTGACTAGATGAGAAGGGACAGTGAAACTACCATGACTCTCAAATTGTTGAAGTATCTGGTCTCAGAGACTGCTAAGGGCCTATATACCCCATTTCTAACAGAAATGTGACTAAAGACAGGGAAGCCCCATGTGTGGGGTCTTTCATTAATCAGAAAAGAAGTCTTCCTAGAAAAGACTCATTTCAGTAGTCCTAGACTGTGGTACTCCAGAGAGTTTGACACCATTGGGCACTGCACCATTTTAAGAGTCCTCTGGTGAGTGGGAAGAGGGTTATTTGAAGGGAATGAAAAGAGGAGAGAACCTTCCTTGCTCAGGAGGACACAAATGGAAATTGTGGCCTAGACATTCATTCCCTTACAACTATCAGTAACTATGCACTCTTGGGAAAGTCTTAATTATCCACAGGTACCTGCAAACTCTAGAAAAACTCATGAAGAGGTACATCAGCATGTACAGAATATTTACAGCAGCATTTTTTCCCAAGACATTTTATTGTGGTAAAATACACATAAAATTTACCATCTTAACCATTTTCAAGTGTACAGTTCAGTGGTATTAAATATATCCACAGTGTTGTGCAACCATCACCACCATCCATGTCCAGAACTCTTCATCTTGTAAATCTAAAACTCTGTACCAATTAAGCAATAACTCCCCACAGCACCTCCCCCAAGCCCCAGGCAACCACCATTCTGCTTTCTGTTTCCATGATTCTGACTATTCAAATAACCTCATATAAGTAGAATAATAGAGTATTTGTCTTTCTGTGACTGGTTTATTATGGCAGCATGTTTTTTAAAGCTACTATTACTCTTACTTGAAAATGAAAAACAAACAAATAAAGCTTGAGATAGTCTATCATGAGCCATTTGGTTAACGAGAGAGAAAGGATTTTGTTTAACCTTGTTTTCTGTTTCATGTTTCTTGTTCTGCTTCTCTTCTCTGGCCTTCTCGTATGTTACTTAAACATTTTTTAGACTTCCACCTTGATTTATATAGTCTTCTTCAGTATATCATTTTGTATAATTTTTTAGTGGTTGCTCTAGGTATACACACATAACTTAGCAAAGTACAGAAACCTTAATTCCACTGAGGTCCCTCTGTCTCCCCACTTTTTAAAATATAATTGTCTTAAGTCTTTCCTCTGTATACATTGGGCACCAATCGTGCTATCATTTTACTTCAACCATCACTTCTGTTTTAAGAAACTCATAGTTAGGAGAGTCTGTTTTAGTTATCCCTATTTTTACCCATTCTGATGTTCTTTTTTTTTCTCTCTACAGTTCCAAGCCTTCTTCTGTTATCATTTACTTTGTTTAGAATACTTCCTTTAGTTATTCTTTAAGGGTAGTTCTGCTAGCAATGAATGCTCTTGGTTATCCTTTGTCTGAGGATGTCTTTATTTCCCTTTTACTCCTGAATTGTATTTTCACCAGATATAGAATTCATGGTTGACAGTTCCTTTTCTTTCCATTTGAGAAAAACATGCTGCTTCCTTTGGCTTCCACAGTTCAGATGAGTGGGGGGTGGTTTCCCACTGGTGTTTGGTTACAGTAAGGTGGGTATTACCAAAAAAGTTCTCTGTGTTAGGCCACCATTTTCCCCAGTTTCAACTAAGGGAAATAGGCTTTTCTTAGAGTTTTGTTTTTTTCTTGTCTGGGTCTGTTGTTGGTTCTGGCTTGTAAGCTTCTGCAGCACCCTAGCTGAGACATACAGGAGGTGATAAGGAAAACAAGGGAATTTACCACATGTCCTTCCCTGGCTCTAAAGTTCTCAGTTTGCCTTCTTCCTTCCACATTTCAGAGTCTTCCCGTGCTTGTTCGTTGTGTTATGCCCATGGATTTTTAATTGTAAAAGGGATGACATGGGAGGAATGGGGCTACTCCATTTTGGGTCAAACCCCAGGTATGGAGTTTTCCTCAACATTTTATTATGAAAATTTTCAAATACAAAGTAAAGTTGAAAGAATTTTACAGTGAACGCCCATATACCATCACCTAGATTCTACCAATAACATACTACTAAATTTGTTTTATCACGGTTCCTAAAAGATAAAACTTGGAAACAACACAGATGTCCATTGACAGTATAATAGGTAAAGCTACCTGCAATAATGGGGATAAATCTGACAAAATGTTTGGAGAACAAAGCACACAAAAAATATGACTATTTGACTCTATTTTATAAAGTTAAATACAAGTAAAGCTATTACACAAGGATGTATGAGTAGGTAGTAAAACCATAAAGAAAATCACAAAAAGATCTATCTCAAAAGTCATGATAGTAGCTGATTAGTGATTAGGAAGAAGGTACTGAGTGTTAGTAGGGGGCTACCTCTCAAGTTGGATAGATGTTTACAGGGGTGATCTCTTTATAATCATGTGTTACACTGGATTATATGTTCTAATTGGCTTTCTGTATGTATATTTCACATTTTTAAAAGTATGAGAAATATGATTCTATTTTTGTTTCATACTCACAAATGTGTATATGCACATACAACAGCATATATGAATAGCATATAAACATGTAACCAATGCTTCTGTTGGATTTATTTCTTTATTACATGTTTCTTCATTCCATATACTGTGTGTAAATTTTTTTAACAATGAATGCATTATTTTCATAGACAGGATAAACAACAAAGCACTTTTCCCTTTAAAAAATTGTGCATATACAGTATTTCAAAATGATACCAAAAGTTTTAACGTTTCAATAGGAAATGGCCAAAGTACATATACAGGCAATTAATATAGCTGAATAGTTCAATAAATATGATATTATATTTAATTTCAAATTAAATATAAAAATTTTGCTCTATTAAATTAAAAAAGAGTATTTTTTAAATCGTTAAAAAGAAAAAACCCAGAATGGGCATGGGTGTCAGAAACTGCTTATGGAAATATAAATTGTAAAATCTTCCTGGAAGGCAACTAGTCAATGTACTTAGAATTCTACCAGTCCTTGATCCAGCAATTCAACTTCAGGGAATTTAAACTAAAAAGTAATTTTCGGGCTTCCCTGGTGGCGCAGTGGTTGAGAGTCCGCCTGCTGATGCAGGGGACACGGGTTCATGCCCCAGTCTGGGAAGATCCCACATGCCGCAGAGTGGCTAGGCCCGTGAGCCATGGCCACTGAGCCTGCGCGTCCGGAGCCTGTGCTCCACAACGGGAGAGGCCACAATAGTGAGAGGCCCGTGTACCGCAAAAAAAAAAAAAAAAAAAGAAAAGAATTTTCGAGCTTCCCTGGTGGCGCAGTAGTTGAGAATCTGCCTGCCAATGCAGGGGACATGGGTTCGAGCCCTGGTCTGGGAGGATCCCACATGCCACAGAGCAACTGGGACCGTGAGCCACAACTACTGAGCCTGCGCGTCTGGAGCCTGTGCTCCGCAACAAGAGAGGCCGAGATAGTGAGATGCCCGCGCACCGCGATGTAGAGTGGTCCCCGCTCACCGCAGCTAGAGAAAGCCCTCGCATAGAAACAAAGACCGAACACAGCCATAAATAAATAAATAAATAAAAGAAAATAATTTTCAAAGATATAGCTACAAGGATATTAATGGAGCAAAAAACTAGAAAAAATATAACTAACAGTAGGGGTAAAATATTAGGTAAGTACATTTAAATAAATAAGTTTAAATATGTTTAACAAAAGAATTTATTTAAATGCAATGGAATGTACTGAAGTCACTGAAAACACTACTGACGGATAAGATTTATTGGCAAGTTCAAATATTCAAGGCATATTCTTAAGTGGGGAAAAAACCCACACATAATTGTAACCAACATAGGTTACAATTGCTATCTGCAATATTCCATTTTGTTAAAAACAGATTGGTGTGACTATCAGAGAGATTAATATGGAGTTCAAAGGGCTGCTAAAAGATGTTCACCAAAATGTTAACCATTTATTTTTGTGTGGTGGCATCAAGTGCATCTTTCTTTATTTTATTTATCAAACCTTCTAAATGGGCCATGTGTTTCTTTACCAAAAAAAAAAAATTTGTTGGTTTCTCGGTGCCTGAAATGGCCCTCCTCTCCTGCACTGCCTCTGACTCTTCCCTCCATTCTCACTCTCTCAGTGAGGCCTGCGAGGAGCCACCCTACTCACTTTCCCAAATGAGCCCCAAATCCCCACCACACTGCTCTTCTTTCACTTTTTCCCATAACACTTATCTCCTAAAATGTTATATAATGATATTCATGGCTTATTGTCTGCTCTCTACCTCCTTCCCCCACCCCCACCTCCCAAAACTGTTCTCCAGAGCAACGATCTCTCTTTTGCCCACTGAGGTATTTCAAATCCTTTACAAAGGGGCTTGGCACATAGCAGGTGATCCATACATTTTTTTTTTTCGAATATAAATTTCTTTCTTTATTTTTGGCTGCGTTGGGACTTCGTTGCTGCTCACAGGCTTTCTCTAGTTGTGGTGTGAGGGGGGCTACTCTTCGTTGAGGTGCGTGGGCTTCTCATTGAGGTGGCTTCTCTTTCTTGCCGAGCATGGGCTCTAGGTGCGCAGGCTTCAGTAGTTGTGGCACATGGGCTCAGTAGCTGTGGCTCACCAGCTCTACAGCACAGGCTCTGTAGTTCTGGCACACAGGTTTAGTTGCTCCAAGGCATGTGGGATCTTCTGGGACCAGGACTCGAACCCGTGTTCCTTGCATTGGCAGGCGGATTCTCAACCACTTAGTCACCAGGGAAGTCCTCCATACACTCTTGTTGAAAGACTTACGGGGAAATAGGTTTGTTCTTGGCGGTTGTCTACTTGCCTTGCTCTCATTTACACAGATGCAGAGCTACAAGTCACTGCCCTGTAGGAACCTCGGTTTCCTCCTGGAAGAACCGGGAACCCAGGAGCCAGCAGCCCAAGGAGCTCGACCACGAACCCAGAATGGGGTCTGGACAAGTGATAGGCTCAGCCAGGGCTCTCCTCGCAGACAAGCTCGAAGAACTACATTTCCCAGAATCTTTTGCTCTCGCATGGACTACATTTCCCAGAGGGGCTCGCGACTGTCCCTGCCCCACCCCTCCCGGACCTACGTGGGGCGTCGGGCGTCGGGCGTTTGCCGTTGGCGTGAGCTGATTACCCGCCAGAGGTCCGCCGAGGCGGCACCGCGTGGAGTCCCCAGCGGAAGCTTCTGTCCGGCCGTGGCAGTTCCGGAGCCTCCAGCCTGCGGCCCGCGGAACCCCCGATGCCTGGGCGAGGTGAGCGGCGGTGGGTAGGCAGGATGCGGGAGGGAGGACCGGGCTTCGGGAGGATGCGTCGCCGGGGCATGGGGCACAGGCCCAAGAGACGCGAGCCGGGTCTTTGTGGGCGCCGGCGGGCCGAGAGCCGGGCACCCCTGGCTCTGTTCGCCTGCCGCCCCCAGCCGTCCCACTGACGTGCCCCTGAACGAGACAGGTCGGACACTTCGTCCCCATTGGCTGGACCCAGCCACCCTCCTGCTTCTTCCCGACCAGTTGCCAGCGCGCTACCTGCTCAGCGCCTGCTGGCATTTGAATTTGTTTTGGGCTGGCAGTGAACGTGAGAAAATTATTTCCTCCCCTTACCATCACCCCTGCACTCCCGAGTGACAGGCTTGTTTTACGCGAGAAGTGAGTCACCGGCTTCCCCCAGTGGCAGAGCCAGGACTGGACCCAGGTCTTTGGTTTAATGTGCCCTTTCCTCAAGACAGCAGCCCCTCCCCGCCATAGGAGAGCTGATGTTTTCCCTTTCCGAAGCAGCTTTCTCTAGAAATCTGGAAATTGTTTCCTTGACAGGAGGGGTAGGAATTGGGTGGGAATGCTTGAGGTGGAGAAAAGTTGTCACATGCACGCAGGGAGGTTAGAGCAGGTGCTCTGGAGCCCACGGTGCTTGGAAACCTGGTGCTACCCTCCCTGGCTGTGTGGACTGGGACAAGTTGCTCCCACTCTGCCCTCAGTTTCCTGATGTATAAAATGGGGTGCTGACAGTGCCAGCTGTGCTGTGGGACTCGATGATGTATTGATAGGTAGTGCCTGGCACGCGGCGAGGCTCAGGGAGTTGCTGCTACTGCTGATAGAGTCCTAGGACCTTTTCCTCTGAGCCAGGGAAAGAGCTGGGCCTGGACCAGGATGACCCAGCCCTTCTCTCTGGTCCTGTCTAGCCCTCGTTCCTTCTGACTTCCTTCTCTGGGGGCACTTGGCATCATTTTCAAGTGGTATAAAGGTTTCAGAGCTGCTGATTCTGAGGGGTGGAAAGCAGAAGGGGCTTCCTCCTGGTTCCCTTTTTCTTCTCTCAGATCTGGCTTCTGGAGACTTCTCCCATCCTAAGGTGAAACTGCCGAGAAAGAGGACATGGCTACTGAACAGAGGGAAGCAAGGTCTCAGATGAGTTCATTGCCATCTCAGGTCTTAGAGATAGATGGGTTTTTTTTTGTTATTTTACCCTTAAACTGAAGTTTTCTCCCCAATACAGTCTTCACCAGGATTTGGAGCCCATGTCCTTCTGCCTTGGAAGAGTTGGTCCACCCTGGTGGATGGTGGATTGCATAGGGAATGCTTGCCTCCAACCCCCCAATCCATGGCCTGTGTTTCTCTTTTTTTTTCTAATAGACACTCTTTTATTCATTAATCTCAATTCACTGTATGGTTAGTGAATTGATAGGTAAGATGCCACATGTCTTATACCACTTGGGGTCAGAACAAACAAACATGCGCACTTGGCAGAGTTCCTTTCTGGCCTGTCTCCTTTGCTCAGTCGTGTCCCCCTCCCTACCCTTGGCCAGAATGCTTTTCTTTTTCTTTCCGCCCCTGAGAAATCCTCATGATACCTTCGCCAGGCTTTTCCCAGTCCATAGTTTTTAGTTTTTCTCCATCTTAACTTTCTGGATCATGTGCCTTGCTTCTGTCACTCTCTTGAAAACTGATGTTGACCTGCCATTTTCATCTTTATGTTGTGAGAATGAAGGTGGGACCCCATCCAGGTGAGCCACTGTGTGAACAAAGGATAGCCATGCTGGTGGGGACATAGATGGAGAGGTCTCTTGACTCCAAGAGCAGAGAGAAGACTCCTCAGGAAGCAGCAGTGTATGGGATATCATGGGATGTTGGTAGTGGAGAGGCAGTGTATACGGTGATTCCTCAGTGGGGCTTTTGAGCCAGATGGCCAGGTTTGTGCCCATCTCCTCTGTTGCTGTTAATGGGTCTTGGGCAAAAAACTCCACCTCTCTGTGCCTCAGTTTCTTACCTCTCTGTGCCTCAGTTTCTTCACCTGTAACATGAATACAACAACTGGGCCTACCTCAAAGGGTAGATGAGAGGATCCTGGGAGTTAGTGCATGGAAAGCGTTCTTATCAGGGCCGGGCACATAGTAGATGTTCAATATGTGGTGGTTGTGGTAGCTAAACGATATTATTCTAGTTCATGATGTCTATCTATCTACTGTTGGTAGATAGAAATGACTATACAGTGTCCTTCCTTTACTCATCCTCATCTAACAATAGTAGTTAACGTTGCTGGGGAATATCCTGAGGGCTTCACCTTTGTTCTCACTCTCATAGCGAAGCAGAAGTTATTACCCCCATTTTACACTTGAAACTAAGGCTCAACGAAGTCAGGTAACCTGAAATCAAACCCAGGTATGTCTGGCCTCTAAGTTCATGTTAGTTATCATCCAGTCTTTCCTCTGGTACATCTTTCAGAAAGCAGGGCAGGCCTGGCTCCCAAATGACCAGAGTTCTCTGCAATGTGATGTTGTGTATCTTTTGGACCCATGAAATGTGGTAGTGGTTGATCTTCTGAGACTGTGGCTAGGGCCTGCCTCTGCATATTTGGGCTACTTTTTTCTAAGCCCTTCCCATTCCATTCCAACAGAGCCAGGCTGCTCTCTTACCCAGAATCTTCTCCATCCCTGCTTGTGTGTCCTATGTGACATTTCTCCCTAACCTCACCTGCTGCCGATATGTCAGTACTATGTGGACTTGTGTGTAAAACTCAGTGACAGGACGTTTAAGACCAGAGAGAGAATATACCCACCAAGTTCTGGGTTAAAAGAAAACTTCAGTTATCGTCTTGTCTCTGCCATTGATAAAGTATGTGACCTGGTGTCTTAACTGCCCTGGACCTTGTGTTTCTCATCTCTAAAATGAGGATTGAACTAGGAAATAGTATATGGTCCTGTCCAGCGACACTTTTCTTGTTCAAATTGTTTCATGCGTTTTTCTTGTCTGCCAGTTGGATTGTAAATTGTTTTGAGGGCAAAGATCATTTCTTGTATTCCCTGCCATGTGCCAATAAATTATCTTATTATACATGCACTGCATGTTAATGATAAAAATCTCAGAGAATAAAAAAGTAAAATCACTCTTACCCCAACATCTTGAGATAATCATGGTCATACCTTTGGTATGCAGCCCTCAGAATAATTTTCTGTGTACCTTTATTTATTATTTATTTATGTACATGTGTACATATGTATGTATGTATATTTTTATCATTTTAGCTTTTTATTTTGATAAAATATACATAAGATTAAATTTACCACTTTAATCATTTTTGAGTATATTGGCATTAAGTACGTTCCCAGTGTTGTGCTACCATCACTACTCTTTACCTCCATCGTATGGATTATCATTTATTACTTAACCCTATGAGATAGGCGTTGAGAGGCAGTTCCTTGGATTGGAATTCTACCTCTACGACTGACCAGCTGTGATATTGTGATTTATAATACGAAATATATATTTGGTCTTTGTCCCTGTTCCTGGCACATAATTTCCAAAACCCTTGTGATTTCCTAAGTGGTTAGTAATATATGCTTTTTATCCCTGAAATTACTTCAGAGCAATGAAGGTACAATGGGTGTGTTTTGTATCCACACCAGAGTTTATGTTAATGAGGTTACTTTTGTACCCCACCTAAGGATGCGGGCTAATTGCCAGGGGAACCAACCTTGATTAAAGTGTTGGAATTTTCAGTCCTGCCCCCCAATAACCCCTCTTATCCATCTGTCACCACCCTAGGAGATGAAAATTGAATCAGTCGCCAATGGTCAGTGATTTAATCAATCATGCCTATGTAATGAACCTCCATAAAAACCCAGAAGGGTTCAGAGTTCTTCCAGGTTGGTGAACATGTAGAGAGTCAGAGAGAATGGTGAATCCCGAGAGAGCATGGAAGCTGTGCACCCCTTCCCTATGCCGCTCTTTCACCTGCCAGTTCCTATATCTTCTTTTATAATAAACCAGTAATCTAGTAAGTAAATGTTTTCCTGAGTTCTGTGAGCCATTCTGGCAAATTAATCAAACCTGAGGAGAGCGTTGTAGAAACCTCCAACTTATAGCCAGTCAGTCAGCAGCACAGGTAACAACCTGGACTTGTGATTGACATTGAAAGGGGGCCAGTCTTGTGGGAATCTGACACTATCTTCAGGTGTCAGAATTGAGTTTAATTGTAGGACACCCAGCTGGTGTCCCACAAGTGCTTGGTGTGTGGAAAACCCCCCACATCTGGTGTCAGAAGTGAAATAGTGTTGTATTGAGAGTAGAGGAGACATGCAGGAGGAGTGAGTTTTTCCTTCATACCAGCTGTGTGACTTGGATAAATTTCTCTTTGTTTTCTCTTGTGTAAAATGGACACAATAATAGTACCTTCTTCATAGGGTTGTTGTGAAGATAAAATAAAGATATACACTAAAGGTTAATATAAAGCCCTAAGAATAGTACTTAGCCTGAAAAAAGCATTCAATAAATTATAGCTATTTTAATTTCCATTATTACTGTCCTCAAGCTTTAGGGAGCACAGAGTGCCTTCAGTTATTTAAACTAGCTCCCTCGGTGATTATTGAGGTTGTTTCCATTTCTTTGCTGTTACTAACACCATGATAAATGTCCTTGCATGTGCATTTTTGTTCAGTGTTCATTATCAAACAAATATAGTAATTGGAGAGTTAAAGAGTATGCACATTTTAAAGCTTCTAATGTATGTTACCAAATTGCCAACAGGAAGATTATTCTAATTAACACTCCCACTAATGGCCTTAATACCTCCACACATCTCTTGTAGCAGTTAACTCGGGGCCTGGTTCATACTTCATGCTACTCAGTATATATTTGTCATTGGTCAGTTGTTCATTAAACAAATGACCTGGAACCTTCAGAACCTAGAATAATATAGAAGCATTTCATGGTAGCCCGTCTACTCCCCACTGCCGCCTTTTTCACCCTGTGTGATGGGTGGTCCTGGGTGAGCTGGGATGCTTGTCTCTACAGGTGTCAGTGACGTTTGAAGATGTGGCTGTGTTCTTTACGCGGGATGAGTGGAGAAAGCTGGCTCCTTCTCAGAGAAACTTGTACCAAGATGTGATGCTGGAGAACTATAGTAACCTTGTCTCATTGGGTAAGGAAATCTCCCCTGTAGATACAGAATTCAGAAATTGGGATACCTCAGCATCTGATTTCCTGGATAAAAGCCCTGGGTCATTAAAAACTTTAGCTGAGTTTTGCCTTAGCACTGTGCAAACTGGATCTCCATAAATAAACCTGAAAACCTTTTTCTCCCTCGTAGGTATGGAATTGCCCCATGGATGGGACAATCTACAGAGCTGCACATTAGAAATTCCCTTACTGCAGGCAACATTTTCCCACTATGATTGAACTATGATGTGTTTGCTCATCTCTTAACAGAGAGCATCCCTCAACCTTTTTCTTTGACCCAACACTGGCTTTTTTCAATTCTCTTTTACAGGGGTCAGCAAACTTTTTCTGTAAAGGGCCAGGGAGTAAATATTTTCAGCTTTGTGGGCCACATATAGTCTCTGTAACATATTCCTTTTCTTTTTTTTTTTTGAACCATTCTTTGCTCAAGGGCCATGCATAAACAGACAGTGGCCTAGATTTGGCCTATGACCCATAGTTTGCTGACTGCTGCCATCTTTCAAAGGGAGTCAGATAGTGTTTTCTCATTTTAAACAAGCTACTTGGTACATAATCCTTTCCACAGATCCCTGTTACAAATATTAATTTAATCTGTACATTTAACATACATTTAACAGTATATACATATTCCCTCTTGCATAGAAAGCTATTAGCACCCTGTTAATCAAGTCTGCATGTTTATCATACTTCACTAACATACAACTAAATGTTACATTGCCCCTTGCTTTTACCCTAACACACCCCTCACATTGTGGGGGCACAACTGGAGCATCCCACAGAAGTTCTCTGTATCATCCTTTGAGTTTTCTGCTCAGATCTCAGATACCTCTTTGTGTCAAGGCAAAATCAAGTCTTTTTTTTCTTTTTCTTTTCTTTTTTTTTCTTCTTTTTGGTCTATGAGCAGGACTCCCATTTTCCAAACCCGAGGTGATCTCCCTGTTGCAGCAAGGAGAAGATCCCTGGAAGGTAGAGAAAGAAAGCCCTGGAGGCTCCTCTCTAGGTGAGTGGGTGGGGAATCTCTGCAGGCAGCAGTCTGGTAAATGAGTGCATGTGCAACTCAGAGATGTTGGTCAGGGAATTTTCTGCAGGTTCTCAGTCCTCAAGAAGTTTTGGAGAAGGGATGCTAAGGCCCCAAGTCACAAGCTTCCTCTTCTTCTCTGATAATTACTGCACAAGTGAATCTCTCAGGATCTTTTCTCTTGTGATTTCCTGTTGTTTCAGAGGTGGGCTACATTGTCATGCATTCATTCAGCAAACTTAGTGCATTTAAGGAACTGCAGATAATTCATTCAGACTGAAGCTCAGGGTATATGGGAAAAGAAAGAGATGAGGAAGGAAATGAGATTAGAGAGCCAGGTGGGGGCCACACTATGAAGTGCTTTGGTACAGTTCTTAGGGATGGGAACTGTCCATGGATGACTGGAAATAATTCAAGAGTTTCAAGCAGAAGAGTTGTATGGTTGTTGATATTTTAGAAAAAATAGTCTGAGTCTGAGATAGTTTAAACGTCCTTCAGTAAAGGCTAAAGAAGCTGAGGTGGGTCCCTACACTGGCACACAGCACCACAGTCAGAAAGCAGCAGCACTGGTGTGGGCAGAGCTCCAAGCTACGTGAAGGACTAAAGCAAGTTACGGTGCATTATTATGACATATCGCCATTTATGTGTAAAGAAAATTACGTGGGTGTTTGTCTATATGCATTATGTGCGTGTAAGTGCCGAGAGAAAGGTCGGGGGACACCTAAGCTGGTAACTAGTTACATTTGGATTGGGACTGAGAATGGGCATTGATGAAAGGGGACTTTAGTTACATACAATGTTATTAAAATTTTCACAGAGAATATATTCATGAGTCCTTATTACACAGTTTCAATTAAATAAGAATGGTTACTTTGGAAACACTGTTGGTCCTAGATTTGAAGTGAGGAAAAACTAGAGGTGGGAACCTTCTGGAGATTATTGCCTAATGTAGGCAAGACATTACCTGGAGGAAGGCATGTGCAGTGAGTTCAGGAAAGAGGAGAGGTCCCTTCATTAAGGGTATAGGACAGGTTCGGTGTGGGATGGGTTTCATTTGAAATGTTAGTGAAATATGGGTAGAGGTCACCAGTGGACAGCTGTAGAAGGTAAACAGGGTCAGAACTCAACAGGGAGGTCAGGGAGCCATCAGTGCAAAGGTGGCATTTGAAGCCTTGAGCTGAGCAGATGAGGGAACGGAGGAGAGGACAGAGTCCCAGGAAACCTCAGTGTTTATGAGGTGGGTTAAGAAGGAAGAATCTGTGGCTGAGCCTGAGAAGAAGTCACCAGAGGAGAAAACTGGCAGATTCGGCTGTCATGGAAGTTGAGGACTGAGAGCTGTTGACTTGGGGAGGCCAGGGCTCTGGGGGAGCCAGGTTCTAAGCCTCGCTCACTGCTTTCCTGTCCCATGATAAACAGCAGTGCAACCTCGGACAGAAGGATGCAGGTCCTGCCCTGGCGGAGCTCAGTGGAGGGGGAGGCTAATCGCACAGAGGGCTGTGGAATGACAGCCTCCGGTGAGGACCTCGGGGGAAGAGCCGCAGGTGCTGTGAGAACGTGGAACAGGAGGGGTGCTGTGGGCAAGGCTTCCCGAGGAAGGGCCGGATCCCACATTGTGAGAAGCATTCAGGCACAGGAAGAGCATGTCCGAGAGTCCAGACAAAGGAAGCCGGCGTGTGGAGACGGGAGCAGGGAGAGGGGGCCGGGACCTGAGAGCCAGGCACAGCCTCTGAGGAGTTGAAGTACCCTGGCCACGAGCCCAGGTTTATATTCTGCAAGGATCAGCCCGCAACCAATGTGGAGCCACCTGGCATGGACGTAGTAGGACTTGTCTGAGGTTGCCGTCGGGTCCAGATGAGTCAGTGATGACCCCTCACAATGCGGGCCCAGCAGAAGGGCTGTGGGACAGGCTGTCTCGATCCCTAAAGCGCCCACACCTTTAGTAGAGCTCATTCTTCCCCATATAATGTGAGATCTTTTGAGGTGGGAACCACACTTATCTCTCCTTATATCTTTTAACTGTCACTTGGGAGAAATATTCTAATTTTGTGGGAACTGCTAGAGACCACCACAAAGTAAACAGAGAACGCAGGCAGCAGGAAACCAGTGGAGAGTTTAGGAGGGGCGTCAGGTGTGGACTGAGCATGGCGTGGAAGATCAAAGGAAGAGACGGAAGAATTGTTCCCTTTCCATTCGCCTCGGGAGCCTCTGATCCATGAGGAGTCCCCCTTCCTGAGTGAAGTGTTAGTTGGATTAAACTGAATAGAAAGTATGACTGGAGTCGAAAGCTGTCCAGAGAGACCCTGAAGACACCTAGTGGTGATGTCAAGTCCTTCTCAGGTTTGGGAAACTGCCCCCAAAGGAAAACTCTGAGTGGGTGTCTGGAGGAAGTAAGGCCATCAGAGCCAAGCAGTGTGTGCATTTCTCTTGATGGGATGAACCTCCTCTCTTTGGTCAAAGGAGACAGTCTGATGGGGCGTCCTGGGAGTGCTGGCGTGTGGTTGTGTCTCTCCTGCACCCCTGGCGAGTCTCCCATTTGCCTGGACTAAAGTGCCCTTGGAACAGTTTCCCTTCCAAGGGGAGCTCACTCCCCTGTGAGCTTAGGTGAGGGACCTGGATGTTCTTGGAAGTACCTTGATCATTAACTCTAGACCAAAACTAAAAACCAACCCTTTGAACAGCTGGTGACAGAAAAGCTTATGCTTCCAGGGTAGGACTCCTAGAACCTCTAATTGCCTCCAAGTGTGTTTTTAAAATATAATTTTCACTTCAAAACTCCTCACAAATAGGAAAAACAAGACAAAAAGGGAAAACAAACTGTCATCCCTGGATCAGTATGTTTCATGTTGAGAGATGGGAGGAAATGGCTCAAAGGGTACACGTCTCATCTGAGTCTCTTACTTAAGAAATGAGTCCAAAGTCTAATCACTATTCTGGCATATTATGTATATAAGTTATATATATATATATAAAATAAGAATAATGTGATTAAATCAACTTGAACGTCTCATGAGTTTGATTTACACCTAACATGAAAATATTCTTTTATTCAAAAAATTTAAAATCCAGGGATGATCTAGGTAAACAGTTACCTCCAATGAAAAGGTGTTTTTCTTTCTTTGTCTTTTTCTCTTCCTTTGTTATATTTATGCAAGAATTCAAGGCAGACTGAACCTGGAAGGGTGGTCAGCTAAGGGGTTGCTTGTGGACTGCCTTCCACTCACCAAGACTTGCTGGGGCTTCATCTGCACAGAGAGTAGGGGTCTTTTTCTAATTTGCAGAAAGGTGCTGTAGGGGTTATAGCGGCAGCCTAATGAAATAACATGCAGTGATTTTAAGGAGTGAATTTCTTACAAGGTGAAAGTTGAGCCCAAATGCTCTGTAGCCCTGTTTACTATGTTTGATTTAGTCTTGCTCTCATCCCCTGCGCTCCTCTCCTGCCACCAACATCTACTCTCCTTGTAGCTGCCAGAATGGTCTATTTAAAAGATAGATCAGGTCATCTCACTCGCATGCTCAAAGCCTCTAGTGGCTTCTATCACATAAAACACAATCCAAAGCCCCCAGCGTGGCCCTCAGAGGCCTTTGTTGTCTGGCCCCAGCTACCTCTTCGCCTTCACCTCCTTCCTCTCTGCCCTTCATTGGAGAACTCTAATCACCCTGGCCTCCTTGTAGTTCATCAGGAAGGCCAAGCAGGCTCCCACCTCAGGGCCTCTGCACTTGCTTTTTCCTCTTCTGGACCATTCTTCTTCCTGATGGCCAGGAGCCCACTTGACTCACTTCCTCACACTATACAGGTTTCTGCTCAGATGGCACTTTGTCAGTTAGACACAGCTCATCCTTTGTTCTTTGTCCTCCACAGGACACAGGTCCTTTGTCCTCCATATTCTTTATCCCCTCACCATGCTTCATTTTCTCTCAGAGTACTTATTACTGCAAAATAGTACATATTTATTTATTATCAGCTCTTCCTCTGGATTGTAAATTCCCTCATGCTGGGTTGTCTGTTTCATTTGTTCCCATGTCCCCAGTACCTAAAATAGTGTCTGGTCAGAGTCAGCTTCCAGTTAGTGAATGTATGAATGACTTGTTTAGGTAGTCGTGATGGCGACAGAAAAAAGGGAACCAGTTGCAGAGATATTTGGCAGATAAAAGCAACAGGACTTGGAGATGGTTTAGATATGGAAGATAGAGGAGATGGAGTTGTCAAGGATGCGTGCTTGGTTTGTGGTTTGTTCTGGGATGGACAGTGATATCATTCACTGAGATAGTGGTGCTAGGAGATCAGATTTGGGGGATGGTATAAATATGGTTTTGGATGAATTCAGTTGTCTTTGGTTGACCCAGTTATTCAAGTGGAGATGTCAAATAGCCTGTTTGATTTGGAGTTCCACCCCTTATAGTATACCCTGGGCATTAAATGTAAATTTGGGAGACCCTGTCACTAAAGATAATTGAAACAGTGGTTGAGTTTGAGTTAGCCTTTGGAGTGGATTCAGAGTACAGCAAGAGCAAGAAAGAGCCTAGGACTCAATCTTGAGGAACTGTGGCATTTCATGGCTAGGCAGAGAGAAATGAACCCATAGGGAAGACAAGGGTAAGGTGTACTATAGAAGGAAACTCGGGAGTCTCGTGTCATTGAAGTCAAGTCTCATAAAGGATGGTATCAGTAGAGGTAGGGAAAAGTAGATGAACTTGAGACATATTTAGATGGCAGAATAAACAAGTCTTGGTAATTGATTAGCGGAGGGAGAGGTGTGAAGGATACCTTTTAAAGTTTTGATTCAGAACTGGTGCCAATTACAGAGACAAACAGGTTATACAGTTTGGGGGGAGGAAATAATCATAAATTCAGTTGAGCTGTCTTTGAGACACTCAAGTTGCTGTTTTGAGCTGGGTTTTGTATAATTAGGTATGGAGAGTAGAGAAGTCTTGCCTAGAGTATGTTTATAGATGAAGCTGGCCTGAGGAAAGGGTACAGAGTGAAAAGAATCAGGGGCCTAGCACTCAAACCTACGGAACTCCAAGGATTAAAGATCAGGTAGAGGAAAATCAGCACACAAAGGAGATTGAAGCTGGTGGAACATGAGAAGAATTTGGAGGCAAGTTCAGGGTCACTGTAGCTTAGGTAGTGAGCATCTGAAGGAAAATGAGGGGTCACTATCAGATGCTGCTGAGAGGTAAGTTAGGTGGGGACTGAAGAGAGCATCTTGCCTTTGTCACATGAAGGTCATGGTTGCCTTAGAGTAGTGGTAAGGACAGAAGCCAGAATGGAGCCCATGAGGGGTGAGTGAGCAGGAGGAGATAAATATGTGTGGGATATGACAAGGTGAGATGTAACAAGGAGGCAGTAGCTGGAGAGCTCTTCTATGCAAATATAAACAAATATTTCTTGTTTTTCTCTGTCCACTCAAATTATATTATACAGCACACATTATTCTGCCCCTTTCTCTTGATATATATTGAAACTCTTTCCATGTCAGTACATAAAGAGCTTCCTCATTCTAAGGAGTAGTTCTACGGCCTTCAGCTAGCTCTCTTCTTGGCTGGCAGAAGAGGTGATTTTGGTTGTATGTGGCTTTGGATAATGTTACCCCATTGGGTCCAGTTTGGGCTAGAATGTTATAAATGCTGTGGTTTCTAATTAGCAATATGGATATTGGTTTAAAGCTGTACCTTTATCGTGTACCCATATGATGTCCTGGTGTATTACAGTTAGAGTTAATCCAACTGTCCATCAAAGGAATCTGGTTGAATAAGCTGAGGGACATTCTCATGGTGGAATTCTCACTGTAAATAAGAATGAGGAAGAATTCTGTAAATTCCACTGTGGGGTGATAATATTACTAAGTAGGGGAAAGTGCAGAACAGAACAGTGAGAGTAGGAGTTTTATCAAAGGAAGGAGGAGATACCAAAAAAGAAAAAGTGTATATTTGCTTATATTAAAAAAAAATAGAGAAGCCAAAGAAAAAGGATAAAAGCAGATCTATAAAAATGGTTACCTATAAGGTGAAGGAAGAAAAAGAAAAAGGATTGAGAGAACAAGGATAGAATGTAGAATTTTTTTAAGGTACCTTGTTTTTAGAATGTTGACTTTGGAACCATAAAAATGTTTTATAGGGCTTCCCTGGTGGTGCAGTGGTTGAGAGTCCGCCTGCCGATGCAGGGGTTCGTGCCCCGGTCCGGGAAGATACCACATGCCACAGAGCGGCTGGGCCGTGAGCCATGGCCACTGAGCCTGCGTGTCCAGAGCCTGTGCTCCACAGCGGGAGAGGCCAAAACAGTGAGAGGCCCAACTACCGCAAAAAAAAAAAAAAAATTATAAATTATAAAACAAGATTAAACAAAAATGAAAAAGTGTTCCATAAATATTGAAAGCAAAATGAAACAAATGACCCTAATTGTGTTTCAGGTTGTTGGCTTAGTCACAGAGAAAAATTATCTCAAATGCTTTTAAATCACAGCAGCTTGAATAAAGATCCTTAGTGATTTATATAAATATTATGGTTTATAATAAGAAATATATATTTGGTACAGAGCTCCTAAAACCCTGGGAATTCCTAGGTGATGAGAGCCACAAAGGTGTCTTTGTTATGTTAATGAGGTTTCTTTTGGACCCTATCTTAGGATGGGGCCTGGTTGCCAGGACCAATCATGTGATGAGAGGTTTGAAACTTGACCTCCAGGGAGGGGAGGGGTACTGGAGGTTGAATTAGTTGCCAGTGGCCAATGATTTAATCAATCATGCCTGTATAATGGCGCCTCCATAAAAACCCAAAAGGACAGATTCAGAAAGCTTCTGGGTTGGTGAATATGTGGAGATCTGGGGAGAGTGGTGTACTTAGAGAGGGCTTAGAAATTCCATGCCCTTTCCCCATACATTGACCTGTGCATCTCTTCCATCTGGCTGTTCCCAAGTTATATCCTCTTATAATTAACTGGTGATCTAGTAAGCAGAATGTTTCTCTGAGTTCCATGAGCCACTGTAGCAAATTAACCAAACCTAAGGAGGGGGTCGTGGGAACCTCTGATTTATAGCCAGTTGGTCAGAAGTACAGATGATAACCTGGGTTTGTAACTGGTGTCTGAGGGAGGCAGGGTGCAGTCTTGTAGGACTGAACCCTTAACCTGTGGGATATGATGCTATCTCCAGGTAGATAATGTCAGAGTTGAGCTGAATTGAGGACACCCAGTTGGTATCCAAGAATTGCTTATTATTGATGTGGAAACCGCCCCCCCACCACCACATTGGAATTGGGTGAAGAACATGCAATTAATACCTTACAGGCAAAAATAACTTCAAACAATAATGTTGATTTTGGTGGTTATAATAAAAATATGTGGTTATGTTTACAAATAGAGTTCTTATCTTTGGGAAATGTGTTCTGACGTATTATTGATGAAATGATATAATACAGAATTAGCGTACTTTAGCATATGCTAATGAAAGAGACGTAAGGAAGTTGTATTAATTTTCTCAGCCTGCTCCAACAAAGTGCCACAAACTGTGTGGCTTTAAACAACATAAATGTATTGTCTCACAGTTTTGTGGGACCATGCTCCCTCTGAAACTCCAGGTAGCATACTTGCTTGCCTCTCCCTACCTTCTGGATGTGGCCAGTGGTCCTTGTTCCTTGGCTTGCAGCTGCATCACTCCAGTCTCTGCTTCTCTTGTCACTTGGTGTTCCCCTGGGGTATCTTGACATGGTTTTTCTGTGCTTGCCTGTGTCCAAATTTCCCTTTTATAAAGACACCAGTCATATTAGAACCTACCCTAATCACCTCATCTCAACTTGATTGAATCTGCAAAGTTACTTAACCTTACCAAATAAGGTTATATTCTGAGTTATTGGAAATTAGGACTTCAACATATCTTTTTTGGGTGATGCAATTCAACCCATAATAAGGTAATAGATGAAACAGCATTAGTGATTGTTGATGCTGGCTTGGCAATTCATTGTACAATTCACTCTACTTTTGTACATGCTGAACATCTTCCATAATAAAAAGCTTTAAAAATCAGAATTACCAACAACAGAATTTCTAAAACAGCATTTCTCTTTTTCACCAACACAGGCATTCTGGAATACATTTACAGATGTGTAGTTCTGCCCCCATCGTGGTGTTGTGTGTAATTCTCGGCATATAGCTCCCTCAATTCTCTGACTCTAGAAAACCTTATGAGACTGCAAATGCATGTGACATTTTTATAGGAATAATTTTGAATCTGACCACCTGTAGGATAAGGTGGGAAGGATATAGGTCTGGAAAGTTGGCTTGGGTTCAAAGATTTTGATGCTGCCTTTAGCCCTCACACTATCCCTCCATCTAATCTATGGCTAATCCTTTAAAATCCCATTTTAGACATTTCTTCCCCCAAATTCTGGCCACCACTAGTACGCCTTCCCAGCTTGTACCTGCTACTATCTGAGGGTAGTTTGGATGTTGTTGTGAGCTCACATTTTCATCCATTTCTGTCTTGTGTTTTTGTTGTATAAATTACCACACTTCTCCTTTTTTGTCTCTAATGCCAAACTGGGAGCTCCTTAAAGAAGTTAACTGTTTCTTTTCATTACCAGATCTGGAATGTCTTGTGGATCACATGCCTAAGATAGAGCCTGACATGTTGTAGGTGCTTTTTAAGTATTTGATGAATGAATTAAATAAGGAGCAGTCAATGCTTTTTGAAATAATAAGAGGAATTCTATATAGTAAGAAGGTTAAGTTCAGTGGGAAGTAATACTAGAAAGGTGAGAAACAGGTCAGAGGATCAAATTGAAGGTCAGTAGCAATAGTCACTATTGAGTAAGGAGATCCTGAACTTGGATGTATTAATGATGGTTGTTAGAGACATCTTAGTGAAGAGATTCAAGGGAATTTGATGACTGACTAGACTTGGAATGCAGGGGAGAGAAGCTTCTGAGATGAAACTAAGAATTCATGGCAAAGGAGCTGAAGAAGTTATGATATAATTCAGAACTTGGAAACACAAAAAGAGTTTGAAGGGAATGCACTGGATTCGGATTTGGACAAGCTGAATTTGAAGAAAAATACTCAAATGAAGAGTCTAGCAGGCAGCTGGAAATACCTCTGTAAAGTGTTTTGAGGCTCAGGATAGTCATTCAGATAGGAGGTGTGGGAGTGGATGAAATCATCTAGGGAGAGAAGGTTGAAGAGAGACTCACAGAGTTTCGTAAGCGCCAAGGGAGGAGAAACTAGACCTAATGACAGGAACTAGTCAGGGTGGTGGTCATTGGCAAAATCACCTGTTCTCTAAACTTCTGACCTAAGTCATAACCTTGTTCATGAGTTAGCTCAGGCCCAGGCTTGATTCTGGGAGAGAGCAAAAGCTGAACTGCACTTCAGGAGGCATATCTTAGACCTACAGAAAACTTTAAGCAGACCATAAAGAACAGTTAGGATGTCCATAATCCAGGACTCATGTCCCCTTCATTGGGAAACATGACTGTTTTAAGTTATTAGTCCCATTCTGGACTAAGGCATTGGCACTTGAAGTAGAGTTGAGGTGAGTTTCCCAGTATTGGTATGGACCCTTGTAGCTATAATTACTTCCATTAAAAAATAAAAACTCCCCATGTCCTGTTTCTCTATTCTCCTTTAAACAGAACTTTTCAAAAGCATTTCTATACTTGATGTCTCCATGTTCTCACCTCCCATTGTTTCTTCTGTGCACTCCAGTAGGGCTTTCTTCCTTACTATTCCATGAAAAGCAGTTATTAAATCCCAGACAGTCTCCATCTTGGCACAATCAGGGTTAAGTTTTTAATTCTTAAATTGTTTAACAAAGTTGATCATTGCCTCCTCACTGGAGTATTTTCTTCCATTGGTTTCTGGACCACCATACTCTTCTGCTTTTCTTCCTTTTCTTGCCCTCTAGTATTACAATGCCTAAGTGATTTTTTCAGTTCTTCACCTTTTTTTTCTTTTTTGGCTGCGTTGGGTCTTCATTGCTGCGCACGGGCTTTCTCTAGTTGCAGCAAGCGTGGGTTCTTTGTTGCGGTGCGTGGACTTCTCATTGTGATGTCTTCCCTTGTTGTGGAGCACGGGCTCCAGGTGCACAGGCTCAGCAGTTGTGGATCATTACCTGGTCCATAGTACGCAGTTAATAAATATTTGTGAATGGAAAGGATGTCTCCAGCATATGCAAAGATAACAAAATAAGAAAAAAACATGTAGTGCTCCAGAAACTGCATGTCGTTCCGTATACATGGCAAGAAACCAGGGGAAGGAGATGAGTACCGAGGTGAATGAAGGTCAGATCATGAAACACCTTGTTGACCATGTTAAGTACTCTGGACCTTACTTATATACAAATCATTGAAGATAAGTTGGAGGATCTTACAGAAGTTTGCAACATGGTAAGATGTGGATTTTAGAAAGATTACTGCGGCTACAGTGTGGAGACTGAATTGACAGCAAGATTTGAGGTGGGGAGACTAGTTAGGAGTCTATGGTGGAACAGTAAAGCATGAGAAACAGAGTACCATTTAGGTATCCGAGCCCAGTGCTCAGGCTCTAGTAAAGTTGTTGGTTGTAAAACTGCAGTCTTTACATACAGACCTAAGGCAGGGTCTCTAACTTTGCCTTATAAACTACAATCCAAAATTTTGGAATCTTGCTATCTTCTTCCCAGCTCGTGTAGTAACCTAGAACCAATGACTCATGTTCACAGGGAAAGTACTCCATTTTTACCACTGCCTCCCACACTTGTGCCCAAATAATGTTATTGAAATTTGGATCACTTAAGCAAGACTTAGATCGACAAGGAAATTGAAAGGTTGAACAGAAAATTAAAAACTCCTCTTTCTGTTACAACAAATAGTAAAGGTTAGAGAGCAGATAGGTTTTGTGATTGGCTAAGTGAAAAAGAGCTATTACACAAAATGCACATTATGGTCTCTTCCAGAAGATGTGGTTCCTAATGTAATGAGTGATTTATTGATACTTATCTATATATGTATTTTAAAATGAGTGTTATTCTCACTTGCTCGGCTTGGCAAATATCAGTGCCTTAAAAAAAATAGTAAAGATGGTGCATATAAAATTAGTCAGAGAGGGTGTGTAGAGTGGGGGAAAAATTCCCAAACCCTAGGGAAAGCAGTTTTAAAGTGGAAATAGAAAGTTACCTATGAAGGAAACTGAGAAGTTAACACTGGTAGAAGAAAAGAGAAAAGCAGAATATATTATGTTCACCAAGCAGAGAGAATCTGTAAACAGGTGAGAAAGTGAATGTCAGATAGGAATCTCAAAATACAGTGAGTTGCAAAGGAGCCCTTTAAATGGTTACTCTAGCCCAGGAGAAAATGCCAAAATATATGTATACCTATTCCCCACCAGAATTTAATATTCAATGAATTGTGTCCTTACCCAACTTGAAAATTTATTGAATTTAATTCTGTTTTTTACCACCTTATCATGTTAGCCCTTTTTACCTTTTTATGTTTATTCCTGTCTTATTGATCTTTGACTCTTATCTGGGCTGCTTGCATAGCATCTCCTGCTTGATAAATGAGCAAGGCTGCTTTCTTATCTTGCAACTTTTGGCTTCATGCCTACCTGTTGGCACCTCTGTAGATTAATTCAGTAATTACTTCCTGTTTGAACTGGCTCTGAAACCCTCCCACTGCTTGTATGATGTACTGTCCTGGAAGGCAAATTCTCATGCAAGTCTTGAATCCTCTGTGTGTGTGTGTGTGTGTGTGTGTGTGTGTGTATGAAATTAATATATAAATAATTGAGATTATTTGACATTGTTCAAATTAGGTATATATAAGTTATTAAGGAAGGTTAACAAAACAAACATTTTGTGTATAATTCAGATGCCATTAGGAGGATCTGTAGGTTAATAGGGCATGCTAATCTGCTTGCAGAGAACATTAGGGTAGAAAAGGAAAGTGAAAAATATTTAGATATAGATAAATATAATTACATATATAGAATATATAGATATATATTTTTAACACTGTGGTGAGTGCCTATAATAACAGGAATGATCTATGGAAACTCACAGTCAAGAAGGGACTCAGAGTTAACTTTTGAACTGAATCTGAAGGATACAAAGGAATTTGGCATGAGGGAAAAGGGATGAAGACTTTCCAGATTAGGAATGATTACACAAAGAAGAAAAATGTCATGAAGATAATTTAGGATTCTATCATAGGCTTTGGACTCTGATCCCAGGCTGCCTTTTCCAATTCATGCCTCCCCTTTGAATCCCTCTTCTCCATTTTCCATTAGCCAATTCTTCTGATCACTCTTACACTCACCCTCTTTAAATGGGTTTGTTTAATCTTTTCTCCACCCTGTTGTTCTCAACTCCTGTTGATTGTTTCTCTGTACCGCTTAAATCTCCTAAGTTTTTCTTCTTACTGTTTTTGGCCATATACCAAGACCTTATTTAAATACCATCAATATTCAGTCTATACATTTAGTCTCAGTAGCCAAATGCTGTATCACATGGAACATCTTCAGTTTTTTCTTTCCCTTCCAGGATGGAAGAACAGTTATAAAACCACAAAGTCAACTCAAACACAAGGTTCTTCATTTCAGGAGCTGATAATGAAAAGATCCAAAAGGAATGGACCCTGGGACTTCAAATTAGAAAACCCCTGCAAATATGAAGACAGATTAGAGAAAAAGCAGAAGAAAAAAGAAAGTGTTCAGATAGTTTCAGTCGCTCACAAAAAAATCCTCACTGTAGAAAGAAAACATATAAATAATGAATTTGGCCAAAACTTCAGCCCAAAGTCAGTCCTTGTTAGGCAACAGATGGTTCCCAGAGAAAAAACCCCACCAAAATGTGAAATACAAGGAAACAGCTTCAAACAGAATTCCAATTTATTTAATCAACAAAAAAGCAACACAGCCGGGAAACGTTATAAATGTAGTATGTGTGAGAAAACCTTCATTAATACTTCATCCCTTCGTAAACATGAGAAAAACCATAGTGGAGAGAAATTGTTTAAATGTAAAGACTGTTCGAAAGCCTTTAACGAAAGTTCAGCTCTTATTCAACATCAAATAACTCATACTGGAGAGAAACCCTATGTATGTAAAGAATGTGGGAAAGCCTTCACTCTCAGTACATCCTTTTATAAACACCTAAGAACACACACTGTGGAGAAATCCTATAGATGTAAAGAATGTGGTAAATCCTTCAGCAGAAGGTCAGGCCTTTTTATACATCAAAAAATCCATGCTGGAGAAAACCTCTATAAATATAATCCAAGTAGGAAGGCATCTAGTTGCAACACATCCCTTCCTGGATGTCAGAGAATGAATTCCAGAAAGAAGTCCTATTTATGTAATGAATGTGGCAATACCTTTAAGTCTAGTTCATCCCTTCGTTATCATCAGAGGATACACACAGGAGAGAAACCTTTTAAATGTAGTGAATGTGGGAGAGCCTTCAGTCAGAGCGCATCTCTTATTCAACATGAAAGAAATCACACTGGAGAAAAGCCTTATAGATGTAATGAATGTGGAAAAGGTTTCACTTCTATTTCACGACTTAACAGACACCGAATAATTCATACTGGTGAGAAGTTTTATAATTGTAATGAATGTGGTAAAGCCTTAAGTTCCCACTCAACACTTATTATTCATGAAAGAATTCATACTGGAGAGAAACCATGTAAATGTAAAGTGTGTGGGAAAGCCTTCAGACAAAGTTCAGCTCTCATTCAACATCAGAGAATGCATACTGGAGAAAGACCCTATAAATGTAATGAGTGTGGGAAAACATTCAGGTGTAACTCATCCCTTAGTAATCATCAGAGAATTCACACAGGAGAGAAACCATATCGATGTGAAGAATGTGGGATATCTTTTGGCCAAAGATCACCTCTTATTCAGCATCGAAGGATTCATACAGGAGAGAAACCCTTCAAATGTAATACATGTGGGAAAACTTTTAGACAAAGCTCATCACGTATTGCCCATCAGAGAATTCATACTGGAGAGAAACCCTATGAATGTAATACATGTGGGAAACTTCTCAATCACAGGTCATCTCTTACTAATCATCATAAAATTCATATTGAAGAGAACCCCTAGAAAGTAGGTTTGCATGTGTGACATTCTGAAACCAAAGCTCATCAGAATACATGAAAGTGATGTAATAAATGTAATGGATATGAAAAGCCGTTCTGTGATTTAGTCATCAAATAATAAATTCCAAGGATAAACCTATGTAATAGATAATGAGAAAAGTGGAAATTGTTCAGTCCTATCAGACACTTTATAATAACCTAAAATGAAGAATTCCTGACTGGAGACATTGACTTTGGGCATTTGTAGAATAATTGTTTTCTCTACAGCATCGCATGCTGCATATCATATGTAATTGTTGTAAACATCTGGATGATGAGGGGAAGTGTGCACTGGATTTCCTGTTAAACTGTAAACTTAATACTTTTTTAAAAATAACTGACATTGTAATAGTATATAAAAGATGTGGTCAAAGAAATTATACATTTTTAGAGAAAAGGACCAAATGAAAGGTAAAAATGAATTGTAAACTACCTCTCACTTTCTGGGGTTTGTCCTTTTCCTGACTTGATGTCAAACTTTGTGCATGGATTTCATTTAAAAGTAGAAATAAAAGTCTGTTCTCTTCCTTTGCTCTTCTAGTAATTTCTGTGAATTGGAAATTTTCTACACAATTTTTAATTCTGTTCTCAGAATTATTTTTTTTGCTCTGAAGTCATTTATTATGAAATTATACATGCTATATACTGTGAGCTGTCATCTTAAGTATATTAAATGGAAAAATAAGTGATTTTCAAGTTTAAAGCTATTAAATTATATGTAATATATATTATACATATATATTTAATAACATATATTCTAAATTCACAGCAGAAGGGGCTGTCAAATGTAGTTTAATGAATCTAGCATATGTGCCAAAATATTGAAAGGTACATCAATCACTTCATGAAATAAAGAGTATGTTTTTCCTACTTGGTGTTCTCTAGTGTCAAACAATTTTAAGAAAACAAAAGGAGTAATTTATAAGCAACTCAGTAGTTTGGTTGGTTGGTTGGTTGAGTCCCAGCTTTGGGACAGGTACTATGCTGCACACTGGGAATTTTAAGAAAAAAGTCACAGGCCTTCAAGAAGCCATGAATGGAGGAAAGGGGATGGAGGACTATCAGATAAGTAAAGCAAATTATTAGGTCACTGTATGTAAGTGTGGTTGTTTAAACAGGCAAATAGATAGGTTGTGACAATATGTTGCAGTGCAAGAAAGTTGTAGAGATGTGGACATGATGCAGGAGAGATTGAATGTAACCAAGGAAACCTGGTGACATCAGAGAAAGCTTTCCAGAGGCAATGATGCCTGAGCCAGGTTTTGAAAGAATAATAAGAACTCTCCAGAGGATGAGATAAGCATTCCAAATAGGAGAGGTAGAGGTGAGTAATACCATGACACCTTTATGGAAACTCAAGTATAGAACTAATGAGCAGGAGAATGGCAGATGTTAAAGTCTGAGTAGAAGGCAGAGGCCAGATAACAAAGGGCCTATTTGCCATGAAAAGAAGTTTGGATTTTATCCTGAAATTGATGGAGTCAGTTAAAAATGTTAAGCAAGGAACATTGTTCTGGCAACGATGTATAGAGGGTGTATTTAGTATGTATTAAAGCTGTATAGACTGATGCCTAGAAATCTGGGCTATGGTAATTCAAGTGATAGGTGGATGAGAGTCCAAACTCAAGCAGGGATAGCATATATGGAGAACAGGAGACAAGATAATGGATTAGAAACAAGACATGGTGTTCACAAGCAAACAGATGAGGTTGGTGAATGAGAAGGCTAAGCTGACTCGAAGGTAGGGTTGCCAGGTATCCTGTGTATACTGGATAAGTCTCGTATTGAATGATTTTGAACTGCATCCTGTATTGATTTTGTCAGGTCACCCTTATTGTAATAAGTTGTGCTTTTTCCCAATAATGAAAATCGAGCAGTTGAAAGTATTTTTCTGCTTCAGTAATTGGCACTTAAATTACTTAGGTGGCAATGCTAGCTGAAAATTGTATATCTCCACAAAGACCGAAACAATCCCTTATAGTCTCTCTCGTATTTTTGGCTGAGGAAAGACCAAAGTTGGGGGGGCGGGGTGGGTGTAGGAGAAGGTAAATAAGAATTGAGAGTCTTCTTTTCCATATTAAAGAAAGGAAAAGACTTCTTTTTGTCAAAGTCTCAAGTTGTAAGCAAGTAATCACCATTAATTAGAGATTACTTTGGATCAGTACACATGCTCTGAAAATCAACAGTGGCCATGCTTCTGACAGTTAGCAAGTTAAAGAGACTTCAGCTTCTGAAAGTCAGCCAATTTGTTACTATCCCATGCCGGTAGACAAGTCAGGCAGCAGATACCTCAGTCTAGTGACCATACTTCTGAAAGTTTGCCAGTCAATAACAGCCTTATTTCAGTGATCACACTAACATAATTGAAAGTCTGTCAATCAATAAACACCCCTGCTTCTGAAAATCCACCAATCCTTGAACCAAGCTTCCCAAAGCCTTGTATGGGATCAGCTGTGGCTTTCTTTGGGAAGGTTCTTCCTTGCAAATACAGCTCTCGCTTGCAGCCATACATGATGTCCACCTTTTCCTCATCACATATCAAAGTTCAATTTATTGTTAGTTTGTAACAACTTCTACAGTTCAACCCCAATTTACTGTTATAACTTTAGCCTCGTCAGTGACAGACGTAATCATGATGCCATGAGACTATCAAATTCAATATTTTCAATTTCTGTGGTGTTTGCTATCATCTAGTATTTGAATCCCAAATGCAAATGTAAATTCATGATTAATTTTCAGAACATTGGTTATCTATTAAATGAGAGAAAAAATCCTTTTGAGACCTTTTCCACAGCATGAAACTGTTCATTCAATATGAAAAAGTGATAGAAAGTCATTTATAAACCAGTATCTATTAACAGCTAAACCTAAGGGATATATGATTATCTCAGCTATAAACAGAAAAAAATACATTTTCTAATTGAAACAAATTCGGATGAAAATAAAATAATCACAGCAGAAGTTGTAATGACTGTCCACCTTGTGTATCATCATTATCAATCTTTTCAGCACAAATGACTGATCAAACAAACCAGGAGTATTTTCTGACTCTAAAATTGCCAAAAAATTTTAAGTGCCAGGATAAAATGCTGCAACAATAAAAAATGTAATAGCTCTATTTACTATTACAGAGATTATTAAAGATCTAAAATGCCTTGTCTTTTTACAACACAGCCCAAGTTGCAAGTAATCACAATACTGAAAAATCCCTTGTATGTTTTTCTCGTGAAAAAGGCTTGCTTAGAAGGCTGCTGCTCACTTATTGAGTTAATGAGAAGTGTACTGCTTTTCATAGAGATAATACAAATGCAAATTATGGTGGATGTGCAAAAGTGCAAACAATTTATTCAAAGTTGAATCAAAGTGTAATGGATTCTATGCAGGGTGTTGGCTATCTTGCCCATATTCTGCATTTCTGCATAATTCTGCACAGACAACACCTGATATTCTTTCTGTTGACACTGGAGTACTTATTGTGAAGCTGTTGCATTACTTCAGCATTTAAACATTTGAGCAGTTAAAAAAATTTTGTGATTTTGTTTGCATTTCATAATCTTCAACTTTCTAGCATTCAAAAACTTGTTTGGAATTCCTGTTTCAGCTATGACATGTAAACAGCTTGCAAGTGATCACTTGTATCCTTACAACAAGAAAAATTTGGGCAGGCTGAAAATCAGTGACTTTTCTTTTATCTTCCTGAGAACTGAGGTTGGTGGGCAAATTGCAACACTGAAATCTGGAGAGACAGGCATATCCAGAAAGATACAGCCGAGATCTGCTTACCTGGAACAGAAATTACTGAAGCCATAAACTGGTAGAAAGATTTAAATGCTCATTTTGATAAATTGCTGAAGGTTGTGTGGACTGTCTTGAGAGTGAGAAACTCCTGGGGGGCCACAGTCTTAAGAGTCCCCCACATTTCCATTGTCATTAGATCCAGAAACCCGGTTGGATTTGCATGGTGGCAACCTGAGAAATATTCCCTCAGGGCTCTAGTGGAAGAAGAGTTACCATTGTGAAATACACCCAGAGTCTTCTCCACCAAAAATGCCTACTCTCCTGGGGAAAAGAGTTTCTAGAGTCTTATGCTAGCTGAGGTAAGGACACTCCTTCCACTTTAGCCCCCTCTAACCTTCCTGTCTCACTAAGGAGGAGAAAACAGTCAAATAGATGGGGTTGCAGGGGATTCAAGGAAAAAGATTGGGAATGCTGCAAATAGAGGAGGGAGTATAGGGCAAGGAACTTGGGAAAAAGCTATGTCACCCGATAAACATTTGCCCTAGACATAGGCCTACTAAGACTGAGATTTAATTGGAAGATTATAGAATCCTCCTCCCCCATCCCTACCCCCACCCTTACCCCACAGCTTGCCAACATACCAACAACACTGGATTACAGCAGAAAGAGAGATACAGACTCTCCTTGAGGAGGAGTGTTTAGGGAGTGTTTAGTGTTTTGTCAATAGTGGAGACAAAAACAAGGATACTAGAGGGATTTGAAGTCTCTGGCACCTATGGCTGCCTAACTCCTAGCCAAATTAACATAAATCTAGTGGGATAAAGCACCATGACCATGTGGGCTTTATCCCAGAAATTGAAGATGTGTACAGCATAAAAAAAGCATTCAATATAATACATTGCATTAGTAGAATGAGAGCAAAACACACACACACACACACACACACACACACACACACAACCATCTTGATGCAGGAAAAACATTTCACAAAATGCAAAATCCAGTCATGTAAAATTACTGAACAAGTCAGGAATAGAAGGGAATTTCCTTAACATGATAAAGTACAGTGATGAAAAATCCACAGCTAACATCATATTGAATAGTGAAACACTGACAGCTTTCCCCCTAAGGTGAGGAGCAAGAGAAGGGTGCCTGATTTTGCCACTTCTATTCAACACTGTACTGGAAGTTGTAGTCAGAGCAGTTAGGCATGGAAAAGAAATAAAAGGCATCCCGATTAGAAAGGAAGAATTTCTCAATTTGCAAATGACATGACTTTATATATAGAAAAGCTGAACAACTACCAAAATTCAATTAGAATTCAAAAATGAGTTTAGCAGTGTTTCAGGATATAAGGTCAACATGTAAAAATCAGTTTTATTTCTATATGCTAGTAATAGAAGTTTTAAAAGGAAATTAAAGCAATTTCATGTATAATAACATCAAAAATGATAACATACTTAAGGAGAAATTTAACCAAGTAGGTCCAAGACTTGCACACTGAAAACTACAAAACACTGTTGAAATATATTAAAGAAGACCTAGACCTAGACCTAAATAAATGGAAAGATATTTGATATTCATGGATTGGAAGACATAGTTAAAATGACAATACTACCAAAATGATTTACAAATTCAATGCAAATCACTATCAAAATTCCAATAGCGTTTTTGCAGAAGTGGAAAAGCAGATCCTAAAATTCATATGCAATTGCAAGGGATCCCACATAGTGGAAATAATTTAGAAGAAGAACACATTTGGAAGAAGAACACTTCCCAGGTTCAAAACTTACTACAAAGCTACAGTAATCAAAACAATGTGGTATTGGCAAATAGAAAAACGTATAGCTCAGTGGAATCAAATTGAGAGCCTACGTATCTATGGTCAATTGATTTTTGACAAGACTAAAAAGACCATTCAATTGGGGAAAATATAGTCTCTTCAATGACTCGTGCTGAGACTACTGTATATCCACATGCAAAAGAATGAATCTGACCCATACCTCACAACACATACAAAAATTAACTCCAAATGAATCAAAACCTAAATGTAAGCACTAAAACTATCTTAAAAACTATAAAATTCTTAGAAGGAAACATAGGTGAAACTCTGCATGACCTTGAATAGGGCAACATTTTCCTAGATATGACACAAAACACAAGCAAACAAATTCAATAAATTGAACATCATCAAAATTAAAACTTAATAAAAAATTAAAATTTTGTGTATCAAAAGACACTATCAAGAGAATTAGAAGACAACTCACAGAATGGAAAAAGATATTTGCAAATAGTTTCTAAAAGCCTCATGTCTGAAATATTTTTTAACTCATAATTTGACACAATCCAAGTAAAAAACACAATCCAATTAAAAAGGGGCAAAGTAATTGAATAGACATTTTCCTAAGGAAGATATACAAATAGCTAATAACCAAATGAAAAGATGTCTGACATCATTAGTCATAATGCAAGAAATGCAAATCAAAACCACAATGAGATATATCACACCCATTAGGATGGCTATTTTTTTTAATAACAAATGTTGGTAAGGATGTGGAGAAATTGAACCCTTCGGCATTAATGGTGGGAATGTTAAATGGTGCAGCTGCTGTGGGAAACAGTTTGGTGGTGTTAAATACAGAATTACCATAGACCAAGAAATTCAACTCCTAGGTATATACCCAAGAGAATTGAAAACATTTGTTCACACAAAAACCTGTTCACTACTGTTCATAGAAGCACTATTCACAATAGCCAAAGGATGGAAATAACGCAGTATCCATCACTCAATGAATGGATAAACAAAAGGTAGTATATCCATACAATGAAATATTATTCAGCAAGAAAAAGGAATAAGATGCTGATACATGCCACAACATGGATGAATCTTGTAAACATTATGCTAAGTGAAGGAAGCCAGACACAAGACCACGTATGATTCCATTTATGTGAAATATCCAGAATAGGCAAATCCAAGAGACAGTAGATTAATGGTTTCCAGTGCTGGGGAACAGATGAATGAGGAGTGATTGCTTCATTGGTACAGGGTTTTCTTTGGGGGATGATGAAAATGTTCTGGGGCTACATAGTGGTGAGGGTTGTGCAAAAGTGATTGTACTAAATGTCACCAAATTGTGTTGACTGAAAACAAATAGAATGCCAGATACTTCTCCAGAAAAAAATAGGTTTATTCAACAGAGAATTACAGTTCAGGGTCTGCAACCATGGCAAGTCACATGCAAGTCCCCCAAATAGAGAAGTAGAACTCAGACATCATCTGCTTCAATTCTGGGAAATCTTTACTTTCAGGTCACCAGATGATGTACAGGTCCAGTCAGGGTGGGAATTTTAGAGTCTTCAGTAAGACTGGGTTGTTATTTGGTCCAAACCAGAGCATTCTCTTGTTATCAAAAAAAAAAAAATATTGAGTTTCCAGTCTTGTTTTTCCTTTTTTCAGGCCAATTGTTGAAATTCTCTGGTCCAGTTTTCCTCAGTTATCATTTGGGGAAATATCCCTTTGGACCATGACAGAGGTTTGGCTGGTTTTGGTCCCTTTAATAGCAGCATTCCTTGTGGAAATGTCAGTAAGATAAATTTCCCTTAGCTTCTAGAGAGTCAAGTTTAGAATGTCCTGAAATCTTAATGGCTAAAGTAGCAGGTAAAAGTGTTGCATCCAATAACACCTAAACATAGGGGCCATTTAAAATTTTATTTCAGCTGGAAGTAAGGAAACCATGTTGCTTCTAACACATGCCAAAAGCATGAGCTACACCAAAAGCATATCTACTATCAGTATAAGTATTGGCAGTTTTGCCCTTGGCTAAAGTACAGGCCTGGGTAAGAGCTCAAGCCTGTGTAGGCCTATTAGGCTGAATTACCCATAAGTAAAGATGCTGCCTCAACAACCTCAAAGGAAGTTGCAGTAGAATACCCAGCACGATATTTGCCACTGTCACCTTTTAAATAAGAACCATGGGTGAACCATGAGAAACCACTGTTACCCACAGGAGTTTCCTGCAAATCATCAAGTGGAGTCAAGAGGAGGTTCTTCAGGGCTTCCCTGGTGGTGCAGTAGTTAAGAGTCTGCCTGCCAGTGCAGGCAACGTGGGCTCGAGCCCTGGTCCAGGAAGATCCCACATGCCACAGAGCAGCTAAGCCTGTGTGCCACAACTACTGAGCCTGTGCTTTAGAGCCAGCGAGCCACAACTACTGAGCCTGTGTGCCACAACTACTGAAGCCCACACTCCTAGAGCCCATGCTTCACAAGAGAAGCCACCACAATGATAAGCCCGTGCACCACATCAAAGAATAGTCCCCGCTCGCCGCAACTAGAGAAAGCCCTTTCACAACAACGAAGACCCAATGCAGCCAAAAATAAATAAATAAAATAAATAAATTTCTAAAAAAAGAGAAAGAGGAGATCCTTCAGCGTTAAGCAGTTGTGAGGGACTTCATTGGTGATGGACGGGAAAAGAGTAGTAGTGCTAAGGTTATTACAACATAAAAGAGTTATATGAGGAGCAGTTAACAAAAGGACTTCATAGGAGGTGAGGTGGCTAACTGAGAAATGTTGAGTGTGATGAGAATTCAGGAGGGTTTCTACTGCATGAGGTACAAGGATGATTAAAGGGGATCCCACAATGATTTTCTTGGTGGCCTCAACCAAAAGGGCAGTGGCTGTAATGGCTCTAAGGTGTGCCACAGGGTCCACCTGCTGGCCATAATACCCTATGGGTCAATGGTAGTCCCTGTGTTTAGGGGTGAGTATCCCAAGGGCATTCCCTTCCTTTTCATATACAAAAAAGAAAAAGAGGATCTGATAACTGGGATTCCCAAGGGCAGGTGGGTTTCTCAAGCTCTCATTTAAGGCCTGAAAGTTTGTTTATGCTGTTTGGCTCTTCCCATAAAACTGGGTCAGAGTTGTTGTTGTTGAGTAAGACACACAGAGGTTTGGCTTTAAGAGAGAAATTTGACTACTAAGAACCTGCTGTATAAAATAAATAATTTAATTTAATTTAAAAAATAGAGAGAGAAATTTGGAATACACTTTCAGCAATAACTGACTAGCCTGAGAAAACCTTGCAGTCAATGCTTAGATTGGGGTTTTGGGAAACTCAGGACACCATGAAAGCTATCTGGAACTAGGTATAGCTTTTGTTCTGATATCAGATGCCCTAAATATCAAACCTGGGTTTGGGCAAATGGCAATATTTCCTTGGCAACCTTGTGTCCCTTTAAGGATAAAAGCTTTAGGAATTGGGTGCTGTCTTCCTGTGAAGCGGTCTGAGGAGAGCAAAGAAGCAAACCGTCCACATGTTGCAACAAAATAGAACTTCTGGCAACTTTACATTATCCAGATCAGCCTTGAGAATTTTTGAGAAATAAGAGCTCAGTAAAACCCTGAGTCATTACTGTCGCGGTGAATTGTTTTTCTTCCAAGTGAAGGCACAAACGATAGACAATAGTCCATCTTCATCAACTGGAATACTAAAGAATGTACTTCATAAATAAAATTGCAGTAAAAAATTTACATCCAGTGGGAATGGATGTTAGTGAAATATGAGGATTAGGAACAACAGGGTGTGGAGGGATGACAATGTTGTTTATTGCTCTGAAGTCCTGAACAAACCTCCACCCTCAGCCCTTGGGTTTCTTCATTAGTAAAATAAGGGTATTGCAGGAACTATTACAAGAAATAATGAGTCTTTGAGACTTGTAATGTCCTATTATGGGTTTTATGCCATGAAAGGCTTCTTTACTTATAGCATGTTGATTAATTCTGGGAGAGGTTTTGAGGGATCTATTTGAATTGATGCACTGTGAATTTTGCCAATATCAGTTGGAGATTTTGCCTATAAGGGAGGTGGTTGTTGATTCAATAGGGACAAATGATCAGTGGTTCCAGAATCAGCTCAGAGACAGAGCTGATAAAAGATGTCAGAGTCATTTAATTGGCTGCTTTGATAACTACTGTCAAATTCCAAAATTATTTTCCCCTTTCAGGGGAGAGAAATTTTAGCATGATGCTTCTGTAAGAAGTCTCAGCCTAATACAAATGGATAGCGGCAGAGGAACTAAGGAGAAAAGAGTGTGTGTTTCTCAAAGGGCCTAAACGAAAGGGAATCAGTTCACAGGCAGGAACCTCTTGAGGTTCATTAAAGATGCCCACTGTTTGAACTGTATTAGTACTCCGAGGCAGGGGCTGCTTTATAGTAGTGGGGTTGAGCACCGAGAGTGTGGCTGCAGTGTCAGTTAGGATGAGAAGAGACCCATCCCAAATCTGAAGGAATGTTTCTCCAAGCTGATTAAGAGGGAGGATTGGGAAGAGCCCCTGTAGTTCCTTGGAGCCCCACAACTGGGAATTGGGAGGAAGTTGGAAAGCCTGGTTAGAGGGCTGATGGTGACTGAAGGGCTTGAATCTGTAACAATATCTTTTCCAGTGCCCTGGCTCTTTGCTCTAATAGCAGAAACTAGGAGGGTTTTTGTTTCATTTAGGGAACTTTATTTGCTGAAGTTTACGATTAAGAATTTTGGCAATTTTCCTTTTAGGTGACTCATCTAGAGTGTGAGAGAGCTGGTTTGTAAGATTAACTAAATCTGGAGTGGACATCATTTCCTATTCCATCCTGTTCTTTTTTACTAGAAAGGAAAGACCCTGGTTCAGACCATTAATAAACAGGGTTAAATCTACCTGGGTGGGATCAACATCTGAAGGAAGACCAGTATCTTCTTTAAAATAATCTGAAGTTGATTGTAATAGCTATGAACAGATTCATCAGATTTTTGTGTGTAAGCCTGAATTTTATTCCAATCAGTAGGCTTTGGAAAAGCCCTAGGACTTGCCCGATGAAGTCACCTAGAAATTGCCTTGGCCTGACCATATAAGTTAGCAGGTTGCTCTCCTGCTTTTAATTCTAGAGACCTTTCAGGACTTTCCCAGTCAGCAATTTTCATCCAATGCTGGGCCTGGCCTTCACCAACAAGCATATGACCTAGCTGATGTAAGTCAGAGCACAAGATTGGTAAGATTGTTATATTAAATTCCTCAGCAAATCTGTGAGGATCTTTGGTTACTTTGGGACACTCTTTAACTATGGCTCGCAGTTCAGTTTTAGCCCAAGGAATATTTAAAGTTAAGGGTTTAACCTCTGGATCCTCAGAAAGCTAAATTCTAAAGGGACAGGTTCTGATAGATTCAGAGGAAAATGGGGTGAGGAGATTTTCAGGGGGAAAGGGAAGTTCAGCGAGGGAGTTAGTGTGGAGGAACTGAGGGTACAGAGGAGGAATAGGCAGTATAAAGGGGAAGGAAAAAGATGGCCCTGAAGGCAGGGCCTGAGCACAAGGTCCCAGAGGAGGGGAACAAGATGGCGCTAAAGGCAGAGCCTGAGACAAAGAGGCTGCAGAAGAAGAACGTGAGGCTTCAGAAGCTATTTTTTCCTTCTTTAATCATTTGTTTGCCTCAATTAACCTTAAAATCTTATTTTGCAGAGAGGCAATTTTAGGCTCCTGATAACATTTGGAAGCCTCAAAATACCAATAAAAATAAGTGTTTTGTTCAGTTTTAGAAGTTTTATAGGTAAGGTTGTTCAGTTGGGTTTTAAGAAAGGTAAGTTTGGGGATTTCAAAGGTTTCCCGTAATTGCCTTTGGTTAGGTTAGTCTAATTTCAGAGTGCAGTGAGCAGCAGCTGGAAGCAAGACCATGATTGAACCCTGATTGCAGCAGTGAGAGTGCCAGATCTTAAGCACTAGATCAGGAGGGCCAGCGGATAAATTCTGAGCCCCATTTCTTGTCTGCCTTGAAAAAAATTTTGACAAGGAGACAGAAGGTAGAGAGGAAAGTAGGCATATATTAGAAAAGCAGAGTACATGCCAACACAGGCAAGGTTGAGTTCAGAGAAAAGTCACGCCTCTGGGAAGTTTAAATCATTTGTAAGGGGGCAGTCTTCCAGGTCTTTGTTTTTCTCTGGCCAATCATCTTGCTTTGTCCTTTGACTCAGGGCCCACCCCTATGTGCACCCCTATGTGCACACGCATACTTTAGCCAAGATGGATTTTAGCACAAGGACCTTTGGGAAGTTAGTAAAACTTAGTATAGTCTGGTGTCCCCTCCCTTTTTGACCCCCGAGGATCCTATCTGTGCATGTGCAGTCAAGATCTCCCTGACCCCAAGGATGAGAAATATGTGACCTCTTGATCTTTTGCCCAGGCAGTGCTTAGCCTATTCCTGTTGTTATTTCTATCTTGAAGTATAAACAGGAGGCTGGCTGTAAATGTCTAATCTGGAGCCCATCTATACCCTGCCTCAAGAAATATGTACAGGAGGCTAGTTGTAAATGTCTGGCCTGGGGCCCATCTATCTCCTGCCTCAGGTCCACATAGAAATGCACATGAGGAAGGACCACAGATTTTAAACATAAAATCAGCCAGGGCCCCTGTGGTTGAGGGGTGGGGGGAATGCTCCTTCAAAATGTTTAGATAACTGGGATCCTATTTCCCAGAGGTCTTTCTCTAGAATAGAAGGATAAATTACAAAAAACCCTAACAGCTCAAACAGCCTGTAGGCCTAACACCAGCCAGTTCCAAGGGCACGGCCTAGCTCTGAAAGACTCACGCCAACGGCTTAACAGCACAGATCCAACAGAAGAGCCCCTGTTCCAATGGGAATCAGGCTGAAGGCAAGGGAATTCCAGTTGGAGCAGCCTGATTTCAAAAGAGCCGGGTCAATGTGCCAAATAAACAAGGCTTTAATCAGAGAGGACAAAGCCTTAATATAGATCCTGAATAAAACCTGGAGATCCTCAAAGTAAAGAGGGCAGAAGCTCAGATCCAGGAGAAAGACTTACCCTCAAACCCCAGGGTCCCAGCAAGCATCAATGAGGTTAGTGTTGGTATCACACTTGTTTGCTTGCCCACCTTCCAGTTGTTGGGGGTCTTCTCTGGGTCCCTGTGTGGGCCAAAATTGTTGACCTAAAGTAGACTGCAAGTTATTTCTCCAGCAAAAATGGGTTTACTCATGATCATCAAAGAACTGCAATTTGGCATCTGCAACCATGGCAAGTCACATGCAAGTCTTTCACATAAGGAGAGAGGGGGAAAGGAAGTTGGGAGGGTTTTAGTAAACAAAGAGTTCCTTAGAGGAATTGAGAATTAAGAGTCTAGTGGCTTCTCATTTACTGAATTGTGACAATCGTTCGTTGGCTGAGCTCTTGCCAGACAAGAGGAGGAAGTCTTCTTCCTTTGGGGTTCCACTATGGTTGTAGAGTGTGAGAGCTTCCCCTTCTGGCCTCCTGGCTCTATTTTAGTTGAGGTTTCTGTTTATTAATTTTTTTTAAGATTTGTTTATTTTTGGCTACGTCGGGCCTTAGTTGCGGCACGTGGGATCTTTGCTTGGGGCACGCGGGATCTTTCGACGTGGTGTACGGGCTCTTCGTTGTGGTGCGCAGGTTTCTCTCTAGTTGTGGCGTGCGGGTTTTCTCTCTCTAGTTGGGCTCCAGGGAATGTGGGCTCTGTAGTTTGCGGCATGCTGGCTCTAGTTGAGGTGCACGAGCTCAGTAGTTGTGGCATGCGGGCTTAGTTGCCACGCAGCGTCTGGGATCCCAGTTCCTCAAGCAGGGATCAAACCTGCGTCCCCTGCATTGCAAGGGGGATTCTTTACCACTGGACCATTAGGGAATTCCCCTGTTTATTAATTTTTACAGGCATCATCATCCTTTGATTGAGCATTACTGGGCCTCCTGTCCCTCCTGGCAAAGTTGCAGCAGGTGCTTCTTCCTTCACAGTTTCTTTGACCATCATAACATAGATACATGTTATTATCTCTGTGTCTCTTTCGTTGCTTTCTGCACATGTCCTAGGAGATATTTGTCAAAAACAAAACACTTCTCCTCTGTGTCGATCCCACTTTCACAAGTCTTCGTCTTAAACAACTTTTACTGTCATTCACACACACACACATGCACACACACAAACATGTCACTTTATTTTCACTTTCCTAACAATAAAGAATATAAGGCAAAAAATATATGAGAATTGTATCACTTGTCCAATATTGCTTTTCAGGGGGAGATTATGAGCTTTGTGAGAACTTCACTTGAATGTGTGGCCAACTATAGGGCTCCATTCACTAGTCCTGAAGGTGAAAAATCCTTCGAGGAGATCGAGACTTTGGGCTTGTTTGGGAAATCCCAGGTGATTGCTGGGGCTCTGCCGGGTCCCTTGGGTGTGTACCAAGGACACGTTGATAGGCCACTTAGGAAGCTGTAGTCACTGGCATACCAGGATGTGGTTGTAGCACTCCAACCTGGGCTCAGTGGCCCTTCCCCATGGGACTAACTCTTGGTGCTGAAGGGAGCCATTGTGCCCTGAGGAAGATTCCCAAGAGCTCCAGATCCCCCAAGGATGCCAAGACCTTCAGTGGCTCTCCTCCAGAGAGCAGACAGAAGAAGCAGACCCAGGCTCACCAAGGGCTCTGGGGGCTGCCACTGGGGTTTTCATCTATGGGCAGGGAGCTTCCTGGGACGGAATGACCCTAACCCTCATCCCCCACTCCCTGTTCCCCATCTGCCACAGGATGCTAGCAACAACTTCACACTGTTTGAGGGCATGGAAGTCTCCAGGAGTCTCAGTGGAATACCATGATGCCCTGTTGGCATGATGACCCAGAAGCCAAGGGCACCTCTTACCCCACATTCCCCCAGAAACCAGTCAGGGGAGTCAAGATGCCCTAGATTCTAGGATGTGTCTCAGGAGCACCTGACTTATGCTCATAATTTCCTCTATCTTGTACAAAGGAAATAGTATATTTATAACTGATATATAAGGCTCTTGCCTAATTTGGTCATCAGTGTCTTCTCTGGATATGCTTCTATTGATTAATTTATTCTTGTTATTGTTGGAACTGAAGTATTTTATTTTTGAACTGGGACAAATGCTGTCAATTTTAATTATTTTTTAAAAATTCATGTATAATAGCTCAGAGGAAGAAGGTTGTCATCATGAACCTTTATATATGGTGAGCCCCCAAAACAACCATTGAACTTGGGGAAATAATTTATTTGTCCATTTTTTAACAGAATTCAGGGAAAAAATAAGACATAACTCTAAGTTTTTTTAATCCTCATTGCCCTTTGCCTCTAGGTTTCCTTCTATACATTGAACAGATCATCTTCATAGCACTTCAGGACCTAGGCATCACCTGTCCTTGGAATGTTCTCCAACAAGAAACTTTTTTTTGTCAATTTGTTTGTTTTTTTAAATTTTTTATTGGAGTATAGTTGATGTAAAATGTTGTGTTACTTTCTGCTGTACGGCAAAGTGAATCAGTTACACATATATCTGCTCTTGTTTAGATTCTTTTCCCATATAGGTCATAACAGAGTACTGAGTAGAGTTCTCTGTGCTCTATAGTAGGCCCTTATTAGTTATCTATTTTATATATAGTACTATGTATGTGTCAATCCCAGTTTCCCAATTTGTCCCCTCCCCCATTTGCCCCTGGTAACCATAAGTTTGTTTTCTACATCTGTGACTCTATTTCTGTTTTGTAAATGAGTTCCTTTGTACCATTTTTTAGATCCACATATAAGCACTATCATATGATATTTGTCTTTCTCTCTCTGACTTACTTCACTCAGTATGACAATCTCGAAGTCCATCCATGTTGCTGCCAAAGACATTATTTCATTCTTTTTTATGGCTGAGTAATATTGCATTGTATATATATATATATATATATATATATATATCCTATCTTCTTATGCACTCCTCTGTCGATGGACATTTAGATTGCTTCCATGTCTTGGCTATTGTAAATAGTGCTACAATGAATATTGGGGTGCATGTAACATTTCAAATTATGGTTTTCTCCAGATATATGCCCAGGGGTGGGATTTCTGGATCATATGGTAGTTCTATATTTAGTTTTTTAAAGAACCTCCATACTGTTCTCCATAATGGTTGTACCACTTTACATTCCCACCAACAGTGTAGGAGGGTGCCCTTTTCTCCACACCCTCTCCAGCATTTGTTGTTTGTAGACTTTTTGATGATGGCCATTCTGACTGGTGTGAGAGGACACCTCATTGTAGCTTTCTTTTTCAATTGGGGTATAGTTGTTTTACAATGTTGTGTTAGTTTCTACTGTACACAGTAGAAGTGTAGAGTTCCCTGTGCTTTACTGCAGGTTCTCATTAGTTCCTCATTGTAGTTTTGACTTGCGTTTCTCTTAGAATTAGTGACGTTGAACATCTTTTCATGTGGTTTTTGGCCACCTGTATGTCTTCTTTGGAGAAATGTCTATTTACGTCTTCTGCCTATTTTGTGATTGGGTTGTTTGTTTTTTTGACATAGATCTGCATGAGCTGTTTGTATATTTTGGAGATTAATCCCTTGACAGTCACTTCATTAGCAAATATTTTCTCCCATTCTGTGGGTTATCTTTTCATTTTGTTTATGGTTTCCTTTGCTGTGCTAAAGCTTTTAAGTTTAATTAGGTCCCATTTGTTTATTTTTGTTTTTATTTTCACTACTCTAGGAGGTGGATCAAGAAAGATATTGCTGCAATTTATGTCAGAGAGTGTTCTGCCTATGTTTTCCTCTAAGAGTTTTATAGCCTTATATTTAGGTCTCTAATCCATTTTGAGTTTATTTTTGTGTATGGTGTGAGAAAATGTTCTAATTCCATTCTTTTACATGTAGCTGTCCAGTTTCCCCAGCACCACTTATTGAAGAGGAGTCTTTTCTCCATTGTATATTCTTGACTCCTTTATCAAAGATAAGGTGACCATATGTGTGTGAGTTTATCTCTGGGCTTTCTATCCTGTTCCATTGATCTATATTTCTGTTTTTGTGCCAGTACCATACTGTCTGGATGACTGTAGCTTTGTAGTATAGTCTGAAGTCAGGGAGCCTGATTCCTCCAGCTCCGTTTTTCTTTCTCAAGATTGCTTTGGCTATTCAGGGTCTTTTGTGTTTCCATTAAAAATTGTAAATGTTTTTGTTCTAATTCTATAAAAAATGCCATTGATAATTTGATAGGTATTGCATTGAATCTGTAGATTGCATTGGGGAGTGTAGTCATTTTCACAATGTTGATTCTTCCAATCCAAAAACATGGTATATCTCTCCATCTGTTTGTGTCATCTTTGATTCCTTTCAGCTTATAGTTTTCTGAGTGCAGGTCTTTTGCCTCCTGAGGTAGGTTTATTCCTAGGTATTTTATTCTTTTTGATGCAATGGTAAATAGGATTGTTTCTTTAATTTCTCTTTGTGATCTTTCATTGTTAGTGCATAAGAATGCAAGAGATTTCTGTATGTTAATTTTGTATCCTGCAACTTTACCGAATTCATTGATGAGCTCTAGTAGTTTTCTGCTGCCTTCTTTAGGATTTTCTATGTTTAGTATCATGTCACCTGCAAACAGTGACAGTTTTACTTCTTCCTTTCCAGTTTGTCTTCCTTTTATTTCTTTTTCTTCTCTGATTGCTGTGGCTAGGACTTCCAAAACTATGTTGAATAAAGTGGTGAGAGTGGACATCCTTGTCTTGTTCCTGACCTTAGAGGAAATGCTTTCAGTTTTTCACCCTTGAGTATTATGTTATATAATACATAATTTTTAAGTATGGCCTTTATTATGTTGAATTATATTCCCTCTATACCCACTTTGTGGGGAGTTTTTATAATACACAGATTTTGAATTTTGTCAAAAGCTATACCTGCATCTATTGAGATGATCATGAGTTCTTTATTCTTCAGCTTGTTAATGTGGTACATCACATTGATTTGTGGATGCTAAAAATCCTTGTATCCCTGGGATAAATCCCACTTGATTATGGTGTATGATCCATCTGATGTATTGTTGGATATAGTTTGCTAATATTTTTTGAGTATTTTTGCATCTATGTTTATCAGTGATACTGGCCTCTAATTTTCTTTTTTTGTGTGCGATACCTTTTTCTGTTTTGGTATCAGGGTGATGCTGGCCTCATAGAATAGGCTTGGAAGAATTCCTTTCTCTGCAGTTTTTTGGAATAGTTTGAGAAGGATGGGTGCTAACTCTTCTCTAAATATTTCGTAGAATTCACCTGTGAAGCCGTCTGATCCTAGAATTTTGTTTGTTGGAAGTTTTTTTTTTAAATAAATTTATTTATTTATTTATTTATTTATTTTTAGTTGTGTTGGGTCTTCGTTCGTTCACGCGGGCTTTCTCTAGTTGTGACGAGCAGGAGCTACTCTTCATTGCAGTGCATGGGCTTCTCATTGCAGTGGCTTCTCTTGTTGCAGAGCATGGGCTCTAGGCACATGGGCTTCAGTAGGTGTGGTACGTGGGCTCAGTAGTTGTGGTTCCCAGGCTCTAGAGCATAAGCTCAGTAGTTGTGCCACACAGGTTTAGTTGCCCTGCGGCATGTGGGATCTTCCTGGACAAGGGCTCAAACCTGTGTCCCCTGCAATGGCAGGTGGATTCTTAACCACTGCACCACCAGGGAAGTCCCTGTTGGGAGTTTTTTTAATTTTTCTTTATTTTTTCAATTTCATTAATAGTAATTTGTCTGTTCACATTTTCTATTTCTTTCTGTTTCAGATTGTACATTTTGGTAATTTGTCCATTTCTTCTAGGTTTTCCGTTTTATTGGCATATAGTTTTTCATAGCAGTTAATTATGATCCTTCGTATTTCTGTGGTTTCAGTTTTAACTTCTTTTCTATTTCTGATTTTATTAATTTGAATCCTCTCTCTTTTTTTCTTGATGAGTCTGGCTAAAGGTTTATCAGTTTTGCTTATCTTTTTGAAGAACCAGCTCTCATTTCATTGATTGTTTGTTTTGTTTTGTTCTGGTTTTTTAGTCTCTATTTCATTTATTTCTGCTCTGATCTTTATAATATCTTTGTCTCTGATTACAGTCTTTGTTCTAAACTCTATTTTTATTATATAAGTATTGCTACAACAGCTTTCTTTTCATTTCCATTTGCAAGGAATACTCTTTGCCATCCTCTCACTTTTAGTCTATGTGTGACTTTAGATCTGAAGTGAATGTCTTGTAGGAAGCATATTTATGGGTCTTGATTTTTATCCATTCAAGCCACTCTATGTCTTTTGATTGGAGCAAAAATTCATTTACATTTAAAGTAATTATTGATAGGTATATACTTATTGCCATTTTAATTGTTTTGGGGTTGTTTTGTAGTCCTTTTTCATTTATTTCTTCTTTTCCTCACTTCCCTTGTGATTTGATGACTATCTTTGGTGTTATGTTTGGATTCCTTTCTCTTTTGTGTGTGTGTATCTATTATAGATTCTTGGTTTGTGGTTACCATGAGGTTTCTATGTAACAACATATATATATATATATATATATATATATATATATATATATATATATATATATATATATATATATATATGATTATTTTAAGCTTAAAATCTCTTAAATTCGAACACATTTAACAATGCTGAATTTTTACTCCGCTCGTCCATATGTACTGTTTTCTGCATCATATTTTACATCATTTTGTTTTGTGTATCCCTTAACTACTTATTATGGGTATAGATGATTTTACTACTTTTGTCTTTTAACCTTTCTACTAGCTTTATAAGTGGTTGATCTACACCTTTACTGTATATTGCCTTTACCAATGAGGTTTTTCCCTTTATAATTTTAATATTTCTAGTTGTGATCTTTACTTTTCCACTTAGGGAAATCCCTTTAATAATTCTTATCAGTCAGTTTAGTGGTGCTGAATTCTTTGAGCTTTTGCTTATCTGTAATATGCTTTATCTTTCCTTCAAATCTAAATGATAGCCTTGCCAAGTAGAGTATTCTTGGTTACAGGTTTTTTCCTTTCATCACCTTAAATATATCATGCCACTCCTTTCTGCCCTGCAAAGTTTCTGCTGAAAAGTCAGCTTGTGGTCTTACAGGAGTTCCCTTGTAGATATCTAGTTGCTTTTCTTGATTCTCTCTTCATCTTTAATTTTTGCCATGTTAATTACAGTGTCTTGGTGTGGCTCTCTTTGGGTTCATCTTGTTTGCAACTCTGTGCTTCCTGGACCTGGATGTCTGTTGTCTTTCCAAGGTTAGGGAAGTTTTCAGCTATTTTGTCTTCAAATATGTTATCAGTCCCTTTCTCTCTCTCTTCTCCTTCTACGACCCCTATGATGTGAATGTTAGTATATGTGACATTGTTTCAGAGGTCTCTTAAACTATCCTTATTTCTTTTAATTCTTTTTTTCTGTTCAGCTTAGGTGATTTCCACTATTCTGACTTCCAGTTCACTGCTTCATTCTTCTGTATCATCTAATCTATTGTTGCTTCCTTCTAGTGTATTTTTTATTGATTGTTGTATTATTCAGCTCCATTTGGTTCTTTATATTTTCTAACTCTTTGTTAAATTCTCACTGTGTTCTTCCATTCTTCTCCCAAGTTCGTTGAGCATCTTTATGATTATTTCCTTGAACTCTTTATTGGGTAGACGGCTTATCTCCACCTCACTTAGTTCTTCTTCTGCAGTTTAGCCTTGTTCCTTTGTTTACAACACATTCCTCTATCTCCTCATTTTGCCGAATTCTCTGTGTTTATTTCTGTGTATTAGGCAGTTCAGTTATGTTTCCCAATCTTGAAGAAGTGGCCTTATGTAGGAGATGTCCTATGGGGTCCAGCAGCACCCTCCCCTCTGGACATCAGATCTATATGCTCTAGGGGTGCCCCCTATGTGGGCTGCATGGGCCCTTCTATTGTAATGGGGCTGACAACTGTGGGCATGCTGGTAGGCAGGGCTAGCCCCTGGGCTTACTTAGCTGTTAGGCCCTGCTTTGCATGGAGGCTGCCAGCTTGCTGATGGGTGGCATCAGTTCACAGTGTGGCTGGCTGCATGGCCTGGGGGACCTGGAGTTGTGGTGACCCACTGGTGGAAGCGGCTGGGTCCCAGCAGCTGGCTGTGAGCCTTGGGGGACAAGGCCCAGGACTGGTGCTGGCCCACTGGTGAGCAGGGCTGTGTCCCTCATGGCTGAATTCTGAGCCTGGGGAGTCCTGGGACTGGTGCCAACCAGTTGGTGGACAGGTAAGCTCCCAGCACTATTAGGCCTGAGGGAGGACTCCAAATGGGGTTTGCCTGCACCAGTGTCCTCATGGTAGAACGAACTTCCATAAATGGCTCTCACCTGTGTCTGTGTCCCCCGAGGGAGTCCCAGTTGGCTCTTGCCTCTCCAGGAGGCTCTCAAAGATCAACAAGTGGATTTAACCCAATCTCCTTTCAAATTACTGCCCCCACACTTAGTCTTGAAGCATGTGAGATTTTTCATGCGCTGTATAAGAACAGAGTCTCTGTTTCCTACAGCTCTCCAACTCTTCCATACACAAGCCCCACTGGCCTTCCATGTCAGGCATTCTAGGGGCTCATCATCCTGGTGTAGGACCCCTAGGCTAAAGAGCCTAATGTAGGGCTTGGACCCCTCACTCCTTTGAGAGGCCCTCTGCATTATGATTATCCTCCAGTTTGTTGGTTGTGGATCTTGACCATACCTTGTCTCCACCCCTCCTACCCATCTCATCGTGGTTCCTTCTTTATATATTTTGTTATGGAATATCTTTTTTGGCTAGTCTTTAGGTCATTCTCATCAATAGATTCTCTGTAAATAGTTGTAATTTTGCCTTTCTGGCAGAATATCTGTCTGGCAGAACATCTTCTGTCCATCTGTCCAAACATCCAGTCATCTGAGGTTTGTCCTTCTGTCTGATCATCCATGTGTCAGAATAGCCATCTGTTAGTATGTCTGTCCACCGTTTGGAACATTCATCTGCCTCAACATAGGTCTCTGTGTCTGAATACAAGCATACTGTGGAGATGTTGTAGGTTCCGTTCCAGGCCACCACAATAAAGCAGACAATGCAGTAGAGTCACATGAAGTTTTTGGTTTTCCTGTGCATATAAAATTACATTCACATTGTTCTGTAGTATATTAAATGTGTAATAGAATTATGTCCAAAAAATAATGTATATACCTTAATTTAAATGTACTTTCTTGCTAAAAATTGCTAACCATCATCTGAGCCTTCAGCAAGTTAGTTGTAATCTTTGTGCTGGTGGAGTGTCTTGCCTCACTGTTGATGGCTGCTGACTGATCAGCATGGTGGTTGCTGAAGGTGACTGGGGTGGCTGTGGCAATTTCTTAAAATAAGATAATAATGAAGTTTGTGGCATCGATTGACTTACTTTCACGAGTGACTTCTCTGTAACATACAATGGTCTTCGGTAGCATTTTACCAAGAGTAGAACTTCTTTCAAAATTGTAGTCAATCCTCTAAACACTGCCACTGATTTATCAACTAAGTTTATGAAATATTTTTAATCCTTTGTTTTCATGTCAACAATCTTCATAGCATCTTTACTAGGAGTAGATTCTATCTCAAGAAACCACTTTTCTTGCTCATCTGTATGAAACAACTCCTCCATTAAAGTTTTATCATGAGATTGCAGCGATTCAATCACATCTTCAGGCTCCACTTCTAGTGCTAGTTTTCTTGCTATTTCCACCACATCCGCAGTTACTTCTTCCACTGAGGTCTTGAACCTCTCAAAAAGTCATCCACGAGGGTTAGAATCAGCTTCTTCCAAATTCCTGTTAATGTTTATATTTTGACCTCTTCCCATGAATCACGAATGTCCTTAAATTTACTTTGCCAAGATCCATCAGAGGAATCACTACCGATGGCATCTATAGCCTTACAAAATGTGTTTCTTTCTTTCCTTTTTTTTTTTCCTGTGCTGCATGGCTTGTGGGATTTTAGTTCCCCAAAAAGGGACTGAACCCAGGCCCTTGGCAATGAGAGCATGGAGTCCTAACCACTGACCACCAGGGAATTCTCAAAATGTATTTCTTAAATAAGAAGACTTGAAAGTCAAAATTACTCCTTGACCCAGAATGGATGCAGCCATGAAAACATTAATCTTGTTGTACATCTCCATCAGAGCTCTTGGGTAATCAGGTGCATTGTCAGTGAGCAGTAATATTTTGAAAGGAGTCTTTTTTTCTGAGTGAAAGATCTGAACAGTGGGCTTAGAATATTCAGTAAACCATTTGAAAACAGATGCACAATCATCCAGGCTTTGCTGTTTCATTTATAGAACACAGGCAGAGTAGATATAGCATAATTCCTAAGATCCCTAGGATTTTCAGAATGGTAAATGAGCACTGGCTTCAACTTCAAATCACCAGCTTCATTAACCCCTAATAAGAGAGTCAGCCTGTCATTTGAAGACTTAAAGCCAAGCATTGACTTCTTTCTAGCTATGCAAGTCCTAGATGACATCATCTTCCAGTATGAGGCTATATTAAAAATCTGTTGTTTGATATAGCCACCTTCATTAATTATCTTAGCTAGATGTCCTAGATTACTTGCTGTATCTTCTACATCAGCCCCTGCACTTTGATGTTGTAGAGACAGCTACTTTCCGTAAACTCATGAATCAACCTATGCTAGCTTCAAACTTTTCTTCTGTAGCTTCCCCACTACTCAAAGCCCTCATAGAATTGCAGAGAGTTAGGACCTTGCTCTGGACTAGGCTTTGGCTTAAGGCAAAGTTGTGGCTGGCTTGATCTTCTATCCAGACCACTAACACTCTTTTCATATCAGCAATAAGTTTGTTTCACTTTCTTATCATTCATGTGTTCAAAGGAGTAGCACTTTTACTTTCCTTCAAGAACTTTTCCTTTGCATTCACTACTTGGCTAATTGTTTGGCATAAGAGGCCTAGATTTTGGCCTATTTGGGCTTTTGATATGCCTTCCTCCCTAAGTTTAATCATTTCTAGCTTTTGATTTAAAGTGAGACACATGTGATTCTTCCTTTCACTCGAATATTTAGAGGTCATTGTAGGCCTCTAGATTGACCTAATTTAAATATTGTTGTGTCTTAAGGTAGAGAAAGGCCCAAGGAGAGGGAAAGAGATGGGGGAGCAGCCTGTCAGTGAATCAGTCAGAACACACACATTTATTAAGTTCACCATCTTGTATGGGTGCCATTCTTGGCACCCCAAAACAATTACAATAGTAATATCAAAGATCACTGATCACAGATCACCATAACAAATTAAATGATAATGAAAAAGTTTGAAATATTGCAAGAATTACCAAAATGTGATACAGAGACACTGAGTGAGCAAATGGTATTGGAAAAAATGGCACAGATAGACTCACTTCATGCAGGGTTGCCACAAAACATCTGTCAGCACACCTGTCTGCTGAAATGTCTGTCAGAAGAATTGTTTGTCTGAACTTCCCTCTCTGTGAATAACTGTTCATCTGCCTAACTGCCCGTTAGTGGGGACATCCATCCATCTGAACACTGGTCTGTCTGAACACCCATCTGTCCACATGCCCATCTGTCAGAAAGTCTGTCTGCCAGAAAGGTTCTGTCAGAATGTGTGTCCATGTGTTTGAATGTCCATCTGTAAAAATGTCTTTCTGAATATTAATTTGTCTAAATATGAATCTATCAGAATATCCATTTTTCAGAAAGTCCATCTCAGAACATCTGTGTGTCAGAACACCCATCTGTAAGAATGCCTATCTGAATGTGTATCAATCTGTTCCAACGTCCATCTGTTGGTATGTCCATCTTTCTTAATTTATGTCCATCTGTCTGAACACCCACTGTCCGAACATCAGTCTGTCTGTGCGAACATCCATCTGTCTGCATGCTTATCTGCAAAAATGGCTCTCTGTCTGAACATCTATCCATCTGTCCAACCAACCATCTGTCTGAACATCTGTTCATTTTTCTGAATGTCAGTCTGTTCAAACGTCTGTCTGAACCCCTGTCCATGTGTCTGATAATCGTGTTTCTGAATGTCCATGTGTCCAAACACTTGTCTGTCGGAACATCTGTCAATCTGTTGAAATCAGTCTGAACATCTGTCTGTCTGTTATACCAAGCAGGACTCTTTAGGACCCTCTCAGGTATACAAGCCCACCACCCCGTGCTCCGGCTCTCTTAAGTAAAAGGCTTTGCTTCAGGCTCCCCTGAGTCTCAAAAGCTGGCTCAAGAGTTAATGATTAGGAAAATGTGAACATGTAGAAACAAAGAATAGCTGTCAGGCAGGGAAACTGGTAAAAATTTAAACAATAGATCAGCCATATAGCAGAGCCACCAGACCTTCCATTTCTCACTGAAGGACATAGATAATAATGTCTGACGCACATTCCTAAGTTGTTTTTACAGAAACCAGATTCCCACCAGATGGAAACTGCTGACCACAAGTACACAGACTCTGAACTCATTGTGACCAGAGGTTGATGATTCAGATTCTTGAAACTTCACCCTGTTACCTCACCACCAACCAGTCAGAAGAGTGTCCATGAGCTGATCAGACACCCTGAAACCCACACCCCTAATGTTGCCTTTAAAAACACTTCCCTGAATGCCATTAGGGAGTTCTGGTCTTTTGAGAAAGAACTGTCCTTTGTCTTTGCTTGGTGCCTTGCAATAAGCACTTTACTTTCCTTCACTACAACCAGTGTCAGTAGATTGTCTTTGCTACATGAAGGGCATGTAGATCCAAGATTGCCAGTAACATCTGAACATCTGTGTGTCTGAACACCCATCTGTTGGCACACCCACCTGCCAGAAAGTCTGTCAAGGGAGGCATGCCTCACTGGAAGGCCATCTTTGGAGAAGAGCCTCCACACACCTTTATTAACCATTCTGGAGGCAGAATTGTGTGGTCTGCCATTTATTTGGGGCTGTGGACAACTTTCCTATTCTCATACATCAGGCCACTCCAGGTTTTCAGTTTTTGCCTTAGTTTGTAGTATGTGGCCTCATGGCCAAGAGATGGTACTCAAGTACCCTTTAGATTTAAGGTTTGTTTTACATTTCATGAATCATTACAGTTCTGATTTAAGGTTCTGTTTTACTGGATTCCTTATGCCACTTACAGAGGCTGTCCACTGACAAAGAGTTCTGGTTCACAAATCAGCTGAAATATGTCATTACCAGAATTCAAAGCCATGCCTAATGCTGGTCTCTGTGGGCTAAAGCACAGAGATTAGTGCATGGGGAAGCCAACTTTGCTCAGAACCAAGGGTCCATTTAAAATGCTCATGTGCTGTTCTCCTCAGATTTTTGCCAGCAGACACATAAGAGATTAGGAAAAACAGAAAAATATAGAAGACAACACAAGCAAAACATTCTCTGACATAAATCATAGCAATGTTTTCTTAGATCAGTCTCTCAAGACAATAAAAATAAAAGCAAAAATAAACAAATGGAACCTGATCAAACTGAAAGCTTTTGCACAGCAAAGGAAACCATAAAACTGGGAGAAAATATTTGCCAGTGATGTGACCAACAAGGGCTTAATTTTCAAAATATACAAACAGCTCATACAACTCAATACCAAAAAACCAAACAACCCAATCAAAAAATGGGCCTAAATAGACCTAAATAGACATTTCTCCAAAGAAGACATCCAGATGGCCAACAGGCACACAAAAAGATGCTCAATGTTGCTAATTATTAGAGAAATGCAAATCAAAACTTCAGTGAGGTATAACCTCACACCAGTCAGAATGGCCATTAGTAAAAAGTCTACAAATAATAAATACTGGAGAGGACTTCCCTGGTGGTGCAGTGGTTAAGAATCTGCCTGCAAATGCATGGGACACAGGTTCAAGCCCTGGTCTGGGAAGATCCCACATGCCACAGAGCAATTAAGCCCACGTGCCACAACTACTGCGCCTGCGCTCTAGAGCATGCGAGACACAACTACTGAGCCCACGTGCCACAACTACTGAATCCCGCGCACCTAGAACCCATGCTCTGCAACAAGAGAGGCCACTACAATGAGAAGCCTGTGCATCAAAACAAAGAGTAGCCCCCACTCGCCACAGCTAGAGAAAGCCCGCATGCAGCAACAAAGAACCAACGCAGCCAAAAAGTAAATAAATAAAACAATAAAATAAATTAAAAAAATAATTAATTCTTTAAATAAACAAATGAATAAATACTAGAGAAGGTGTAGAGAAAAGCGAACCCTCCTACACTGTTGTTGGGAATGTAGATTGGTACAGCCACTATGGTAAACAGTATGGATGTTCCTTTAAAAACTAAAAATAGAGTTACCATATGATCCAGCAATCCCACTCCTGGGCATATATCTGGAGAAAACTATAATTCAAAAAGATACATGCATCCCGATGTTCATAGCAGCACTATTTACAATAGCCTAGACACAGAAGCAACCTAAATGTCCACCAACAGATGAATGGATAAAGAAGATGTGGTATATATATATATATAAATAATGTGGATTATTACTCAGCCATTAAAAAGAATGAAATATTGCCATTTGCAACAACATGGACGGACCTAGAGATTATCATACTAAGTGAAGTAAGTCAGTCAGAGAAAGACATATATCATATGATATCACTTATATGTGGAATCCAAAATATGATACAAAATGAACTTATTTACAAAACAGAAACAGAATCACAAACATAGAAAGCAAACTTGTGGTTACCAAAGGGGAAAGGGGAGGTGGGGGATAAATTAGGAGTCTGGGTTTAGCAGATACAAACTACTGTACATAAAATAGGTAAACAACAAGGTCCTACTGTATTGCACAGGGAATTATATTCAATATCTTATAATAAACCATAATGGAAAAGAATATATATATATATGTATATACACACACACATATATAACTGAATCACTTTGCTCTACACCAGAAAGTAACACAACATTATAAAGCAACTATACTTCAATTTTTTCAATTAAATTTTTAAAAAAGAAAAGAAAAAGAGTAGACTGGAAATGTAAGGCATTTCTGACTCTAAATTAGAGGATGTTCAAGGATTTATTGTATTTCTTATTGGTGCATATTTGAAGAAAGTTTGTTTTGCTTTTCTCATAAACATTACTCCTATAATGACATAAAATTAGTATATATGTAAAGGTTACCATCAAAACACTAAATGCTGCGGTACAGAGGCCCTTACAGTCAGCTCTTACTTTAATAGTATTAATGTTGATGATTTATGTACCTTCAGCTAATTCTTCTCTGTGTAAAGCTCACATTTTTGTATCAGTTGTTCCCCCAGGTTCATCACTGTTAGCAAACATGTTGATGTATTGTCATGAAAACAACCGTGCCAACGATAATAATACATGCATAAGTGTAGGGTCCTGCAAATAAGAGCAGAGGATTTAGGAGACTGGAAGGTGATGAGACCTATGGAACATGTCAACAGACACACAGAAGATGAACTTCATTTAGGAGATGAAAACCAAAGGAGACATTTACAGACAGCAGGAATTACATGTTCTGATGTCCCTAAAAGAGCTCTCATGAGTAACAGAGATTGGATGAAGCCAAGCAAGGGAGTGGGAATTCCGCCAGGCACAAGAAGCTTCCTTCATCTCTCATAGGGTTTTGATCTCCTCCCCCTAGCATCTCTCCTCCACACACAGACATTCATAACTGTTCTCAAGAATGACTATGTGTGTTCACCCTCTCAACAGATATAAGGAAATGGCACACTACTAAAACACCAGTTAATAAACAAAAGTTTGAACATATCCTGTCTTTAAGAAGAAAGGTACCATTGAGGGTGCCTGGGAGGGGATATATTGTCAAGCAACTGTGAGGACACATATACATATGCATATGTTTGTATGCATACATACAAATCTGTTGCATGTGCATGTGTGCATTATTCCAGAGAAATAAATTTTTGTCAGAAATTTCATTACCAGAGTTCAGGAATACCCTCTAGAACCTTGCTATATAAAGTGTGGTCCTTGAGCAAGCACCATCATCACCTGGGAGCCTTTTAGAAACTCTCAGGCTCTAACTCAGACCCACTGAATCAGAATCTGCATTAACAAGATCCCTTATGATTCCTGTACAGATTAAATGTTGAAAATGCTGATCTACAATACTTTTTTCAAAGAGCCTAATAATCACTCATGAAATCAGTTTAGGCTGTTGGAACCAGCCCTTGAAAGAAAAATCAGGACAGGGGGATGGAAGAAGAGATGGCAGGAGACGGAAAGAGAAATGGAGAGAAGGCGAATCAAAACAAATAGGAGATATGAGAGCATATTGCAGTTAATGTGGATAAGTATTATTTCATGAGCATGTGGTTTCCAAGGTCACCATAGCAGAGGAGGAGATATGGAGGCTGCACACTGGCTTTATACAGCCTAAACCAGAAATCTATGCATGCCCACAGTCCATTGGCCAGATTTAGTCACATGGTTCCAACCTCACTGCAAGGAATGCTGGGAAAAAGAGAGGAGCACATGAATATTCAGTGAACACCGTCTCCTCCACAACCCATGCACTGTTTTACCGCACAAACTTGAATGTGACTTCTATGAGAGATTTATCTGTTAGGCCTCCCTGCTGGATCCCCAGCCATGAGCTCTGTACCTGGCACAGAGTATGCCCTTGTTAAATGTGTAGAGAATGAATAAATGTGCCTTTACCATTAAGTTAACTAGATACTGAGATTACAAAAATAAATCTGATGCCGTTCCTCTTTTCAATGAGCTCCCAGGATTCTTCTCTCACATTTTGGAAAAAAACAGGTTTCAGAAAGTTCACCTTGCCATCTCTATATCGCCTAAGAACTTCCTTTGGCCTTAACTACATCAATCATCACTTCTCTCCCTTGGTCACTACTCTTACTCTACACATACAGGATTCTCCTGCTGCTCTCCAAGCGGCTTCACATCGTCCCAAACCTAAAAAAACCTTCTCTCCCTTGGTCACTACTCTTACTCTACACTTACAGGATTCTCCTGCTGCTCTCCAAGTGGCTTCACATCATCCCAAAACTAAAATAACCTTCTCTCAAAGCTGCTTCCCCTACATGGCTCCACACCTCCCATTCACATGCCACAGTCTTCTATCCTCACCTATTTATACTCTATTTAAAATGCTTCCTCAAAAGCTATTGGTGACATCCTAATTTTTAAAGCAGATTTATTGATATATAGTTCACATACCATACAATTCACCAACTTAAAGCTCAAAATTCAGCCATTTTTAGCATATTCACAGATATGTGCAATCATCACCACTCAATTTCAGAGCATTTTCATCACCTCAAAAAGAAACCCCATACCCTTTAGCAATCACTCCACATCTTCCCACCATCCCCTACCAGCCCTGAGCAATCATTAATATACTTTCTGTCACTCTATTTTCTTTCATATGAATGGAATCTTATAATATATGGCCTTTTGTGACTGGCTACTTTCCTTAGCATAATGTTTTCAAGGTTCACCCATGTCGCAGTGTGTATTAGTACTTCAATGCTTTTTTTTTTTTTTTTTTTGGTGTACACGGCCCTCTCACTGTTGTGGCCTCTCCCGTTGCGGAGCACAGGCTCTGGACCCACAGGCTCAGCGGCCATGGCTCACGGGCCTAGCCGCTCCGCGGCATGTGGGATCTTCCCGGACCGAGGCACGAACCCATGTCCCCTGCATCGGCAGGCGGAGTCTCAACCACTGCACCACCAGGGATGCCCCCTTCAATGCTTTTTATTGCCAGATAATATTACATTGTATGGATATGCCATATTTTGTTCATTATTCATCAGCTGATGGACATCTGGATTATTTCCACCTTCTGGGTATTATGAATAACACTGGTGAGAACATTCATGAACAAGTTCTTATGTGAATATGTGTTCATTTCTCTTGGATATATACCTAGAAGTAGAATTACTAGGTCATATGGTCATGTGGTAACTCCATATTTAACATTTAAATGCTATCAGACTGTACCATTTTAATTCTCTCAGCAGTGGACAAGGGTTCTAGTTTCTACATGTCTCACTAGACTAGTTATTCTCTAACTTTTTGATTTTAGCCATCCTAGGGGCTGTGATATCATACCTTCTTATGGTTTTAATTTGCATTTCCTTGAAAATGAAAGACTTCCTAACTTGTTAATTCATTTTTTTCCTCATTCTTTATCCAATGTGTCCTTTCTTTAGCTTTTAACACAATTCTTGACACAACTCAGTTCTCTCCCCTTATATGGTACCTGAGATCTGCTGCTCACCCCAGGTTCTGTTCCTGAATCTCTGGCCTCTTTTTCTCAGTCTCCTTCACTGTCTCTTACACCCACCCCATAAACTCTGCTGCCCCCCAGGACTCCATCCTCACCCATGCCCATGTCCCTCCATTGTCCATCCACTGACCCTGTCCATGCCTGTGCCTCCAACCATCACCCAGATGGAACTTTGGAATGTATATACTTCCCAGGTCTTAATACCAAATTTACTTTTAAATTAGTTTTAATAAGAAACCCAATTAAAAGTTCAATCAAATATTAATAAAACATTCATGGCTAAGATGCACAGAAAATATTATAAACTATAATTAGTGATATGATCCCTTCATCAAGCTATCAGTTAAAAATAGGTACATAGATAACATTAAATATTAAAAGAAATCCCGAGATAAAAGAACATTAAGTTGTAATGTACTGTTTTCTCTGTGTCTTTGTGGTCCAAGAAGGCAATTCATGCTCTAGCCCAGGAGTCAGTAAACTTTGCTTAAAGAGCCAGATATTCGATATTTTAGGCTTTGCTGGCTATATGGTCTCTGTCATAACTTATCACTCCATCTTTGTAATACAAAAGCAGTTATACACAATATGTAAATAAATAAGCAAGGCTGATTTCCAATAAAACCTTGTTTCTAGAACAGCCAGCCAGCCCACGGGTTGTGGATTCCTGCTCTAGCGGAGGTGATGACATCTGCATCACAGCCAGCAGGAGGAGGAAGGAGAATAGAAATGTATATCTTCAACATTTAGGAACATTTCTACTTACTTATCATGGCCTGAAATTTGTTTACAAGGCCTTACCAATCTGCAACAGAGTTGGCAAAATAGAGTCTTTAGTCTGACTATCAACTGCTAAATATTGGGGAGGAGAACTATTACTGAGGAAGTAGGAAAGAGTAGATTTAGGGACAATTAGCATTCCCTGCATCAGTAAGCTATTTTTATGGGAGAAAGACACGTACTATATGATCTCACATGTAGAATGTTTAAAAAAAAACCAGAGTTCATCGATACAGAGAACAGATTAGAGGTTGCCAGAGGTGAAGGTGGGTTGAGAGGTGGGGAGGGGGAAGCACAGTGTGGGGGGAAGGCCAACATAGGTGAAGAAGTCAAAAGGCACAAACTTCCAATTATAAAATAGATAGGTCATGGAGATGTAACATACAGCATGGTGACTATAGTTATTAATACTGTATTGCATATTTGAAAGTTGCTAAGAAAATAGATCTTAAAAGTTTTATGACACAAACACAAATGTGTAACAACATATGGTGATGGATGTTAACTAGACTTCTTGTGATCATTTTGCAATATATACAAATATCAAATCATTACATTGTGCACCTGAAACTAATATAATGTTGTATGTCAATTATACCTCAATAATTTAAAAAATGAATATCAGGTAAAAGGGAAAATGAACCCCTACCATCAGAACATTCCACTATAGCTCCTGAAAATTAATATAATATTACTATTCCTAGATTCATTTTACATTGGAATAAAATGAGAACATGTATCTTTAATTTAAAAAATCATTATTCTTATGTTGACCTAATTTTTCTGAAAAGTCTCTCTGGTAAACTTGCCCCAGCTTGGGATTGGCTTAAGAAAACAGAAGTTATGGAAAAATATGGTCACTGAAGACAACTAATCCCAACCTACATGGCACATGAAGACATGAACAAAAGAATCAGCATTAACAGAATTCTTGGCCAAAAGCAGCCACATTTCTTATTTAAGGAAAATAATATGAAAGTGACATAATGCAACTTCACATTAAGGATGTTAACCAAGAATGGGACCCATCCCTTCACTAGATGCAGATATGGCTCCTAATATTCTAGTTGGGAAGCCTACACCTCACTCTAGCGGTTATATTTTCCAGTTCTATCATCTATTTTTCTCCACAAAATACTCTCTACCCTATAAGAAAGAGAACAAAAATAAGGAAAAGTGAGCTGTTGGCTCAAAAAGGTAGCTTCAACCTGATTGAGACCAAGAAGACCTAAAGTTGTCACCAGCCAGCTCAAAAACTTCTCTCAGGAGCTTCCATTCACTGAATTCCTTAACTCCCCGTCTGAAATATCCTATCCCTAAATCTCTCAGAATGCCACCCCTTCCATATGTACCTAAGAGCCTGAGTTCCCTGTGATTCAGCTCAAAATATAACACTATCCTCAACCTCCTTCTCAGCTGCTTAAAAAGGCAATACTTTTAACAAAGCAGGGAAGGGGGAAGAGGAGCAGGGAGAAAAAAAGAATATAGATCTACCACAGCAAAAAGGATGCAAAAAAGGGCCAGTTTTCCCATCACCCTTGCAAAATATCTTCATGCATTACCATGACATATCCCTCCCCCTTCATTAAACACACACACACACACACACACACACACACACACACACACGGAGGAGGGGGCTGTAGCTACCACCTCTTTATCATTCCCCAAAGAATCCGCCCCTGTATTAGACACATAACCAAAATTGTGTGTTAGTGAATATGTTCATGCACAAACCTATTCAATCTTCTCATGTCTAGGTAAAGATCTCCAGTGACCCACCTGCTCTTTTACATGCCTACACTCCCATGTTAAAAAGGTATTATGCCCCCGAATGGTAAACACATATCACCTTTCCCTTGAACAAGTCACCTCGTTTAACTCTCCCCAGTGTTGCCCTATTCCCAAGGTCATGTCTCAGATACAGAAAAGAGCTTTTCAGATCACTTTTGATGGCCCTCAGACAGCTATCTTGTGGTGCTCCTTGGACTGATGAATTAGCCTGCAGCAATGTGAAAGGGGGTAAGACAGTGAGACAAGATTTGTGAGCTCCAAGTTTCTCTAGTATGACTCAAGTAATTCCCAAGACCAAATTATAGGCTATTGGGTGATGTCTCCACCATGAAGGGCATTTGTAAATATTTAGGTTGGTTTTAAACAACAAAGAATTATTAACATGAAAGCATAAAAATTGCATGTAATATATACATTCTCAGATTATGTAGATAACGGAAAGGATTTTTTTTCATTTTAAATTGTGAGATATAATGCATGCACAGAAAAGAACATATTGAAAAGTATAAGCAAGGTTTTTGAAATATTTGGGGTTTTTAAGTTGTAACAGGTATGTTCATTTAAAAGCAAGGTATATTTTTTGCCTATTGAATTGGAAAACATAAAAAAATATCATCTTGTGATGCAAAGTTTTGGGGGTATGTATCAGAAAGTCTTAAAAAATGTGTACACACTTCTACTGGAATTCCACTTCCAGGAAGTTATCCCAAGGAAATAATCTGACCAATGTATAATTATTTAGTTACAGGGATTATTGTTATGTTTTTAAAAAATCATATTCCCCAATTGGAAAAAAAATGTATCACAGAATCAATGAAATAAGTATAAAAGCAAATGTAAGATCTGGGAAGAAAAAAAAAGAAATGTATAAGCAGGGTTGACAAACTTTTTCAGTATAGGGCTAGATAGTAACTATTTTAGTCTTTGTGGATCATTCAGCCTGTCACAGCATTTCAACTCTGCAGTTATAGTGCAAAAGCCACTATAGAAAATATGTAAGTGAACAAGCATGGCACTGTTCCAATAATACTTTATTTACAAAAAACAGGCTGGATTTGGCCACCCTGGCCATAGTTTGCCCATACCCAGGGTAAAGAAAACTCACAAGGCAAATACATAAGCAATCACCAAGTCCAGAAAGAGTGCATAGCCAACATTCACAGGACTTAATTATAAGAGTAGTAGAAATTCAGAGGTTGACTTCTCAACCCCAGTAAGTCTTCTATGCCGTGGTCAGGACCCTATGTGGGAAGGGGTAGGACCTGACACTTGGAATAAGGCTATCTGAGTTGATGCACTCAAGTATCTTGAATTCTTAGAATGCTCTGAGCCTTCTGGGCATGCAGAAGTAGCCTACTCTTCCCTGTAAAAGGCCAGTGCTGCCCCCCATGCTTGAAGATACTGAGACTTCTGCTTCACAAGTCAGCATGCGCCTTACTCAGGGTCCTCCCACACCTCCCCTCAGGTGACCAACAAGTAACCTGGCCAGGGAAGTCCTAGGCCTGTTAAGTGAAGAAAGGGACTGTGGGAAAAATAAGCTCCAGGACCTTGCCAACAAATACTGGCGAGAGCTGAAAGAGTATATATGGACCTGGATCCTCCAGGTACTAGATAAAGAGGCCAGGGTGAGCGGGTTGGTGAAACAGAAGCTTGGAGGAGGGAGAGTTTATCAATATGGGAGAACTCACCTGTGACACAGGATTTTAATATCCTGGCAAGGACCCTGAGAGACAAAGCTAGTATGCTTCTAGAATTGCTCTTCGAAGCTTAGAAAAAGTGCCACTCACACTATGTAAAGTACAAATGCTGGAAATGCTGTGGAAAATGGTAGAGGAAGGAATCAAAAGACCCAGAAGTGGGCATGCTAGAGGGAACATATTCTATAAGACCAGAAAACTCATCAGCTGACTACGTGTTGTAGGAGGGCCTGGAGGATGCTGCATTTACTAAAGTAATAAGAGAAGTGCTATTGAGAGGGTCACCAGCATCACCAAGAAGCTCCGTGGTGAATATCCTCCAGTGACAGCACTGCCATAGAAGAAGTTATTCAGAAATGGAGCTCAGAGCAGGAAATGGCTATGTAGTAGGTCTAGGCTTCAGCGTACACAGCCCTGCCACTTGGGCTATACAAGCTGGCTGACCTATTGGTATTAGAGGTATCTGTGGTGGGGAAAAATATGTTATGAGGGGAATTTGTGCTCTATTTCCCCCCAACTCTATGCTCCGTTGTTCCAGAGGTCTTCATTCTCAGAGGGAGAGTGCTCCCACATGGACACAGAAAGAGTCCCATAAAACTTTAAGCTACGACTGCTGCCCATTCCCTTTGTGCTGCTTGTGCCAAGAGGGAAAGGAGTGAGTCAGAATACTGACCCCGACCATTAGGAGGAGGCAGGATTGCTGTTACACGATGGAGACAGGAAGAACATGTTAGACACTGAGATGATCCACTTGGTGCTCCTGGGACTCTATTTTCCAGTCTTGACAGTAAATGGACAAGTATAGCAGCAATGACCTGAGAAGGACACGGTGACTAGGGGCTCAGACCACACAGGGTTGAAGGTCTGACTTACTTCACCAGGTGAGTCACCAAGATCAGTAAAGGAGCTAGCCAAAGACGAAGAGAATCTTTCTTTTCCCCTTGGTGAAATCTCTGTTTTCCTACCTGGTATGTGAACAATGTGAACATGAGTCATAAAAGTCAGCTGCACTGAAACACTTCAGCCAGTTGTGGAAGAAGGAGAACATGGTTACCAGCTGTGACCTGGGAACCAGCTGTAGTGGAAGGTGGTATATATACTTCATCCCACTAGCCTACCTCTATTCCTCAGGAGAAGAGAACAACCAGAATCCTGGAAGAGTTGTTCTGGATGGAGTGGATTTATATGAAGGAGGTGGATCTGAGTAGTAGAAGAGGATAGAGTGCTACCCAGATCCCACTTCAGGACCAAGGCACTCGTTCCTCCAGCTGCTAGAAAGTCTGGGCTTTGCTGGCTTATAACTCATTCACTCTCCAGAAAATGCCTTCAGCCAAAAGAAGCTTCTTATCTGAAGTTACCTGCTTTCCCTGGTGTCAGCCTACTTCTAATGGCTAGTCAATGTGTGAACATAAATATCTGGACTCAACTGGGACAACTGTGAAAGGTGACTTCAGAACTAGATTTCCTAAGAGGATCAGCTGGAGATCACCTCCACCCAACCCTGCTTCTCTTACATTTTTAGAGGTGTTATGCCCAAAAACATTCCTTAATAAACTTCTTGCCACAAATCTCAGAGTCTCAGGGCCTGTTTCCTGGGGGACCCAACGTATAGATTTCTGTTTCTGGGCTCTCTATTCTGTTCCATTGGTTTACCTACCTTTGTGCCAATACCATACTCTGTTAATGACTATAGACTTACTATAATATTAGAACATGTCCCCTACCTTATTCTTCTTCAAGTCACTTGGCTATTTTGGCCCTTTGTAGTTTCATAGATCTTTTAGAATCAGCTTGTCAGTGTACAAAAAAAGTCTCATTCTGATTTTGCTTGTGACTGCTTTGAACCTAATGGGTCAATTTTTAAAGAACTGGCAGTTTTTAAAAAAAAATATTGAGTCCTTCACCCAGTGAATTTGGTATATCTTTATTTAGGTCTTTCAAAGGTATCTTAGTAAAGTTTTTATCATTTTTGCCATAGAGGTTTTATGCATATTGTGTTAAGTTTACTCTCAGCTATCTGACTTTTTAAAAATATTTACTTATTTTATTTATTTAGGCTGCCCCGGGTCTTGGTTGCGGCATGCAGGATCTTTAGTTGTGGCATTCAGACTTCTTAGTTGTGGCAGCATGCGACTCGTAGTTGCAGCATGCAGACTCAGTTGCGGCAGGCATGTGTAATCTAGTTCCCCAACCAGGGATCAAACCCGCGCCCCCTGCATTGGGAGCATGGGGTCTTACCCACTGGACCACCAGGAAGTCCCTCAGCTACCTGATTTTTTATGTTAATGAAAATGGCATCCTTTAAATTTAACTTTCCAACAATTTGTTAATTGCATATAGAAATATTTGATTTTTTTACATGATTTTACATCCATCAAACTTGTTCATAATGTATAGGTTATATTGCATTTTCTACATATATACACTAGCATCCAAAATTATGATTATGAAGAAACAATTATGTTTCTTCCTTTGAAATTCATTTATTTCTTTTTCTTGCTTTGATGTGCTAGGATCTCCAGAAAAATACTGAGTAGTGTTGAAAAAAGCTTAAGGCAATGGAGAATAGCATAAGATGCAGCCAGATTTTGTAAAGCCTTATAGGTCATAGTAATGAATTTGGATTTGTTTTTAATTAAAATTTAAAATTATTGATAGCCTTATATAGAGTAATCAGTTTAATATTTTTCAAAGATTACTAGAACTTCTGTGTGGATAATGAATTAAAGGAGAGTAGAGAGAGACCCAATTTATTTCATGGACACAGATACAAAAATCCTTTTAAAAAAAGTTTGCAAACAACAACAATGACCAAAATGTATAGATATGAAAGTTTTATCAGAAATGCAAAGGTAGCTTAAGTTAGAGAATATCTAAATATAATTTTTATATTACTATAAAAAGCATATGACCATGTCAAAAGAAGCATAAAGAGCAAATTAAATGCCTACCAAGAATGTGTGTGGGTGTGTTTGTAAATTAAGCAAATTAGAAATAGAAGGCAACCACCTTAATCTAGTGAAAAGTTGCTACCAAAAACCTGTTATACATATCTATGTTAATGGCAAAATGTTAGAAATATTTCCTGTAAAATCAGACAGGACAATGTTGCCCACTATCACTGCTTCTATTTATAACTGTCTTAGACATCACAGGAACAGAAGAAAAATAAGTGGTGTAATGGTTGGAACAGGTGAAACAAGTCCATTATTATTTGCAGATGATATGGTCTTATATATAGAAAATCTAAAAGAATGCAAAGACAGAAAATTAGACATAACAAGAGAGTTTAACAAAGTGACCAGACATAAGATTGATATTAAAAATCAATTGCTTTTCTCTACTCTAACAAATGTTAGAGCTGCATGCTCAGTATAGTAGCCCGTAGCCAACATGGCTATTAGACACTTAAATTGTGACTAATCCAAATTAAGATGAACTGTAAGTGTAAAATATATATCAGATTGCAAAGACAGTATTTTAAAAAATGTAATGTACTTTATTAATAATATTTATATAACCAAGTCAACATACAAAAATCAGTTGCATTTCTATACACTAGCAATAAACTAGCTAAAAATAATCAAATAAAACACTCCCATTTACAATAGCATCAAAAACAATAAAATATTGGGAATTCCCTGGTGGTCCAGTGGTTAGCACTCTGTGCTTTCACTGCCGAGGGTGCGAGTTCAATCCCTGGTTTGGGAGCTAAGATCCCACAAGCCACGAGGCACAGCCAAAATAAATAAATAAATAAATAAATAAATACTGAGAAATAAATTTAACCAAGGAGGTGAAAGATCTCTACACTGAAAACTATAAGACAGTGATGAAAGAAATTGAAGAGAACACAAATAAATGTAAGAATATCCCATGTTCATGGATCAGAAGAATTAATATTGTTAAAATGTCCATACTACCTAAAGCCATATAGATTTGATGCAATTTCTATGAAAATTTCAATAGCATTTTTCACAGAAATAGATAAAAACAATCCTAAAATTCATAGGGAACCACAAAAGACCCCAAATAGCGAAAGCAATCCTGAGAAAGAAGAACAAAGCTGGAGACATCACACTTCCTGATTTCAAACTATACTAATAAAGCTATAGTAATTATGACAGTATGGTACTGGCACAAAAACAGACACAGAGACTCATGGGAACAGAATCAAGAGCCCAGAAATAAACCCACATGTATATGATCAACTAATATTTGACAAGAGAGCCAAGAACACTCATGGGGAAAGGATAGTCTCATCAATATATGGTGTTGTGAAAACTGGATATTCACATGCAAAAGAATAAAATCGGACCCCCCTCTTACACTTCTCACAAAAGTTAACACAGAATGAATGAGAGACTTAAGTGTAAGATCTGAAATCATAGGACTTCTAAACGAAATTACAGGAAAAATCTTCCTGGCATGGCTTGGCAATGAGTTTTTGTATTGGACACCAAAGCACCAAGCAACAGAAGCAAAAATAAACCCATAAGACTATATCAAGCTAAAAAGCTTCTGCACCAGACACACAAAAATTAACAAAATAAAAAGGCAACCTACTGAATGGTAGAAAATGTTTGAAGCCATATATCTGATGAGGGGTTAATGTCCAAAATGCATAAGAAGTCATACAATGCAATAGCAAAAAAACAAAAACAAATAATCCACTTTAAAAATTGGAAAAGGGCCTGAATAGACATTTTTTTTTCCAAAGAAGATATACATGGTCAACAGGTACACGAAAAGGTACTCAACATCACTAATCATGGAAGTGCAAATCAAAACTACAATGAGATATCACCTTACACTTGTTAGAATGGTTGTTATCAAAAAAAGAGAGAGTGAGAGAGATAAGTGTTGGCAAGGATATAGAGAAAAGGGAATCCTTGTGCCCTGTTGGTGGGAATGTAAGTTGGTGCAGCCACTATGGAAAACACTATGGATGTTCCTCAAAAAATTAAAAACAGAATTACCATATAATCCAGGAATCCAACTTCTCTGTATACATCTGGAGAAAACGAATTCACTGTCTCAAAGAGATATCTGCACCTCCATGTTCATTGCAGCATTATTCAAAATAGCCAAGACATAGAAACAACCTAAGTGTCCTTCAAAATTTAAATGAATAAGGAAAATTTGATATATGTACAGTGGAATATTATTCGGCTGTAATAAAGGAGAAAATCCTGCCATTTGCAACATGGATGAATCTTGAGGGCATTAACTAAGTAAAATAAGTCAGACAGAGAAAAACAAACACTATATGATCTCACTTATATGGACTGTACAAAAGCCAAATTCACAGAAAAAAAAAAGTAGCTTGGTGGTTGCCAGGGGCTGGGAAGTAGGAGAAATGGGGAGATGTTTGTCAAATGGTACAAGCTTCTAGTTATAAGGTACATAAGTTCTATGGAACTAATGTACAGCATGGTGACTGTAGTTAACAATACCATATTGTATACATGAAAGTTGCTAAGAGAGTAGATCTTAGATGTTCTCACTGCACAAAAAATAATGGTAACTATATGAGGTGATGAATGTGTTAACTAACCTTATTGTGGCAATCATTTCACAATATATACTTGTAGCAATCATCACATTGTACAACGTAAACTTACATGATGTTATATGTCAATTATATCTGAATAAAGCTGGAAAAACTATATAAGTTACATGTTTAAATGATAATTTGATATATTGGATTAAATAAAACAATTTAATATTAATTTTACCTGTTCTTTTTATGTTTTAAACGTAAATATTAGAAAAATTTTAATTATACTCATGAAGAGTTTCCAGAAGAGCAGATAGAAGACCTTGACAAATCCTTTCTCCAAAAGAAGCAACTAAAAAACTGATGAATTACTAGAAACAACCATTTCAGAACTCTGGAAATTAACTAAAGGTACGCAAGTTGAGAAACATTTATTCAAGAAAAACTACTGAGCCTCGGTAAGAACAATAGGGTCTGTGACATTTTAACTTGGAACTTGTTCCATCCTCACTTTCCCCGACTCAACAACATGGTATTATAGACCTTGCTGGTGCCAGAAGGGATTGATATGATTTGGAGTTCCAAGGAAAAGCCCCATGTCCACAGCTCTGTTAAAAACAATAGTGCCTGGTAGCAAACAGTCAAAGGCCAACACGGAAGCTGCCTAAGGCTGTAATAACAATTGGGGCAAGCAAGAGACCAGCCAAAAGTTTAAAATAAAGGGAATAAGACAGTTCAAATAAGGATATGAAAACTCTGACTTTTTCCTGCTGATTTGGAACGCTGTGCACATGGGTAGGCCTACATTCACACACAGGAAACACCAGAGAGGACCCCAGTCTACTGTGCATATCTGACTGACATTTAGACCCTGTGCAAGCAAGAAGTGAAAGCCCAGGCAGACTTGTTAACTCCCTGAATTTTGAATGCATTCCCTAACCCATACATAGATCACCTTTGCACTGAATGGAAGCCTAACCAACTCAAAGTGATAGAGTAGGGTAATTAAATGGTTAATTTGAATATCCCACTGGAGGATTGAAGACAGAGAGAGAATTTTAAGGGAGTCTGCAAGACTGTTGTAAGCTAATGACCATGCAAGAAAAGAATCCAGTAACCTAGCAACAATCTACACTACTTGAAGGAAGACCAGGCACATTCAAGCACCAGGCACACTCAAGCCACAAGTCCTGATACTTAAAATGCAAGACAGTAGATATGGGTTCTGAATCTTGTTACATGAATTCAGGGAGTTAATGGTTCTTGAAGAGTAGCATTTCTGCATGTGGCCAAGGCAGGAATATAGGTGAAAGGGGAAAAAAACTAGGTGAAAGGGGACATTATACTGAAACCTGATATGAAGTACCATATTTTAGTATATGTTACCACCCCTCTGCTAATATACATATGTTTAAATAGTACCATGACAGTCCCATTTAGACCATATAGGGCCAAAGGAGGAACTAATGATGTAAGCCTTGATGTCTACCACAAAATGAGGAAGAAGGTGATCTTCTCCCCTCCCCACTTTTTCTTTGATTATAAAAACATAGCCTGCTTTGTTCTTGGGGCTGCTGTGCTCCCTTGCCTGCCCATTTGTATCTCTCACAAGCATCCTATGCTAATAAGCTCACTCTTTGCCAATCACTTTGCCTCACACTGAATTCTTTCTGCATTGAGAAAAAAGAACCTGAGCTTCAATAAGTCCTGACACCAGGTGAGCAGTTTCAATTAAAAGACAGTGGGTTTGAGTCCTCTCCTCATGGGTTCAAGTCCCAATCTGAGTTTTGGCTGAGTTCGAGTCACATTCAAGGAGTGCGGGTTCAGCAGCATTCCATCTGACTGACTACTAAGCTAAGCTGACCCAAGGTAATCCCTAGGAAGCCAGAAATGACAACAACCCCAGGAGGTGGTATCAGAACAATATATTATCTAAAATGTCCAGTTTTGAACAACAACAAAACTAAGACGTGCAGATAAACTGGAAAGTGTGGCTATACACAGGATAAAAAGGCAGTCAATAGAAACTGTCCCTAAGGAAGCCCAGATATTGGGTGCAATTCATAGAGACATCAAATAGGTATTAGAAATATGTTTAAAGAACTAAGTGAACTAAGTGAAACCATATTTAAAGAGTTAAATGAAAGCTTGACAAAAATTCACACACACACACACACAACCAAAGAGAAATTCTGGAGTTGAGAAGTAAAATAACTGAAATGAAAATTTTACTAGAGGGGCTCAACAGCACAATTGAGGCTGCAGAAGAAAGGATCAGCTGAATTTGGTGTAGATCAATGTAGATTATTCAGTCTAAAGAACAGAAAGTTAAGGGATGAAAAAAAAATAATGAATGGAGTCTCAGAGACTTGTAGGATACCATTCAGCATATCAACCAACGTGTAATGAAAGTCCCAGAGGAGAAGCAAGAGAAAAAAGGGCAGAAAAAATATTTGAAGAAATAATGGTTGAAATTTATCAATCTGACGAAAAACATTAATCTACACACCCAAGAAGTCAATGAAATTCAAATAGGATATAATCAATGTTACAACACTTTGACACATCACAGTCAGACTGCCAAAGGACAAAGAGAGAATCTTGAAAGTATGTGGAGTATCTTTTGATGTGCTTCTCAGTCATTTGTATATCTTCCTTGGAAAAAATGTCTATTCAGATCCTTCACCCATTTTTTAATTGGTTCTTTGTCTTTTTATTATTGAGTTGTAAGAGTTCTTTACATATTCTATATACAATGCCCTTATCAGATATATGATCTACCAATATTTTCTTCCATTCTGAGATTGCCTTTTCACTTTCTTGATAGTGTCCTTTGAAGCACAAATGCTTTTAGTTTTGATGAAGCCCAATTTATTTTCTTTTATTGCTTATTCTTTTGATGTCATGTCTAAGGATATATTGCCAAATCTGAGATCCTGAAGATATACCCCCATGTTTTCTTTTAAGAGTGTTATAGATTTAGCTCTTAGCATTTAGGTCTTTGATACATTTTGTGTTAATTTTTGTATAAGTTATGAGGTAAAGGTCCAATTTTATTCTTTTACATGTGGAAATCTAGTTGTTCCAACATCACTTATTGAAAAAATTACTCTTTCTCTATTGAATGGCCTTGATGCCCTTGTCAAAAATCAGTTGAGTATGGACCTATGAGTTTCTGAATGCTCAGTTCTATTCTACTGTTTTAGATATCTACCTGTATGCCTTTACCCTTCCCCCATCTTCATTACCATTGCTTTGTAGTAAGCTTTTATATGGAGAAATATGGATACTCCAACTTTTTTTTCAGGCTTGTTTTGGCTATTCAAGGTCCCTTGCAATTCTACATGAATTATAGGATCAGCCTGTCAGTTTCTACAAAGAAGCCAGCTGGGATTTTGATGCGGATTCCATTGCATCATTAGATTAATTTGGGGAGTACTGTCATCTTAACAATACTGTTCATCTTCTGATGAACATGGGATATTTTTCCATTTATTTAGACCCTCTAATTTCTTTCAATGATATTTTGTTATTTTCAGTATACAAGTCTTCCACTGTTTTTGTGAAATTTGCACCTGAGAATTTGATTCCTTTCCATGTTATCATAAATTGAATTGTTTTCTTATTTTCATTGTTAGATTATTCATTGAAAGTGCATAGAAATACAATTGATTTTTATTTATTGATCTTGTATCCTATGACCTTGCTGGACTCATTTATTAGTTTTAATAATGCTTTATTGGATTCCTTGAGATTTTCTGTACATAATTTCATGTCATCTGTGAATGGATATAGTTCTACTTCTTCTTATTCAATACAGATGCCTTTTATAACTTTTCCCTGTCTAAATTGCCCTGACTAGAACATTCAGTAAAATGTTGAAGGAAAATGATGTGCACAGACATCCTTGCCTTGTTCCTGACATTAGGTAGAAATCATCCAGTCATTTACCATTCAGTATCATGTTAACCATGAATTTTCATAGGTGCTCTTTATCAGGCTGAGGATGCTTCCCTGTATTCATAGTTTCCATCTATTTATTTATTTATTTATTTATTTATTTATTTATTTATTTATTTATGGCTGCATTTGTTCTTCATTGCTGCTCGCGGGCTTTCTCCAGTTGTGGCGAGTGGGGGCTACTCTTCGTTGTGGTGTGCAGGCTTCTCACTGTGGTGGCTTCTCTTGTTTTGGAGCATGGGCTCTAGGCACATGACCTTCAGTAGTTGTGGCTCACGGGCTCTAGAGCGCAGGCTCAATAGTTATGGTGCATGGGCTTAGTTGCTCCACAGCATGTGGGATCTTCCCGGACCAGGACTGGAACCCATGTCTCCTGCATTGGCAGGCAGATTTTTAACCACTGCACCACAATGGAAGCTGTATTCATAGTTTCTTGAGTGCTTTTATCACATTGAATTTTGTCAAATGCCTGTGTCTACTGAAATGATTAAGTGGTTTCTATCCTTCATTCTATTGATATGATGCATACCCTTTTCTCCTCAAATAATTTTAAAAACAATTGCATAAAACAATAATTATAGTGCTCACTTCAGCAGCACGTATCCTGAAACAATTATAAAACATTGTTGGGCTCATAATGTTAAAGATATACTTTACATGAAAATAGCACAAAGGAGGGGGTAGGAAGAGAAACATATTTGAACAGTTTCTGTGTAATATTGGAATTAAGTTAACATTAATCGAAAATTGTTTTTTTAAGTTAAAATGCATATTTTATTCCTCGCTTGAAAATATCTGTTTAACACAAAAGAAGAAAGTAAAAGAGGACAGAGGCACAAAAAAAGATATGAGATATATCCAAAACAAATACCAGGAACACCCCACCCCCACTCCAGTCAAAACCTCCGCCAGGCAGCACAGGTCCTGGTGGCCTGCGTGCTGCCCCCGACAAAGCCTCCTTTGGCCATGCAGGCCCCAGTGGGCTGTGAGCCATCCCCCTCCAAAGCCTCCTTTGGCCATGCAGGTCCCAGTGGGTTGTGCCGTCCCCTGTGGCCATGCCCATGGAAGCCTGCGCCCCAGATGGCTTACACTAGCACACATGCTCCAGGCCAGCTTCAGGAGCAGAAGCTTGTAAGAGGAACACACGCAGAGGTGGGGCAGACAAAGCAGGTTCAGAGACCTAGCTAGAGGTCTTGAAGGGCCTCCTGGGGAGTCAGGGGTTGACTGTAGCTCTCTTTTGGGGCAAGGACAATAATAGCAGAGGCACCAGGAAAATTATTACTTATTAAATTTTTATATCTTTTAATTTTATTTTTTACTTTTATTTTTAAAATATATTTATTTCTACTTTTTTTGAACATAATCATATAATGCTTTTAATAAAGGGAAATAATATAAGACAACAGGAGCAAGATAATTCAACGAAACATCCAGGAACAAGTTTCCCAATGTCCTTATTTGCCTGAAGACATGATTCATCATTTCTGAATGAAACTGCTGTTATTTGTGCTGATGTACATGTGCTGAAACTTGGTTTCAGGAGAGCTCAGGCACAGTTTCCTGCAGAGTCTAGTCACATAGTGAAGATAGGATATCTAACTGATTACCTCAAGTGAAAATTATCAATAAACAAATTAGTCATACGTTCGACTCAGGAATTCTTTTTTTTACAACTTTATTGGATTATAATTGCTTCACAATGGTGCATTAGTTTCTGCTTTATAACAAAGTGAATCCGTTATACATATACATCTGTTCCGATATCCCTTCCCTCTTGCATCTCCGTCCCTCCCACACTCCCTATCCCACCCCTCCATGGAGTCACAAAGCACGGATCTGATCTCCCTGTGCTATGCGGCTGCTTCCCACTAGCTATCTACCTTACGTTTGGTAGTGTATATATGTCCATGCCACTCTCTCGCTTTGTCCCAGCATACACTTCCCCCTCCCCATATCTTCAAGTCAATTCTCAAGTAGGTCTGTGTCTTTATTCCTGTCTTACCCCTAGGTTCTTCATGACATTTTTTTTTCTTAAATTCCATATATATGTGTTAGCATACGGTATTTGTCTTTCTCTTTCTGACTTACTTCACTCTGTATGACAGACTCTAGGTCTATCCACCTCATTACACATAGCTCAATTTCGTTTCTTTTTATGGCTGAGTAATATTCCATTGTATACATGTACCACATCTTCTTTATCCATTCATTGGATGATGGACACTTAGGTTGTTTCCATCTCTGGGCTACTGTAAATAGAGCTGCAATGAACATTTTGGTACATGACTCTTTTTGAATTTTGGTTTTCGCAGGGTATATGCCCAGTAGTGGGATTGCTGGGTCATATGGTAGTTCTATTTGTAGTTTTTTAAGGAACCTCCATACTGTTCTCCGTAGTGGCTGTACCAATTCACATTCCCACCATCAGTGCAAGAGTGTTCCCTCTTCTCCACACCCTCTCCAGCATTTATTGTTTCTAGATGTTTTGATGATGGCCATTCTGACTGGTGTGAGATGATATCTCATTGTAGTTTTGACTTGCATTTCTCTAATGATTAATGATGTTGAGCATTCTTTCATGTGTTTGTTGGCAATCTGTATATCTTCTTTGGAGAAATGTCTATTTAGGTCTTCTGCCCATTTTTGGTTTGGGTTGTTTGTTTTTTTGTTATTGAGCTGCATGAGCTGCTTATAAATTTTGGAGATTAATCCTTTGTCAGGTGCTTCATTTGCAAATATTTTCTCCCATTCTGAGGGTTGTCTTTTGGTCTTGTTTATGGTTTCCTTTGCTGTGCAAAAGCTTTGAAGTTTCATTAGGTCCCATTTGTTTATTTTTGTTTTTATTTCCATTTCTCTAGGAGGTGGGTCAAAGAGGATCTTGCTGTGATTTATGTCTTAGAGTGTTCTGCCTATGTTTTCCTCTAAGAGTTTGATAGTTTCTGGCCTTACAGTTAGATCTTTAATCCATTTTGATCTTATTTTTGTGTATGGTGTTAGAGAGTTAAGTGTCAAGACACTTTTTGAGAGGGACCTCATAAAAATGGAAAAGAATTTCTCATCTGACGTAGATAATTTTTATGAAACTTGCCATGACTATCTTTGGAAATGGATTTTATTATTTGAAAAACTTTATTTTTTTAACTAGAGTTTGATGAAGAGATGCTAAGTAATACTGAAGAAAGGAAAGATAGTGTTATGCACTTCAACAAATCAAATTGGAAGGTCAATTCTCAGTTATCAATTTTATGCCAATACATGTTCAGTATAGTGGGTCATAATGCTGATTATGAGAGTCTTTTTTCACTAAAGAATATTAGTGGACAAAAGAATGAAATAAGGGACTTCCCTGACAGTCCAGTGGTTAAGACTTCCCCTTGCCATTCAGGGGATGCAGGTTCAATCCTTGGTCTGGGAGCTATGATCACACATGCCTTGAAGCCAAAAAAAACAAAAACAGAAGCAGTATTGTAACAAATTCAATAAAGACTTTAAAAATGGTCCACATTAAAGAAACTGTAAAAAAATGAAAGGTTATGTACAATTTAAATGGAACACAGATTATAACTGCATTAAATGTCTAAGCAAATTCTACAAAACAGGGAACTGTTGAGATCCAAACCATCAGGGAAACATAATTAAAGAGATGTAATTTAGATATGTAGAGTTTGTTTCAGATAAATAATAAATTATTTTGTAGTAGAAGTATGTCCCATGTAATGTTTCTTTTATTTTAATATATGTAGATGATTCTCGTTATTTGTAGGAATTATGTTTTATAACGTTGCTGAAATCACTGAATTGGTGACTAGTTACTCATCACTCCTAGGAGAAGTAAGGTTGGGTTTCTGTGAGCCTCTGGTTCACAATACTTTCATCAGCCAATCAGCCCATAATTTTTGAAATGTGGTTTTCTGTTTACAAATACCTCATCTAGGGCTTCCCTGGTGGCGCAGTGGTTGAGAGTCCGCCTGCCGATGCAGGGGACACGGGTTCGTGCCCCGGTCCGGGAGGATCCCACATGCTGTGGAGCGGCTGGGCCTGTGAGCCGTGGCTGCTGGGCCTGCGGGTTCAGAGCCTGTGCTCCACAATGGGAGAGGCCACAACAGTGAGAGGCCGGCATACCACAAAAAACAAAAACAACAACAACAACAACAAAACCTTATCTAATAAACCTTGTTGATTCATTAACATTCACCTCATGACAAAAAGCACTATTACTCATGTCTGAATGAAGCTTATCTAACATTCATATTTTCTCCATAAGGTGCATGATAACTTTCTTGCTTTTAGAAACACTACATAGCACTTCAGCACTACACTTAGGGGCCATTTTAAACAGGGACGTCACCAGGAAAAAGCACAAAAATGTACTATTAAATAGACTGTGAAACAGGCACTTCTTTTCAGTATGAGAACTGGAAAAGAAGGCAGAGCATTGCCTTGCTTGACTTCAGCTGGGAATGTACACATTGAGAAATTTTTTGCTGCTCTGCTCATGCCCATGAATAAGCATGAAGGCACTATGAGTATTGATTTGGGGGGTTACAAATAAATTTTAATGAGTAGCTGAATCCACCAATGATGAGGATTGGTTATATATAAGTATTAATTGGTATGGACCTATTTCCACAATACATTGAGAAGAAAAGTTACAACATGAAACTTAACTAAATCTTTAGAAGCATTCCCTTTACAAACAGGAGTAAGGCAAAGATGTCCCTTATTGTTGCTTCTAAGAGAGAGAAGGTGGTGAAACAGAATAAAGAACATAGCCCTTTGGGTCCAGGAAAACACTCTCACTGGTGGTGAACTGGGATGAGGTTCAGATGGAGGTGAAACATCGGCTTATGCAATAGCTGGAGGCACTTGAATAGTATGGGGACAATTGCAGTTTTAAGAGTTATTGAGTTGTCTGCCTTTGGTCAGTTGTTTTAAAAGCTCTGAAAAAGGAAACTGAGAAGATCAGGTCAGCCAGCTGTCAACTTAAGGCACACTATTGAGTCAGCTGTCTCCTGTAGCCACAGGGAAGACTGTGTTGAAAATTAGACCCAGGGCAACAAAGCTACAAAGTAAACTGAGTGCATAGCCTAAATGGTCTCCTAGTCTAAAGTTCAGAACTCTGAGAAGCACATCTCTAGTGTATTTAATATATTGTCCTTCCAGACAACTCTCAAACCTTTATTTAAATATATACGTATCCTCGAAAACATGTGGTGTAGTTGCAGTTTTTAAATATCTGCCTAAATGATATTGTTTTATAAATCACATTTTCTTCTTCATTCAGCATTAACTTTTTAGGTCTATTTATATTGCTATATGTCAATTTAACGTAAATTTACCAAAATTGTTCATTGCTTTTAACTAATGTGTAGTATATATCCATTTTACTTATATCCATTCCCCTAGTTGAGTCCTAAGGAGATGAAAGCCAGTAAGAAATTATCTGTGATAAGAAATGATTGGGACCTTCAGAATTGTGAATTCTGATACAAAATTTCAGTTCTTTTGATTTCTGTGCTGTACCCACCCTCTGGTATTCTCAAAATGTTAAGCCTATTCCTCATAAAAGCTACCTAGTCTTTGGAGAATCAAGGAGAAGTCTGTGTCAATACTTGGTACAAAATGTTATGAAGCAAGGACAGCAACTGCAGATGAGATGGTATAAGGGAACTGAGGGATAGAGCCAGGAATGGGAATTTAGAGTGAGAGGTGACAGGAAGCCACCAGAGAAGTTAACACCTCTATAGAAATCATCAGAATACTCTGAAGGATACTGTAATTCCTACAATTACATGAAATAGGAACTTGGTATTTATACATTAAAATAAAAGGTAACCCCAGAAGATTTGGAGACAAATATATATTACATGTTTTCATATGCTTAGGTAGGATTCTACAATATTCATAGGAAATTTAGAACTTAGGTATTTACTTAGGCAAATATATATTCCCTTCAGTGGTTTCACTGGATGGTTGATAGTTGAGACTATTGGTAGCAGGTGTTGAGAAACTAATTTATTAACCTAGTTCCAAAGCCCTTTCATTAGAGGTAGTGAAAATTGACAAGGAGATTGGAAAGATCAGCTTATCCTATTCCCAAAAGAACCTCTGAATTAAATCACTCCTGGCACCCCTCCACTCCCCACCTTTGATACACTGAAAAGTGCACTGTGTATCAGGGAATGTTTCTGGCACTGTTTGATGATTGGATCCTGCTTCATGGTGTGCTGTGTGACTCTCCTCACAACCAGTCTCAGGAAATATTGGAGAAACCTGGGATGTTATCCATCTTAGGCAGCATGGGATGCATGGGAGACCCTTTGTGACTTGCTGTTGAACAGTGAAGAAGGCACCCTGGGACCTTTGATGACCTTGATGTGCTGGAGATAAACTGAGTCATTGTTTCATCATGAGGAGCCCTTGATGATATATCACCTTGAAAAGTGCTTTTTTAAAGACGAACTCCTTTGATCTTGCTGAAAGATGAACTCAGCCTGGTTTCCCTAATGACTAAGTAAAGTAAGTTGCTTTGTACTTTGCTGTATGAGTTAAAGCAGCCAGTAGAATGGGTTGAACACAAGAGCTTTGGAGCAAGTAAGTCCTGAGATTGAATCTCGGTTCTGATACTTGATAACTTGACTGCAAGCAAGTAACCAATGATCACTTTACACTGTTGTTTAGATTATTAAATGAGATCATGTATACAAAGTAGTTAGCACATAATGAGTATTTAATTGATAGCTAAAAATACACAAAAAATCTAATTAAATACAGATTGGTAATTATCAGTAATAGCAACTTAGAAATTATAAACCCATAAAGGTTTATACCTTTGAAAAGATTTCTCCATATAGCTGACAATCTTTTGTTAAACGTAATTTACACAACAATTTAGACTTTTACTCTGGAACTCTGCTTTCAGAGATGACTGTTTCCTATATATGAAGTTAAATTTGTAGAATGTCTGTGCTAGAATATATGATAAGAATATTCCTCTGGTTGCTCTTCAAAGCTAAGATTTTCTTTATATATGGTTTAACTTAAGGATTTCTTAGACATACTTGTTCTTGTGTTGAGACAAAGTTACCAGATTGGACAGTTTTTCTGGTGTTAGTAGTAGATTCTGAGAAATTAGACAGACTTTTTATTAAGTCCTCTGACACAAGGTATTCATTTTCCAGGTAACTGACTTAATAGAAAGGGTTAAGGTGCCAGGTAAGATTATTAAGCCAACTGGCCCAGGGATTCTGGGAGTAAATTTCAACCTTTGATTTAATCCAACTTAACCCAACTGAGCAAAACAACCAAAAGCAGCTTCCATAAACAACCTACAAATATGTACTGGGTTGTAGCCACTGAGATACCAAAGATAATATAAATCAGGTCCTTGTCTCCAGTCAAAGCACATAAGCCACAGAGAGTAAATAGGAGCACCATACATGTCGACCTCCTCCTGATCATGACACACTTTCAAATATTAGACCTTAATATTTAAGTGGCAGACAAACTTAAATATTCAAAATGACACTAAAGTAAGAGAGCAGCAACTACAAAGCAGACTCCACTACTGGGTAACGTTGTTTTGTGATGTCTATAAATCCCTCTGAATGGGGCCTTTCCACTTGGCTGTCTTTTAACTTTATATTGTTGTTTGAGCAAAACTGTGCACTGTCCTGACCACATTCTCTTTTAGCCTCACAAGACAAAGGTCCTTCATGCGCCAGGAAAAAGGGGGAACCTTTCTTTGCTGCCAGCTTAATTTATGCCTCTATATGCCTCAAGCTGAGTCCCACTTTACCTCGCAAGATGGCCCAGTCTACTCAGCTAAACATTCCAACTGATAGATGTCCCTGAAATAGTAGGTGTAATCAATTGTAGAACCAATACATTTCACACTATGGGCAAAATTGGTCATCATATTTTGGTGGTTCCAGGCACACCAGTGTGCCTTGGCCAACTGATTAAGGACCTCATCTCTAACCAGAGTAGTCAAGAGCAGGGAGATGGGTGGGAACTCATGTAGTCAGAGATAGCATCTTAGAGACAGACCTCAAAGGATGGGTAAGATTTACAATTGTAGATGCATAAATGGTGGCTATTCCAGGTGAGGAGAATAACGTCTGTTTCATTCTACAGCATAAAGAATTTTCACTTCCAATTTTCCAATTATCTTTTCAACTTCACTTCTTCACTTCTTAACATGGGGTACAATCTCCATAACAATTCAATTTATCCAAAGTAGGTGGCACACGTTTTCTACAATATTAGATCATGAAATGACAGGGCCCTCCTTTCACCTAACAAGGTACAAGGTACAAACCCACATGCTATTGGATTTATGCCTGCAAGAGTCCAACCGTGCCCTCCCAAATCTGATTTCTGACTTTCTCTTTTATCCATTGAATGTTTGTCAGAACACAAAATCCCCTTGACACTTTTCAGGACCAACCCTACCTGACTCCTTCCCAGCATTTGTCACTGTCAGCCTTTCCCTCATTTAAACCCTTCTCTCGCTTACTCTGACACCAAACTCTTGGTTCTCCTCTCCTTCTGATCATTCCTTCTCAGGCTCTTTTCCTCTGTCCCTTAAGTGCTCCCCAGGGCTCAGATTTTGGCCCTCTTCTCTCTTCTCACTCTACACGCTCACAACGGGAAACTGTCTGGGGATCCTTAGAACTGCGAAATACCTTATTTGAGGTAAGCAAGCCCCTTAACGGGGCTCACTAGCTCTCAGACATTACTCTGCATTGGTTAAATAAAACTGACACACAGGAATAAATAATGGGGAAAAGTTTGTTAGGGAAACTTCCAGCTACCGAATCTGCCCAGGAGGCAGGGACCACAACAGGAAAAATTCTGTAAGGAGTCTCAACTGAAACTTATTTTTTGTTGTTTTTATCAGGAACACAGGCCTTCAAAAGATAAGCACCTCTGAGCTTGTTTCCTAAGACATCTTATTTATCAGAATCCATTTTTAGACAGGACGTTCCAAGCGGGCTGGACTACACAATTGCGTTCACTGAGCTAACCCCAGCACCAGTCTGGGCCTAGCACCGATCCGGTTTGGGGTTTGTCTATTGCACGGTGGCTCTGCCTGCAGTTCAGCCGTGGTGCGGCCCACTGGGGCGGGAGAGCAGGAAACGGAGCCAAGGTTGGCTCTGCTGAGAGGTGCTGCATTCAGAATAACTCCTCGAGTAGCAGCAGACACGTGCCACAGGCTTAAGTCGTCTCCTCCTGACTTCACCCAGGTTATCCCGCAACGAAAACAATCTAAGGAGTCGCCTCAGCCACCGCACATCTCGGGGCCGGGACTGCTCCGCCCACGCATCAGCGTGGTGGAGGGCCGGGCGCGGCCCTGACGTCACACTGGGCCCCGCCCCTTAGGGGAGGGGCGGGAGCTCTGTTACATAGGCGCCTTCGTCCTATATAAGTGGCGCTAGAGGCCGACGGTGGGGTTTTGGGGAGATGGTTTTGCTGTCGTTTTGTAGGGTGTTTGTCGCAGCGACAGGGAGAGAAGACGGCGGTTTGGTGACAGTTATTGGCCAAAGGGCCTTTTGCTTTTGAGGAGGTAAGGTTTCGGATAGGGTGTTCTGGGCTGGGCGGTTTCCCAGTCTTTTAGGTCTCGAAAGCCAGGTGTCAGAAAAACGACGGGATTCGGGGCCTTGGCGACCGGGGTTTCTTCGGGGCACAGCTCTGCTCGTGGCATTTGAAACCTAAAGTTGTCCTGGTGTCATGGTTGATTTAAAATCCTAGGGCGGAAAGGCCTCGGCTCTGCCGCTGACTTGTCTCAGAGAGGCCAGGCCACTCATATCACGGCTCCTTAGTCCCGTGACCCGTCCCGCTGATCAGAGTGAGACCCTGTGAGAGCCTCCTGGGGCAAGTGTTGTCCTAGATCAAGCCTTACTCTGGGTCCCTGGCCTCGGCCGTTTGTAGCATTCTGGGATTTTCCGAGGTCAGACTTCTGCCTCTGAGTGCGCCAAAGGCCCTGGCCAGGTGCCCTGGTGGAGAGGCGGGGGGTGGGGACTGGGCATCTGAGGAACTGCTAGTTTGCGAGTCCAGGTGGTGGAATTTAGCTCATGCTTGTGAGAGGTAAATACGGAGAGGCTCATCCTTTGTGCGAACTGTTTTTTTCCTGAAGTGGAGCATAGTATTGTTGCATCAGATGTGCATTTCTGATACTTTTGGATCACCCTGTCCTTGATTACTTAAGTAACCGTGAAATGCTTATACTATTCTTAGGAAACAGTGCTCCAAACTGACCACGTCAACCACCTGGTCTTATTTTATAGCTATCTTTGTATGATTGTGCTCCATACATACACCCACAGGCTTCTTGTTATGCATTACATACAGTACTCTTGGAGCCATCTAATCATAACTTTAACCTATACAGATATTTTTATAGAGATAACGTCAAATTGTTGGGTAATATAGGGTGTTAAAGGGCAGTAGAGAATCAGGTTTCTAAGATGGATATAAACATCTGATGTTTATTGTATCTGATGTTTTTATTGAAGGATGTCCAATGATTCTAACATGTAGGATTCTTTGTTAATAAGAAATAGTGTGATAATTCTAGATAGTTTTTCTTTTTTTTGTATGCGAAGGAACCTAATCTGTATAACCTGGATCTGGGATTCTTCTCTTGGCCTCCTGAGAAAATATTTCTGAACTGTAGTGGTGGTGGGGAGGGGGACAGCTTCCTAACAGCTGAATTAAATTTAAAGTAATGACCTTGGCTAGAGAAATTAAAACCTTTGGCTCTCCCAAGATGCTTATTTTAATATTTGCATATTGATAACTGTGGTTATTTAAGAATTCTGCCTTGGTGAGCTAGTTATGGCCTACTGATAGTAGAAGGAAAAAACAAAACTGAAGCAGACACACGTGTTTTGCAAAAAATGCATTATAATAATCATAGTAATAAACCTCAGTCATCAGATGTTGTAATTTTGCTTGCTATGATTTAAGAATGCTCAACTAAACAATTTTAAAGAGTTCCTATGTGGTTAAAATATAATTTGGGTAATTGAAGGGTTAGAAGAATTCCACTAGAAATATAATTTTTTTGATGGCTTTTCTGATGGTCTTTTGGCTCAGGTTAATTTGTTATGTCATTTATTTCAGTTTCCCATATTCAAATGACTATGTAAATCAGAATGCTCACTTATCAGTTTCCAGTGAGAACCCTGACTAGAGTTTTAGGATTTTTGTTGGACCTAAGAATCAACAAGAGAAGTGAGTTAAAAGATCTAAATATTTGGTGGCTTCGGTCCCTGATGGCATGATACCTACATTTTCTTAGGGAATACCTCCCAGGAGATGCCTCATTTTAAAGTTTTTTAATTCATTTCAAATCTTTCAAATTTTTTACTTGAATTTGTTTGCTTGTTACTGAGTCATTTGGGCTAACTGAAGGAGGTTAACTAAGTTGGTTTTGCTCCATTTTACCTGTTTTCAGCTCCTTGCTGAGTTGTGAACCTCACCTTCTTCAACAGTTTGGACATCACTGTTAAAAACTTAACTGCTTTGTGAAAGAATTAAGATGGGAAGAGGCAGATAGGGATGACATTGTTAGAACACAGATCCTGATCCTGAATGGAGCCTGTGAGGATGTAGATGGAGTCAAGGAATTGTCACAATTATCTGATTTCAGTGTGACCATATTCATCCTTATAGGTTCATTTCTTTAGTCACCCCAGATCTATAACAAATATGCTTAATTTTAAGAATGGTTACAGGATGATCTGAAAATAAACATTCATCTCCTATATTCTATCCCTAAGTGTTTCTCTGACTTCAGTTATTTGTATCACAGTATTTCAACAAAGCTGCACGACACTTGTGATATTTGTTTTAAATTAGTTCACATTTAAAGTTAACATCAATAACTTAATAATTTGATTATATCAATAACCTAAGAGATTAGTAATAATTTACCATAGAAAGAAGGTAATGATAAAAATAAAACCAAAAAAGTTATTAATTTCTAGCTAGATATTGTTGTCTACTGAAGGCTGTAAGCCTGAATCCTGACTCTTTTTTTAAAAATGGCAGTTAGCAAGTGTTAGTTGAAGATATGCACCAAGCTGAGAATTTATCCAGAAGAATGGAAAGAAAATGCATTAAGGTCTCACAGTGTTATCATTTAGTACTAGGTGTGTATGCCACTTAGAATCATCTGACATACCAGTGGGATAGTGCCTCCATGCCTTGGGAACCATCACCTACGAAGATTTTAGAACCTGTAGGACCCCATGTGCTGGGGTTTTTCTATTTAATTAATATTAATGTGAAATATTTTATTTACTAAATATAACCATCTGTAAATTCCACAACTCACTTTTCATTTCCATTAACAGATGAGGCATTCCAAAAGAACTCCCTGCCCTGACAGGGATAACAGAGAAAGCTGGGGACATGAAAGCTACAGTGGAAGTCACAAACGGAAGAGGAGATCCCACAGTAGTACACAAGAGAACAGACATTGTAAACCACATCGCCAGCTTAAAGAATCTTATTGGTAAATTACGCTTGAACTAGTACCATTTTAACACTAATAGTTTTACTGACTTGTCTTTAGCTTATATAGCTTTCATCTGTCAGATTGTTTTATACATCAGTCAACAAATACTCATTCAGAAAATATTTACTGAGTGCCTATTATATGCTAGACACTGCTGTGAATAGAACAGAGTTCCTACTCTCACATATCTGTGTCCATTTGGGAGCTGTAGGAGACAGTTGATGGAGTCCCAGCTGCCAGTAATATAGTTGTGGGAAATGAGACACATGAAAGTAAAGTAAGTGATTAAAGGACCAGTGAGTGCCTTTAACTTGTATGTAGTAGGGAGAACTGTACATTGGGGCACTTATTTAGGGTTCCACAAATGAGAGCTAATGAAGGGTGGGGAAGAGTTCATCCAGATGAGAAAAATAGCATGTGGTGTGTGAGAATGTTAAAGTGTGTTGGGGATTAGTTGCTTATACTGTATTCTACAGGTTATATTTGTAGATAAGGCCAGTGGATATGTTTGGGATTTTTAGAAGCTTGGCTGTTGTAAGAAGGGCCTCAATAAAAATTTCCAATGGCATGTGTCCTGTTCTGTTGTATTCTTACCAGTGTAAAATTTGGAGGTACTATGTTTATATAGAATTGAAGGAATTTTTCAAGTTCCTAAATGATTAAACAAAGCCTAGGTGAGTAGAGTTTCTTTCATTCTGTCCTCCGTTAATTTCCCTTTCTCATTTGTTTTTGTTGGTTCTATGTTTTCTCCTTGTTTTGTGCAGATGTTCCACTGGGACTGTTTGCCAGATTGCTTTCTAAATTAGCCAACTGGGGTTACTTTAAAAAACAGTATGCAATTTTTTTCCTTCTCCATGCCAAAACAGACTTGTTCTGTAGAACAGTGAGCTCGTTGTTAATCAGTGCAGACGAATCATTCTTCACACACTATCATATGGAGGGAAGAGGGAGAATCTATGCCAGGATTTCAGTGAGCTGAGCTAATTAATGTATTATACAAGAATATCTGTACCCTATATTAAGATAACTACAAAATACTCTGTAAGGCTTAATATATAGTACTAACCATTCATGGATTTATTATGCATTGTATGTGTTGAAAGGAAGTGATATGAATGATGAACAGTTATTCATATTCATAATTAACCACATAAAGATGATACTGAGTCAGTGCAATAACCACTAGGCCAATAGTTTCTTCTTTGATATTGGCACCAGAGATGTCTGGTGGTAATTGCTCTCCGTAATCTGGAGTAATCTAATAGTCTTTTTCAAGATTCAAAACTTTATAAGAGTGTTTTTTTGTAAAATTATTGGAAAAAAAATGAAAAATACAGAAGCATATAAAGAAGGTACTCTTGGTAGGATGCTAGTCCCCCATTTGGATGTAAAGTTATTTCTTCTGAAAAATATCTTTGTATACAAATCTTTGCCTCTGAATATTTCCTGAAAATAGGTTCTAAGAAGGGACAGTTTCAAGTGAAAGGGTGTGAACTCTTATAAGGCTCTTGCTACATATTCACATATTTTTCCACATATTTTTCTAGAAAGTTTGTACCAAGTTACACTCCCTACGACATGCTGTCACCAGTCTTGTGTATTTTGAAATGCCAAGAATAGTGTTTTCTTTTCATTTGAATGTTTAAATTTCTGCTGAATTTGTCCTCTGTCATGTGCTTATTGAACACTTGAATATTTTTTTAATTGAAGTCTAGTTGATTGTGAACATTATTTTTGTATTCTTAGCCTATTTTTTCTATTAAAGCATATTTTTCTTATGATTTATCAGCGCTTTTATTGTATATCAATTATCTTACGTTTTTTCCTATATATTTCAGAGTGTCTTTTCTTTCTGATTTGTAAGTAGCCTGTGAATTGCTCCCTTCCTACAGGCTTAATCAATTAGTTCTACACAGGAAGACTGATGTGGCTGTGAACACTGTGAACACATTTTATATCCTTAAATGTCTTGTTGTAACATAGAGTATCAAGCCTTAAACCAGTGATTCTCAAACTTTAGTGTGAATAGAATCACTTTGGAGGTATGTTTAAAATGCATATTACCAGATTATTCAGTGAGTCTGACCTGGGGTCCAGGGATCTTCATTTTTAAAAATTCAGTATTTTGATACTGTTAATAAACAGACCACCCTTTGAGAAACACCGTTTTAAGCCCTTTAGCCTGGCATGCAAGATTTTGGATGATCTGTTCCCAGCTTATTTATTTGCCTATGTTCCCCTATGTGAAAATTGCTCTTGCTGAAATTGTCTACTTACTGTTTCCTAAGTAACATGTAGACAAACTCATCTCTAAACCATTCTGGCTAAAAGTACTCTATAAATGTAAGATGGTAATATGCCATTTTTCTTTCCTGGCACTTCTTCTACTTCCTACTTTGTCCAAATCCTGATGTCCCTATAAGATGCAACTCTTCCCTTCTTTTTCACAAAATCTTCCCTGACCATTTTAAGCATTTTGAGTTTTTTCTCCTAAGCACTCATATCCAGGCTTTCGGCATTTTCTGCATTGTTGAGTTTTGTTTTATTTTTGTGTGAGTAATCTCAAATTGAACGGTTATTTGTTGGCAGGGATTTTGCCTCATATATTTTTAATCTTCCACAGGACCTATGTGGAAATAAAAACGAATGCCCATAGCCTCATTAGTCTTGGCTGTTTTAAAGAACTACAGTGAAATATTCACTGGACATTCAGTGACTATTTTTAGAAATTCAATCAGTCTGTTCATCCTGTTCACTCTGTCCATATAGCCTTTATAATTCTGTAGACTTTGTTTATATAATCTCTAAGCCTTGGTTGTTGTAGGCTGAAGAGGTCCTCATCTTTTTAGTTTATCCTCATAGTATTACTTCACTCCATGTTTGTTATTCTATAGATTATTTATGGATTATCAGCAGCTCTAATTTCATGCACTAGTCCAGCTAAGGATTATTAGTGTTAGAGTTTTCCGATACTTTTATGGGAAGGATGCCTTACAGAATTAAACAGATGCCCTTTAGAGTAAGGTAATTTCTAGTTTGACGTATTGTAGATCTCTCCCTTAACGGTTCCAAGCAACTGATCAGATCCCTGACTTAGCCCCAGATTTAGACCCTAATATCCTGAGTTGTTTCTCCAATGGCTAGAACTTAAGGCTGACACTGGGGAAAGGGGGTTTCTGCACCACCCCAGCCTGGATTTGATGCCAGCCCTGTTGAGTAGCAGTTTTAGAGATGCTTCTCCTTTATTTTTGCATAAACCAGCCTCCTGAGAAAAAAGAATGACAATGTATTCTGGGAAAAAGAACAAGGTTAGTGAGGGCAGTCTAGTTAACATCTGTCACTCCATTGCTTGTCAGGATTATTTTAGCTGGTGTGTCTGACTGGGCAGGTGTCCCCTCTCTCCCTCAGTGCTCCACGTGCATCCCTCTTGAAGCTTCACACTGTTGAAAAGGATACTCATCCCAGGTAGAGAGGGGGACGGGAAACTGGGCCAATTGACTCTGTCTTTTTCTTTCCATCAAATCAAGGCTGCTTAACTGGAATCCATTGACTTCCCGAGGTCCATGATCTCTGAAATTCCTTGCCAAGTTTTGTTTACGCATTTGTGTGTTTCTTAGGGCAGAGTGTCCATATCTCTCAATTAGATTTTCAAAGGGATCTGTAGATTCAGCAGTTAAGCACTATGGGGCTTACCTGGTGGCGCAGTGGTTGACAGTCCGCATGCTGATGCAGGGGACGCAAGTTCGTGTCCCGGTCCGGGAGGATCCCACATGCCACGGAGCGGCTAGGCCCATGAGCCATGGCTGCTGGGCCTGCTCATCCGGAACCTGTGCTCCACAACGAGAGAGGCCACAACAGTGAGAGGCCTGCGTACCGCAAAAAAAATAAAAAAATAAAAAAAGGAAGTTAAGCACTATGGCACCACATGATGCTGTTTTCCCTGAATTCTTGTTTATTTCACAAGCAGGAGTGACAGGAAATTCAAAATGCAAAGGGAAGTAGGGGGTTGGGAAATCCTAAGCAAGCAATTACAAGAACCTTTTCTCATTTGAGGGGGATATATTTTAGATATTTTTGGCACATGAAGCAGCCTTCAAAAACTGTGTTGTCTATTTCTCAGAAAGATACAGGAAGCTCGAAATAGAGGAGAGGAGATGGAATAGGTGGTGTGTATAATAATACTGGCACATACAATAGGATTTAGAATGTGCTCTACAACCATGGCAAATCGTTTTCCTTCTAGGGATCTCAGTGTAGTCATCTGTAAAATGAAAGGCCTGAAATATATTTAAGATTCCTTTTAGCTCTAATACACCTTTCGTGAAAGAACTCTGTGTGCCAGAGATACCTAACTTACATTAAGAAGGAAAGGAATCCTGTTTTGCCTGCCTCATGTTGTGTGTGGCTCTGCAAAAAGGAAGAGAGCTTGGTTACAGATGCATATATCATAAGATGGATGAATTTCAGAAGAGCAGTTTTGTGAATTTTTGGTCTTAACTTTCACCAGAAGGTAAAGGGACACTTAATCAAGTAAACACTGAATATGTTGAATGATTTGACCCAAGGTTTGTTCCTTTATAGCAGTATATATTAATAGAGATATATGTACCCATTTGCTTGTTGGTTAAAGTAAAATTATTTAAGTTTTGTGAGTTAAATATAAATTCTAATTCATCAATTTGTATTTTTTTCTTTTATTGAGTTAGCTGTTTAATAAACCAGGAATTCTTGAGAGAATGTTTTATTTTAACCACGTTAAAATGTGGTTAAACGTTAAAGCGTTCTAGAATGAAGAGAGTAATTTTAAATCCTTTAATGTGTTTGCAGTCATTATTTAGGAGCAAGGTTCTTGAACGAGAGATATTATCGGGACCAGAGATACATTGCTGAATACAGAAATGACTACTGCAAAAGATATGTTCCTAACATTGATGAATACAGAAATGACTACTGCAAAAGATATGTTCCTAACATTGATGAATACAGAAATGACTACTGCAAAAGATATGTTCCTAACATTGATGAATACAGAAATGACTACTGCAAAAGATATGTTCCCAACATTGATGAATACAGAAATGACTACTGCAAAATATATGTTCCTAACATTGATGAATACAGAAATGACTACTGCAAAAGATATGTTCCTAGACGTTATCACAGAGACGTTGAAAGCAGTTATCGAATCCACTGCAGTAAATCTTCAGTCCGAAGCTGGAGAAGCAGTCCTAAAAGGAAGCGTAATAGACACTGTTCAAGTAATCAGCCACTTTCGGTATGATTGATTTTGTGTTTATTTTGGGTGGATACTTATTTGTGTGTAAAAGCTCTTACTGAGCCAATAAGTTTGAAAAAGTTTATAATACTATATGAATATAATTGTGTTTATATTACTTGAATCCTTAAAGGAAACTTCCAAATTCTTACAACTAATCTGCATTTATTAGTTAGTCCTCATTTGCCCACATTTACTCATTTTCTGCAGACCAGATCATGAGGTTCTTGATTTTAATGTTAAAAATATTTTTATCTTTTATAACATAATCATATGAAAAGATGAAGCACCCATCTTTTCTTTCATCTTAAACATTTTTTACTTTAAAAGAAACCCCTTTCCCAGTACTTGGAGACGAATGTAGAAAGTTGCACTGGGGATACTTACCCTGTGTATAGCACAATCTGCAATTAGTTCCATTGGAGTTCTGAAAGTGGGTGCTGAAGGGGAAATTATTGTCCAGAAAGCCTGCCCTTTTTTTTTACACTCATGAATCTTCACTTGTTTGCAGTAAACTATGAATTATTATTTTCCTCCCCAAGTTTTCTTCAGTAGAACTATCATTGATTAGATCAAACATTGACATTAGCCTTTATTTTCCCCTTTTATTTTAATAAGTATGTTTAAAAATATTGCTAAGTATCAATTTGAACTAATCTTGACATTTTAAAACATTTTCCTGACAAACTAGACATCTCAACTCACAGCATAGGCTATTTTATAACGAGATTAATAGATCATGACATTGCATTCTTTAAATTTCAGACTTCAATTAAGTCAGTATTTTAGAGACAATTGTATTGTTTTTTCTATTGCCACTTTAAGTAACTTATCTGAAAATCTTGCCATGTTTTTCTTCTGTAACATAAACTGTGTCCTGTGAATTTCTGGGGACTGTATTTGAAATTGCTCCTGCCAACTGTTCGTGGCCTGGTTCTTATCTGAATGCCTGAATATCTCGCCGCTGAATGAATTGCGTATTCTGCCCTGAATTCACTCTGCTATATTGATTGGCTGGACGATCTTGGTGCTGCCCACTTGCCGTTCCAGAAGAGCCACCAAAGGAAAAGATCCAGGAGTATAGAAGATGATGAAGAGGGTCACCTTATCTGTCAAAGTGGAGACGTTCTAAAAGCAAGATGTATAGAATATTTTTCAACACTTTTAAAACTTTGCAGACAGAATAATCTTTTTAAGAATAGTTTGTCAGCGGGGAGCTAAAGACCTGTTCATTGCTTTTTTGTTTTGTTTTTTGTGGGTTTGTTTGTTGTTGTTTTGTATTTCTTCTTTTCTATAGAGTTTAAATATTTCTACTCTAAAGTTCCAAAATAATCAGTGGAATTTGAGATTAGAGCAAGAAAGATAGCTCTATCTAAATTATTTTTGTAGCAGCTGAAAATAAAATAATTTGAGTGCTGGAACCTTAATTATGCTTTAATAGAGAGCACTTGAAAAAATTCCACACTTAAGCATTCATTATTTGAATAACTGATAATTTGTACTCATGTACTTACACTTCTTTCTCCCCCCTCACTTTAGATGAAATCGTGAACACTTTGGGAGAAGGGACCTTTGGCAGAGTTGTAGAGTGCATTGATCATGGCATGTAAGTTTGTTGTTGTTCTTTTTTGAACATTCTGATATTTTTGGTGGAGAAGGATCCATAATTTAGATGAAATGGAATTTAAGTGGTAGCTATGTGTTTTCCTGGGAGGTATAAGTATTCAAAAGTTCTTGAACTGTGTATGATTTATTTACCATAAGTATGGATTTTGACCAAGAATGCTGAAAATTTTTATCAGATGGAGTGTATTGAAATTAATGTCAGTGTTCAAGTGAAGACTTTCCCAGAACTTAGGTCCTTAGCATTCTATAAGAGATTTGGGGTGCTTTACCCTACTTTTGAATTGCAGAGACAATAAATTAGCATGTCTAAACTTCTTGGTTCAAAAACTTTTATTTCCAAAGGATAATATTTGCACGTTAGGGTTAGCTTCTCAAACTATAAATAAATTATATTACTTGAAGCCTACAGAATAAAGTCCAGATTCTTTAATGAGTTATACTAAACTTTTTGTTATTTGACCCTCTCTGCTTCATTTTCATGTTTTCCTCTAGGATCTCTATTCTGCGGTTGCAAATTGTTTTGTAAGTGAACGTCTTAAAACAGTTTAGTGGAAACTGCACGTTTCTAAATTGACATCTAAACTTTTCATCATAAAATAGTTGAGGATGTAATTTCCAGCTTATTGTAAATGGTGATTTTTAAAAAAAAACATATCTCTCTTTCTAAATATGTTTGGGGGAATCTAAATACAGCAGCTTGATACCTCCTGTCATCCATGAACAAACTTTTCTTGAATACTTAGAAATGCTTTATCTTGAACTTAACTTTTACTTCACTTTTCATAAAGAACATTATCCTAAATGTCTTTTATTATCACCCTTTCCTCTCTATGACAAAAATGTGAACATAAAGTAAAATTTTAAGATATTTTGAAATACTTTGACTTAGGAAAGTTGCTAAGAATTCCCATCTATTCTTCACCCAGATTCCACAAATGTTAACATTTTACAGTGTTTAATCATTCTCTATATTTACATGTTATATGTATTTTCAAGTTTTGCCAGCTTATCTACAACCTGATTCACATTTCACTAGTTGTCCCATTTGGGTCTTTTAAAAATTTCTTGAGGTTCCAAGACTTGAGTATTTGAGATATTCCAATGAATAGTATTCAATGGATCAAGTACAAATATGTTACAAATTTTGATACTTATTAGACCTAAAACATACAATGTAATTGAAAATATATCTTTTATTGAGATGGTTGAGGCCTTTAAAAATGAGTTCATGTGTCCATAGATAAATCTTACTGTTTTAACATTAAGTTTCCATTTTTCTTTTTTTTTAATTGACAAGTAATATGAAAGCTTATAAGTTTAAGGTGTATAACGTTGGTTTGAAACATTTATATACTGCAATATGATTACTATAGTAGCATTAGCTAACACCATTATCCATTTTTCATTTTTATAGCTATTAGCACTGTTCATTTTTATAGCTTATTAGCAGTTAGAGAACTTGTCCATATGATGAAATAGATGAGACTAGAAGAAGTTTTGTCACAGCAGTTTTATAGTAATTCTTTTAAGACTTGAGATATATGCTATACATCATAGGGAGATAAATCATTAAAAATTTATTTTGATGATTATATATCAGCCCACAACTTCATTGGGACCTTGTCAAAAGAAATGAGTTCAGAATAGGTTTGCTATCCAGCCACTAGAAAAATTTTTGCCTCAAAGATTTTTTTTTCTTTTTTATAAGCAGCCTAGGGCACAAAACTTGCCATATTAATTTCACGTGCATGGGGTTCTCTTTTGTAATGTGGGAAGGCCATAGTGAAAAATGCAGGGTTGACTGCTGGCTTGTATTCAAGAAGATCAGGTTTAGAAAAGAGGACAGAAGGAAGCTGAAGTTTTGGAAATCCTCTTCCTCAAAATCATTTACGGCTTTTTTTTTTGGCCATGCCACGTGGCTTGCGGGATCTCAGCTCCCCGACCAGGGATTGAACCTGGGCCCACGGCAGTGAAAGCTCATGTCGTAAACCACTGGACCACCAGGGAATTCCCTCTGTACTTTGTAGGAAGTACTACAGATGCCCCGGTCTAAAACACGCTGCCCTACATTGTTGCTATTTATACCTATTTGCATCAGTGAATGCACTAAACATTTTTTTGGCTTGATGACTTATTGATGGTGTCTCCTTTGCCAGAATTATCTAACAAACTGATAGTTGTCTTTCTTCTCTGAAGAAGTCTGAGCTCCCCTAACTCTGATGGTTAGGTTCTTTCTTCTCTCTATTCCTTATACCAGGCACTTCTAACCTTATGATAAGTTGTTCAAGTGTCTGTCTTTTCCATTAGACTGTGAGGTACATGGGACAAGCTCTTTTTAACAGTGATTCCAATGCAACATCTGGCACAGTCGGTCTAGCCTGGTGAATGAGTGAATGTTTTCAGCAGTAGTATGTTCAAGGTTTATATTTTTATCCTTTTTTAAAAAAAACTACTTATAAAATCTAGGTAAATTTAAACTTTTGGAAACAAACATTAACGTTCATAAGTATTAAGAGAAATCATCACTCTGTATAATGTATATTTTGTCAAAATGTTTTGAAAAAATGTTTATAGATCTGCTATAATATACCCTGAAAGATTATTTTAGGAAAATAGCATAGAGTGATTGGTACTTAACAAGATGATGCTTTAGAGCAGGGGTCCCCAACCCCTGGGCCGTGGACTGGTAGGAACTGGGCCTAACAGCAGGAGGTGAGCAGTGGGAGAGCGAGTGAAACTTCATCTGCTGCTCCCCATAGCTTGCATTACCACCTGAACCATCACACCCTCCCCCCAACCATGGAAAAATTGTCTTCCATGAAAACGGTCCCTGGTGTCAAAATGGTTGGGGACAACTGCTTTAGAGGATACATGTCTTCAACGCCCTTCTGTACATTTACCATTTTCATTTTGTTTTTAAGGGGTGGCGTACATGTAGCAGTGAAAATCATAAAAAATATGGGACGATATCATGAAGCAGCTCATTCAGAAATCGAAGTATTAGAGCATTTAAATAGTACTGATCCCAATAATGTCTTGTAAGTAATAAACTTGGAACTGTGATCCCTTATGTTACATGAAATAATCAGAATTCTGTGAACTGAATTATTTTTATTCTGATCTGTTTTAGCCGATGTGTCCAGATGCTAGAATGGTTTGATCATCATGGTCATATTTGTATTGTGTTCGAACTCCTGGGACTTAGTACCTATGATTTCATTAAAGAAAATAGCTTTCTGCCATTTCAAATTGACCATATCAGGCAAATGGCATATCAGATCTGTCAGTCAATAAATTGTAAGTGTACTTGTTAAATTTTTAAATACCAGTAAATTAAAGGTTTTATTGGACAAGCAACATATCAAACCATTGTCACTAAAAATGCACATTGCAATAAAGATGAAAGCACTTTTGATCCCTACCTCTACTACTAATTCTCCTTTCCCCCAGTACAGATTAAATTTGTAAGTGAAACTAATAATGTCTTTTGGTTCTTTTGTAGTTTTGCATCATAATAAATTAACCCACACAGATCTGAAGCCTGAAAATATTTTATTTGTGGAGTCTGACTATGTAGTCAAGTATAATTCAAAAATGGTAAGTTACACTTGTTTGAATTTTGGTAGTTGTCTTGAAAATTAATTTAGCTTGGTGATCCTTGGATGAGGAATTTTACCTTTGAGACTTATTATATCCTGACGTTTAACCCAATAAGGGTAATCCTTTGCCTTTCTCATGGGGTTATTTTGAAAATCAAAAAGAGAATTCATGTGCAAGCCTTTTGGATAGTGCTATAAAATATTTCATATCTTTATTGATCTTTGTGTTTACTTAACTGTATCTCTAGAAACGTGATGAACGCACACTGAAAAACACAGATATCAAAATTGTTGACTTAGGAAGTGCAACATACGATGATGAACATCATAGCACTTTGGTATCTACACGGCAGTACAGAGCTCCAGAGGTCATTTTGGGTTAGTAGATACCAGACTTCCTGATATTTTAATTGAAAAAGAGAATTTTTGTTCTCTATAGCTTTTATTGGGAGGCAGGTAGTTGGGGGATAGCTGTAATTTTCTTAGCAGTGTACAGAAAATGTTTTCTGTTTTCATAAAAGCTGTCTGGACATTGCTATAAATATTTTTCCTTAGTGGGAAAAATGTGATATCATCTGTGAAGATATTCCAGGTGGTGGTTCTTTTTGAACAAGTCAGTCTTAGAAGATCATAAGAGAACAAGCTGTATTGGCTAAGTACATGACAGCAGTGTGATTTTGAAGCGATGTGGGCACCTCTTTTCGTCTCATCACAAAGCATGGTGCTGGTGAAAATGCTAAAGATTTGGCTGGCAGACGTCTAGATGTAGGGTGGATGGAGGTTAAGAGGAGAAGAAAGAGGGGCTAGTCTAAGAGGAGAGCTTCTTTGATCATCTTTGACATGGGAAATTAGTTAAGGTGCAGGGTTTTTCAATATTAATAAAAGGGAACTCAGTGAGGGAGAGCGCATCTTATGCCTCAAAATTTAAAAGTTCGAGACCGAGTCATGTTGATAGAGCAAGGAAGTCAGAGATGGATTTGGGGGCTTGGAGACAGTGGGAAAAATTCAGATCAGGTGATATTGGGAGATAGTTAAATGGTATAAGCATATTACTTTGCCAAAAGTAAGTTTCAACCGAGGTTGGATAGTAAAACATCTTTGTGGAATCAGTCTTTTCCACTTTTTACCTTTTATCTAAGAGGACTTGGTAGTTGAGAATATGAGTGTGAAAGCAAACTAATGATGTTTACCTAGAGTAAAGAATTAGTAAAAGGGACAGGAAATTAAGAATAGTATATAGTGCTGGCTAGTAGAACTTTCCATGATGATAGAAATGTTGTATATCTGCACTATGCAACATGGTAGCCATTAGTAGCCACACGTAGACTACTGTGTACTTTCAGTATAGCCAGTGTGACTGAGGAACTGAATTTTAAATTAATTAAACTTTTAGATTTAAATAACCACATGTGGCTAGTGGCTACCACATAGGATAGCACAGGTTTGGAGCTCATCTTTGAGATTGATGTTACTAGGATTTCTGCTTAGTATGGTCTGAAAGAAGCTGCTGTGTTGCAGTAGTTTAGAAAGTGTATTCATGGTTGAGGACTGAAGGCTGCAATGAAGGTAAAAGAAAAGAGTGTGGGAAGAGATTGTGGACAGAGAGGTATTTTCAGAGCTTAAAAAGAGATAACTTGCTGTGTTTTATCAATTTTAAGAAGAAATTTTTTCTCCACATTTTAACATGTGAGGAAACATAAGACAAAACGGCATTTTTTCTTTGTTATTGGTTCATAAAACAGTGGTGTATCTTACAGTTAGTTAATGGCCTCCTCCTAGATTGCGTAAGATACAGTGATTCTTAGTAATAATACAGTCCCATGTGTGGCCAGGCTGGGGATAGTTGATATAAATCTGAAATTGGGGTTATTGGTCTTGAGGAAAAGAAATGAACAGATGGGAAGATTAGAAGGGTTCTTTGTGTGTTTGTGAAGTGTTACTCCTGAGGATTAAGGCAGAATTAGGTTGAAGAGGAAGATGTTGTCAGGTGCCACCACTGAGGAGGGCAGTTGGTCTCATGTGTTGGGTGTTGGTAGTAAACAGAAGTTGGTAAAAGTGAATGATGTGAAATTCCAAAGAGTATGAGAGCTGCGCCATAAGAGAATGAGGTAGTTTACAGTCACTTGGGAGAAAGCTGGACTGGGAGACAGGAGTGGCTGGAAAAGAAAACTTTCATCTTAGATCCAAGCTCTATCATTTGCAGATTTTGTTTGTGTTACTGTAAGTAGAAACCATGCTCCATTCTCCTTTTGTTCAAGTGATAAGTACGATGAGGGTTAACAAAAATGGCTAAATCATAGTCAAGTTCCTTGAATATATTGTTTCTTCCTTTGTCTTTAAATTCAGTAATGTTACTGAAAGTAATTGAAATGTCTTTTAAAGTAGGTTTTATTTGGACATTATTTTTTTATTAAAAACTTAATCTTTAAAAGTTTAAAACATCTGTAGGTTTTAGGTTTTAGGTTTACCCTTTTCCTTTCTAACTAGATATAGACTTAAGGCTAGGTGTTTTTTTCTTTTCTGAATAATGTTACTATTGAGAATTCTGAAGGAGAAAATATATGATCATGTATAGACAACCTGAAAGTACATATATAGATACCTCTCTATGTGAACTTTAAATATCTGTATAATTCTGCTTATGGGTGACACTGCTTATAATATCCATTATAATTCTTACATAATTTATGTGACACTACTATTTCTTTTAATGGAAGAAATAAACTCAGATATCAAGCTGATGGTAATTGATAAGGGGTTAGTAATTACACTCTGAGGATAATTATTGACCTATGTTTGCACTAATAAAATGTAAAATTTCATAGAACAACCGTTAAGTGGGTATAACAGTGCTCCTCATTGCACAAGCAATTCAGAGACTATGGAATATTTGCTAACCCCTCTTACTTTCCATAAAATGCCTCCTCTCCCCCAGGTTAAAATACTGTAATTTGACACAAGGATATGGAGGACTCTGAAAGCATACTGAATAATGTTTGGTATAAAACTAAAAATGTAAACCCTGAATTTACTATCATATTCTCCTAAATGGGCTATATAAAGAGAGCACCCACATAGGAAAAGATATTGTGTATTGGCAGTTAAAAATTGTTGCATAATAAAATGTTTGGTTTTGTTTTTAAATAGCTTTAGGTTGGTCTCAGCCATGTGATGTTTGGAGCATAGGTTGCATTCTTATTGAATATTACCTTGGTTTCACAGTCTTTCAGGTATGTGTTTAGTAAATGTTACTTACTGATTCATAATGAGCTTTAATGTTAAAGGCATGTTAAAGTTTTGGTTTCCATATTGGAAAGTTGCCATAGTGTCATTATTCTTAAGATGTAAACTTACATGTGCAAAATAGTCATCCTTCTCTAAAACCATAGTTGAATGAAATACTCTCAGTGAATGGTCATAATTCATTCTGCATGTGGACCTTTTAAACACATGGTTCATATTGACTTCATATGATCCATTTTATTGTGATGCTCCTTGAAAATTTACATTAGTGTTACAATGGTCAGTTTTAATTCAGCTCTGGTTATGTTGCACTTTTATTAAAAGAATTCAGAAACAGTAAGTTGTATTAAGCATGTATGACACCCTAGGCACATTTCTAAGCACTGTGTGTATAAAAATGAAAAGACAGCATCTCTCTCCTCAAGGAAGACATACACAGGATAGACATGGGAAAACGTACAGTACAATGTGATACTTGCTATAATGGAACAATGTAGAAGGGAACCCAGAAAAGGTGAACGGTTAAGTTTCCTTCGAGAAGGCATCACTGAGGAGTAGGGAGTTTAATCCAAGCTATAAGGAAGAGTAAGAGTTTGTCAGAAAACTAGAGTGTGTGGTGGCCATATCAGGAAGAAATGGTATTCATAAATGCAAGAGGCATAAAGGAAGCTACTCTAGTTGAGGAAGGACAAATAGTGCTGCCAGAGTGTCTTGGATAAATAGGAAAATGGTGTCAGTAGGCAAGTACTGATTCATAGTGGACTTGTTTGCCATAGAAAGGTATTTGTTTTATCCTAGGAGTCAGTGGTTTCCAAATGTAGACCGGTCTAAAATGAAAATGATTTTGTAGGGTTGCCGTTCTGGCTTTCATTTAGAAATTATCTCTCCTGTTTTTTTTGGTATTAAAATGTTCTTTCTATGAAATGATAATAGTTATTGACTTACTTGGCAGAAAAAAAAGGAGAAAATGTTATTTAGGTCTCTACTTGTTTTCCTCATAATTTTGCTTATGTCGGAAAACTAAAAGTCTTGAAAGCTTCAAGTGGTGTAACCATTGGAGAACTTTAAGAGGGTTGTGATTTGATCAAGGTGTGTTGTTGGATGGGGTGAGGGTGGTTAGGAAGTTCCTGGCTAATACTGTGAAGGTTGCTTTGAGGTTATGGCAATGCAGGATGAGGAGGGAGGAAGCTGTGATGAATTATAAGTCACTTAGGTGGCTGTTGCAGAATATATGTGTTCACTGCTATGGGGCACCTCACCAAACTTCTGTCTACTCCGTAGAGATCTGTTAAAAATACTCTGAGTTTGTAGATAAGTTTGATATCTAGAACATAGCTGTCGGACATTTCTAGGGGGTGGTGTCTGGTTTTGTGGTAGTAGGCTATAGGGTCAAGGAAAAAGTTGAGCACAGTGCATGCTTTCTTCATTCTGACACATATAAAATCCTTCAGATGGTTTTCTGATTGTAAATCATTCTGAGATCTTAAGCGTCGATTATTAACTTTGGTTTGAGATGTGGTTTATATTTTAATTCCACCCTCCAAAATAGTCTTCAACTAAGGAACTTTTTGAAGATAATGGAGCTTGTATTATTTATTCCTGTCATGACTTAAGAACATTTTGAAAGCAGTGTGCTAGGCACAGTAGTTAATGGATTTAAAAAGCATTGCACATAGACTCTGCTCTTCAGAGCAAGGATTGGCAAACTATATCCTATCTGATGCCTGCTTTAAAAAATGCAAAAGAATATGTGGTGGAGACCATCTGTGACCATCCAAGCCTAAAATATTTACTATCTGGTCCTTTACAGAAGAAGTTTGCCAGCCTCTGCTTAGGAGTGTACCATTTAGTTTAACAATTTATTCTACTTTAGCCAAAGCTCTGTTACTGTGTAATTTAAGAATAGGAGTTTTGACTTGGGTTCACAGCTCAGGTTTCCTCATTGATGAGCTATATGAGCTTGAGCTAGTATCTTAACCTCTTTGAAAGTTATGTTCCCACATTGCTAGCTCAAGGTTGTTGTAAGAATTATTGGGACTGTATTTTTATTGTCTAGGATTAGTGTTAGAAAGTTGCTATCCATTGGGTAATGGAGGTTAGTTAAGCAACCGATAAAATGAGTAGCCAGGTTTTTGGTAATCTTCCCAGTCATCCCTCAGTTAAACGGTGCAAGTAATACAAATAAGGAAAAAGTGTACTGTTTTACATTAAACAACTTATTCGAACATTGTAAATCAACTGTACTTCAGTAAAATATACTTAAAAAGTTGTTCCTCAATCAGCTATACAGACCTTACCAATTCATTTCAGAAATCAGACATTCAGTGTAGCTCATTCAGTTTTATTCCATCTTTGAAGTAGAGTGTAATATAAATTGTATAGCTGTCTAATCTAGTCCTTTTATGGAAACACTATATTCTTTTTTTTTCTTAACATTTATTTATTTACTTTTTTTTTTTGGGTTGCATTGGTTCTTCATTCCAGCACGTGGGCTTCTCTCTCGTTGTGGTACATGGGTTTTCTCTCTCCACTTGTGGTGTGCGGGTTCCAGAGTGTGTGGGCTCTGTAGTTTGTGGCTCGCGGGCTCTCTTGTTGTGGTGTGCAGGCTTAGTTGCCCCGCAGCATGTGGGATCTTAGTTCCCCGACCAGGGAGCGAACCCACGTCCCCCGCATTGGAAGGTGTATTCTCTACCACTGGACCACCAGGGAAGTCCCAGAAACACTGTTTTCTTGTGTTTTCCTTTTATGTGCATGTAGGGAAATGGAAAGTGCTAAGTTTCTTTTTCCTATTTTTTTAGACTCATCACAGTAAAAAACACCTGGCAATGATGGAACGAATATTAGGACCCATACCAACACACATGATTCAGAAAACAAGGTATGCTTTTTAAGATTAAAGTCCTTACTGGGTACATGCAGTGGCCTATATTCAAACTATAGAAAACCCATCTTTGTTGTTCTTGCTTATTCCAAAGACTGTAGATTTTGAATTTTTTTTCATGAAGTCAAGTTTTTGAAAAGTAATGCAATATTTACTTTGTGATCCAGTAAATAAAGTGGTGTTTTTATACTCAAGTTAAACTTGCAAAAATGTTTTCCTAGGTTGATTTAAAAATAATACATAGAGTAGTAAAAAGAGCTTGATTTTGGAGTCCTATCTAAATTTGAATTCCAGACTGTTGCAAACCTCATGTACGTCTTTGGACAAGAATAGTATAAGTGGTTTCAAAACATAGCTTCACTGCAGAAGTCATCCAGGGAATTGTTAAAGATTTCTAGCCCCATTCCAGATCTAGTGAAATCAGAATTTACAGGAATGGATCTAGGAACCTCTGTTTTTGAAGCTGGCATTGTTTCACATATGGTACAACTTAGGTGGGATACTAAAACTTCAGAGGGTACAAGATTAGGAAAAATACCATATAAGGTATCCGATAAAATTATTGCTGAGATTTTTAGAAATTGTATGTTTATGTATATATAGAGAGATATCTATGGTTCCATCTTTTCCCCCAATCCCCTGGTTGGGGCATGGTAAGAATGTGGGTTTTGGGGTTTTTTTTCTTAAAATTTAATCCATACTTCTGTTTCCTATAGGAAACAGAAGTATTTTCATCATAATCAGCTGGATTGGGAGGAACATAGTTCTGCTGGTAGATATGTTACGAGACGCTGCAAACCATTAAAGGTAAAACAAAAAAAACCAAAAAAAACCTGTTTTAACTATTTTTTATTGTCTTTCTTAAACAAAGTCATTTTTCCCCTCAGGAATTTATGCTCTGTCATGATGAAGAACATGAGAAACTGTTTGACCTGATTCAAAGAATGTTAGAATATGATCCAGTGAAAAGAATTACCTTGGATGAAGCATTGCAGCATCCTTTCTTTGACTTATTAAAAAAGAAATAAAATGGAAATCAGTGGTCTTACTATACTTCTCTAGAAGAGATTATTTAAGACTGTGTCAGTCAACTCTAAACATTCTAATATTTTTATAAACCTTAAATTATTTTGTACAGTTAAGTGTAAATGCTGTATGTTTTGTATCAATCGCATAATTATCTTGTTAAGCAAATATGGTCTTGATAATGAATGAAATATAAAAGCTAAATTTTCCTTTTTTGAGATTAATTACCATTTTTAAAGACCTTTGGAATATCCTTTGTGTCCAGTGATTGATCTTGCCTTTTTGTACATGGAGGTTGACTCTTGGAAGTGATTTTTGTGTTTTTTTTTTGTTTTTTTTTGAGTAAAAGGAAATCTTGACTACTTCATTCTTAAATGAATATTCTTTATTTACCTCAAACTTTCCTTAACTTTAAAAGATTTTTCTGTAATTGTTGAACAGGTAATAAGTATTATTAACTTTAGGTAGGCAGGTATTAGAAACCAAAACCCATAGGAACTGTTTGCTGTTGGAATTTCATTAAATTGTAAGTATTGTGTTCTGTTTCATTGGGTGATGTCAGTGGTGGTAAGTAGCATTCATGGAAAGACATCCAACTTGTGCATCGTAATAGATTAATAAAACCACATACACACTTCGTTTAAGATTAAAGTCTAACTGGAAAGTTAGCTTGGAAAGTCCTGTTTTCCAATGGTTATTTATGTAGTTAGTCACAAACGTAGAAATAGGAATTCTGTTGACTGAGGTTTTTGTTTTTAATGCCAAATCTTCAGGAGTCTAGAAATTGTCCAATATCTGTCTCCTTACCATATGAAGTATAAATACTTAAACCTCAGCCTATGAGACTTTATGGTTATTATTAAACAATTTGTATTTATGTTACTGTTTACTGGAAAACAAAAAAAAAGATGATTTGATCGGAGAACACTTGGGAAGAAAACTGCAGAAATTTCCAGACCCTGATTGGTTAACATAATGAACTTTTTGTTTGTCTGTAGGTATTTTTTTCTGTTTACCTGTTTACACATGAAAAACTAAATGGTAGGGGCTTCCCTAGTGGCACAGTGATTGAGAGTCCGCCTGCCGATGCAGGGGACACGGGTTCGTGCGCCGGTCCAGGAAGATCCCACATGCCGCGGAGCGGCTAGGCCTGTGAGCCATGACCTCTGAGCCTGCGCGTCTGAAGCCTGTGCTCCGCAACGGGAGAGGCCACAACAGTGAGAGGCCCGTGTACCACAAAAAAAAACAAACAAGCAAACAAAAAAAAACTACATGGTAAATGTTAATTTAGTAAAAAAACCCCCAAAACTATTGAACAGTCTGCCAGGTAAATATATTTTTTGTTGTAGAATTCATGATTGCTCATCCAGATAAAGTTTTTTGTTAAAAGTATTCCCATTTCTGAAGTGCATTACCAAAGATTTTAGTTTCATCTGTATTCTGAACATAAAATGCATGTAATTTTTTGGTATGACAAGGGTGATACCAAGTGGGTTTCTCTACATGATCCGCTGGTAGCATTTGCACATATAGTAAATCTATGTTCCTGAAGTTGACTAGGAATTTAAGAAAGCTGAAATAAGTTTTTCCATAGTATCACTGCATAAATTATTCTTAGGCCTCTGATGCAGTCCACATATAGTTCAACTATGTTATATGTTATAAGGTTTTTTTTAAAGGAGCATTTGATGTAAAGAAAAGGTTTTTCCTTAACACAGCAATCTCGTTATAGAGATTAAGAAGTCAGCCATCCTTTATTTTCCTCTCCATTTCCATACTGCTAGTGCCACTGTACTACCTAAGCCTCCCGACCTTTCCCTACAAGTGCTCCAAGTTCCCAAATTAATGTTTACTTTCTCCCCCATCAGAAACTCATTCCTTTGGAGTAGCTGATCTCAGGATATAGGAGGAAAGAAAAATATCCACACTCTTTCTTACTAAGAAGTTAATGATTGCTAACCCCTTTCCCTGCTGAAAAGTATTTACATTCTTCACTAAAGGTATTTGCTAGTTCCCAGGCCTAATTCATGGAAGTTTAGGAATTAAAGTGAAACTTCAGTGAATTAGGTAGGATAGAAGAAAAGTTTAGTGGTGAGTATGGTACCTCTGGTATCATATGAGTGTCTACTGCTAAGCTTCCTTCCCATCTTCTGTGAACTCTCAGGTTCCTACTCTTATTTGCCTTTTTCCTTGTACTTCTGGAGTCAATTTCTGAAAGCACCAGGTTTTTATTTGACAGTGTTGGGAGCTTCAGCACTAACAGGAAAGGTTTAGAATGGCCAGTGTATAAATATGGATTGTTTGTAACTGGGTATTTTCCCTCATGATTTGATGTCTCATAGTTTACTATTTCTAGAAATTCCATTGACGTCAAACCTAGTTTTAAAAGTGCAGCTAAATAGGTTATTTCCAGTGTTTTCTGCTACTGCTTATTTGCTCAGGTGTTCTCATCCATGCATTCATCAAAATTTTTGGAGTAGACGAATAAAATTGACTTATGCAGTGGACAGTAGAAAAATACCCAGTGGAGTTTTGTAGTTCGTACAACTGAAAACTATTCCTCTGAATAATCTTGAAGGGCTTGATGCTAGAGAAATTAGAAATGACTCAGCCACGACTCCTAATAATTGCGGCTGAATTGTGACTTAAACTCAGGTATCCTAGATTCTAGCATTGTGCCTTCTTGCGATAATACACCTTACTGAGTTAAAAACTTCAGTTTGATTCTTGTTCATGGTTCTGTGAAATGGGATGAAATGAATGTAATGGCTAATAGTTTAATTACTTGGATTCCATTTTTCTCACGTTTTTCTTTAGTAGTTGATACATAGCTTCAACCACCAAAATGGTTAAAATGGTATGATAATTTGAAAATATTCTCTGTTTTAAGTAGATAGGCAGATAACCTATATTTAAACTTATCTTGACATCCTGGAATGAAGAAACACTTTGTCAGTTAGTGGCCTTGCTTTTTAACTCATTTCCAGTTTGAAATTTCTGATTCCCACAAAATTTGGTGCAAGTAAGGTATTTTAAATTTAAACATCCAGGGACTTCCAGGGTGGTGCAGTGGTTAAGAATCCACCTGCCGATGCAGATGACGCAGGTTCGAGCCCCGGTCCGCAAAGATCCCACATGGCGGAAGCACCTAAGTTGGTGTGCCACAACTGCTGAGCCTGAGCTCCAGAGCCCGAGAGCCACAACTACTGAGCCCATGTTCTGCAAGTACTGAAGACCGCATGCCCATGTGCTGCAAGTACTGAAGACCGCATGCCTAGAGCCTGTGCTCCTCAAGAGAAGCCACCGCAATGAGAAGCCTGCGCACTGCAACGAAGAGTACCCCCCACTCACCACAACTAGAGAAAGCCCACACACAGCAATGAAGACCCAACACAGACAAAATAAATAAGTTTTTAAAATTTGTAAATTTGAACATCTAGTACTTCGTTTAAGAAGCTGCATTTTCAGGGAATTCCCTAGTGGTCCAGTGGTTAGGACTCTGCTTCCACTGCAGGGGGCACTTGTTCAATCACTGGTCAGGGAACTAAGATCCCACATGCCAAGCAGCCAACAACAAAAAAAGGCAACCTTTTCAAATAGAACAGAAGAATTCATGAGCCATTAACAGTATTAATAGCGTCAGTAATTGTTGGCTTAGTAGATTGCACGTTTGCAAATAAATAGGTAGAAACAATTTTAATTCTTAAAAGAGTTGATCAAATGATCAACTAATTGAGCAAATGATCAATCAGTTAGTTAATTGGTTTTATTTTTTCCATATTTTCATAGAGGGAAGGGAAAGTTTTAAGTCAGATTGGCTTTACAACTCCTTGGCCAGTCTAGCCTTTGCGGACAGTTTTATGTTAGTGATTTTTTAAAATAAAATGCAAAAGTTGAATAATGAACCTCTAAATATATATAGCCCAGCTTAAAAAATCAAAAGCATTTTGCAAATTTTGTTTCATCAGTTCCCCAACTTATTTTCCTGTTGCATTTAAGTAAAAATGTCAGATACCATTTCATCCATATTTCTGTACTGTATATCTTTTACCAATCGTTTCTAATGCGAGTATCACACCTAACAAAATAATTCCTTATCTGGTAGGGTCTATAAAGTTTCATGATTGTCTAAAGAGTTATTTTAAGTTAGTTTGAATCAGTACCGAGTCAGGGTCCACACATAGCTAATTTGTCTCAGATCTCTTAATCACTATGTGCCTTTTTTTCTCCTCTTTTTATTTCTTTGCTAATTGAAACTTGGTCATTTGTCTTTAGAGAATTTCCCATATTCAATATTTCATTGGAGTGGTGTCCTTTCCTCTAGTCCCCACTTATCCTGTAAACTGATAGTTAATGAAGTTTTTTAATAGTATTCCTTCTGATAAATACAGAAGGGATGTTAGAAATACACTGTGTTGCTACTCTTTGTGAAATAATATATTTGGGCACCAATCATCAGTGGATGCTAAAACCATGAGGGGAAAACTGATGGAGAACTTTATAATGAAGGGATCAGGCTGATCCTCAGGTTGGCAACCAGATAGATGTGTTGATATGCGTCTGAGGTGATGCAATAGGAAATTCACAGCACCTGTGGGGTATCACTGCCTTTAAAACAAAAAAATTGAATTTGGATCTAGTCAAGCCTGTAGATTGAAATTGAAATATAAAGAAGCATCCCGACCCTTTTTGTTCATTTCTTACCTGTCTGTTAATTCTTTGGGGTAGCAGTTCAATGAATTAAAAGAGCTCAGACTTCTTACCAGCATGGTTTCAACTTTAGTCCTAGGTCTTCTCTGTGTTTGGAGGAGTAAGTTACTTTAAAGTAACTGTACTTCCTTACTTGGAATTACTGAGGGATAATATCTGTTATCTAATAGCCAATGCAGGGGACACAGTTTCAATCCCTGGTCTGGGAAAATCCCACATGCCATGGAGCAACTAAGCCCGTGCGCCACACCTACTGAGCCCACGCACTGCAACTACTGAAGCCCACGTACCTAGAGCCCGTGCTCTGCAACAAGAGAAGCCACAACAGTGAGAAGCCCGTGCACCACAACTAGAGACAGCCGGCACTCAGCAACAAAGACCCAACACAGCCAAAAATTAAAAATTTTTTTAATCTAGCAGATTACCTGGCTTTTAGTAGACCCACTAGTAAATAGCAGTTATGTACTTTGTTTTCTATAAATGCTTTAACCCCTAGTAAATAGCAGTTACTTTGCTTTCTATAAATGCTTTAACCCAGGTGACTTCATGTCTTTTTAATTTTCCCAGTAATGTTGGTTGTTCCTCTTTAGGGCACCAGGAATTACAAAACTATCAAGAATTGTACTTTTTTTTCTTTTTTTTTTTTTTTTGCGGTACACGGGCCTCTCACTGTTGTGGCCTCTCCCATTGCAGAGCACAGGCTCTGGACGCACAGGCTCAGCTGCCATGGCTCACGGGCCTAGCCTCTCCGCGGCATGTGGGATCTTCCCAGACTGGGGCACAAACCCGCGTCCCCTGCATCGACAGGCGGACTCTCAACCACTGCACCACCAGGGAAGCCCAAGAATTCTACTTTTGACTCCCTATCATAGCAGTTTTTATTGTGACATTTCACTGAAACTGGAAGGGGGAATAGAATTTTCAAAGAATTTTCAAAGAATTTTTCTTTTTTTAACCAATCAAGAATGGTCAACTATTCAGATATATTTTCTTATATTCACTCCTTTCCTGGTTTTAGTTTGTTTTTAAATGTTGCAATTCTGGGGAGAAGTTATATATAATTAAAAGACTTTAGCATAGATTTAATTGTAAAGGGACAATTTGTTGTCCCTTTAGGATATTTAATCCTAAATCCTAAATATCCCAAAGGAGCAGACACCTCATAGGTCTAGTTCTTTAGATACTATCAACAGCAGTTACATGTAATGAGATTAAAGATTAATTGTAGATTTGGAGGAGTTCCCATGCACCCCCTCCTCCCAGTGACTTAAAATGTTTCCCATTACCAATATAAATGAAAATTAAGGTTTTTTTAACTTAAAAAAAAACAGTGCTCCTTTTTTTTATCATGAGCTTTGAATTTTACTTTTATTGAAGTATTAGTTTCAAGTATACAGCAAAGTGATTCAGTAATATATATACATATATATGTGTGTATATATATATATTCCTTTTCAGATTCTTTTCCATTATAGGTTACTACAAGATATTGAATATAGTTCGCAGTGCTATACAGTAGGTCTTTGTCATTTATTTTATATATAGTAGTGTGTATCTGTTAATCCCAAACTCCTAATTTATCCCTACCCCACTTCCCCTTTGGTAACCATTTATTTTCTATGTCTGTGAGTCTATTTCTGTTTTGTACATAAGTTCATTTGTATCATCTTTTTAGATTCCACATATAAGTGATATCATATGATATTTTTCTTTGACTTATTCACTTAGTATGATAACCTCTAGGTCCATCCATGTTGCTGCAAATGCCATTTTTCATTCCTTTTTCATGGCTGAGTAATATTCTAGTGTGTGTGTGTGTGTGTGTGTGTGTGTGTGTGTGTGTGTGTTTGTGTCTGTGTCTGTGTGTATCCACTCGTCTGTCGATGGACACTTTGGTTGCTTCCATGTCTTGGCTATTGTAAATAGTGATGCTATGAACATTGGGGTGCATGTATCCTTTCAAATTAGAATTCATTTTCATCTTTTCTGGGTATATGCCCAGGAGTGGGATTGCTGGATCATATGGTAGTTCTATTTTAGTTTTTTGAGAAACCTCCATGCTGATTTCCATAGTGGTTGCACCAAATTATGTTCCCACCAACAGCGTAGGAGGGTTCCCTTTTCTCCACACCCTCTCCAGCATTTATTTTTTGTAAACTTTTTGATGATGGCAATTCTGACTGGTGGAGGTGATACCTCAGTAGTTTTGATTTGCGTTTCTCTAATAATTAGCAATGCTGAGCATCTTTTTGTGTGCCTGTTGGCCATCTGGATGTCTTCTTTGGAGAAATGTCTATTTAGGTCCATTTTTTGATTGGGTAGTTGGGTTTTTTGTTATTGAGTTGTACGAGCTGTTTGTATATTTTGAAAATTAAGCCCTTGTTGGTCACATCATTTGCAAATATTTTCTCCTAGTCCATAGGTTGTATTTTTGTTTTGTTTATGGTTTCCTTTGCTGTGCAAAAGCTTATAAGTTTGATTAGGTCCCATTTGTTTATTTTTGCTTTTATTTCTTTTGCCTTGGGAGGCTGACCTAAGAAAAAATTGCTATGATTTATGTCAGAGAATGTTTTGCCTATGTTCTCTTGTAGGAGTTTTATGGTGTCATGTCTTATATTTAAGTCTTTAAGCTATTTTGAGTTTATTTTTTTGTATAGTGTGAGGGAGTGTTCTAACTTCATTGATTTACATGCAGCTGACTGTCCAGCTTTCCCAACACCACTTGCTGAAGAGACTGCCTTTTCTCCATTGTACATTCTTGCCTCCTTTGTCGAAGATTAATTGACCATAAGTGGGTGGGTTTATTTCTGGGCTCTGTATTCTGTTCCATTGATCCATGTCTTTTTTTGTGCCCATACCACACTGTTTGGATTACTGTAGCTTTTGTAGTATTGTCTGAATTCTGGGAGGGTTATGCCTCCAGCTTTGTTCTTTTTCCTCAGGATTGCTTTGGCAAATCTGGGTCTTTTGTGGTTCTGTATAAATTGTAGGATTATTTATTCTAATTCTGTGAAAAATGTCATGGGTAATTTGATAGGGCTCGCATTAAATGTGTAGATTGGTTTGGGTAGTATGGACATTTGAACAATATTAATTCTTCCACTTTGAGAACATGGGATATCTGGGATATCTTTCCATTTCTTTGAGTCATCTTCAGTTTCTTTTATCAATGTTTCACAGTTCTCAGCAAATACGTTTTTCACCTCCTTGGTCAGGTTTATTCCTAGGTTTTTTGTTTTTTGTTTTTGATGTGATTATAAAATGAATTGGTTTTTTACTTACTCTTTCTGATATGTCATTATTACTGTAAAGAAGTGCAACAGGTTTCTGTATGTTAATCTTATATCCTGCTACCTTGATGAATTCATTTATCAGTTCTAATAGCATTTGTGTGGAGTCTTTATGGTTTTCTATATAGAGTATCATTGTCATCTGCATATAATGACAGTTTTCCCTCTTCCCTTCCAATTTAGATACCTTTTTAAAAAAAACCCAGTGCTTTTAAACGCTGCTGGATTTACTCTTAACTAAAGGCAACATCGGTAGGTACAGTTTTGAGAATGATTGATAATAACAGGCCTAAATGATGAGAGTATGTCATTAATAGAGGAGTTTACTTTTTAAAGATCTTGCTATTATTTTTTAACTATTTTTTCAAATTATTTTTAGGAACATTTAAGTTATGTTGTGCGTCCTCACAATAATTGCACACATGAGAACAATATGGCTTGTGTGACAATGCTTGCCTGCAGAGTCAGATTGAATTTAGACCCTGGGATTCCCTGTATAGGTAGACAAATTAGGTATTCTCTGTAGTCTCATCTATGAGTTGAAATACTAATACCTAACTTCCCAAGAGCGGTTGTGAGGATTAAATAAGGTAATTTATATAAAGTAGCTGTTATTTTCACCATTTCTTGATTTATACCCTATATTCTTGATTTATACAGTATTCTATAGTCTATAAATGATTTTCCTATCCTTTTGGTTTTAGTCCTATAGGAACCATATGAAATGAGCACAAATAGATACTATTTCCATTTTTATGTTACCATGGTACATCTTTTTTCCATGCATTTATTTATTTATTTATCTATGAAGTGTTTTATGTAGGAAGTATATATTTGGGTCTTGCATTTTTATCTAATCTGACAATCTTTTTTTTAAAACATCTTTATTGGAGTATAATTGCTTTACAATGGTGTGTTAGTTTCTGCTGTATAACAAAGTGAATCAGTTATACATATACATACATCCCCATATCTCTTCCCTCTTGTGTCTCCCTCCCTCCCAACCTCCCTATCCCACCCCTCTAGGTGGTCACAAAGCACTGATCTGATCTCCCTGTGCTATGTGGCTGCTTCCCACTAGCTATCTATTTTACGTTTGGTAGTGTATATATGTCCATGCCACTCTCTCACTCTGTCCCAGCTTACCCTTCCCCCTCCCCATATCCTCAAGTCCATTCTCTAGTAGGTCTGCATCTTTATTCCCATCTTGCCCATAGGTTCTTCATGACCATTTTTTATTTTTTTTTAGATTCCATATATATGTGTTAGCATATGGTATTTGTTTTCTCCTTCTGACTTACTTCACTCTGTATGACAGACTCTAGGTCCATCCACCTCACTACAAATAACTCAATTTCGTTTCTTTTTATGGCTAAGTAATATTCCATTGTATATATGTGCCACAATCTTTGCCTGTTAGTTGTGTTTAGACCATTTATATTTAATGGGATTTTTGATATTTTGGGGTTTAGATTACCATCTGACTATTTTTTTATTTTTCCCATTTCTTCCCATTTTCCTTTTTCTGCTTTATTTTGAACTGAGTATTTTTCATAATTCTACTTTATTAGCTGGTTTATTAGCTAAACCGTGTGTATGTGTTTGTGTGTGTGTGTGTGTGTGTGTGTGTGTGTGTTTAGCATGTGCTTTAGAGTTTGTAGTATACATCCTTATCACAGTATGCTTGTAATTGACATTATACTATGTCACATAGAGTAAAAGAATCTTGTAACAGTAAACTACCATTTTCCCCTCCTGGGCTTTATACCATTTTGCCATACATTTTACTTAGCCATATGTTAAAACCTTGCAATACTTTGTTATTTTTGCCTTAAGCCATCTATTATCTTTTAAAGAGATAATACATGTTCTTTTTTTTCTTTTTTTCAAGCTTTTTCCTTCTGTTTCATTTTAGATAGTTTCTACTGCTATATTTTCCTTTTTTAAAAAAATATTTATTTATTTATTTGGCTGTGTTAGATCTCCATTGCTGTGCACGGGCTTTCTCTATTTGCCATGAGTGGGGGTTACTCTTCGTTGCAGCATGCGGGCTTCTCATTCCGGTGGCTTCTCTTGTTGCAGAGCATGGGCTCTAGGTGCACGAGCTTCTGTAGTTGTGGCTCATGGGCTCTAGAGCGCAGGCTCAGGAGTTGTGATGCACGGGTTTAGTTGCTCCATGGTATGTGGGATCTTCCCGGACTAGGGCTTGAACCTGTGTCCCCTGCATTGGCAGGTGGATTCTTAGTCAGTGAGCCACCAGGGAAGTCCCATCTACTGCAACTTTGTTAATCTCCTGCTGTGTCTAACCTACCTTTAATCCCATACAGTTTAATTTTCATCTCAACATTGTCATTTTAGCCTCTAGATTAGATATTTTAACAAAAATCTTTTGTCTCTACTTAACATGTTCAATCTCTCCTCTTAGTTCCTTGACCATATAGAATATAGGTATAACCTTTAATATCCTTATCTGCTAATGCTATCATTTCTTTCATTTCTGAGGTGGTTTTGATTGATTGCTTTTTCTCCTATCATGGGTCATATTTTCTTGCTGTTTTGTGTGCCTGGTAATTTTGGCTTTTTGTTTTACCTTGTTGGTTTGGGTATTTTTATATTCACTTGAGCTTTATTATGGAACATGATTAAATTACTTGAATCATTTTGATCTTTTCAGGTTTGGGGTTTAAGCTTTATCAGGCAGGACCAGAGCAGCATTTAGTCTAGGGCTAGTTTATGCCCACTATTGATGCAAAATCTTTTGAGTACTCTACCCAATGCCCTCTGAATTATAAGGTTTTCCATGCTGGCTGGTGGGAAGAAGAGCTCTCCCTGGCCTGTGGGCTGTGGGGATTGCTTCCTCTCTAATTAGAGTCTCATCCTTTTGAGTGGTTCTGTCCTGGCCCCAGTAGTTTCCTCACAAATGTGATGATCTCAGGCGGAGAGTTCTCTTTCTGTGTGCAGCTCTGCTCTCCAGTCCTCTACCCTGCAAATTCTAACTGCCTCAGCTTCTTTGGACTTGCAGCTCCTTCACCTTAGGGTGGCTCTGCCTGGGTCCCCCTTCCTGCACTGTGGCCTGAAAACATCTCTCCATAGAGTAAGGTGGGACAATCCTTGGGCTCACTTCATTTTTCCACCATCTCCCAAGGGTCACTGTCCCTCATTGCCTGATGTCCAGTATCTTGAAAACTGCCATTTCATATAGTTTGTTTAGTTTTCTAGTTTCAGATAGAGTAAGTCTAGTCCCTGTTGGTATATCCATTTTGCAAACTAGAAAACTGGGGGTCTGAAATAGTAAGTAGCTGTGAGCTATTAGTGGAACCAGAACTGGAATCTAGGCATTATACATCAATACCTGATGCTTTTTCCACAATATCATACTGCCTTTTCTAAGTAACAATTTCCTCATGTAATTGAAACTTATCCTTTTAAGACTTAAAGCTTAATTTGAACCATTTTTGTTGGAAATTCTTAAAAAATGTTTAAGTACCCCTGCCTTCTTAAACACAGCATTTTGAATATATCTGAACCTCTTCATTATCAACATTATTTATAATCTTATACAGTGGTTATCAACCCTATCTGATCCAAGTAATCCCTTTTGAATAAAATATTTTATAATGCCCTTTTATTCTGAAGAGTCTGAGCCCTCGACAATCATCAGGCTGGGTTGCTGCACTTGCTATTTACAGTTAGGATGGGCAAAGGAGTGCCAGAATGTGCCTGGCATATTCCACCCTGTCCTCACTGTATAAAAGCAGCCTCCTCTCCCTACTGTTGAGGGACAGTTACTCCTGCCAAAATGGTGACTCTTAGACTTCAGGTCCCTGGACACAGAGTTCAAAGTGCCCTGGGGGGCAGCCATTGCTTGTAGTTGAATGGACCCTTGTTGTGTGCCCTTGCAAGTGTAATACTCTTGAGAAGTAGGACCTCCAATCCTGCAGGGCCCAGCTTTGTGAGGACAGCAAGCAAAAAATCCCCCAGTGAGTCACGGGACGTGATGGTGAGTGGAGCTACTCTTGCTTCTAACCCTTGGTTCCTGGACCTATGCATTATTGGAAAAAAAGTGTCATGTAGCGGTCCCTCTTTTTTTTTTTTTTTTTGTGGTACGCAGGCCTCTCACTGCTTTGGCCTCTCCCATTGCAGAGCACAGGCTCCGGACGCGCAGGCTCAGCGGCCATGGCTCAGGGGCCCAGCTGCTCTGCGGCATGTGGGATCTTTCCAGAGCGGGGCACGAACCCGTGTCCCCTGATCGGCAGGCAGACTCTCAACCACTGCACCACGAGGGAAGCCCGAGGTCCCTAATTTAATGCGTATTCCACATCCTGAACGATGGCACTGCAGTCTTTTAACATATTGCCTCTGAATACTCTCAGTTGGTGCTTCACCTGTGCCTTCAAAAGGCAGTTCCAGTGTTCTGTGAGGCTGGCTGCTTCTGGCTGGTGCAGGATGTAATACAACCAGTGGATTCCATGGTCATGGGCTCACTCCCCCTCTTCCTCTGCTGTAAAGTGGGTTCCCTGGTCAGATGCTCTGTTATATAGGACTCCACACCTGTGGAATGGGGAATCTGTATGGATAGTGGTGCTGCCTGAGGCTCTGCAAACAGGGAAGACAAGCCCATACCTACTATAGCTATCCACCCCTGTGAGGGACAAATTGCTGGCCCTTCTGGGATGAAGGGAGTCCAAAGTAGTTGATTTGCCACCAAGTAGCCAGTTGGTCTCCCTGAGGACTAGTGCCTATCGCTGACAGGTTAGCCATTTCAGAGGCAGCAGTAGCTAGATTGACCTTGGTAATCTATATGCATGTTAGGGAATGCAGTGGATTCCTGCCCACCCCCCAGATCTGCTCTCCACCACTCTGACTCAGCTCTCTGCCCTTAGGAGGCTGACCTCTTTGCATTGCATCATCTGGGCTCCCTTGCCCTGTAGGTTTGGTCAGTGGGAGGCCCAGCAGATCAGAGAGTAAGAGGAGAGAGAGATTATCCCCCAGCTCCTTACCTTCCAAGCCATGGTTTTGCAGAGGTGGTATCCCTTGACCAAAGGCCGCAGCTCCTGTTGAGCTGACCTTTGTTTAGCTCTGAGCATTCACCGGGCTCCCACACAGTTCCTTCTTCTCCCCCCTGTAGCTAGAGATGGTAATGGCCTCCCACTGTTTATACTCCAGAGTGCTTCTTCAACATCCCCTGTTGGCTTCCCTTTATCTGTCCCACCATGTAGACAGTCCCTACAATCAGACTGTCTTCAGTCTGAGGATGCCATCTGTTCCTTCCAGGACCCCAGCTTACAAAATAGAGTATTTTCTGCCTTGTCTTTTAAATTAAGCTGTAGACAGTAAACATATTTTCGCCTTTCCTTAATTCACTTGACAAATATTTGCCAGATCCTATACTGCTCTTTGAGAAAACAGGGGTGAACAAGACAAATGGATAACTTTGTCTTGTTAATAAAAAGGTAACTTCAAACAGTGATAAATGATCTTCCTGAGTAATCCTTCTGAGGACTGCCAGTGAAGCCTCCTTAGATTGGATAGTCTGGGTAGGTCTTTTGGAGATAGTGAGGTTTAAGGACCTGAGGACCTTGACCTGAAGGAGGAGCTTGCTCAAAGGTCTGAGAGCAGGATATTCCAGATAGTGAGGCTGTAGGCAAGGGCAGAGGCCAAATTGACCAAGGAGCTTGGCTTGTTTAATACACAGAAGCTTCTGGAATATGGTGAACAATACATGCAGGTGATGGGCAATTTGTCTATGTGTTTGTAGCAAGAATGATGTGCCAACTTGTAACATGGTGTTGGCCTCTTTTCAAAGAAGACAATCCAGTTTGCTGAGCAAGTAGTTTTCAGACAATTTATTGGGCATACGCTAGATCTTAGCAAGACCTATCTCTGTATAACCACTTAACTGTGACCCCAAGTTACCTAAGGTCACAGCTACAAAGTTGCAGAGGTGAGATGCCAACCATTTGTTTTATTCCAATCTTGGAGGTAACTTTCCGCTCCAAATTAGGGATTTAAGGAGGAATATGTCACCTGAAGGTCCTCAACAGCGTTAAGAGATAAGTAACCTATCCAAAGATGCTAATAAATCCAAAGATACCCAGAGAGTGGGAAGATATAACAGGTCTTTTTTCCAAAAACGGCTGTGGATTTTCCCAAATTACAAAGGTCCAAGCAAGTCTGTTGTTTTTATTTGATTATTACTGGAGTTAGTGGGAGAGTTTTGTGGGACCCATTTTAGGATACAACATGCCTGGTAGGAATCTGAGCCAGCAGAGAATGTGCTTGACTTCCAGGCTTGCCCCCCTTTCTTGAAAAAGACTGTTCCGGCCATTTGATTCTCATTCAGGCTTTCCTACTTTACCCCTGGGGTGTACATTTGCATCAGAATCGCAGTATAGATTAAATGTGGTGCATACTAGATGATTATTTTTGGCCAAGTTGTGTTTCCACTACAGAATTAAGCCATCAGCTCATCAAAAGTTGGAGTTCTTTTCCCCTATCTTTTGCATTTGTTAAAACCTAAATTTTCTCAAATGAAAGACTTCTCTAGGTCAGGAACAAGGTCTTACAATTTGTTTCCAGCACCGCATGTCTGGCACATAATAAATGGTGAGAGTATTAAATATTCTAAGAGGCATCCTTCCACTAGGCTCAATCCCGACCCTGACTGCGTCTGTAAATATGAATGCACAAGAGGTCGCTTTCCACCACCAAGCGGCGCTAGGGCACCATCTAGAAAGGATTCACTAAGTTTTCCACAGCGTTTGAAGTTTCGTACTTCAAAACTTCTGACACTTCAAAGTGTCAGGTTAATTCACAAGTCGAGGGGAATTTTCCCAACAAATGAATGATGCCGCAGCCAGGGGTATGCTGCAGAAGGCGCTCTGAGTCTCTGGGTGCACCACAGACCTCTTGGGATGGGAGCTGGAACTCGGGCTGCGGAGTCTCAGAGGTGCATGCGCGGGAGTGGGTGCAGCCCGGCGTCCAGGTGAGGGCGGAGGTGCGTGCTGCGCGCGTGGTCAGCCAGGTACGCGCTGTGGGGCTCCGAGGAGCCAGCTCCATTTCCGCCCCCGGCCCCTCGCCGAGCGGTGCCGGCGTCGCCGCTCTTCCCCTGGGTGGGTCCCGGCTCCTTTTCTGGCAGAGTCTATTTGCATAGAGGAAACTGCCCAAAGTGGCCGCTGTGGAGGAGCTGGCGGCAGCGAAGGGGGCGTGCGCCGTGGTCCGCTGCTGCCCGGAGGCCAAGCCCCGTGCCGGGCCGACCTCGTGCCTCGGGCTCTCCAGCACGCTCAGCCAGCGACCCCGGCTCTGTGCACCGTCCCCTCTGAGAGTCCACCAGCGACGAGCACACCATGAGTCCAGGCCAAGGCGCAAGCGGCGACGCGCGGAAGGGCTGCTGGACGGGCGGCAGCGGTGCGGGGCTCCCCGCGATGGCAGCCGGGGCCTGGGCGGTGAGCACGCTGTGCTTGCTGCTCTCCGCCGGCTCGGCGGTCGCCTGCCTGCTGCTGGGCGTCTAGGCTGCCGCGCTGCAGGGCCGGGTGGCGGCGCTCGAGGAAGAGCGGGAGCTGCTGTGGCGCGCGGGGTCGCTGGACACCCTGGTCGCCTGGGCCGAGCCGCAACTGGAGCGCCTGCTGCGCGAGGTAAGTCGCCGAGCATGGGGCTTGGATTGTCCGTGCACCGGGAGCCGTCGTGGTGAGGAGCGGCCGCCGGCCAGCCGTGAGCGCCCGAGTCCGTCCGAGCAGCCTGCGCGGGGTCGGGGGTGTGGTGGGGCGGGGAGGGAGGCTGGGATGCTGGCGGCCGAGGGGTCCTGCTGTTCCCGCTCCAGCCTCAGGGTCGGCCTGCGTGAAAAATAACCTAGAAGGGCTGTTTCGGGGACGAGCAGGGGGAGGAAGAGGAAAGACTGCGGGCTTTGAAATAACAGATCTGGGGGCGAATCTCCACGGGTGTGCGCTCGGACCGGTGGCTTCCCGCCTGCATTAAGGGCCTGCCCTCCTACCTGTACCGGGATAATGAAGAAGCTCTTGCGGGAAGTGTGTGGTGACTTCTGTCACTGGTAGCAGCTACTGTTCCCAACGCTGATATACCTGCAGAGGTGTGGGGCCCTCAGCAGACCGGAGGTTTCCTGGTGGCAGGAAACCTCAGTCAGAACGTGGCTGGGGCCCTTGGAGGGACATGGTCAATCCAACCTGCCCTGTCCACCCTATGGCCCCTCACGAAAATGTTTCAGAACAGCTCCATCTTGGAGATGCTGTGCTGTGCCTGGGGTTGCTTGGACTCAGCACTCACCCAGGGCAACCCAGACCTGAGGGGTTGCCAACATCAGCTTGGCAGGGTGAGGGGAAGAAAAAACAGTCCAGGCCAAAAAAAACAGATGCTGGATTCGGTCGACGCCACCTAGGCGATGCCACCTGGGCATTGTGGACACAGCAGATGCTGAGTTTCCTTGCCGGAAGCATCATATGAGACTCTCTGTCACATCTGTTAAGTTTGCTGCTATGTGTCTTCAAAGCAGGAGCCACAGTTGGGACTTCAAATCTCTCACCCATCATGCTGATCAAAACCTCCAGCAGGGCACCTCCCCATAGAACAGTGGTGGTAGACTGGCCAGAGTGCCCCTGTTTGTGCTGGCCTCCCTTGCCTGAGCCATCCTCTTCTTCCTAGGAAAGGCAGCTACCCCAAGGTCGCAAGCATACTCCCCAAAGGGGCATCCTCAACTGTAGTATGAATAGCACCACAGTGTTTCAAGGTAGAGGAGAGGATGGGCAGGGCTGTTACTACCATTTCCCCTGAACTGTGCCCAGCTGTGATCTTTATTAATGTAGCTGTGTATCCATTTTTGAGTTAATTTGGATTCTTTAAGGTGAATGGGAGAAGACTGTACCATGCCTTTGTGTTCACCGTACCTATTTCTTAGTCACTTTAATTTAAGCCAGTATTACATCTCTTCTAACTTGGTTTTGGGCAAAATTGCTGCTTCATGAAGTGATTTCCTATGTTCCTCTTGAAAGTGCCTGCAGACTTTAGAAATCTCTCTGGAGCCCTGCTGGCAACTCCTGGTGATGTTTTCATAATTGCAAATCCTTAGAGACAAGGATGTTGAATTGATTTATGGAGGGCCAGTAAAATTTCTCCCTGTTAGTGCTATAACTGTGGCTGTTCTTTCGAATGGGGGGCCCTTTTACTTAATAAAAAATAAACTGCAAGCTTTGATTGAGTAAATCAGAAATCGCAGTAAAACCTTTTAGAAGGAACTTGCAAATTGTGTCCATTCTAATAGGGAGGGGAGTCCTGGGAAAGCAGCCACTGCTGAGATTTTCAAGTCCTGAACTATGCAGATCATAGGAGGCTTCATCCTGCTTCCAAGGAGTTACTGGGCAGAGTATTCCCCCTCTCTCTCCCTCTCTGTTTCTCTCTCTCTCTCTCTCCATACCACCCTCCCCCCGCCCACCCCCGCACTTCTTTCCTCTTCATTAGTAAGGGGAAGGGAAAATTTGAAATCCTGGGATTTCCACTTGAAATTCGCTCTAGCATTCTGCAGGCTATACCATTAGCATAGGACACATCTTATCACTTCGTGCTACTAGGTAACCAAATTTGGTGTTGAGGAGTCTCTACTTGGAGCATCTGAGATGCCACACTATGAATGCAGTTGGGGTTCAGCTTCTGGCTGTTTGAGTGTCCCTCTGAAAAGTCATCTCTTTCCCAGGGCACCAGTCTGTTCCTGCTCCTAGCCATTCTTCTTACAAATGTCACTGGATGGGAAATGTACATGGCCTGGCCAGTGACCCTGAGAGTCCCTGGCTGAGATGAGGGGAGTCATGGGAGGTGCATAGTGGGAGTTGGTAATTGGGTTTAAATAGATGTGAAGATAATTTAGAAAAACTATTTGATATGAAGGACAAATAAATAATGAACTGAAAATCTCTTAAAGAAAGAACCTTTGTACTTGAACATGTTTTTCAGTTCTAATTTGTTCTCAGTGAAGCATCCTTTCAGCCTGTGCTGAAGTAGTTGTGTATGTGAGGATGCCTGCAGCTTGCCCTTTTACCAACAAGCTTGTTTTCAGAGAATAGAAATCCTTACCAACCATACACAACTTTAATGTCAGAAAAAAATAAGGAAACAATAAGCCAACAGAAGCCACTGTTAATATGGGACCCACTGTCTTTGTTCCCTTGGGAACAGAACTGTGAAATAACTTATTTGGGACTGGCTGATGTGCCTGATAATGTAGATATAGAAGCTACAAAAAAGGGATATTCATGATAACTCGTCATTATTAAAGACCCTTCCCATGGTACAAAATAAAAAATGGTTTTCAGAAAATAAAAGCAAGATTTTTGAGCAAGAGTCATTAACAATAGCATCTTCAGTATGACCCAAAAATATAAATGCAAAACAAGGATATTATATTATGCTTTTAAAGTGCTTTAAAGAGCTTGCCTCAGTAATCAACCCCCCCATTAGTTATACCTATAGTTACAGTTTTATAAAAGCTTAAATTTTAGAGTAAATAAAATAGCTGCTATACTACAGCAAAAATTTTAATGCAAGAATTAAAGAAATATTTAGTTGTATTCAGAGGAAACTATTTTCAGCTTACAATGGATTTATTGTTGGCTGTTGGTCTTCCATTCTCCAGACCAATCAGTTTGAAAAGAAGAAAAACCCAGAGGCTCAGGGTAAAATTCAAGCTCTTTCCTTCCCTACCATCAACTATATATATTGGTTAACTTACCATATAACCCAGAATCAAATGTAGCTTTTTTTGGCCTCGTAGCAGCTTTTCACTTATCAGGACTGCTCTAAGGTGTATGCTTTAATAAAAATGCCAATTTTTGAATCCCATGGCACAACTGGAGATGGAGTATAAATCATAGCTACATTTGTTTGCTTGACATTTCCTGGCTCCCAAACCACAGAAGTTTATAGTTACTTCCTGGCATGCTCACTTTATCTCTCCACTCATTTTTTTTTCTTGTTTTTTTGGCAGAAGTTTAGGAGAGCTTTATAATAATAGCAGCATATTTAGAATGAGCCAACTGTTGGGACATTCCTTTCACAGATATATTTTGGAATTGTTGAATTGGACTTTTACACATTAGCTTTGAAGATTTGCAACATCGCTCCTGAAGTTCGGGGATCTGAAAACTGAATGAATTTATACCAGCAGGCAGAGAGGGGTAGATGATAAATGGGGTTTCAGTCCCACTATTTACTAGTCCTGGCATCTAACCTCTTCAACTTCCTGAGCTCCAGCTTCCTCTTCCCTAATATGATGGTCGCAACTACCTGTGTACTGATGAGTAAATAAGATAATGTAGAGGAAAGTGGTAGTCAGTAAGTCTTTGATGGTCAGTACGAAAATCCCCAAGTGTGATTCCTTAAACAGTACAGTCATTGAATTATCTTGCATAACCTGAGAATCCTGGAAGTCAGCCTGCAGATCCTGGGTTAGTTCAATGACTTGGCCATGACTGGGCGCCAGGTCATTCTCTGCCATTCTCTTTTTTTTTTTCGTTTTGTTTTGTTTTGTTTTCCCTGTCACTTTATTTTTATTTATTTTTATTGTTTTTTTTTCCTCTCACAACTTTACATTTAATTTCTTTATTTTAACATCTTTATTGGAGTATAATTGCTTTACAATGGTGTGCTAGCTTCTGCTTTATAACAAAGTTAATCAGTTATACATACACATATGTTCCCATATCTCCTCCCTCTTGCATCTCCCTCCCTATCCCACCCATCCAGGTGGTCACAAACACCGAGCTGATCTCTCTCTGTGTCATGCGGCTTCTTCCCACTAGCTATCTATTTTACATTTGGTAGTGCATATATGTCCATGCCACTCTCTCATTTTGTTACAGCTTACCCTTCCCCTTCCCCATATCCTCAAGTCCATTCTCTAGTAGGTCTGTGTCTTTATACCCATCTTACCCCTAGGTACTTCATGACATTTTTTTCTTATATTCCATTATATATGTGTTAGCATACGGTATTTGTCTTTCTCTTTCTGACTTACTTCACTCTGTATGACAGACTCTATGTCCATCCACCTCACAACAAATAACTCAATTTCGCTTCTTTTTATGGCTGAGTAATATTCCATTGAATATATGTGCCACAACTTCTTTATCCACTCATCCAATGATGGACACTTAGGTTGCTTCCATCTCCTGGCTATTGTAAATAGAGGTGCAATGAACATTTTGGTACATGACTCTTTTTGAATTATGGTTTTCTCAGGGTATATGCCCAGTAGTGGGATTGCTGGGTCATATGGTAGTTCTATTTGTAGTTTTTTAAGGAACCTCCATACTGTTCTCCATAGTGGCTGTACCAATCCACATTCCCACCAGCTGTGCAAGAGTGTTCCCTTTTCTGCACACCCTCTCCAGCATTTATTGTTTCTAGATGTTTTGATGATGGCCATTCTGACTGGTGTGAGATGATATCTCATTGTAGTTTTGATTTGCATTTCTCTAATGATTAATGATGTTGAGCATTCTTTCATGTGTTTGTTGGCAGTCTGTATATCTTCTTTGGAGAAATGTCTATTTAGGTCTTCTGCCCATTTTTGGATTGTGTTGTTTGTTTTTTTGTTATTGAGCTGCATGAGATGCCTGTAAATTTTGGAGATTAATCCTTTGTCAGGTGCTTCATTTGCAAATATTTTCTCCCATTCTGAGGGTTGTCTTTTGGTCTTGTTTATGGTTTCCTTTGCTGTGCAAAAGCTTTGAAGTTTCATTAGGTACCATTTGTTTATTTTTGTTTTTATTTCCATTTCTCTAGGAGGTGGGTCCAAAAGGATCTTGCTGTGATTTATGTCCTAGAGTGTTCTGCCTATGTTTTCCTCTAAGAGTTTTATAGTGTCTGGCCTTACATTTAGGTCTTTAATCCATTTTGAGCTTATTTTACTGTATGGTGTTAGGGAGTGATCTAATCTCATACTTTTACATGTACCTGTCCAGTTTTCCCAGCACCAATTACTGAAGAGGCTGTCCTTTCTCCACTGTACATTCCTGCCTCCTTTATCAAAGATAAGGTGACCATATGTGCGTGGGTTTATCTCTGGGCTTTCTATCCTGTTCCATTGATCTATATTTCTGTTTTTGTGCCAGTACTATACTGTCTTGATTACTGTAGCTTTGTAGTATAGTCTGAAGTCAGGGAGCCTGATTCCTCCAGTTCCTTTTTCTTTCTCAAGATTGCTTTGGCTATTTGGGGTCTTTTGTGTGTCCATACAAATTGTGAAATTTTTTGTTCTAGTTGTGTGAAAAATGCCAGTGGTACTTTGATAGGGATTGCATTGAATCTGTAGATTGCTTTGGGTAGAAGAGTCATTTTCACAATGTTGATTCTTCCAATCCAAGAACATGGTATATCTCTCCATCTATTTGTATCATCTTTAATTTCTTTCATCAGTGTCTTATAATTTTCTGCTTACAGGTCTTTTGTCTCCTTAGGTAGGTTTATTCCTAGATATTTTATTCTTTTTGTTGCAGTGGTAAATGGGAGTGTTTTCTTGATTTCACTTTCAGATTTTTCATCATTAGTGTACAGGAATGCAAGAGATTTCTGTGCATTAATTTTGTATCCTGCTATTTTACCAAATTCATTGATTAGCTGTAATAGTTTTCTGGTTGCATCTTTAGGATTCTCTATGTATAGTATCATGTCATCTGCAAACAGTGACAGTTTTACTTCTTCTTTTCTGATTTGGATTCCTTTTATTTCCTTTTCTTCTGTGATTGCTGTGGCTAAAACTTCCAAAACTATGTTGAATAAGAGCGGTGAGTGTGGGCAACCTTGTCTTGTTCCTGATCTTAGTGGAAAAGCTTTCAGTTTTTCACCATTGAGGATGATGTTGGCTGTGGATTTGTCATATATGCCCTTTATTATATTGAGGAAAGTTCCCTCTATGCCTACTTTCTGCAGGGTTTTTATCATAAATAGGTGTTGAGTTTTGTCGAAAGCTTTCTCTGCATCTATTGAGATGATCATATGGTTTTTCTCCTTCAATTTGTTAATATGGTTTATCATGTTGATTGATTTGCATATATTGAAGAATCCTTGCATTCCTGGAATAAACCCCACTTGATCATGGTGTATGATCCTTTTAATGTGCTGTTGGATTCTGTTTGCTAGTATTTTGTGGAGGATTTTTGCATCTATGTTCATCAGTGATATTGGCCTGTAACTTTCTTTCTTTGTGACATCCTTGTCTGGTTTTGGTATCAGGGTGATTGTGGCCTCGTAGAATGAGTTTGGGAGTGTTCCTCCCTCTGCTATATTTTGAAAGAGTTTGAGAAGGATCAGTGTTACCTCTTCTCTAAATGTTTGATAGAATTCCCCTGTGAAGCCATCTGGTCCTGGGCTTTTGTTTGTTGGAAGATTTTAATCACAGTTTCAATCTCTGTGCTTGTGATTGGTCTGTTCATATTTTCTATTTCTTCCTGATTCAGTCTCAGCAGGTTGTGCATTCCTAAGAATTTGTCCATTTCTTCCAGGTTGTCGATTTTCTTGGCATAGAGTTGCTTGTAGTAATCTCTCATGATCTTTTGTATTTCTGCACTGTCAGTTGTTACTTCTCCTTTTCATTTCTAATTCTATTGATTTGAGTCCTCTCCCTTTTTTTCTTGATGAGTCTGGCTAATGCTTTATCAATTTTGTTTATCTTCTCAAAGAACCAGCTTTTAGTTTTATTGATCTTTGCTATTGTTTCCTTCATTTCTTTTTCATTTATTTCTGATCTGATCTTTATGATTTCTTTCCTTCTGCTAACTTTGGCGTTTTTTTGTTCTTCTTTCTCTAATTGCTTTAGGTGCAGGGTCAGGTTGTTTACTCGAAATGTTTCCTGTTTCTTAAGGTGGGATTGTATTGCTATAAACTTCCCCCTTAGAAATGCTTTTGCTGCGTCCCATAAGTTTTGGGTCGTCGTGTCTCCATTGTCATTTGTTTCTAGGTATTTTTTAATTTCCTCTTTGATTTCTTCAGTGATCACTTCGTTATTGAGTAGTGTATTGTTTAGCCTCCATGTGTTTGTATTTTTTACAGATCTTTTCCTGTAATTGATGTCTAGTCTCATAGCATTGTGGTCGGAAAAGATACTTGATACAATTTCAATTTTCTTAAATTTACCAAGGCTTGATTTGTGACCCAAGATATGATCTATCCTGGAGAATGTTCCATGAGCACTTGAGAAAAATGTGTATTCTGTTGTTTTTGGATGGAATGTCCTATAAATATCAACTAAGTCCATCTTGTTTAATGTATCATTTAAAGCTTGTGTTTCCTTATTTATTTTCATTTTGGATGATCTGTCCATTGGTGAAAGTGGGGTGTTAAAGTCCCCTACTATGATTGTGTTACTGTCGATTTCCCCTTTTATGGCTGTTAGTATTTGCCTTATGTATTGAGGTGCTCCTATGTTGGGTGCATAAATATTTACAATTGTTATATCTTCTTCTTGGATCGATCCCTTTATCGTTACGTAGTGTCCTTCTTTGTCTCTTCTAATAGTCTTTATTTTAAAGTCTATTTTGTCTGATATAAGAATTGCTACTCCAGCTTTCTTTTGATTTCCATGTGCATTGAATATCTTTTTCCATCCCCTTACTTTCAATCTGTATGTGTCTCTAGGTCTGAAGTGGGTCTCTTGTAGACAGCATATATATGGGTCTTGTTTTTGTATCCATTCAGCCACTCTGTGTCTTTTGGTGGGAGCATTTAGTCCATTTACATTTAAGGTAATTATTGATATGTATGTTTCTATTCCCATTTCCTTAATTGCTTTGGGTTCGTTATTGTAGGTATATTCCTTCTGTTGTGTTTCTTGCCTAGAGAAGTTCCTTTAGCATTTGTTGTAAAGCTGGTTTGGTGGTGCTGAATTCTCTCAGCTTTTGCTTGTCTGTAAACGTTTTAATTTCTCCATCAAATCTGAATGAGATCCTTGCTGGGTAGAGTAATCTTGGTTGTAGGTTTTTCTCCTTCATCACTTTAAATATGTCCTGCCAGTCCCTTCTGGCTTGCAGAGTTTCTGCTGAAAGATCAGCTGTTAATCTAATGGGGATTCCCTTGTGTGTTATTTGTTGTTTTTCCCTTGCTGCTTTTAATACGTTTTCTTTGTATGTAATTTTTGACAGTTTGATTAATATATGTCTTGGCATGTTTCTCCTTGTATTTATCTTGTATGGGACTCTCTGTGCTTCCTGGACTTGATTAACTATTTCCTTTCCCATATTAGGGAAGTTTTCAACTATAATCTCTTCAAATATTTTCTCAGTCCCTTTCTTTTCCTCCTCTTCTTCTGGAACCCCTAAAATTCGGATGTTTGTGCCTTTAATGTTGTCCCAGAGGTCTCTGACACTGTCCTCAGTTCTTTTCATTCTTTTTTCTTCGTTCTGCTATGCAGTAGTTATTTCCACTATTTTATCTTCGAGGTCACTTATCCGTTCTTCTGCCTCAGTTATTCTGCTCTTGATCCCATCTAGAGAATTTTTAATTTCATTTATTTTATTGTTCATTATTGCTTGTTTCATCTTTAGTTCTTCTAGGTCCTTGTTAAATGCTTCTTGCATTTTCTCTATTCCGTTTCCAAGATTTTGGATCATATTTACTATCATTATTCTGAATTCTTTTTCAGGTAGACTGCCTATTTCCTCTTCATTTGTTAGGTCTGGTGGGTTTTTATCTTGCTCCTTCATCTGCTGTGTGTTTTTCTGTCTTCTCATTTTGCTTATCTTACTGTGTTTGGGGCCTCCTTTTATCAGGATGCAGGTTCGTACTTCCCGTTGTTTTTGGTGTCTGTCCCCAGTGGCTAAAGTTGGTTCAGTGGGTTGTGTAAGCTTCCTGGTGGAGGGGACTAGTGCCTGTGTTCTGGTGGATGAGGCTGGATCTTGTCTTTTTGGTGGGCAGGTCCACGTCTGGTGGTGTGTTTTGGGTTGTCTGTGGACTTATTATGATTTTAGGCAGCCTCTCTGCTAATGGGTGGGGTTGTGTTCCTGTCTTTCTAGTTGTTTGGCATAGGGTGTCCAGCACTGTAGCTGGCTGGTCGTTGAGTGGAGTTGGGTGCTGGTGTTGAAATGGAGATCTCTGGGATATTTTCGCCGTTTGATATTATGTGGAGCTGGGAAGTCTCTTGTGGACCAGTGTCGTAAAGTTGGCTCTACCACCTCAGAGGCACAGCACTGACTCCTGGCTGCAGAACCAAGAGCCTTTCATCCACATGGCTCAGAATAAAAGGGAGAAAAAGTAGAAAGAAAAGAAAGAAAGAAAGAAAGAAACAAAGGAAGGAAGGAAGGAAGGGAGGGAGGGAGGGAGGGAAGGAAGGAAGAAAGAAAGGAAGAAAGAAAAGAGGAAGGAAGAAAGAAAGAAAAGATAACATAAAACAAAATAAGATAAAATAAAATAGAGTTATTAAAATAAAAATAATTATTAAGAAAAAGAAATTTTTTAAGTAAAAAAAAAGGACGGATAGAACCCTAGGACAGCTGGTGAAAGCAAAGCTATACAGACAAAATCTCACACAGAAGCATACACATACACACTCACAAAAAGAGGAAAAGGGGAAAAAATAATAAATCTTGCTCTCAAAGTCCACCTGCTCAATTTGGGAAGATTCGTTGTCTATTCATGTATTCCACAGATGCAGAGTACATCAAGTTGATGGTGGAGTTTTAATCCACTTCTCCTGAAGCTGCTGGGAGAGATTTCCCTTTGTCTTCTTTGTTCTCAGAGCTCCCAGGGCTCAGCTTTGGATTTGGCCCTGCTTCTGTGTGTAGGTCGCCGGAGGGCGTATGTTCTTTGCTCAGACAGGATGGGGTTAAAGGAGCAGCTGCTTGGGGGGCTGTGGTTCACTCAGGCCGGGGAAGAGAGGGGTGCAGATGCGGAGCGAGCCTGCGGTGGCAGAGGCCAGCGGGACGTTGCACCAGCTTGAGGCGCGCTGTGCGTCCTCCCAGGTAAGTTGTCCCTGGATCCTGGGACCCTGGCAGTGGCAGGCTGCCTAGGCTCCCAGGAGGGGAGGTGTGGATAGTGCCCTGTGCTTGCTCACAGGCTTCTTGGTGGCGGCAGCAGCAGCCTTAACATCTCATGCCCATCTCTGTGGTCCGCGCTGTTAGCCGTCACTCGCGCCCGTCTTTGGAGCTCCTTTAAGCAGCACTTTTAATCCCGTCTCCTCGCGCACCAGGAAACAAAGAGGGAAGAAAAAGTCTCTTGCCTCTTCGGCAGGTCCAGACTTTTCCCCGGACTCCCTCCCGGATAGCCATGGTGCACTAACCCCCTGCAGGCTGTGTTCACGCTGCAAACACCAGTCCTCTCCCTGCACTCCGACCAAAGCCAGAGCCTCAGCTCCCAGCCCTGCCCGCCACGGCGGGTGAGAGACAAGCCTCTTGGGCTGGTGAGTGCCAATTGGCACCGATCCTCTGTGCGGGAATCTCTCCGCTTTGCCCTCCCCACCCCTGTTGCTGTTCTCTCCTCCAAGGCCCTGAAGCTTCCCCCCTCCGCCACCTGCAGTCTCCTCCTGCGAAGGGGCTTCCTAGTGTGTGGAAACTTTTCCTCCTTCACAGCTCCCTCCCACTGGTGCAGGTCCCGTCCCTATTCTTTTGTCTCTGTTTATTCTTTTTTCTTTTGCCTACCCAGGTACGTGGGGAGTTTCTTGCCTTTTGGGAGGTCTGAGGTCTTCTGCCAGCGTTCAGTAGGTGTTCTGTAGGAGTTGTTCCACTTGTAGATGTATTTCTGGTGTATCGTGAGCCCCGGGAGCGGCCTGGGGGCGCTGGGCGATCAAGGGGAACTGAGTCTGGGTCTCAGGCCGCTCGAAGGGTGCCGCACACGGATCTAGGTCCTCCTGACGCCTCAACACAGACACAATGCTGCCATTCTCTTGGTCTTTCCTCATGGTCACAAGATGGCTGCTGCAGCTCCAAGCACATGTCTTCACACAAGAATAGCCAAGGTAGAAGGGAAGAGGGCAGGAAAAAGCTATCTTCTTGAGAGGCTTTCTTTTTTATTTGAGTTAGGGAACTTTCCTTTATAGCCACCAGCCAGAACCAGGGCCAGTGATCACCATCATCCTGTCAGGGGTGATGGGGTTGCCACAGGAGACTTTGGCCAAGGTTGGTGAATCCTCTGAGTCTGGGCATGTTGCCAGTGGAACAAAATTGTAGCTTTGTGAGGAAGGGAGCTTAGGAATGGCTATTGGGGAGCAACCAACAGTGTCAGATGGGTGCCCTAGAATGTTACCCTGGAGGAGGACAGGGCGGGGGTGGAGGGAGGGGGAAGTCATCCATTGTCCTGCTGCAGTTTTCATGACCATGCCCCCTTCACTGCTCCACACTTTGGGAACACTCTCCAGCTGCAAAATTTCTGTTTCTCTCAGGGTCCTGCTCTCCAGCCCTGCATCTAGCCATAGTAGTCAAAGGCAAGGTTGATGCATTTGGGGTTCTCTCTGGCTCAGTCCCATGCTTTGTAGTTTGTGGTCTTTAACCCTTAAGTGCATGCTGTTCTGATCCCAAAGTGACTGACTGGAGTGGCCTCCTCACTGGTGATGGCACTCTAGGGTCCTGCTTTCCAGCTCTTTCCACATCGTGGCACACACAAAAAACGAGGACACCTGCACATCACCCTGCAGTAAGTGGAAGAGGCTGCTCGGGCTGGAGGGAACTGGCCCAGCCACTCCGAGGACCAAGGAGATCAGTGTACCTGAAAACGTGTGTGGTGCCCTATACCCATCAGGTGTGCCTAGGCAGCTCTGCTCCCCCTCCTCACCCCAATCCCAGCCATAGGCCCCCTTGGCTTTTTCAACAGCCATATCTCACTGTGGCCTCCAAATCCCCTTCCAGAGATCATGGAAGAATCATGGTCCCCAGAGCAGGGTGTCTCTTTTACCTTCATTGAGCATCATCTCATTAGATTCCACCTTTCTAGTTGCCTTTGGAACCTTATACTTTCAAATAGCAACGTGACAGGACCTCAGCTCAGACTGGCTTAATTAAAAAGGGAATTTAACTGAAATGTCCAGGGAAATGTCTGCTCAGGCACAGCTAGAGGTGCCTTGATTTTGTGTTTCCTTGTGTTGGCTCCATATTTGTGAAGGATGCCCTCACTCTTTCCCATGAAGTGGCAGGGCAACTGTCAGCAGCTCCAGGTCCATATCCTCAGCATTAGAGTTTCTCTTTCCCAATAGTCCCACTGATTCACTCCAATGGTCAATATGGATTACCTGCACTAGTCACTGAGATGAGTCAAGCAGCATCTCTGATCTGTGTGTGTGTGTGGGGGGTGTTGTGTGCAACTGTGCACATCTGTGTGTACCCCACTGGAGCTGAAAGGACCAGGAGTGGAGGATGGTCCCCAAAGGACAATTTGGAGTGTTGTTATTAGAAGGGGAAGAAGACAGGGGGCTGGTAAAACCAAGTAGATGACCATCCAAGGAATAACAAGAGAGAGGCTTGGGCAACAAGCTGGAGCCACATTCTGGAGAAATTCTTCCTCAATGGCTTGAAATCCAGCTAAAGGATTTTTGATCTAATGGGCTAGGCAGTAGGTTGGTAGGTGTTTGTTCTGCAGGTGTTTATGTATATTGATAAATTTGGGTTTATCTGTAGGATCAAAATCTGTATTTCTCTCTGACTATAATGCAATCACAAAATGTGAGCTTAACAAGTTATAGGATAACTTAAAATCTTAAAACTTTCCCACAACAGCATGATGAATTGTGGAAGACAGAGGTTATTGCCATTGTTTTACAAGGGAGAAATGTCACTAAGAGGGAGGCCATGACCTGTTCCAGGCACACAGGCCAGGCCTGAGCTCCCTCAGATCAGCAGGAGGCCTTGGAAGGAGGAGTGATAAGGACGGGTGTGTTCTCTCCACCCTTTATATGAGTTTCATGTCCAGCCGAGGGCAGTCAGGGCCGCCTGCTCCTGGGGCCCACCTTCCTCTGCCCACTTTCTTTTCTTTTTTAAGTCTTTATTGAATTTGTTACAATATTGCTTCTACTTTATGTTTTGGTTTTTTGGCTGTGGGGCATGTGGTATCTTAGCTCCCCCACCAGGGATAGAACCCATACCCCCTGCATTGGAAGGCGAAGTCTTAACCACTGGACCACCAGGGAAGTCCCCCTTCAGCCCATTTTCATCTCCTTCCCAGGGACAGTTCTCTTCTTAGGAGTGTACTCATGAGAAAGGAGGCTCCTCTTGAGACTGGTGGAGGAATCTGTTGGGGTGCCCTGAGTCCCAGTGACCAGGAGCAGTGAGGCCAGGAGGTTGCCCAGCTTTGCCTGGTGCCTTGTGTCATGGTGGCCTTGAGGGGCCTGAGTTTGAAGAGGAAGCGCTCTGGACAAGGAATCAGAAGGCCACTGTCCTTAGTCTGTTCAAGCTGCTGTTACAAAATACCACAGACTGTGTGGCTTAAACAACAGATATTTATTTCTCACAGTTGTGGAGGCTAGGAAGTCCAAGACCAAGGCGCCAGCAGATTTGGTGTCTGGTGTAGGCCCGCTTCCTGGTTCATAGGCGGTCTTCTCCCTGTGTCCTCTCATGGCAGACAGAAGGGTTGAGGGAGCTCCCTGGGGTCTCTTTTATAAGAACACTAATCCCATTTATGAGGGCTCTACTCTCATGTCCTAATCACCTCTCAAAGCCCCCATCACCTAATCCCATTACAGGGGGGCCAGGGGCTGAATGATTCAGTCTGTAGCAGCCACCACCACCTGCTGGCTGTGTGGCTCAGGCTGGTCCAGAGCCTCAGTTCTCTATGCATGAGGCAGGGCTGAGAGCACTGCTCAGCCTGTGGGGAGAGGCCATGGTGATTCAGGAAGAGAAGAGAGGGCTGGACAGAGTAGCTTGTAGAGCCCAGGGTGAGCTCTGAGCACTAGATCCTGCTGTTCTTCAGTGTCAGGGTCCCAAAGGCCTTTGGTGTAATCCTATACCTTTAGGGAACCCTCTTCTTCACCACAGATTTCTACACATTTCCCCCTTTTCCCTTAATTATTCTGACCCCTGCAACCCACTAGGCATTGTTAGGTGTTGGTGGGAGACAGAGTTCTTTCAAACCCTTTGCTCTTTGCTCAGCAGCTCCCCAGCTCCCACTGCTCCTGGGCTGTGGCCACCTCCTTTAGGATGATAGACCCAATGTTGGGAAATATAGCACACCTGCTTGGCAACCCTTCACCTTCCTCCATTTTAAAAATTTAAATAACCAAGATGTATGTCGATTTAACATGGTTAATATTATTGATAATCCCACCACCCTAAAACAAGGACATTTAACCTTTTGCACGATCCCTTCAAATTCTTATATGGATGGACAGATTTATGTGTACCTAAGTGCACACACCGTTTACACCTTGCTTCTGTATATTCCAACCTTTTATCAAAAACATTTTTCCAGGTGCTGCACAGTCTTTATGGTCATGTTTCATGACCACATAGGATTCCATCAGTGGAATCTGCATCCCTCTATCAACACGGCATCTAGGCCTCTCCACATCTTCGTTGGCACAGTACAGCTGAGGGTTTTATGGGGAAAGTTTCTTATTTCTGTTATTTTTTATGATGTAGAGTACCTGCCTAAAGAGGATCATTTTTAGGGCTTGTTTTTTATCTTGATTTTGGACCTTCCAAGTTTGTCCATGACATACATGTTCATCCTCCTGTGGAATTCCAAAACTGTTACACCACTGTGAAATCATGCTTCAAGTTTTATGATGGGAAAAGTGGATTCAATCTGTCTTTTGGTTGAACTTTCATTTCAGTTGGGTCTCTTGCTGTTTTTGAAAGCAAAAGCAAAAAGCAAAAACAAATGATAAAGAAGTCTTAAAATAAGATTTGGAAGAACTCTGAAAATTTCATCTCAGAATTAGGCTCATTTGTTGGTTTGGTGCAGAACCCTCCTTGAGTAGTGTTTTGCAGTACCGGGCACTGCACTTGGTCTGCTCTGCGACTTCTAATTCTGTGAGAAAATGTAACTCTGTTCGGTAAACTTCTCTGTAGGCCACACACGACCGCCAGCTCCTCCCCAATCGATTTTCTCCATGTGTAGGATCAGGATTAATCTTTAATTATTGACACAGACACTTAGAGAACATCCTTCATCATGTCTGGAAACATATTTCAGTACTAAGCACCAAACACCGGGAGAAAAAATAAATTTGCAGATACAGTTTTTTTAAAAAATATTATGTCTCCCCTACCAGATTTTATTTTATGTATTATTATTATTTTTTGCACTGCATGGCATGTGGGTTCTTAATTTCCTGACCAGGAATTGAATCCGGGTGCTCGGCAGTGAAAGTGTGGAGTCCTAACCACCGGACCACAAGGGAATTCCCTGCAGATATCGTTTTAAGAAAGGCGTGTCACTGTACTCCTGGAGACTACAGGGGAAACAGTTGAGGGCCCCCCAAGTGCCCGCCCTGGACAGAAGGGTCATGTATTCTTCCTTGTGGTGTTTCTTAACAGCCCCATCCCAACCCCTGAGAGATAGGCTTCACCCTCCCAGAAGTGACAGTGACCAGCCCCAGGTGGCAGTGTGCGCCCGAGCCTGGGTGACCAGACTCCTAGCTCTGAGCCCTTTCTGCAGCCTCACAGCAGCCCCCCATGGAAACAATACTTTAGCTTGGAGCAGTGGCAGCTTTTTCTGCCAGTGTGGACATCCTCCACAGGTGTCCAATGTGGAGGGTGGTGGGGAAGACTTTAGCTTTAAGCAGAACTGGGTTCACATCCCAGCTCTGTCATTTCTCAGCTGTGTAGCTTCAGGTAAATGGCTGTTTTTCCAAACCTCAGTTTGCTCATCCGTTAAATGGGGATTATACTACTTGCCTTATAAGGTTTCTGTGGGGATTAAAGAAGTTGATATGTCCGAAGAGCTCAGTGGATCATACACATCCTGAAAATCGTTCTTCTTGTTGGAATTCTTCTTTGACTGAATCCAGAAGGAATGTCTCTGTTTGCTAATTGGACAGGAGGTCCTGTGGTTACAAGGATGATCTTAAGATCTTTTTACCACTGGGGTTCTGCCATCCTGTTAAGGCCATACAGAAGCGAAAAAGGTATTAACACATGTCCAGTCTCTGAGTCAATGATGGAGAAATGTGACTTGGCTGTTGAAGAAAGCCAAAGACTGCATTAGCTTCATAGCCACGTTTTTTCAATCTCTCATTTGAGCAGAATGAGATTTTCCACTTAAATAAAAAATTTCAGTTTTGACCAAAATAAAAATCTAAGTATTCACAAAAATTATTATATGGATTTTTCAAACAGCCAATAAATTTGCTTTAATTAATGTTAGTCTGTTTTTGTGGTTATGCAATATGGCACAAATTCTCCCAAATGCTCATGATTAAACTAATGAATTGGAGGCCTCACACACATCTGCTTCGATTCATATTGGTAAATGAGAAAACCTTTATTTTTCTGATGTAGCCACAAAACCTTGGGTGGGGAAAGTGCCTTCCAATGGGTAATATGAACTTTTAAAGCAGAATTTCCTTCCAACTTTATGTTGTGAAACAAATCATAAAGTAGTTAGAAAGAATTCTGGTGTTTTCAGAAGACAATTTAAATAAAATCTACTTAACTTGGGCCTCCAAGGAGGATCATCACACAGAAACCAGCGTCTGTCCATTTATTTAACTGTGCCTTTTTGTGTGATATATGGGCTGTTATCATCTACAGCATCTTGTTTTCAGACACATCTTGTGGTTCAGACGAAAAAAGGACAACTTCACATGGCAATGGGATTAGAGTATGTGTGTGTGAGGGTGAGCCAGTGCGAGGGCTGGGAGAGCACAAAGGTGTGCATGCGTGTGGGTGTGTATGTGAGCATGCTTCCTGTATGTGAGTGTGTATATACATGTGAGTGCACATATGTGTCTAAGTGTGTATATGAATATAAGTGTGTGGGGGGTGTGTATGAGCGTGTGCATGCACATATGCACACTTATGTGCCCATAGGAGCTGGGAAGGAAGCAGGAAGGGTGAGACCAGCCTGACCTCTTGCCTCCCCACAGAAGTCCCACTTTGAAGACCCCCTGACTGGGCCTGGCACAGCTCATACTGTTGCTCCAGAGCTGGGAGACCTGGGTTTGAGCCTGGAGCTGCCTCTAAACTGGCCACTGTGTCCTGGGACAAATCAGTTGGCTTTCCAAGCCTCAACTTCCTCCTCTGGAAAAAGGGTGATGGTGTCTGCTTCACTGCTTTTCTGTGAGGATGGAACAGTAAGGCCCCTTCCCAGGACTGCCCCGGACAGTGAGGGGCCGGGAGTTCCCTCCTTAACCACTCCACACTTGGCTAATCCTAGGTTCGGGGCTGCTGGGACTGTTAACATCAGTGCCAGGTCCTTCCTGGGGACAGTTCCTCCTCCTCCTTCTGGCTCCTGTGATGAAGCTCACACCTTAGGCGTGGCCTTGAATGAGTTGAGCTGGAAGAAGCACCATAGGATAACTCAGCCCAGCTGGTCCTGGTTCTGCTGATGATTTCTTCCTGGGCTTTTGTTCAGTTAGTGCTGCCTCTTTGAGTCCAAGCCGTAGGCAGGTATGGCCACTGCGCATTCTTCTCACTCATCTCCCTAAATATTCTCAGCGGTGTCTCCATCTCCTCACCCCATCAACCCTCAGAGCCTCTCATCACCTGTGGGCCGGTAAGGTGAAAACTTCTCAGTCTGCCTGGCATCAAGGCCCCAGGTCCATTCAGCCTTCTCTCACTTCAGTTCACTTGGGGGTGGTGGGGAATCTGATGGAGGCATGGGGCTGGGGTCGGGGTGTCTGAGGGACCCCATCTGTGTCAGTGTGCTTGTGCTGCCCTAACAAAGTACCACAGTCAGAGTGGCTTAAACAACAAATGTTTCTTTTCTCATAATTCTAAAGGCTAGAAGTCCAAAATCTAGGTGTCAGCAGGTTGGCTCCTCCTGAGGCCTCTCTCCTCGGCTTGCAGATGGCCATGTTCTCCCGGTGTCCTCATATGGTCTTCCTTCTGTGTGTATCAGCGTCTGAATCTCCTCTTTTTAAGAGGACACCAGGGGCTTCCCTGGTGGCACTGTGGTTGAGAGTCCGCCTGCCGATGCAGGGGATGTGGGTTCGTGCCCCGGTCCAGGAAGATCCCACATGCCACGGAGCGGCTGGGCCCGTGAGCCATGGCCACTGGGCCTGTGCGTCTGGAGCCTGTGCTCCGCAACGGGAGAAGCCACAACAGTGAGAGGCCCACATACCGCAAAAAAAAAGAAAAGAAAAAAGAGATGACACCAGTCATATTGGATTAGGGCCCACCCTATTGACCTCACTTTAACTTAATTACCTGTTTAAAAACCCTATCCCGAATACAGCCACATTCTGAAGGATCAGGGGTTAGGACTACAACACATGAATTTTGGCGGGGGACACGATTCAGCCCATACCACCATCTAATCAGACTTGACACATCAGGGAAACTCCAGACATTCAGTGTGGGCAGGATGAAGAGGGCAAGGGTCAGCAGGAACAGGTGGAGCCCAGTGTGGGGATTCAAGCAGGCCTGACATGGCAGCTGGGCTGTGGCATGGAGGAGGCTGGGAGGCCACACATGGGAGCAGCCTGAGGGCTCTCCTCAACATGTCAGAAGCCATGATGGAGGGAATTCCCTGGCAGTCCAGTGGTTAGGCCTCTACACTCTCACTGCTGAGGGCCCAGGTTCAACCCCTGGTTGGGGAACTAAGATCCCACAAGGCTCTCTGTATGGCTTTAAAAGAAAAAGGAGAAGCCATGATGGAAACTGTTCATTCCCCTCCCATGGCTGTTGATGGGATTTCTTTCTGTCAGGCCAGTGTGATGAACCTTAGAAAGTGGGTTCTGATGGGAAGTCATGTGTGTGTCCTTGAAAAATAATGAATGGGAACGTGAATTAACGATTACTGAAGACTTGCATTTTGCTTGCAGACCAAACCTTTCAAAACACACTTCTGTATTTTGGGACTGAACAGGGACCTTTAAGGAAATGTTTGCGGATGTGGTTTAGAAGAGACTCACTCAGCATGCCAATGGGAGTCACTGATTAAACCCACATTCCTAAGAGAAAAGTTTCTGAGCTCCTGCCAAATGCCTGGTTTGGGCTAGCTGGTCTCACTGGTTGTCTTCACCTGGCTCTGCTGTGATGTTTACCTGACACCGAGGTGGAAGCTGAGGCTCAGGGTGGTGAACTGATGCTTCCCTAGCCCAGGATGCCTGCCCCACCAGCCGGCCAAGCCTGTGGGAGCCAGGACCTGGGTGCTTTTGTCCTTTGGCTTTTGTTAGGTTATACTTGAAGTGCACTGAACTCCACATATTTGAAATGTGTAATTTGCTACATTTTGACATATGTGTACTCCTGTGAAATCCCCACAGATGAACATGTCCATGACCCTCAAAACTTTCCTTTTCACTCCTTGAATTCTCTCCCTTCCATTCTTTCCCACCTGCCATGCAAGTATTGCTGATTTCTACACAATTAATTAGCTTTCCTCTTGTTAAGATTTTTGTTGGAATGGAATCACACAGTATGTATTCTTTGTGGGGGGAGGGGAGCCTGGTTTCCTTCACTCAGTATAATTATTGAGAGTTTCTTTGATTCGTTTGCATAATTGTTAGTTCATTCTTTTTCATTACTGTTATTATATGGCTATACCACAATTTGTTTATCCATTCACCTGTTAATGGATATTTTTGTTATTTCCAGTTTGAGGCTGATACAAATAAACATCCATGAACATTCATGTACAAGTCTTTGTATGGAATATACTTTCATTTCTCTTGGGTATAATACTTTGGAATGGAATGGTTGACTGTCTGATAGATGTGTGATTAACTTTTTAATAAACTGCCAAACCAATGTTCAAAAATATTGTACCATTTTACATTCCCATCAGCAGTATATGTGAGTTTCTTTTGTTCATATAATGTCTTTTTTCTTTGGCCGCTTTTAAGATTTTCTCTTTATCCCTGGTTTGAAGCAATTCAATTATGATATGGCTTGGTGTAGTTTTCTTCATGTTTATTTTGCTTAAGTTTCATTAAGAGTCTTGAATCTGTGAGTTTATAGTTTTCATCAAAATTTGAAAAAACTTCTTGGCCATTTCTTCTTCAAATATTTTTTTCTGTTCTGCTTTTTCTCCTCTCCCTTGGGACTGCAATTACACACGTATTAGGCCACTTGAATCCCAAAGTTCACTGACATGCTTTCTTTTTAGAATAATAATTTCCCTCTGTGTTCATTTTGGATAGTTTCTATTGCTGTTTACTAATCTTTTCCTCTGCAATGTTTAATCTTCCATTAATCCTTTCTACCCTATTTTCCATCTCAGACATGATAGCTTTCATCTCTAGAATTTCAGTTCAGGTCATTTAATATCTTTGATCTCTCTACTTAACCTTTTGAACATACACTATGCAGTTATATTTCTTGTTTTAAGGTCCGCGTGTGCTAATTCTAACACCTATGGCAGTTGTGGGTCATTTTCAATTAACTGATTTTTCTGCTCATTATGGGGTCTATTTTCCTGCTGGTAATTTCTGATTATATGCCAGACATTTATGAATTTTACCTCTTTGGGTGCTGGATATTTTTATATTTCTATCAATATTCATGAGCTTTGTTATGTCGTGGATGTTACTTGTAATAGGTTGATCCTTTTGGATCTTGTTTTTAGATCCATTAGGTGGAATCAGAGCTATATTTAATGTAGGGTTGATTATTCCCTACCACTGAGGCAGGACCCTTCTTGGTACCCTACTCAGTGTCTGAACAGATGCTCTTCCCATCCCTGTGTGAGAGCTGGGCACTGTTCCCTCTTATCCTTTCCCTGGCTTCAGGTTGTTTCTTCACACACGTGCTGATCAACCCTCTATGGAATACCCTGTGAGGACCCTTGAAGGTCTCCATGGTTCTCTGTGTGCAGCTCTCACCTACCAGGTCCTCTGCTCTGCAAACTCTAACTACCTTGGCATCCCTGCACTCACAGTTGCCAGGTTCCACCTGTATTTCCTCTCCCTGTGCCACATCCTGGAAACTCTCCCCAGGCAGGAAGCCAGAGTAGTCGTTTTCTGTGTCTCTGAGGATCAGTCTCTTTCCTTGCTTGATCCCTGTATCTTCAAAAGCATTGCTTCATATATCTTATTTGTGGGATTTCTATTTTTGTTTGGGTTTTTGATATTGTTTGGGCAGGAGAGTAAATCTAGTCATTACTACTCCCTCTTGCCTGGAAGTAGAAAACCATAATGTGACCTTTTAAATTTGGGGTAATAAGTTTAGATTTATAGAAACACATTGTACCATGTACCTATGTAAATCTAGTCATTGCTACTCCATCTTGCCTGAAAGTTGAAATCCATGATGTAGCCTTTTAAATTTTTTGGAATAATTTTAGTTGTATAGAAACATATTATGTACATATGTACATAACCATAGTACGTTTGTCAAAAGTAAAAAATTAACTGTGATACGATACTCTGGCAGGTGGAATTCTAAGATTACTCCCAAGATTACCACCCCTTGCTGTACACACTTTGTATAACTCCCTCCCCATGAGTGTAGGCAGAACCTGTGATTATGATGATATGATTGAGTTACTCAACCTATGATTGAGTTACGTTAAAAAGCTTATCCTTGTTGGGCCTGCCTTAATTAGGTGAGTCCTAAAAAAGGACTGGACGCTTCCTTGAAGCATGAGAGGGTGTGTGGAGGGGACCACATGGCAAGGAACTGTGAATGGCCTCTGGCCAGCAGTTAGAAAGAGAATGGGAGCCTCAGACCACAGGAACCACATGGGTTTGAAAGAGGACCCAGAGCTCTAGAAACCCTCAGATGACACATTGACTTTAGCCTCATGAGAGCCTGAGCAGAGAACCAAGTTCATCTGTGTCTAGACTTCTGATCACAAATACTGTAAGATAGTAAATTTGTGTTGTTTTAAACTGCTGATTTGGTGGAAATCTGTTATGCAACAATGGAAAATGAATATAATTACTATTAACTAAAAAGAACCAGGTCAAATTCATGAGTAACAATAACCCACTATTCATCTAGCAAGATTTCAATAAAGGTTAACGTGAAAAAAAGAAGACTAATGTGAAGACGAGCATGAAGCCACGGACACTCCCGTCACCTCCAGTTTTCAAGACGATTTTCACACTCTCATATTGTGTGTCAGTTGGAGGTGGTTAGAATTCTGGTCAAGAATGGATCTATTATATGAGAAAATATTTGCAAATCATATATCTGATGAGGATGTTGTATCCAGATATGTAAAGAACTCTTAGAGCTCATCAACAAATAGACAAACAACCCAACTTAAAAATAGACAAGGGGCTTGAACAGACATTTCTTCAAACAAGATATACAGATGGTCAACAAGTACATGAAAATGTGCTCAGCATCATTTGTCATTAGGGAAATGCAAGTCAAACCCATAATGAGATACAGCTTCACATCCATTAGGATCTGTTGGTGAGGATGGAGAGAAATTGGAACCCTCATACGCTGCTGGTGGGGATGTCAAATGGTTCAGCCACTGTGGAAAATTTTGGTGGGTCTTCAAAATGTTCAATATGGAATTATCATATGACCCAACAATTCCACTCCTAGGTATATACCCAAAAGAATTGAAAACAGGTATTAAAACAATGCATGCACGTCCACTTATGTTCATAGCAGCAGTATTCACAATAGCCAGAAGGTGGAAAGAGCTCATATGTTCATCAAGGAATATATGGATAAACAAATTGTGGTATGTACATACAATGTAGTACTATTAAGCCGTAAAAAAGAATGAAATACTGATACATGATACAAAGTGAATGAATCTCAAAAACAGTTTGCTAAGTGAAAGAAACCAGACACAAAAGGTCACATACTGTGTGATTCTATTTATATAAAATATCCAAAATAGGTTAATCCATAGAGACAGAAAGCAGATAGGTGGCTGAGCAGAGGGAGGAAAGGGAAGCTATTGCTTGATGGGTACAGGATTTCCTTTTGGAGTAATGGTAGTGTGTTGGAACTAGATAGAGGGAGCTACATAAAAGGGGTGGTTGCCCAACATTATGAATCCCCTAAAGGCCACTGAATTGTTCACTTTAAAATGGTTAATTTTATGCTATGTGAGTTTGACCTTAATTTTTTAAAAAAGAATAATCTGTTATACAAAAGAATAAAGTTATATCTTAATCAGTGGTAAGTGACTTTGTAATTCTGCTATCCATTTTTTAATGTGAACTACAGACTTTATTTAGACCTTCTCACCAGTTTTTCTTCTAATGTCCTTTTCCTATTCCAGGATCCCACCCAGGAGACCACATTGTATTTAGTGGTCATGTCTCCTCCTCAGTCTTTCCTTGTGTTTTATGAGTGACAATGTTAAGACATATTGGTCAGGTATTGTATAGAATGTTGCTGAATTTGGGCTAGTCTGATGTTTCTCATGATTAGACTGGGTTACTAGTGTTTGGGAAGAATACCCCTGAGGTGGATTGACACTATCATGACATCATGTCAGTGGTCTATGATGTCAACATGACCTATCACTGGTGACATTAACCTTGATCACTTGATTAAAGTGGTATCTGCTGGATTTCTCCATTGTAAAGTTACTGTTTTCCTTTCCCTACTCTACATTTTGGAAGTAGGTCACTAAGTCCAGGCCATACTCAAGGAGAGGGGAATTTAGCTCCACCTCCTGGAGAGGGAAGTATCTACATATATTACTTGGAATTCTTCTGTAAGGAAGATTTGTCTCTTTTCCCTATTTGTCTATTTGTCTATTTATTTATTTATTTATTTATTTATTTATTTATCTAATCATTTATATCAGTATGTACTCATGGATATTTAATTTATTCTTTGGATTATAATTCAATACTACATCATTTATTTTGTTGCTTAAGTTGCTCCAGCTTTGACCATCCTGAATTCTTTTGCTTTGGTTTTGTTTGTTTGATGTACCGCCCCCCTTTTTTAAAGCACTTCCTTATTTTCTGGCACTACAAGATACTCTAGGCTTATCTTGTATTTTTCCTGCCCTGGCGCTAGAATCAGTCATTTCTCCAAGGAGTCATGGTTCTTTTTATTGGAGAATGATATTTAGAAACCAAGATCTAGGTGCTGAATGTGCTTGTTGCTACGAGGGTGTCACTGGCTGTAGGTCTTCTCTGCAGGCAGCTAGGGTTATTATTCACTCTATATTCACATAACTGTAATTATTTTTGTATGCATCTGTCTGTGTACATTACATAAACATGACCTCATAGTAATGTCTCAGACTAATCCAGCTTCCCCCTTTGCTTATTTATAACTTCTTTCTTGGACAGTGAGAAACCAGGCCCTCATTACCCATAGTTTATTTACTCACTTGTTCAACCCCAATATATATGTATATTAATTTCAAAATTGCTACCCTGTACCCCTGTGTGAAACAACTATACCTACCAGAGTACAGCATTTATGGACAGTTCCTTTGGTCTTCAGCCTTACAGTTCTCAGTTGAAACAGTATTTTGCAAAGTGACTTAGGTCAGTTACATGTTGTACCCCACCACCTTCAGTGAGGTTATGTCATGTAATCTTAATATAGTTATATTCATTTGTTTCAGCCTGCATTCCACCCTGGGATTTTCCAGCATCCTGGTTATTTTTTAAAGTTTGTATCCATTAAAGTTTCCTCATTGTGATGTATGGTCCAATAGTTTTTGACAAATGCTTGGAGTATATCCATCACCCCAGTACCATGCAGAGCAGTTCCATCACCTCACAGCTCCTCCATAAGTCTCCTCGTGTTTCATTCCTCCTACTCCCTCAACCTTTGTCAACCATTGACCTAATTTCAGTCCCTATAGTTTTGTATGGCCTGGATTTTTTTATAGCAACTCTTTTTATTAGACATTAAAATTGCTGGTAAGCAGAGATTCTTACTTTGTGTTTGAAGTTAGTTGATACCAGTATTCAAGTCCAGTCCTGACACTTACATTGCCCTGAGTCTCAATTTTCTCATCTGTAAATGAGTATTAAAAAATAGTCCTACCCTCATGGGGGTTCTTGGGAGGACTCAAGAAGATAACAGTTGTTGACACAGTGCCTGGCACATAGTAAGTAATCAATAAACTTGATGATAATAATACTTTATATTTGCTATCCTCATCATCACCATGGTGGGATATGAAAAGAGAATAGTACAGAGGCCAGGAAATGCTGCCGTCTTGTGTTGCTGGTGGCCATAAGAATGTACACATGGGCCCTTCCCTACAGAGGATGGAAAGAAGGCAGAGAGGATGTGACTGTAGCAGGGCAGGATTGATCCTCCGCAAGTCTTCCTCTGGTGTTTGTGGTGCCTGTGTGTATTATCAGGGTTGATCCTGGAGTTAGTTACGGCTTCCTGAGGAGACACAATCATCTGTCTGTCATTCAAAAATTGCCCTAGACAGGGAGATTTTAGGGCTTCATTTTGGCTTTTCTCCTCCCCAGGATTTTTTTTTTCACTGAGATGATATTACAACATGGAAAGAACTTTAAAGAAGTAAATCACTGTAATCCCTACACCCAAGTGGGTTGATGTTTTGGTAGTTGCTGCCATCCCATGCCTGCATTTTTACACATATGTAAACATTATTTATTGTATCATAAACATTTTTCCTTGTTGCTACATAGTCTTCATAATGATTTTTGATGAAGATATGACAGTTTCATGAAGGGGATTCACCATCCTTCACTAAAGTACTCCCACTGTGTTGCGGCACAACTCCATGAATATCATTTTTTTGCTCCTGATGATTTATTTCCTTGGGATATACTCCCTAGAGTAGGAATTTTCTTTCAAAGGATAGGAATGTCTTTGTGGCTTTATCTGTAGCATTTTGCAGAAATAAAACGTTACATCCTTTTTTGTATATTAATCTATATTTCATGAAAATACAGCTGTTCAGGGATGTGATCAAATATCTGGTGAAGAGTTTGAGACTAATGCTTCAACAGATCATTGATAAATTTATCATCTGATCATGTAATGCTTTTTTGGAAACCATGATTTTCTCTGATTAGTTTTCTCTCAGCTCTTGCCCCCCCAACTCCAAGTTCTCCTTCTTAGTACTTCTGGAGTGAACACTCCCAAAGTCTCCCGTCATTTCTCAGAAACTCATTCTTTATTTACTTTTGGAGTCAGGACTTGTTTGCATATGTAAAACCAGGACCATATTGTTTGCAGATGCTAGGGGTACTGCCAAATAATTGAATGTATAAAGTTGAGGCTTTTGAATCATTTTTACAAACCAGGACACAAAAGAATATTTTCTTAGAATTAAAAAAAATAATAAAGGCATGGAAATAAAGATCGCGGGACTGGGTTTCTAATACAGACATTTCACTTTGTGTTCCTAGTAGGGGCGTTCCAACTCCAGAGTTGGGGTGGGGGTGGGGGTGTGGGGGGCGAGGATAGAGGACTAAGATAAAGCTTTGCGGATTCACTATCTAATCCAGAAAAACAAATGCATAAAAGGAGTTAGAATAAATAACGAAACAAAAACTCAATCAGTTATTTATGATCCCATCTACTAGCATTAACAATACGTTTTTCCCTTTCTTGAATAGTTTTCTGTTTAGTTTTTGTTTGAAGATAAGAGTAGCTTAAAAGTAATTGTATTTCCTATCAGTAATTGATAAAGCCCCCTTCCCCTTAGGGGAGCCACCCAGATGTGATAGCACTTGTTGAAAGTGATTGTTTTTTAGCATTAAATGCTTTTGTTATTTTTTTTTTAAAAAGAAATTAGCATAGCTTCTAGCCTTTCTAGAAATGATAAAAACAGCTGAGAGCTTCTCATACAAATTGACTGGCTTAAACTAGAAGGCTGGATTCTTTTTCCAAATGAATTTTGAAATCTGTAATTGTACCTGCAAGTATAATGGGGGAAAAGTGAGTTCTGAGGTCCTGCTCACACCTGCATTGCAGGCATCTACTGTAGCATTCCAGTACAGTGAGGATGGGCATGGCTTGGATGCTCCAGACTCCAGTGCACATGGCCTGGGGTTGGGTGCGGGTGGGGGTGGTATCTGCTGCTGCTGTGTCTCACCCACCTGGTAGGAACCTGTGGCAGCTGTGGGGGGTATCTGTGGAGGCTCAGGGCCAGCACGGACTGCTTGCAGGGAGGCTCTGGGCCCGGTGGGCAGTTCTAGGGAAGAGTGCCCCAGGCTTAAGCAGGAGTGAGTGGCATGTGTGGGTCTGGACACGAGCTGAGAGCACAGGGCCAAGAGACCTAGTCAGTTTCTGATTTCTGGGACAAACCAAGCCCTTGCGGGGGGGGTTTAAAAGGTATGGGGGAGATAGAAAAGTTCTGTTGTGGTACTGCTTTCACAAACACCTCCACCACAGGGTTCCAAATCGTACATCCTCCAGTTCTCTAAAACCTTGGCCTTAACTCCATCTTTTGTCAGTATCAGCCTCTGTGGCCCATCTGGAAATTGAGGGCAAGGCTGGCAGATTGGAATGGAGGTGGAACTTGGAAGTACTTTGCAGGGGCCAGAGCCTCCCCTGGTTACATTTTTTATTTCGGGCTTCTGGTCCTGGGCTGTTCAGCCCATTCTTATTTATTTATTTATTTTCTTATTTATTTATTTATTCATTTATTTATTCATTCATGGCCATGCCTCCCAGCTTCTGGGATACTGTCCCTGCCCAGCGACGGAACGCAGGCCCTCAGCGTGGAGTCCATTATAACCACTGGATCTCCAGGGAATTCCCTGTTCAGCCCCTTCTTATGTGAAAATTCCAGGCTTGGTGATCAAGGGCTCAAGGCTGGGAGTGCCTTCTCACCTCCTCTAAAACAGTGATTTAAAAATTACATTTTTGTTTGTTTGTTGTGCTATTTTCCAGGTGTTTGTATTTGCATTTTTACTATGTTTTTTATTGAGAAAAACTACATTTTTAGGTTTGAACCTTAAGTAACCCTTTTAGTGGTAGTATGCATTTTTAACTCAAGTTAACACATTTGGGATTTGCTTTGTTTGGCTTTTAGGAAGTTTTTTTGTTTTTGTTTTGTTTTTTCCTAGAGAAAGGTTAATACTTTGTGTATTCTTGTCAGGACTCAAGTCTTGGCTAGTTTGGGGATTATGGGCCAATTGCTTCACTCCCCTAAACCTAGATTTGGGACTGCGGATTAATTTCTTATTTTTTCCAAGTTTGTATCCCCTGTCTGTGAGGCAGGGACAATAATTCAGGCCCCAGAGGTTACCCGAGTGTCACATAAGGTGATGATTATGCCAGGGCTGTACTGTGAGTTGTCATAATAGCAGAGCTGTGACTTTTGACTACATTTCTGTGGTAGTTCTTTTCCCTTCACCCAAATCTAGCACAGGGCTGGGCATGTGTAGAGATTCTTGTTAAATTGTACTGATCTAAATTTTCTAGGCCAAGGATCCCCACTGGTAAGAAGAAGGAAAATGTCATCAGGGTGGATTAACCCTGGGCCATTGGGTCTGAAGCCAGTGGGCTGGGTGGGGCTGCAGCCAAGGGGCCTCTGGGGCTTTCTGGGATTGAATGGGGTGGTCTCCGGAGCAGGGAAAGATGTTCAAGAGCGAGTTTTGATTGGCCCTACCTGACCTCTCTCTGCTCTGCCCTCCTATCTTCACGCCAGGGACTACCGGGACCCTTTGTCATTCCTTGACTTGTATTTGAAAATGTTGTTAACAAAGCAGAAACCTGTCATCTTCTATTCAGGGACTCCCAAGTAATTGCTTAATGTTTATTTCTGTTTCTCCTCCCATTCTAAAACTGCCTGTAGAATTTAATGACCTTTTAAAAACTGTTCTTGAAAGCACCAACAGCACCACTGTAGATCTTTCAAATATGTTGTTTTTTGCTGTTTTTCCACTTCTACCCCTCTCCGCTCCAAAACTCATCCTTATTTTTCCCCCCTTTTCTTGCTGTTTCAGAAGATGGAGGGACCAGTCAAGCTCCGGACAGTTCGAGAAGCACCGACGGACCGTGTCTGTCCCCCAGGTAAGTGGATGTTCGATCGTTGCTGACTTCTGATTTCCATAGGCCTGGTCTTCTCTCTCCTGTCACCCCGAAACTGCCAAGGCCACGGTCAAGAGAATCACCATGGGTTTCAGACTGTCTGTGGTACCTTGTGGACTGTCCTGGGGCCTTTCTTCCTACATCATCTTCCCTGGTAGGTGTGTCGTTAAAGATTCTGGCAAAATTAACGGACTTAGTTTGATGAGGCTGATGGTATTGGTGGAGGAGCTAAGAAACACTTTGGGATGACTTACAATAAATGCTTAGATGCTAGGAAAGTAGCAGCCATCCCCTTTTAAAGATGGAGAAACAGACATGAACCATCCAAACAGTGTTAACATTGTGACCCTAGCTCTGTTTCGAATGTGAGGGTTGGTGGCTAGAGGAATAATCTGGCGAATATAGTTATTTTTGGTTTACATTTCTTTGGTGGAGGTAGAGGAAAGGAGCAGGAAACATGGTCTGATTTGTTCAAATAATCATGTGTCTTGGGTTTTGATGGTGTAGGCCAGGACAGCTGTGACTAGAATTGAGGATTTGTTGGTTCCAAACCCATGTGACTCAAATCCTGGTTCATATTGGTCTTCCAGTTGTCCTCATTGGAACTTTGCACATATTATGACTGAGAATTTAAGGGTGTAGTCTCAGCCCCAGTGTTTTCAGTGTTAGAATTATCCTCTCATAGAACAGTATGTAATACCAGTGAATGAGTGGAAAATTGTAACAATTCCCAGATGACCCACCATTCCGGACGAGGTGAGAGAACATGGGAGCTGAACCCAGGGGCCCTGTTCCTTGCTGTCATGCCTTCCATTAGCCAAGTTGTCTGGCATTTCCAAAACCACTTCACCTGGTCCAGAAACCAAGCTTACTGATGGTTAACATCTCCAGAATGGGAGATGCCCTGAGAATTGTGCAAAGATGGACCCATGGTGTGAAAATTCAGTCTCTGGGGACAAAGTGGAAGAGGATTTTACAGTCGAGCTTGAGCTAGCCTTTCATAGGAACTCTGAGGTTTTAATAGGAGGGAAAGGGACATGATAAGTAATGACATCATGAGCAGATCAGGAAGTCAGAAATTGCAATTCAATGGGGGAAAAATATTCAGTTCCACCAATGAATTTTTGGCTGATCTGCAAAATGTATAAAACAATTCTTCTTGCTTCTCCCCTGTTCTTTCTTTCTCAGTATTGAATGGTTGTAAATTCATATGAGTTATGTAGATGAGGGTTTTTAAAACTGGGATTCACTGGGAATTCCCTGGCAGTCCAGTGGTTAGGACTCTACACTCTCACTGCCAAGGCCCTGGGTTCAATCCCTGGTTGGGGAACAAAGATCCCACAAGCCGAGTGGTGCGGCCAAACAAACAAACAAACCTGGGAGTCACAACACCTTTATGAGACATGAAATCAGTTATGTGGGTTGCAGCCAGCATTCTGAAATTTTGAACTAGCAGAGACTAGAATAAAAAATATTGGAGTAAAGTTTTTGTGTCAGCCATTTATATTTGTAAATGGCTGTGTGAAACGGGTTCCTTGCTATGGGTTGCTGACTGAAAGTTTGAAAACCACCAATACAGATGATAGATGGAGAGGGAGGAGGTGGCAGTGAGGGGACATGGAGCTCCTGAATAAACCCAGACCAGGTCCAAATCTTGGTCAGGCACTTACTGTTTGTGTTAATAAATGATACCAATACTGGAGTGGGCTCTGTAGGCTTTTTGATGTTGTGGAGGAAATACAAAGCCCAGGACCTGGAGATAGTCTTGTGTCTGTCTTCCCTCGAGGTCTCTTGACCCACCAGGAGAGGTGTCAAGAAGGCCTCTGGGATGACCATGGAAACCAAAAGCCTGGTCAGAACCCTCAGTTCCACTGAGAGGAGGGCAGGTGACCTGCCCCCCTCGCTGGGGGTGCCCAGCAGTCAGTGCTGTGCTGTCGTTGTCCGAGGGTCTTGTGGCTGTGATCAGGCTGTCCTGGCAGGTATGGTCAGCGTGGCCCAGGGGGTGTAGCAGCCTCTGCCAGGCCCCAGTGCACACCCATGTCCACATCTGCTCTTTCTCTCCTGTCACCTTGAGCTGGAGAACTCACTTGAGCACTTTAGACTAGAGCCCTTTATCAGTGCAAAACCCCATAGGCTGGCACATTCTCCTCTGCCATAAAAAGCACAGAGGGCTTTTCCTCCAACACCAGAAGCCTTAACTCATTCCCTTTCTCCCTGGCTCTGATCTGCCCTTCAGACTTTTGGAGTCTGGACATGCAGATCACCCTCTTTTGAGATACCCCATCTCATCTGAGATACCCGCAGATCCCCCTAGCCCAGTTCCTTCCCACGGCCCAGAGGACAGTATAATCTTTTGTCAGATCCTAGGATGCAGCAAGACAGATAAGCGAGGCCAAAGAAGGGGGCGGCTCTTCTGTGTGTGTTACCCATTGTGAAGTGGGTGCGGGGAGCTCTGAGGCTGAAGGGAGGGGCAGGCTTCGGGCTGGAAGGTCAAGATTCTTCTCTTGCTGGAGTCAGTGGTGGGAGGACTGGCAGAGCTGTGCTCTGAACTAGCCCTGTGACCTCAGGCAAGTGAGAGGCCCTTGAACCTTGAACTCCTTGTCTATAAAACGGTATAGTGAGTTGCATTGTGTCCCCCACCCCCCAAAAGATATGTCCCAGTCCTAACCCCTGGTATTTGTAAATGTGGCCTTATGTGGAAATAGGGTCTTTGCAGACATAATTTTTTTGTGTGTGTGTGGTACGTGGGCCTCTCACTGTTGTGGCCTCTCCCGTTGCGGAGCACAGGCTCCAGACACGCAGGCTCAGTGGCCATGACTCACGGGTCCAGCCGCACCACTTAGCATGTGGGATCTTCCCGGACCAGTGCATGAACCCGCGTCCCCTGCATCGGAAGGTGGACTCTCAACCACTGCGCCACAAGGGAAGCCCTGCAGACATAATTAATTTAAGGATCTTGAGATGAGATCATCCAGGTTTTAGGGTAAGCCCTAAATCCAATGATGAGTGTCCTTATAAGAGTCAGAGGTAAGCGATTTGAGACACAGAAACACCCAGAGGAGAAGGCCATGGGAAGACAGAGGCAGAGGCCAGAGTGATGCATCTACAAACCTAAGAACACCCAGGATTGCCGGCAGCCACAGAAGCTGGAGAGGGGCGTGGAAGGGATTCTCCTTAAGAGCTTTCAGAAGGAACGAGCCCTGCCAACATCTTGGTTTTGGACTTCTGGCCTCCAGAATTGTGAGACAATAAGTTTCTGTCATGTTAAGACACCTATGTTGTGGTCATTTGTTGTGGCAGCCTTAGGAAACTAAAATAAATGGGACCATTAATCACCCTAATTATAAGGTTGCTGAGATAATCAACATGTGGGGGACATAGGAACTTCCTACACCACCAGGTCTGAATCAGGTGTGTGGGGCTGCCACCTGGGAGCCCCCTCATGCTGCTCTTCCTCATACACCTGCCTCAAAAGAGACTTCTCTTCCTTCAGCAGAGAACTCAGGGCTGTAGATTCTTGTGGCTTACCCATGTCCCTGGGGATTCCAACGTCGTCTTTTCTTATTACTTATGTACTTATTGTTTTAAAATGTGTTTAAAGTTTTAAAATGTTTATTTTTGAATAGGAACTAATATGTGATGAAAGATTCAAGTACTACACAAGATTACATGTGAAAACTAATTCCCCTCCCTCCTCTTCCCTGGTTCTCCTGCTCCTCTTTCCAGGGGCCCTTTACCCATTTGCTGATGTCCTTCTGAGCAGTCCTTTCCAATAGAACTTTCTGTGATGATGGAAATATTCTATCTCTCTGCTAATCGAGCAGCCACTACTAGCCATGTGGGGCTGCCAAGCCCCTGAAACATGGCTAGTGCAACTGACAAACTGAATTTAAAATTTTTGTTTAATTTAGAATGGATTAACAGCAAGGTCCTAATGTGTAGCACAGGGAACTATATTCAATATCCTGTGATAGATCATAATGGAAATGAATATAAAAAAAAAGTGTATGCTGTATAACTGAGTCACTCTGCTCTACAGCAGAGATTGGCACATCTTAGTAAATCAACTACACTTCAATAAAAAAAAATTTTAAATTAATCTTAATTTAAATTGCCACGTGTGGGTGGTGGCTATGGTGTAGGACAGTTTTTTGAGGTTTTTGAGGTCATTTAGTTACATTTCATTGAGAAGCTCCCTTCCTGGTTTTACAAAAATGGTATATGTTGTTGTCCCGGTGTTGCTTTCTCGGTTTGCAGTTTCCCTCTGAGATGGTCTGAATCATTCCATGTATCAGAGAGCAGGTGTTACCTTGTTTTGGGTTAAAAGACAAAATCCTGTTGGGCTGTCCTGTGAGGTACCTGCCCAGTCCCCACCCCAAGGACGTTTGAATTGTTTCCCATCCTGTGTTCTTACAGACTGTCTTTCAGGGAACTGTTGGAGGGAAGGAGGACTGTTGTCTTGCCCCATTCCCTGCCTTCCTCATGCTCTGTACTGAAGCCCATCATGAGCCAGGCACTGCTGCAGGGCTTTGGGTCACTGGGCTGAAAGGATAGGAGCCCTCAGTCTCTTTGGGGCACCACGACCAGAGCAGCAATTCTGGAATGTTGCAGGGGGCGTCCCCGAAGTCTGCTCTGTGGGAGACTCGGGCACGACGCAGTCCCCACTGTGCTGTGAGTATGTGAGCATCCAAAGGGACAGGTCGGGGCCAGCACCCTGGAGCCTGAGAGGTTTGGATTTGACTCTGCTGCTTAAACAGCTGCCGAGTGGGCACATCCTGCACATCCTGGAGATATGGGCCATTCTGGTGTAAAAGCTCCTTACGTTAACTAACTCTTTTAATTACGTTAATAAAATAAACAAACGAAAAGGAAACATATTAGCTTACACAACTGGAATAGAGAGGTCAGAGGTACAGCCAGTTTCAGGTATGTCTGGGCTCAGGGGTCTCTCTCTGCCTCTCAGCTCTTCCCTGAGTCATTTTCAGACACTGTCTCCTTGGGGTGGGAAAGTGGCCACCAACAGCCCCAGCAGTATATCAGACCTTCTCAGCAACCACAGCAGATAGAGCACTCCCCTTTCTCAAAGGTGTCAGCATTAGGGAATGGGGAGTGTTATGGGCTGAATTGTATCCCCCTCCAAATTCATATGTTGAAGTCTTAACCCCCACCTAGTACCTCAGAATGTGACTGTATTTGAGACAGAGTCTTTAAAGAGGTAAATAAGGTAAAGTGAGGCCATTAGGGTGGGCCTTCATCCACTATGACTGGTGTCCCTATAAGAAGAGATTAGGACAGAGACACACAGAGGGAAGATGACATGAAGCCAGGGGGAGAGGCCTCAGAAGAAACCAACCCTGCTGACACCTTGATCTCTAACTTATAACCTCCAGAATTGTGAGAAAATAGATTTCTGTTGTTTAAGCCACCCAAACTATAGTTCTTAGTTTTGGCAGGCCAAGCAGACTAATACAGAGAGTTATTGTTGCTGGGTACAGAGTTTCTGTTTGGAAAGATGGAAAAGTTCTGGAAAATGGATAGTGGCGATGGTTATACAACATTGTGAAGGTACTAAATGCCATGAAATTCTGCACTTTTAAATGGTTAAAATGGTATTTAAATTTTGTCTGTATTTTACTTTGATTAAAGAAAGAAGTCCCAGCATTGACCCTGATTTGCCTGTCTTGGGGCAGATGCCTCTCCCTGTACTAATTGCTGTTCCTGGAGGATGGGACACATTGATTGGCCAGGTGTGGGTCATGTGAATGGTCTTGGACATGGGGGGAGGCCATTGTGGGGGAGGGTCGACACTACCAGAATCATGTAGGCTGAGAGTGGGGGAGGGTGGTTACCTCAAGAAAAAGTAGGGTGCTATTCCCAGAAAAAGAGAAAAGGGATGCAGCTGGGCAGACATAAATAATAGATGACCACTTCAGTCCGGCTCCGGGGGCAGCTGGCCAGACATGTCCATGTGGTCCTAAGCGGGAACTACGGACAGACCCTGAGTTTGACCAGAGGCTTGCCTCCACTTCAAGCACATAAGTCTGTTCCCTCTGATGAGCTGGTCCAACAGACAGTGCAGCTCAGTGATTAAGCACTTGAATTTTTGACCCAGACGGCCTGATTCAAATTCTTTGTCCCAGACTTCCTTGGTGGCACAGTGGTTGGTAATCAGCTTGCCAATACAGGGGACACAGGTTCGATCCCTGGCCCAGGAAGATCCCACATGCCGCAGAGCAACTGAGCCCTTGCACCACAACTACTGAGCCTGTGCTCTAGGGCCCACGAGCCACAACTACTGAGCCCGTGTGCCACAGCTACTCAAGCCTGTGCGCCTAGAGCCTATGCTCTGCAACAAGAGAAGCCACTTCAATGAGAAGCCCGCGCACCTCAACGAAAAGTAGCCCCCGCTCGCTGCAACTAGAGAAAGCCCACATGCAGCAATGAAGACCCGATGCAGCCAAAAATAAATAAAATAAATAAATTAAAAAACAAGAAACAAATTCTTTGTCCCTTACCAACTCCATGACCTTGAACTTATCCTCCCGGTGCCTCAGTTTTTCATCTGTGAAGTGGGGTTTCCAATAGTACCTACCTCATAGAATCATGCGAGGATTGAATGAGCTTGTAGAGAGTTTGTAACAGGGCCTGGCACTGCTTCCTGAAAGTGAGTTAGTGGTTACCAGGAATGCAGATCCCTTGCCCCCAGGCCAGTCCAGACTCACTGTGTGCAGCCTGTTACCTTCCTGATTGTTGCCAGGGCTGCCAGAGAGGTAGGGACGAGGCGATTCAGAGTTGGCGGTTGGCTGGGAATATCCTGGAGGGAGAGAACAAAGGCCTGACAGACATCCCTGGCACGTTCTTCTGGGATGTGGGTGAGAAAATGCTGGTGACAGAGCCCAGAAGTGAGGGAACCGGAAAGGAAAAGAAAACGTGTGGCCTGTGAACTCTCGTCAGCCACTAACTGCATCCGGAAGGCCTCGTCATGCAAAGCCTGCAGCTCTGCCCCTTTGCACAGTTTGCACTGGTTTCTAACTGGGCTCAACCTGCCCTGGAGAGTATTAAGAACTTTTCAGAAAAACAGTAATACTTTTCATTTCCTTTTTGTGCCTTTTTGTGTTCTTGCATAATATCCCAGAGACATGGTGTGTGGTTTCCAAATGATAGGGACTGTGCTTGCAGAGTAGGGTGACTTTCCAGAAATTAATAAACAGATTTATCAGAGTTAGAAATTCGCTGCTCTGTGAAAATGTTTGGAAGTTTGAGCAGAGGAATGTAACTCTGCGGTAGGAGGACATGAAGTACAATGTGGAAATGATACAGAACCAGATACATTTCATTGACAGTTTATGGCAAATGTCGCAGAGTGGAACAGAAATGGTCAGTTACTCTATTCAGCCTGTTTACTGTATTTGTAGGTTTAGGAATTTGCTTAGGGCAGCGGAGTGGTGGTGGCGGGTGCTTTCTTACTACGTTGAAGCAAAAAATGGTTATCCTACTTTGAGTTATTTCTTATTTGTAAAATTTTTTTAACAATGCTTTTTTTAATGTGTTAAATGCTAGTTGACTTGCGTTCATGGTAAAACTAAGTAGCTTAATGGCAGTTTATCCCATTATGTGAGACTGTACAAAGTTGAAGAAGATAATTTGTGTGTCTGATTTTTTTTTGACCAGAATTCTCTGGAGAATTCACTCATTCATTCATACATTCATCTCCCTCTACCCTATTTTGTGCTTGTCCTGTGGGTGACATTGACTAAGATTGTTAGAGGAATTGCAGACCCAGTTGTTAGAGCATGATGGCACACATACAGGAACCATGATATATTGAGGATGGGAAGAATCCTAAGAAAAAAGTCCCACAGAAATTGAAAGGACGGAGAGATCACCTCAGATCAAGGAGGCCTGGCTGGGGGAAGATGACAGTTGGGCAGGGTTTTGAAGACTGGTTGGCATCTTAGCCAGCTGGGATGGGGGACACATTCCACAAGACCTGGCATACTGAGTAGAGGCAGAGGGGAGCTCTGGGAGTGTCAGGGATCTCTGTTTGGTTGGAAGATGATAATGAGAGGTGAGGGTGCGTCTTGATTATGGAGGGATGTGAGCTTCATTCCATGGGACACAGTTGAAAGGTATGTGAGTAGAGTTCAGCTTTAAGAGGAGGACTCTAGAAACAGCATGGAGGATGGACTGGATCACAAGTTTGCTTCAGCAGAGAAGCCCACTGAGAGGGTTCTCCGAATGCGGACAATCTTGTCTTGTTCCCCGATGCGTCCCCTGAGCCTAGAACAGTGCTGGGCATGTGGAGAGGGGATGATAAATATTTGCTGAATGCCTGCCCTGGAGGAGCGGTCATGAGAACTTGAATGAGGGCCATGAGAATTGATGGCAGGGAACAGCTGTGAGAGGCACTGGGCCATGTAGTGGACAAAACTCACAAACAGCATGGATGGGCACGGGAGGGGACAGAGGTGCCCGAAGCTGGAAGCCCGGGGGAGGGTGATATCCTGAACAGAAACAGGAAATCCCCAAAGAGGGATTTAGAAGGGAAGATGATAAGCATAGTTTTGGACAGTGGCCTTATGAACCAATTTGTAGACCCACTGATGAATGGAAGAAAATAATTAGAAGTCTTCTCTTAAGGCGTCATCTAGCCATTCTGAACCTATTAATTTTAAAATGTACTGTGTCCTGTAAATAAACGTCTTGAGGGCGCTCAAGATGTTTTGGCTTTTTTTGTTTGTTTCAATACAGAATATTTATTAAGAAGACATATTGACATGCTTAGATACACAAATTAAACCACTTATACACGCCATTCTCAGTGAACTGTAAGGAAAAAAAACATGAAGAACAAAATTAGTTGCTTTCAGATAAGTTTTTGTGTTTTATAGCTATCATATGTCCATTTGCATATTAGGAAGTTATTAGCACTGATATATAAACTTTTTTCCCAATCTTACATGTAACTTTTTGGCAAGGGGAAGTCAAAAAAGTTTGCATTGAAGTCTGAATGTAAATTCCATACTTACAAGAGGTTATGTATTGACCTTTGGGAATTGGAGATTTTCTTGTGACCACTGGAGGGAGCCCACTATATTCATTAAATTCATTAAATTCTGTAGAAATCTAATGAGATTTTTTAAAATGATAATTAATATTTTAAAATATTTATTAGAAAGTACACAAAAGTTCAAACCAAGGGCAATGAAATACAAAGTTAGCCTTTCACTCTGTTGTTTTTTCTACTAAAACAGAAGATCACTGAGAATTTTCCAGATGACTCCAGAATAGAGTGGTGTGTTGTTGGTTTCAGAAGGTGTTGTTGATTATGCAAAGGGTAAAATAGCAACTAGCAAACACATTCCCACTCACCCAAAGTTTATTGAGCACATCTGGTTTAGACCCAGTAGAGACTCCCCGAAGCTGTGGGAAGATCCCATCTTGGCCAACTCTATGCCAGCCGTTGGATGACAGGTGCAACTCTTCACTCCGTGAGGTGTCGTGTAACTTTGTACATTGGGATTATTAAATGTCTCGCGTATCAAGAGCTACTCACATGGTGGGACTGCCTCGTCCCAGAGGTAAGTTCAATGCAGTCATAATATTTTGTTTCTTAGCTCTCTTCTTATGCCAAAGTATATTCCACATAGATTGAAGATTTAAATGTGAAAAATAAAACCATGGAAGGCAAGACAAAAATAAAACAGGTCACTTTAAAAAATTATAGGTAGAAATAGACTTTATAAGCTCGGTACTGAAGTCAGAAACCATAGCGCAGCAGTTCTCAACCAGGGGTGATTTTGCCTTGTGGGGACTTTGGCAATGTTTGGAGACATTTTTGATTCGTCTCAACTTGAGGGGTGGGGTGCTACTGGCATCTAGTGGGTAGAGGCCAGGGATGCTGCTAAACATTCTAAAATGTACTGGAGAGCCCCCAACATAAAGAATTATCCCACCCAACTGTCAATGGTGCCAATGTTGAAAAACTGCTATAGAATAAATGTTTTCTTAAATGATTTAAGCTTAAAAGCTTAAATTTTCTGTCTAGAAAGAAAATTCCACCTTAAAGTTTAAAGATAAATGGCAAACTGAAAACTTAGCGTATATAACAAGCACATGGTTAATATTCATGAGATATAAAGTGCTTTTGAAAAAGAATAAGGAAAAGTCAAATATTTTAGTGGAAGAATGGGCAAAGGAGATGAATAGGGAGTTCACAGAAACGAAATGCATGCTGAGGAAGGAGGCTGGGAAAGGACAGGATGCGGGGCAGTTCCGGGAATCTAGGCAGCAGGAATGGAGGGACAGTCCCCCGGGGAGTTAGAGGTGTCTTGGATGTGTCTGCACCAACTGTTTTTTGGTGTGTCATTCTGCCTGAGGTTCAGGGTCTCAGGAGAGAGAGCCCTACTGGGCAGGTCTGACCCCTGTGCCCATTCCTCTGCCAGTGGCTTCCAGGGCAGGTCTGAGAGGGAAGAGCACCTCCCTCACAGGTGCCAGGATGCTGCATAGTGTAGGGGAGGGGAGTCTGGGTTTAATACAGGTGGACTTGGCAGAGAATGCCAACTGTGGCCGCCCACCGGCTCCGTGAGCTTGGGCAAGTGACCTGATTCTTTAAACTCTCCATCTCCTTGTGTGTAAAATAGGAAAACATTATGTACCTCGGGGGTTTGTTTTGAGGATATTCTGAGACAAGTGGAAGTGCTTGGCACACCCTAGGCATCTTGTAATGTCTGTTCATATATCCCTAAGAAAAGTGGTCTGTGGTCCTCAGGAGGTGAGAGTCAGACACAGATCTTTATTATGGGGGCGGGGGGACGGTACTTAGTAAGCAAGCCCAGCCCTTTCCTTTTGGTGCCTCCTCTGCAGAAAAGAATGTCATTCCTGCTTAGTCTCTTGGTTCATTTAGTGCCAGGATCCCCCAGCGGACCTTCTGCTCAAAGATGGAGAAAGAGCAACTCCTGGTTCCTCCGGGAGCCCTTGAACTTGGGATTCCCTCTGCTGCCTTGTAGACTGTCAGCAGGCAGCATGGTAAAGCCCTTTTCTCTTGGGTGGCCCTGGGGTTTCCTTCCTGATCCACCAAAGCCTTATTCTGCCCTGATCCACTGTTATTTTACATTTTTGTTTAGTCCTGCCTTTAGAAATAGGATGAATGCGGCCAAGCTGCCTTCCCTATGAGGTCATGATTTTCATGACACTATTAGGCTTGAGGTGGCCTGTTGTCTGGTCATTTCTTTAGAGGTAGCCTGTGTGGCCCACTCACAAGCTAGCACAGGAAGAAATTCAAAGCACCAGAGGCTAAGGCTCCGAGGGGAAGGGGGATCTAAGGAAAAGTCCAGAAAGCAAAGGATGGTGTGGAGGATGGGCCAGCTCCGCCATTAGAAGCGCACACGCCTTCATGGTGCATTGTGAAGAATGTACTTTTAAAATGCAGAGATGATTCCCAAGAGAACATGCAAACATTTACAAGAGTAGCTGTGCAGTGGGGAAAGGGCAACCATTTAGAGTATTATTATTGGACACTGGTTCTTTGCTAACCCTAATCCCTGGGGATGCTAAGTATAACTGCTCAGAATGTGAGCTCATGGAGTCAGGGGAAAATGGAGTTTTGATCCAAGTTGATGTCACAATGGGTCTGGTGGGGTTTCCCAGGTGGCACACTGGTTGGGAGTCCACCAGCCGGTGCGGGGGATGCTGGTTTGCGCCCTGGTAGGGGAGGATCCCACGAGCCGCGGAGGCTGGGCCCCTGCGTCAGGGCTACTGAGCCTGCGCTCTGGAGCCCATTATCCACAGCTACTGGGCCCGCGTGCTGCAACTGCTGAGGCCCGTGCGCCTGGAGCCCATGCTCTGCGGGGGTGGGGTGGGGTGGGGACCGCCACCGCCACCAACACTGCCACCTCGCACCGTGGCGAGGAGTGGCCCCCACTCACTGCAACTGGAGGGGGCCCGCACGCAGCAATGAAGTCCCAGCACAGCCAAAAATAAATAAAAGAAAAAAAGTAAAATGCAGAATGAGACTATATGTGCCCCTGGATGGGTGGTGGCAGTGGGTGACCTGGAGGCAGAGCAGAGAATGGGCTGTGCCACCCACAGAAGGACTGGACAGTGACTTTACCCCTGGGTGTCACCCCCATCCTTGGCACTGACTGTCACACAGGTGGGGATAGAGGCAGACCGTGTTGGCCCAAGTGCTTGCTGAAGGGTCAGCTGTGCCCAGGAGCAGCATATTTATTAGCTGTGACTGTGGGCCTCACAGTACCCTGCAGGGAGGGGGAGTGGTCTTAGCACTTTCTGTGTGTGTGGTGGAGAGGGGAGCTCTGAGAGGACGGGGGCTGCCTCTGAGGAAGGCCAGGAGCAGCTGCCCAGGAGAGACCACCCCCCCGACCAAGGCAGGACTTGGACTTAATTTCTCGGAGGTCAGGGTAGTGCCTTCAGTCTGCCCCATGCCTGTTTGCTCGCTGAAGGGTGCTCCCTCTCCTCTTGCCCCTCCCCCTCGGGATCCAGGAGCTCCATCAGGGGCTGGGCTGTGGAAGGTCTGTGAGCATTGATTTCTGTTACCCTGGACACTGGCCATTCACTGCTGGAAGGGGGTGTAGAAAAGAGGAGGAAGGGGTGGGGGCACGGGGCGGGGAGGGTGATGAACTCAGGCGGGAGACAGTAGGGAACACAGGGTAGATTGGGGTGGGTGAGGGAGGGTTGAGAAGTGGGGGAGCAATGCTTGAACCCCGGTGTACCTGTCCTGCCCCCATGGGGGCAGGGACTCTGAGCCCCCAGGGCTGGCTGTGGGAAGGTTCCAGATCCTCTAGCCAGAATCCTCTGAGGGCCGACTCAGTTGGTCTCCAGGGCCTCTCTCAGGATTATTGAGAAAAGCTCATTTCCTACCTAAAACACACCATTTTCTTCTTCCTGAAGGTCCCCACCTTCCCACAGGGCCCCCCTTCCAGGCTTCTTAGCAGGCAGTCCTCCTTTTATTTTTTAAAAATTATTATTATACAAGCAAACTATGCTTCGTAAAATTATCCTACCATCCCCCTCCTCAAAAAAAAGTCTTGTACCCCCACCTCACTACCCTATCCACTCCTGAGCCCTAGATGTAAATATTTGACCGGTTTAGTCGCATTCTGCAGACCTTTTTCTGTGCTGCAACAAATACATACATTTAAATTCTTATAGAAATAAAATAATGTGAGGTATTCTGTAGCTTTTGTCTTGTTTTGTTCTGTTTTTAATACATCTTTATTGGAGTATAATTGCTCCACAATTCTGTTAGTTTCTGTTACACAAGAAAGCGAATCAGCCATATGCATACACATGTCCCCATATCCCCTCCCTCTTGAGCCTCCCTCCCACCCTCCCTATTCCACTCCTCTAGGTTATCGCAAAGGACCGAGCTGATCTCCCTGTGCTATGCTGCTGCTTCCCACCAGCCAACTATTTTACATTCAGTAGTGTACATATGTCGATGCTACTCTCACTTCACCCCAGCTTCGCCCTCCCACCCCATGTCATCAAGTCCATTCTCTATGTCTATCTCTTTATTCCTACCCTTCAACTAGGTTGATCAGTACCTTTTTTTTTTAGATTCCATATATATGCATTAGCATATGGTATTTGTTTTTCTCTTTCTGACTTACTTCACTCTGTATGACAGACTCTAGGTCCATCCACCTCAGTACAAATAACTCAATTACATTTCTTTTTATGGCTGAGTAATATTCCATTGTATATATGTGCCACATCTTCTTTATCCATTCATCTGTCGGTGGACATTTAGGTTGGTTCCATGTCCTGGCTATTGTAAATAGTTCTGCAATTAACATTGTGGTACATGTCTCTTTTTGAATTATGGTTTTCTCAGGGTATATGCCCAGTAGTGGGATTGATGGGTCATATGGTAGTTCTGTTTTTGGTTTTTTAAGGAACCTCCATACTGTTCTCCATAGTGGTTGTATCAATTTACATTCCCAACAACAGTGTAGGAGGGTTCCCTTTTCACCACACCCTTTCCAGCATTTATTGTTTCTAGCTTTTTTGATAATGGCCATTCTGACCGGCGTGAGGTGATACCTCATTGTAGTTTTGATTTGCATTTCTCTAATAATTAGTGATGTTGAGCATCTTTTCATGTGCCTCTTGACCATCTGTATGTCTTCCTTGGTGAAATGTCTATTTAGGTCTTCCAACCATTTTTTAACTGGATTGTTTGTTTTTTTTAAATTGAGCTCCATGAGCTGTTTGTATATTTTGGAGATTAATCCTTTGTCTCTTGTTTCATTTGCAAATATTTTCTCCTATTCTGAGGGATGTCTTTTTGTCTTGTTTATGGTTTCCTTTGCTGTGCAATAGCTTTTAAGTTTATTTAGGTCCCTTTTGTTTATTTTTGGTTTTATTTCTGTTACTCTAGGAGGCGGGTCAAAAAAGATCTTGCTGTGGTTTATATCAAAGATTGTTTTTCCTATGTTTTTCTCTAAAAGTTTTATAGTGTCTGGCCTTACCTTTAAGTCTTTAATCCATTAAGAGTTTATTTTTCTGTATGGTGTTAGGTAGTGTTCTAATTTCATTCTTTTACATGTAGCTGTCCAGTTTTCCCAGCACCACTTATTGAAGAGGCTGTCTTTTCTCCATTGTATACCCTTGCCTCCTTTGTCATAAATTAGGTGCCCATATGTGTGTGGGTTTATCTCTTGGACATTCTATCTTGTACCATTGATCTATATTTCTGTTTTTGTGCCAGTACCATATTGACTTGATTACTGTAGCTTTGTGGTATAATTTGAAGTCTGGAAGCATGATTCCTCCAACTCCGTTTTTCTTTCTCAAGATTGCTTTGGCTATTCGGGGTCTTTTGTGTTTCCATACGAATTGTAAGTTTTTTGTTCTAATTCTGTGTAGAATGCCAGTGGTAGTTTGATAGGGATTGCATTGAATCTGTAGATTGCTTTGGGTAGTAGAGTCATTTTCACAATGTTGATTCTTCCAATCCAAGAACATGGTATATTTCTCCATCTGTTTATGTCATCTTTGATTTCTTTCTTCAGTGTTTTATAGTTTTCTGAGTACAAGTCTTTCGCCTCCTTAGGAAGGTTTATTCCCAGGCATTTTATTCTTTTTGTTGCAATGGTAAATGGGAGTGTTTCTTTCATTTCTCTTTCTGATTTTTCATTGTTGGCGTATAGGAATGCCATAGATTTCTGTGCATTAATTTTGTATCCTGCAACCTTACCAAATTCATTGATTAGTTCTAGTAGTTTTCTGGTGGAATCTTTAGGATTCTCTATGCACAGTATCATGTCACCTGCAAACAGTGACAGTTTTACTTCTTTTCTGATTTGGATTCCTTTTATTTCTTTTTCTTTTCTGATTGCTGTGGCTAAAACTTCCAAAACTATGTTGAATAATAGCAGTGAGAGTGGGCAACCTTTTCTTTTTCCTGATCTTAGAGGAAATGCTGTTAGTTTTTCACCATTGAGAATGATGTTTGCTGTGGGTTTGTCGTATATGCCCTTTACTAGGTTGAGGTAGGTTCCCTGTATGCCCACTTTCTGGAGAGTTTTTATCATAAATGGGTGTTAAATTTTGTCAAAAGCTTTTTCTGCATCTGTTGAGATGATCATATGCTTTTTCTTCTTCAATTTGTTAATATGGTGTATCCCATTGATTGATTTGTGTATATTGAAGAATCCTTGCATCCCTTTGATAAAGCCCACTTGATCATGGTGTATGATCCTTTTAAAGTGCCATTGGATTCTGTTTGCTAGCATTTTGTTCAGGATTTTTGCATCTACGTTCATCAGTGATATTGGTCTATAATTTTCTTTTTTGTGATATTTTTTTCTGGTTTTGGTGTCAGGGTGATGGTGGCTTTGTAGCATGAATTTGGGAGTTTTTCTCCCTCTGCAATTTTTTGGAGGAATTTGAGATGGATCGTTGTTAGCTCTTCTCTAAGTGTTTGATAGAATTCGCCTGTGAAGCCATCTGGTCCTGGACTTTTGTTTGTTGGAAGATTTTTAATTAAGGTTTCAATTTCATTACTTGTGATAGATCTGTTTATATTTTCTAATTCTTCGAGTTCAGTCTTGGAAAATTGTACCTTTCCAGAATTTGTCCATTTCTTTGTGGTTGTCCGTTATCTTCTTCTTGGATTGATCCTTTGATCATTATGTAGTGTCCTTCCTTGTCTCTTGTAACATTCTTTATTTTAAAGTCTATTTTTTTCTGATATGAATATTACTACTCCAGCTGTCTTTTGATTTCCATTTGCATGGAATATCGTTTTCCATCCCTTCACTTTCAGTCTGTAGGTGTCCCTAGGTCTTCAGTGGGTCTCTTGTAGACAGCATATATATGGGTCTTGTTTTTGTATCCATTCAGCCAGTCTGTGTCTTTTGGTTGGGGCATTTAATCCATTTACGTTCAAGGTTATTATCGATATGTATTTTCCTATTACCACTTTCTTAATTGTTTTGCTTTTGTGGGTCTTTTTCTTGTCTTATGTCTCCCGCTTAGAGAAGTTTCTTTAGCATTTGTTGTAAAGGTGGTTTGGTGGTGCTGAATTCTCTTAGCTTTTGTTTGAAAAGCTTTTAATTTCTCCATCAAATCTGAATGAGATCCTTGCTGGGTAGAGGAATCTTGGTTATAGGTTTTTCTGTTTCATCACTTATCCTGACACTTATCCATCACATATCCTGACACTCCCTTCTGGCCTACAGGGTTTCCACTGAAAAATCAGCTGATAACCTTATGGGGATTCCTTTGTATGTAATTTTTGTTTTTCCCTTGCTGCTTTTAATATTTTTTCTTTGGATTTAATTTTTGTTAGTTTGATTAATATGTGTCTTGGTGTGTTTTTCTAGGGTTTATCCTGTATAGGACTCTCTGTGCTTCCTGGACTTGGATGACTATTTCCTTTCCCATGTTAGGGAAGTTTTCCACTATAATCTCTTCAGATATTTTCTCAGACCCTTTCTTTTTCTCTTCTTCTTCTGGGGCCCCTATAATTCAAATGTTGGTGTGTTTAATGTTGTCCCAGAGGTCTCTGAGATTGTCTTCAATTCATTACATTCTTTTTTCTTTATTCTACTCCTTGGCAGTTATTTCCACCATTTTGTCTTCCAGCTCACTTATTCATTCTTCTGCCTCTGTTATTCTGTTATTGATTCCTTCTAGTGTCTTTTTCATTTCAGTTATTGTGTTGTTCATCTCTGTTTGTTTTTTCTTTAGTTCTTCTAGATCTTTGTTAAACATTTCTTGTATATTCTCAACCCGTGCTTCCATTCTATTTCCGAGATTCTGGATCATCTTTACTATCATTACTCTGAATTCTTTTTCAGGTTGATTGCCTATTTCCTCTTCATTTATTTGGTCTCGTAGGTTTTTACCTTGCTCCTTCATCTGACATATTTTTTTGCCATCTCATTTTTTTTTTAATGAGTGGGATTGTGTTCCTGTTTTACTGGTTGTTTGACCTGAGGCTTCCAACACTGGAGTTTGTAGGCTATTGGGTAGAGCTGGGTCTTGGTGCTGAGATGAGGAACTCTGTGAAACCTCACTCGGATGGATATTCCCTGGGGTCTGAGGTTCTCTGTTAGTCCAGTTGTTCAGACTCGGAGCTCCCATGTGGGGTGGCAAAAAAAAAAAGAGAGAACAATAACAAAGTAAAAAATAAAATTAGACTAGGAAACTAACAGATATGTTAGAAAGAATGTAAAAGTAAAAATAGAGATGAATCAACAACATTAGTACCACAATAGTAAAAAAGAGGAGGGAAAAGAAAAAAAATGGGGGGAGGGGGAGGCCTTGGCTGTGGAGAGCAGGGCCTAAACAAGGGCGAGGTTTGGGCAGTGGGCGGGGCCAGTGCTCAGGACCCACAGGGCTAGAAAAACCCCTGGGGACTGTGAGGGGTGGGGCTTAGGCTCAAGGAAAAGAAGGGGCCCAGGCATGCCCCCCATGCTGGTCGTAGAGGGCAGGGGACCTCACCTGGAGCCCAGAAGCCTTCTTGGGCTTGAGTGGGTGGGGGAAAATGCCCTCCTCTCCTCTCTTGCTCCTCCGGTCTGGGGTCTGGGAAGGCCCCTCCCACTTGCCTCTCCTGATCTCCCTGGCCTCCCTCCTATGCCCCCAGGACCCATGGAGCCTGGATTGGGCTTTGGAGGGAGGGAAAGTGGCTTGGGAGTTAAGAAGGCTCCCCAGCCCAAGTGGGCCAGGCAGTTACCCTCTGTTCCTCTCCCACTCTTCCTGGAGAGTCCCTCCCACCTGCCTCTCCTGATCTCCCCGGCCTCAGGGGCTCCAGTCTTGTCTGGCCTCCACTTCTCCTCCACCCTCAGTCCCCCTACATCCTACTGGTTCACTCTGGGGTTCCTCCCATCTCCTTGGGCATCAGAGTCCCCCACCAGCAGCCAGCAGGCAGCCTATCTCTGCATCTTGCCACACTGCCATCTTGACTCCTCCTCCTGTAGTTCTTTTTAACTTCACAATATGAGGGTACCATTCCCTGTCAGTCCAACCTGAATGGGCTCCAGGGGCCCATGGACCATTCTTATCTGGAAACCTGTTCAAATAAACACCAGGTTGTGACTCAAGGTGGTTGCTGCGGCTCTCAGCCCACTCCTTCCTCTCTTCTTCCTCTATCCCCTGAGCTCTGGTCCTTTTTTGCTCCCCTGCCTTTCTGGACTTTTTCCACATTTCCCTCCACACCAATCATTTTCACTCTTTCCAGCATAAAAGTCTCTCCGTGTGTGTCCTGCTCCTTCTGCTCCTGGCCTTTCTGTCCTTTCTCTTGGTCAGCCCATCTGAAGCCATGGTCACAAGTGGGCAAGTGCAGGGGCTTCTGCAGGAGGTGCTAGAAAGGCAGTGAATCTGCTCACATTTAATATTGTGTCCCTGCAACCATTAAGAGCTTTTGTCACTATAACATCAACATATATGTACCTCTGATGTCTGCCTCATTATTTGTTTTAACTTTTCGTCAAAATAGAACTTACTACAAGCATGACCACATATCCTAAGTTTAGAGCTTGATGAATTTCCACAACCAAAACACACCTGTGTCCAGGTCTAGAAGCAGCACATGAACTGCCCTCTAGAGACCCCCAGCTACCTGAGGGTAACCACTGTCCCTGTTTCTCACATAATAGACTTGTTTTGCCTGTTTTTGAACTTTATCTGGATGGAATCACACACTGTAGATTCTTTTGTGTCTTTAGTTGAGCGTTATGGGATTTATCTATGTTGCTCCATGTAGTGATGGATTGTTCATTTATTTATGCATTTTATTATTGTTGGGCATTTGAGTTGTTTCTAGTTTGGGGCTATTATGGGCAGTGCTGTTGTGAACAATCGTGTATGTGTTTCGGGGAAAATATGTATGCATTTCTGTTGTGTTTATACCTTACAGTGGCATCGCTGGGCATAAGGTATACAGATGTTAAATTTTGGTAACTAGTACCACGTCGCTTTCCAAAGAAGGTGATAGTTCCACCAAGTGAGTATGAGAATTCCAAAATTCCAGGTGCTCCATGTCCTCACCAACACTTGGCATTTTCTGTCTGTTTTGTTTTAGCCATCCTGGTGGCTGTGCATGTCTGTGTCTGGACTGCCTTTTCTGCTCCATTATCCTATTTGTCTATCCATGTGTGATTACCACATTATTTTAATTACCAAAGCTTCAGTGTTGATATCAGGTGGTGTTTTGTGCAGAATTGCCTTTGCTATTCTTGGGCCTTTGCATTTTCATACAACTTTTGCAAGCTGTTTGCAAATTTCTATTAAAATAACAACAACAGCAACAACAAAACAACAGCAACAAACCCCAGCCCTGCTGAGACTTTGAATGAGATTCATTGAATATTGATAATAATTTAAGAAGAAATGACATCTTGACAATACCAAGGCCTTCAATTTACGAACATGTTGTATCGCTCTATTGGGGTAATTTTATTTAACGGTATTTTATAGTTTTGAGCGTAGAGGTCTTGTACATGTTACATTTATTCCTAGGAATTTAATGGTTTTTGGATGCTATTTTAAATGATGATATTTTAAAAATTTGCTTTCTGTTTGTTGCTGATGATTTTTCATGTTCCCCTTGTTTTCAGTGTTTTTGCCACTTCACTTTTTAAAAAATATTTATTTGTTTGTTTGTTTATTTATTTATTTTGGCTGCACCAGGTCTTAGTTGCAGCACGTGGGATCTTTGTTGTGGCATGTTTAGTTGCAGCATGTGGGCTTCATAGTTGCAGCATGTGGACTCTTAGTTGCAGCATGTGGGCTTCTTAGTTGTGGCATGCATGTACAATCTAGTTCCCCAACAAGGGATCAAACCCGGGCCCCCTGCATTGGGAACTCAGAGTCTTACCAACTGGACCACCAGGGAAGTCCCACTACTTCACTTTTTAATTCTAATAGTTTAATAGTCTTTTAGATTTTTCATGTATTTTCTATCATGTCATCTATAAGTAGAATTTTGTTTCCTATTCTTATTCCTTTTATTTCTTTTACTTTACTCATTGCTTTGGCTAGGACCTTCAGTGTGCTGAAGAGAATTATTACCAATTCTATTGCAGGCATCCTGGTTTCATAAGTGAAGTCAGAAGAAACATTAAGTATGACCATTGCTTTAGGTTTTTGTACATATCAATCAAATTAAATAAGTTCTCTACTTAGTTTGCTGAGAGGTTTTTTTTAAAGAAAAGTTATGATTGGGTATTAAGACTTGTCAAGCGATGTACTTGTCAATTGTACATTTAGGAGACGATCATATGATATTTCTCCCTTTTTTTTCTGTCAAAACACTGAATTATGGTGATTGATTTTAAAATGTTAACTACCCCAGAATAAACGCCAGAATAAACCCCACTTGGAGGCGCTCTATTATTTTAATATGTTGCTGGATTCAACATTTTGTTTAGGGATTTTGTATCTGTCTTCATAGAGAGATGGTCTGTAATTTTGCTTTCTTCTGTTGTCAGGTTTTGGTTATTAAGGTTATACTGGTCTTGTAAAATGAGTTAGAAAATGTTACCCTGGTTTCTGTTACCTAGAAGAATTAGTGTAAGATTTAGTGTTGCTTCTCTCTTAAATGTTTGGAAGAAATCACTAGTGAAAACATCCAGACCTAGGATTTTCTTTAGGTTTTAAACAACTTAATTAAATTGTTTTAATAGCTATAAGACTCTGCTTCATTTTTTTTGAACTTTATTTACTTTATGTTTTTTATACAGCAGGTTCTTATTAGTTATCCATTTTATACATTAGTGTATATATGTCAATCCCAATCTCCCAATTCATCCCACCACCCCACCCCACCCGCACTTTCCCCCCTTGGTGTCCCTACGTTTGTTCTCTGCATCTGTGCCTCAATTTCTGCCCTGCAAACCGGTTCATCTATACCATTTTTCTAGGTTCCACATACATGCGTTAATATACGATATTTGTTTTTCTCTTTCTGACTTACTTCACTCTGTATGACAGTCTCTAGATCCATCCATTTTTCTACAAAGATCCCAATTTCATTCCTTTTTATGGCTGAGTAATATTGCATTGTATATATGTACCACATCTTCTTTATCCATTCCTCTATTGATGGGCGTTTAGGTTGCTTCCATGTCCTGGCTATTGTAAATACTGCTGCAATGAACATTGGGGTGCACGTGTCTTTTTTTAAAATTTTATTTATTTATTTTTGGCTGCATTGGGTCTTTTTTGCCGCTCATGGGCTTTCTCTAGTTGCAGCGAGCGGGAGCTACTCTTTGTTGTGGTGTGTGGGCTTCCCATTGCAGTGGCTTCTCTTGTTGTAGAGCACAGGCTCTAGACACGCGGGCTTCAGTAGCTGTGGCTCACAGGCTCTAGAGTGCAGGTTCAGTAGTTGTGGCACACAGGCTTAGTTGCTCCGCAGCATGTGGGATCTTCCCAGACCAGGGATCGAACCCGTGTCTCCTGCATTGGCAGTCGAATTCCTACCCACTGCACCACCAAGGAAGCCCCTACACGTGTCTTTTTGAATTATGGTTTTCTCTGGGTATATGCACAGTAGTGGTATTGCTGGGTCATATGGTAATTCTTTTTACTTTTTAAGGAACTCCATACTGTTCTCCATAGTGGCTGTATCAATTTACATTCCCACCAACATTGCAAGAGGGTTCCCTTTTCTCCACACCCTCTCCAGCATTTGTTGTTTGTAGATTTTCTGATGATACCCATTCTAACTGGTGTGAGGTGATACCTCACTATAGTTTTGATTTGCATTTCTCTAATAATTAGTGACGTTGAGCAGCTTTTCATGTGCTTCTTGACCATCTGTATGTCTTCTTTGGAAAAATGTCTATTTAGGTCTTCTGCCCATTTTTGTATTGGGTTGTTTGTTTTTTTAATATTGAGCTGCATGAACTGTTTTTATATTTTGGAGATTAATCCTTTGTCCATTGATTCATTTGCAAATATTTTCTCCCATTCTGAGGGTTGTCTTTGCCTCTTGTTTGTAGTTTCCTTTGTTTTTCAGAAGCTTTTAAGTTTCATTAGGTCCCATCTGTTTATTTTTGTTTTTATTTCCATTACTCTAGGAGGTGGATCAAAAACAATCTTACTATGATTTATGTCAAAGAATGTTCTTCCTATGTTTTCCTCTAGAGTTTTATAGTGGCCAGTCTTACATGTAGGTCTCTAATCCATTTTGAGTTTATTTTTGTGTATGGTGTTAGGGAGTGTTCTAATTTCATTCTTTTACATGTAGCTGTCCAGTTTTCCCAGCACCACTTATTGAAGAGACTGTCTTTTCTCCATTGTATATCCTTGCCTCCTTTGTCATAGATTACTTGACCATAGGTGTGTGGGTTTATCTCTGTACTTTCTATCCTGTTCCATTGATCTATATTTCTGTTATTGTGCCAGTACCATATTGTCTTGATTACTGTAGCTTTGTAGTATAGTCTGAAGTCAGGGAGTCTGATTCCTCCAGCTCCATTTTTTTCCCTCAAGACTGCTTTGGCTATTCGGGGTCTTTTGTGTCTCCATACAAATTTTAAGATTTTTTGTTCTAGTTCTATAAAAACTGCCATTGGTAATTTGATAGGGATTGCATCGAATCTGTAGATGCTTTGGGTAGTATAGTCATTTTCACAGTATTGATTCTTCCAATCCAAGAACATGGTATATCTCTCCATCTGTTGGTATCATCTTTAATTTCTTTCATCAGTGTCTTATAGTTTTCTGCCTACAGGTCTTTTGTCTCCCTAAGTAGGTTTACTCCTAGGCATTTTATTCTTTTTGTTGCAATGTTAAATGGGAGTGTTTTCTTAATTTTACTTTCAGATTTTTCATCATTAGTGTATAGGAATGCAAGAGATTTCTGTGCATTAACTTTGTATCCTGCAACTTTACCAAATTAATTGATTAGCTCTAGTAGTTTTCTGGTGGCATCTTTAGGATACTCTATGTATAGTATCATGTCATCCGCAAACAGTGACAGTTTTACTTCTTCATTTCCAATTTGGATTCCTTTTATTTCTTTTTCTTCTCTGATTGCCGTGGCTAGGACTTCCAAAACTATGTTAAATAATAGTGGTGAGAGTGGACATCCTTGTCTTGTTCCTGATCTTAGAGGACATGATTTCAGTTTTTCAGCATTGAGAATGATGTTTGCTGTGGGTTTGTCATATATGACCTTTACTATGCTGAGGTAGGTTCCCTCTATGCCCAATTTCTGGAGAGTTTTTATCATAAATCGGTGTTGAATTTTGTCGAAAGCTTTTTCTGCATCTATTGAGAAGATCATATGGTTTTTCTTCTTCAATTTGTTGATATGGTGTATCACATTGATTGATTTGCATATAGTGAAGAATCCTTGCATCCCTTGGATAAATCCCAGTTGATTATGGTGTATGATTCTTTTTATGTGTTGTTGGATTCTGTTTTCTAATATTTTGTTGAGGATTTTTGCATCTATACTCATGAGTGTTATTGCTCTGTAATTTTGTTTTTGTAGTAGTATCTTTGTCTGGCTTTGGTATCAGGGTGATGCTGGCCTCATAGAATGATTTTGGGAGTGTTCCTTCCTCTGCAGTTTTTTGGAAGAGTTTGAGAAGGATGGGTGTTAGGTCTTCCCTAAATGTTTGATAGAATTCACCTGTGAACCCATCTTGTCCTGGACTTTTGTTTGTTGGATGATTTTTAATCATAGTTTCAATTTCATTACTATGATTGGTTTGTTTATATTTTCTATTTCTTCCTGGTTCAGTGTTGGAAGGTTATACCTTTCTAAGAATTGGTCCATTTCTTCCAGGTTGTCTATTTTATTGGCATAGAGTTGCTTGTAGTAGTAAGATGCTTTGTATTTCTGTGGTGTCTGTTGTAACTTCTCCTTCTTCATTTCTAATTTTATTGATTTGAGTCCTCTTCCTCTTTTTCTTGATGAGTCTGGCTAATGATTTATCAATTTTGTTTATCTTCTCAAAGAACCAGCTTTTAGTTTTATTGATCTTTGCTATTGTTTTCTTTGTTTGTATTTCATTTATTTCTGCTCTGATCTGTATGATTTCTTTCCTTCTACTAACATTGTGTTTTGTTTTTCTTCTTTCTCTAGTTCCTTTAGGCGTAAGGTTAGATTGTTTATTTGAGATGTTTGTTGTTTCTTAAGGTAGGATTGTGTTGCTATAAACTTCCCTCTTAGAACTGCTTTTGCTGCATCCCATAGGTTTTGGATTGTCATGTTTTCATTGTCATTTGTCTCGAGGTATTTTTTGAATTCCTCTTTAATTTCTTCAGTGATCTCTTGGCTATTTATTAATGTATTGTTTAGCCTTCACCTGTTTGTGTTTTTTACATTTTTTCCCCATAATTGATTTCTAATCTCATAGCGCTATGGTCAGAAAAGAAGCTTGATATGATTTCAGTTTTCTTAAATTTACTGAGGTTTGATTTGTGACCCATGATGTGATCTACCTTGGAGAATGTTCCATGCACACTTGAGATGAAAGTGTAATCTGCTGTTTTTGGATAGAATTTCTATAAATATCAATTAAATCTACCTGGTCTATTGTGTCATTTAAAGCTTGTGTTTCCTTTTTAATCTTCTGTCTGGATCATCTGTCCATTCGTGTAAATGAGGTTTTAAAGTCCCCCACTATTTTTGTGTTAGTGTCGATTTCCTCTTTTTTAGCTGTTAGCAGTTGCCTTATGTATTTAGGTGCTCCTATGTTGGGTGCATATATATTTATAATTGTTATATCTTCTTCTTGGATTGATCCCTTGATCATTATATAGCATCCTTCCTTGTCTCTTGTAACATTCCTTATTTTAAAGTCTATTTTATCGGATATGAGTATTGCTACTCCAGCTTTCTTTTGATTTCCATTTGCATGGAATATCTTTTTCCATCCCCTCACTTTCAGTCTGTATGTGTCCCTAGGTCTGAAGTGGGTCTCTTGTAGGCAGCATATATATGGGTCTTGGTTTTGTATCCATTCAGCGAGCCTGTGTCTTTTGGTTGGAGCATCTAATCCCTTCACGTTTAAGGTAATTATCGGTATGTTTGTTCCTGTTACCATTTTCTTAATTGTTTTGGGTTTGTTTTTGTAGGTCCTTTTCTTCTCTTGTGTTTCCCACTTATAGAAGTTCCTTTAGCATTTGTTGTAGAGTTGGTTTGGTGGTGCTGAATTCTCTTAGCTTTGGCTTGTCTGGAAAGCTTTTGATTTCTCTGTCGAATCTGAATGAGATCATTGCCAGATAGAGTAATCTTGGTTGTAGGTTCTTCCCTTTCGGCACTTTAAGTATATCATGCCACTCCCTTCTGGCTTGTAGAATTTCTGCTGAGAAGTCAGCTGTTAACCTTATGGGAGTTCCATTGTATGTTATTTGACGTTTTTCCCTTTATGCTGTCAATAATTTTTTTTGGCTTTAACTTTTGCCAATTTGATTACTGTGTGTCTCAGCATGTTTCCCCTTGGGTTTATCCTGTATGGGACTCTCTGCACTTCCTGGACTTGGGTGGCTATTTCCTTTCCCATATTAGGGAAGTTTTCGACTATAATCTCTTCAAATATTTTCTTGGGTCCTCTCTCTCTCTTCTCCTTCTGGCACCCCTATAATGCAAATGTTATTGCATTTAATGTTGTCCCAGAGGTCTCTTAGTCTGTCTTCATTTCTTTTCATTCTTTTTTCTTTATTCTGTTCCACAGCAGTGAATTCCACCATTCTGTCTTCCAGGTCACTTACCCGTTCTTCTGCCTCAGTTATTCTGCTATTGGCTCCTTCTAGTGTAGTTTTCATTTCTGGTATTGTATTGTTCATTGCTGTCTGTTTGTTCTTTAATTCTTCTAGGCCTTTGTTAGACATTTCTTGTGTGTTCTCGATCTTTGCCTCCATTCTTTTTCCGAGTCCCTGGATCATCTTCACTATCATTATTCTGAATTCTTTTTCTGTAAGGTTGCCTATCTCCACTTCATTTAGTTGTTTTTCTGGGGTTTTATCTCGTTCCTTCATCGGTACATAGCCCTCTGCCTTCATATCTTGTCTATCTTTCTGTGAATGTGGTTTTTGTTCCACAGGCTGCAGGATTGTAGTTCTTCCTGCTTCTGCTGTCTGCCCTCTGGTGGATGAGGCTATCTAAGAGGCTTGTGCAAGTTTCCTGATGGGAGGGGCTGGTGGTGGGTGGAGCTGGCTGTTGCTCTGGTGGACAGAGCTCAGAAAAACTTTAATCCGCTTGACTGCTGATGAGTGGGTTGGGTTCCCTCCCTGTTGGTTGTTTGGCCTGAAGCAACCCAACACTGGAGCCTACCTGGGCTCTTTGGTGGGTCTAATGGCGGCCTCTGGGAGGGCTCACACTAAGGAGCACTTCCCGGAACCTCTGCTGCCAGTGTCCTTGTCCTCACGGTGAGACACAGCCACCCCCTGCCTCTGCAGGAGACCCTCCAATACTAGCAGGTAGGTCTGGTTCAGTCTCCCCTGGGGTCACTGCTCCTTCCCCTGGGTCCTGATGCACACACTACTTTGCGTGTGCCCTCCAAGAGTGGAGTATCTGTTTTCCCCAGTCCTGTCGAAGTCTTGAAATCAAATCCCGCTAGCCTTCAAGTCTGATTCTCTAGGAATTCCTCCTCCCGTTGCCAGACCTCCAGGTTGGGAAACCTGACGTGGGGCTCAGAACCTTCACTCCAGTGGGTTGACTTCTGTGGTATGTATCCTCTAGTTTGTGAGTTACCCACCCAGCAGTTATGGCATTTGATTTCATTGTTATTGCGTACCTCCTACCATCTCATTGTGGCTTCTCATTTGTCTTTGGATGTGGGGTATCATTTTTGGTGAGTTCCAGTGTCTTCCTGTCGATTGTTCAGCAGTTAGTTTTGATTCCAGTGCTCTCGCAAGAGGGAGTGAGAGCACGTCTTACCTGCTGTATGTTTTAAATTCAGACTCTGCTTCATTTTTAATAACAACTTTATTAAGATATAATTTATATACCACATGATTCATATATTTAAAGTGTACAATTCAATGATTTTGAGTATGTGCCCAGAATTGTGCAGACATCACCACAATCATTTTTAGAATCATTTTTAGAGCATCACTCCACTCAGAAACCCTGTACCCCTTAGCCATCATGTTCCAATCCCTCTATCACTCCCAGCCCCTGGCAACCACTCATCTACTTTTTATCTCTCTCTATTTGCCTATTCTGGGTATTTCATATAAATGGAATCATAAGTATGTGGGCTTTTATGTCTGGCTTCTTTCTCTTAGCATAATGTTTCCCACGTTCATCCAATGGCATGTGTCAGGACTTCATTCATTTTTATGGCTGACTAATATTCCATTGTATGGATATACCGCTTTTTGTTTATCCTTTCGTCCATTGATGGACATTTGGATTTTCACTGTTTGGCTATTGTGAATAAAGCTGCTATGAACATTTGTATACAAGTTTTTGTGGGAACATATGTTTTCATTTCTCTTGGTTATGTACTTAGGAGTGGAAATGCTGACTCATATGCTTCATTATATTTTATTGCTAAATCATAATATGGAGATGCCAAAGTGTATTTAACAACTACATTTTGATGGTCATTTATATGTTTTCATTTTTGCTGTTAATGAGTGCTCCAGGCAGTGCTGCTCAAAATGTGGTTGGCAGATGGGTGACAGGCCCTTGAAATGTTTGTTACAGATTGTAACAAGATTTAGATAGAAACTGAGAATGTTTGAAACTTTTCTAGCCTTTTAACCAGTAGTTTTATGTCTGTCAAATCAAAAAATAAAAAAATGGCCAATACTTTTATGGCTTTGGTTTTTAAGTTTTTATTTTCTACATCATTTTATTGTATTTCACAAAAGTATTGGTCCCTGACAAACTGCAAGTTAGAACAAAAAACACAACTGACCCTCCACTACAGGGAGGTGGTACACCTGCTTGTCCGTGTGTGTGTGTCTGTGGGAATGGTGGCCTGAAGCCACACTCAGAAGAACAAGAACAAGCTGTCTGGGACTAGTTTGTAAGGGGGAAGTGGGAGCTCCTCACCTCAGTTCCTCTTCAAGAATGAGAATGATAATTTGTAATACAGATGAACGGATTAACAAAATATAGTATTTACATGTGATGGAATACTATTCAGCATTAAAAAGGAAGGAAATTCTGACATGTGCTGCAGCATGGATGAACCTGTAGGGCATTACACTAATGAAATAAGCCAGCCACAACAGGACAAATACTATGATTCCACTTACATGAGGTCCCTACTGTAGGCAAACATATAAGAGGCAGAAAGTAGAATGGTGGGTGCCAGGGGTTGTGGGGAGGGGAAAATGGGACCTTGTTTAATGGATATAGAATATCAGTTTGGGATGATGGAAGTGTTCTGGAGATGGATGATGGTGATGTTTGCACAACAGTGTGAATGTATGTAATGCCACTGAACTGTACACTTAAAATTGATAAGTTTTACATTACATATGTTTTAGTACCACAACAAAAAATGTTTCATTTATATGGGCTCTGAGCCTCTTAGTTCTCCAATCACCATGGTAGTCACAGTCCCATTTATCCTTACAACTAACCTGTAAGATGGGCATCTTCCCATTTTACAGACAGGGAAAGTTAATCTCAGAGTGGGTAAGTGATTTGCTCCAGTGATACAGGGGTTAAGTGAGAGAGCACCAGAGGGGCTTCTAGCTGGGTACCTCATTGTCTTGGTCTGCTCAGGCTGCAATGACAAAGTACCATAGACTGGGTGCCTTACAAAACAGAAGGCTGTTTCTCACAGTTCTGGAGTCTGAAAGTCTCAGAGTACCAGTATGGTCAGGTTTTGGTGAAGACCCTCGTCCTGGCTTGCAGACAGCTGCCTTGCTACGTGCTTACATGGTAGAGAGAGAGAGTTCAGTCTCTTATTATTATAAGGACACTAATCCCATCATGAGGGCTCCACCCTTTGACCTCATCTAAACCTAATCAACTCCCAGAGGCTCCACCTCCATATACCATCACATTGAGGGTTAGGGCTTCAACCTATGAATTTGGGGAAGACACAAACATTCAGTCCATAACACCTACTCACATGCACGTGGCCTTGGCAAGTCCCTGCAATGCCTTGAGGCTCATTTTCCCCATCTGTAAAAGGGGACAGTAATAGCCAGCCCACTCTTACGGGGTCATCATATGACTCAAGTTAAGTGACAGGTGCAGACACCTATGTAAGCTGCAACTTGGGGAGCTTAGACTTATCTGAGATCAGCTTGAGTTTGTGTTTCTAGAGCTTTCCTCTCAGGGCACGTTGGAGTTCCATTTAGCTGAATGCATGTGCCGCTAGGTGGAGGGATGCTCCTGCTGCTCCATCTGTGCAAGGCTGCTCCTTAAAAGGGCCCTTTCCATTCCGATGTTTTTTAGATTAAGGCAGCCACAAAGTGAGCCCTCTCTCAGGGCATTGGAAGTTCCTCTTAATGACTGATTATTTTTAAAGGGATAATACTGAATCATGGCCGGGTAAACAGATTCAGCCAAAAATGTACCTGCTGTAAAGGCCCAGGTCGGAGCCCTGAGCTTTTTGATTCTGCATGGGGTGACCTCAGGCCTTGACTGGAGCAGGACCCACAATGGGGGTCTCTGAATGAGCCTACCCATCATGTCAGCAGGCAGCCTGCATGCTCGGTCACGGGTGTGTGGGGTGTGGCCACACTCTTTTGTTGGCAGTCTCTCCATTCTGGTTGTTAGTCGGGGCTGTGTCATCTGTCTAGTCACATCTCTGAGGGCTTTGGCAGCACATGGTCAGTCTGGTGTTGTAGCTCAGTGACTGCAGGGCTGAGAGAAGCACCAGGCACCTTTCTTTTATCCTTCGCTGGCCAGAGGGAGTGTGCAGGATGCCAGCGCAGGCCTGGGTCAGCTTAGAAGGCTGAGGGTGAGCGAGGGCCAGCTTGCTGTGAATAGATGAGCAATTCTGGCGGCAAGTGGGGAAGTAGGGGGCTCTCTCAACTTGGCCCCTGGAGTTACAGCTCAATTACAGTGTTTTTGGCAACAGTAGCAAAATAAGTTGGAAACAATACAGTAGCAACTTTGAATCCAGGGCAGTTAGAAAGCCAGTGTTATCAGTTAGTCATGCATTTGGCTGCAGATAACAGAAACCCTCACTTCAATGCATGAGGATTTATTTTCCTCGCGTGATAATTCCGGAGGTAGGCAGTCCAGGGCTGGTGCGACTGCTCAGGGATGTTTCCGGAACCCAGTGTCTTTTTATCTTTCCATCCCTCCATCCTTAGGGGCAGGTCTTCATCTTCACAGAGAGGTCAGGGAGAAGGGAGTCGGAATGAGCGCTGGGTCAGCCCCAGGCAGATAGTGCAAAGAGCACTCTACTTGATATCCAGAGATCTGGGCCCACGTCTGACTCAGGGTCACTTCCATCTTCTGGACTTTTTCCCACCTGTCAGACGGGCAAGTTGAACTATATTATCTCTAAAGTCTCTTCCATCTTGTTCCAGCTATCTATCTGTGGCGTTTTTATAAACTACCTCAAAACCTTATAGCTTAAAATGTCTATTTTGCTCATGAATCTGCAATTTCGGTAGGGCTCAGTGAGGAGAGCTGGTCTCTGCTCCCCTCATTGCCGGCTGGGAGGCGGGGATTGTCTGAAGGCTCACTCCATGTCTGTCAGGGGTACTGGGTGTTGCCTGGGACCTCAGCTGGAGCTTGGCCAGGACATCTGCTCCTGGACTTCCAAGGGGCTACTTGGCTTCGTCACAATGTGGTCACTGGGTTCTAAGGGTGGATGTCCCAAGAGAGAGCCAGGAGAGGCTAAGTGGCTTTTTCTCACTGGCCTGGGAATTCATGCAAAATCACTTCAGCCACATTCTCTTCATTAGAGATAAGTCACTAAGGCCAACCCCTATTCAAGAGATATAGGCAGAAGTAAGATCTGCCTTTTGAAGGAGGAGGTATCAAAGAATTTGTGGACCTGTTTAAAACCATCATGCACCTGTAGGTTTCAAATTCAGTGTTCCCTCTTTTTGGTGCTTTACTCTCACTATTCTAGAAGACAAGAGAGGCCGCCTCTCAGTGCAAGGATGGCAGATAAACTGTCAAGGAAAAGGTTGTGCTAGACTTGGGCTGCTTTGGAAAGCCCTTGCCCAACCCCACTGGGACAAGGACTGGGACCTCCCTCAGTCTTAAAAGTGAATGATACCTGGTTCATTTTGAGAGTTACTCCCTGGCCACATGAGACTTGCGGCTATGTGTCCAGCAGCATTTGAAAGTGTATAGTATGATGACAGTTCAACAACACACTTTCACTGACCATTCCTTAAGTACCCAGCACTGTGCTAGGCGTGAGTTATAAATCAGGCCTGAGAGCTGGCCCTGTCCCTTGGGTATTTGTGGTTTTGTTGGGGAGACAGACAACTGGGGACACCCCCACCTAGCTAAGTCAGCTGTGTCCGATTTCAGTCTGTGTCCCCAGTGTCCACCCTGTGCTTGGCACGGAGGCGGCATTGATTACAGTGTTTGTCGGTGACAGAAACCTGACTCAGAATGACTTGGCTAAACAAAAAAAATTTTTTATATGTTGGGGTTTGTATAACTGAAGAGACCAGGGGTAGATCTCTGACTTCAGGCATATGTGGGTCCCAGGACTACAGTGATGACATAAGAAACCTTTCCCCTACACCTGTGTGTTAGTTACTTGGTCCACTGGGTGTCCCCCAGTGGACCAAGCTCCCTAATATTCACGCTGTGTGTAGCCCCTTCCAACACTGAGTCTGAGCTTGGATGTGCAGTTTGCTTTGGCCAATTGGACATTAGCAGGTGTGATGCAAGTAGAGGCTTGATAAGCTGCTTGCACACTGGGGCTGGTCTTCTTGGAACCCAGCCACCCAGCTGTGAAGAAGCTCAAGTCTAGACTATTGAAGGATGAAAGGCCACATGAAGAGAGACCTTGAGGATGAAGCCATCATAGACATTCTAGCCATCTCAGACAAGCTCTCAGCTAAATGCAGCCACATGAGTGACCTCAGCCATCACCGTGGTAACAAAACTGCTCAGCTCAGCCCAGTTAATCCAGAGAATCGTGAGAAATAATAAATGGCTGTTTTAGGATACTAGGTTTTGGGTCATGTTGTTATGTGGCCATAGATAAAACTACCACACCTTTTCTAAGTGTTGGCAAAACAGCTGCAAACAACTCCAGGCTCAGAAGTCCCAGTGGACCTAGAGTACATCTTTTCCATGGGATTGACTCTCATTTAACTAGCAGAAGTAGCTTGCTCATCTTGGAACCAGTCAGTCACTGTGGCCAGGATGTGAAGACCAGGCCAGAGATTCGTGCCCATCCTTGTAGCTAGTGGAGGGTTTGGTCAGTCCCACCCAATCCATGAACTGGGATAGGATAGGGAAGGGAGAAAAATGAGGCTATTGTTACCAGAAAGTGGGAGAACGGAGACTTAATAGTCAGAATCAACAGATAACCTCCACGGGTAGTGCATTAAATTGGTGAGGAGGGTGAATGAATAATCATGAGTGTGGCTTAGTTGAGGAGGAATTTTTAAAAGGGCTAATATTTAAGTCAGGACTTATCACAAGTAAGAGACAAAGGTTTCAAAGTGTCAGGCAAGCTGAGGGGTAGAACAGGAGATAGAAGAAGGCTCAGAGGCGGAACTTAAAGCTCTGGGTAAATGGGAGCTGGATGAAGATGCTGGACAGATCAGGCATTGCACTCTGAGATGGCCAGATGTCTTAGCTGAAAGCTGTTGTGTTTGCCAAGACTCCAAATGTGTTGTAGGCTTTTCCTCCTGAATTAAAAATTTACTTGTATTTTAAGAAAACTGTCCAGGTGCTTCTGATTTACTTACACTTAAATCATCTGTGTGTGTGTGTGTGTGAGAGAGAGAGAGAGAGAGAGAGGGAGGGAGAGAGAGAGAGAATGTGGGGAACTATTTAATGTCCAAGAATTCCTGCAAACATTTCATTTCGGCGCTTGCCATTTCAGACTGTTTATCTGAGGAGTGAGAGGCTGCGTTTGGCTGGGGCCAAGCCTCCTTCAGCTGTCCCAGGCTTGCAGCAGAGAGGTGCGGCAGGCGCCCTCTTGAGGCCTCACTGTCCAGGCTGCTCAGGGGGCTGAGCAGGGGCTCTGAGGGGCAGCTTGCAGCCTGCAGCGAGCCGGCCCCAGGGGAAATCTCGGAGGCTGCCCCAAAGCAGGTTGCAGCCTACTGAGGACACACAGTTGTCTCAGCTCTTCAGAGACTGGGTATCCCCACCCCCACCACCTCAGCCCGGTCAGTCACCAAAGAATGAGGACAGTTTGTACCCAGTGATGTGCCCAGTTCAACCTTGTGACATACCAACTATCAGGGCCAGCGCCTCCTGGAAATAGAAGCGAGTAGGAGCTGTTCTTGTAGAAGGTGGAGGTGTGCCCCGGCGGCCTGTTTGAGCTGGCAGACACCCAGGAACAGGAGAGGAGGGGTCGGCCGCTTATCTCAGGACAGACAGATGGGCACATGGAGAGCGCCACGGCTGCTCCTCGTGTGAGGAGTCAGGAGGCTGGGAGGGATTGGCTCAGAAGGACAGGTCTCAGGGTGAGTGACACTCGGCTCAGCCCAGCGCCGGGGCAGCCTCCTGGCCACTGTTGCTCATCTCGCCCCCATCATTGTTCTCCTCACACCGCCCCCTCGACCCTGCTGTCCACACCCCTCTGGCTGCACCTCTGGTTACCAGCACCCCCACCTTTTCCGATTTGGCTTTGACCCTCCCTGCCTGGCCCTAAGTGGCCCGGGAAATCTCTGCGTCCTAGGGAACTGGGACAAACAAGGCCAACTTTCTTGATGACAGCAATTTGAGGATGAGTGAGGATAGGAGCAGTTTTACATGTTGTTTAATATAATAAACAGGAGCCCAAGGAGCTGCAGGACTGAATCTTTCTTTAACCCTCACAGCAGCCGTTTATCCATGGGCATCTGGGCAGCAGAGGCACATGGCTGCGGGAGCACTGGACAGCAGCTCTGAGTCTGAACCCACATTTTGGGGTTCAAGCCCTTTGTGGTCAGCCTGACCCCTCTGTATCACTGGCCCCGAAACTCAGCAATGGAAGCACCCCATTGCAGACTCACCAGCTGGCCCCTCACTGCCCCCCAAAGCTCCACACTTGTATCAGGACTCCTTTTATTGCAATTGATGGGAGCATAGCTCAAACTGGCTTAAGCATCAAAGGAATGTTTTTGGGCTCTGGGAAATTGTGGTTTCAGGAGCAGTCGACAACCTCCTGGTGGGTTTGCCTGTCTCTCGGCTCTATGTTCCTTTGTTGGCTTCATTCTCAGGTGGCCTCTTCTCCTGTGAGGGTGGTTACAGCCCCTGCCAGGTCCAGGTCCACATCATGTCAGCTGTACTGCCCCGATCCTGCAAAGGACTTCTACTGGTCTAGCCTCAGCCGTGTGTCCCCCAAACCTGTCACTCTAGCTGAGAAAATGTGGAGCTTTGCTTGATCAGGTCTGGGTCATATGCCCACCCTCTAGTCAGGGGATAGGATCAACCCCATCCACACTCACATGGGCTGAGCATGGCAAAGGGGTGGCTCCCCAGAGGAACTTGGGATGCTAGTAAAAGAATGGAAGGTACACTGGGAAGACAAAACCCATAGATGCTGATTCCAATGCCCACACCCACCTGGGTACCTTTCCTTCTCATACCCCAACCCTGAATCTGCCCTCCAGCCTCTCTCCTCTAGGTTCTCCCAAGCTCACCTCCTCCAGGCAGCCATGTCTGATTATACCAGCCCTTTGTGCTTTCTTCTTCCAAGAACCCCTCAGACACCTACCTTTGCCCAGCCTGCCTATGCAATGTTTGTTTATTACCTCAGGCAATTACCATCTTCAGCTTTCTATGTGGATTTTTGGATTTTTGCCCCACATGCATTGTGAGGTCTTTGAGGGCAAGACCTAAGACATCTACGTCCTTAAGGCAGCTAGTATGGTAAAATGCTTTGGACTTTTCTCGAGTGCTTCTTCCCCTAGACTGTGCCATGCTCACAGACACATTTAGCCTGAACTTTATTTTCTATGTTGATGAAGCTTTTCCTGTGAGTCTTGGACACACTATCTCTTCCCATTTTGCACCAGTTTTATTAGGCAAAGCTTTAGGGTCCGAGGGTTTGCACCATTGTTGAAGCCTGTCTTTCCGTGCCCTGTGAGCTTAGTCAAGTTACTTAACCACTTGTTGCCTTACTTTCTTCATCTTTACAATGTGGAGAACATTTACCTTACAGTTACACAGATCGAATGGGCAGCGTATATGAAGATGATGCCTAGCAGAGTGCTGGACTCATAAACAGAAGCTAAATAAATGCATGAGTGAATAAATGAATGAATTGGTCAGTTAGTTGTTGAGCCATGCAGCTTGTAGGACTCTAGACAGGGAACTCTATGAGAAAAGAAAACCCTATTTCAAGGTGTGGAGGAAGCCTCAGCATAGACAGCAGGACCAGAGCCAGCCCATGGCTGCCTGCCCTAGGCTTGGATGGTCTAGAAGCTGGGCAGGTCTGCAGAAGGATCAGCAGGTGTGGTCAGGTGGCCCCATCTTATGGCGAGCAGAAGGCTGGTAAGGTCCAGGAGCTGGTCAGGTCAAAGCCAAGCATCATGAGGATGTTTGCCTGTGCTGGACAGCATTGCATCTGTCCCTGCTTCTTTTGGTGAGAGCACCCTGGTTCTCCTTGGGCAAACCCCCTTTTCTACTCCCAGGCTATGGCTTGGTGTAGGCTGACCGCACCATCTAGTAATTAGCACATGACCCAGTCGTCCCCAGAAGTGGCAGATTTCAGACTTTTCCTGCAAACTTTGGCATAGAGAGGGTCTTTTTCCACTGGGGTTGCACAAGTGGTGGAATGTGGGCCTGGAGCCACTGGGGGCCACACTATGGATAGCATCCCCACATCCCTGCCATAAATAAAATGAACACAGAGAAACTAGAGCTGAAGAGGTGTGGAAGGCGAGTCCTGAGGAGCACCTGGATCCAGCCGGGCCTGAACATTTGTGGATTTTTCTGTTAAGAGAGGCAATGCATTCTTTGTTTTTAAAGTTAATTTGACCCTCTTCTGACCTTTAAAGATAAGAGTCCTGACTGATATACTGCTCTACTGAAAGCAATTGTTCCCCAGAGATCCCAGCCATATGACACACAATTGGTTTCCATATTGATGCTCATTTCCAAGGGTATTTGCCGTTTTTAGGTCAGAGGTCATGCAAATAAATGTTTATAGACAGGAGGGCAGGAGAGTTTCTCAGGAAATCGATAACACAGTGAGGGAAAGCTGTGTTCACAGCCCATGTACCGGAACTTGTCTCATTCTCAGTAACAGCGCAATGTCGTGTTGTGGCTCAATCTCAGCAGCATCAGAATCTGGAACGTGTGTTCACCACATTGAGAAAAGTTTCCTTCCCATTATTCATCATTCAAGGTCTCATTTAGTTTTTTCTGGGTATGCTGGTTCGTATTTCTTATGTGCTGTTGGTTCAGTAGTGGAAATAATTACCTGCACTGAAAAGCAAGGAAGTAAATGAAAGAAAATGATATAAAAGCACCCACCCTAGTGCGTCTATGGACACTGAAGATGAGAATTTCCATCCGTGATTAAACAGGAACAGAGCTTTGGAGCTGCTCTTCCTGGGCCAGATCCAGTGATGCATCTTCAACTCTGGGTCCCATGGATTGCTGAGAATCCACATCATGCAGTTTTTTCAAATTCATGTCTGGACCTAGATAGGAGGCTTTCCTAGAGATGTATAATATAGGGCAGGGGTTCACGGCTCATTACTGAAACTGTGCCAGAATTGTACTGTGAAATGTACTAGTGTCCAAGGGTCAAGATGGACCTTCTTATTCTCAGGCCGGGGTAGGGGGTTGTGGAGACTGCAAGATAAGAGGAAGGATGCCATTTGGCAGAAGTAATCAGCAGTCGCTGTAAGCTGACTCTGGTTCCAGGACAGTGCCCACGTCTGTGTGCTTGGTACCTGCCTGGGTTACGCCTTGTGGTGCTGGCTATGTCATCAGAGCCCCCATCCTGCCCTCCAATACTGCCCCCTTGTCCTCAAATATTATGAGCTCATCACCTCCCCTTGCGTACATTCTTTCTTAAAGTACTCCTGGATACAGCTCATGGGCTAAAGATGGCTAAGAGTGCCCCAGTGTTCCGTGCTGGATGACTTAGGTTAGGGTTTGTGCAGCCTTCAAACCATCTCCCAGACACCTGGGGAAGGTGGCGAGGCCTCTCACAGTCCCAGGGTAGACTACTGAGACCAGACGGTTGTCCCTGTTAAAATATGTTCTGACTGGAATTCATGTGGGCTAGATATATACATCTTAATTTGAGACGGGGAAAAAAACCTATTCCATGTGTGATTATCTTCCAAAGGCAGTAACTAGCCTGGTTAGTTTTTCTCTTTCTCCACTCTCCTGACCCCAAATTACAGAAAGAAAACATCCAGGTCATGTTTCCAAATTTCATTTCATAAACTGAAAACACATTTTAGGTCTGAAAGGGCAAAAGACACCTTCATCTAGTTAACTCTGAGAGTTTTTAATGTTTATACAACACAAAGTCATGTAGCTCTTTCCTTTCTTAAATCAAACTAGGAGAATTGTTACTTTGCCAAGACTTCCTATTCTTTTTTACAAAAATTATTTTATTATAGTAAAATACATTTTTCACTTTAACCATTTTTAAGGCTACATTTCAACAGCATTAATTATATTTATAATAGTGTGCAACCATCACCACTCTCTATTCCCAAAGCTTTCTCAGCACCCCAAACAGAATCTTTGTAACCATTTAGCAATAACTCTCCATTTCTCCCCACCCCAGCCCCTGGTATAACCTCAATTCTACTTTCTGTCTCTATGAATTTGCCTAGTCTCTGTATTTCATATAAATGGCCTTTTGTGTCTGGCTTCTTTCACTTAGCACAGTGTTTCCAAGGTTCAGCCATGTTTGAGAATGAATCAGTACTTCATTCCTTTTTATGACTGAATAAAATTCCATTGTACGTGTATACCACATTTTGTATATGCATTCGTCAATTGATGGACATTTGAGCCTCCTCATTCTTAAGTTTTCATCTTGAACAGTTATGGGGAGTAATATTAATATTAAAATTTTATTACTATAAAGTCCACTTGGACTCTTGTATAGAATAAACCAGGCTCTGTGCAGGACCATGCACATAGTATCATCTCATTTAATCCTCACAAACATGGTATGAAGTAGATGTTATCACCCCATCTTGAAGATGAAAACACTGAAGCCCAGAGAGGATAAGGGACTTGCTCAAGGTCACATAGCTAGTGAGCTGAGCTTTGAATGCTGGTTCCCCTGACTCCCAAATCCACATGTTCCCATCCTGTCTGTTCTCTCTCATTAATCATGGAGACAAACTGTTCATGGCACCTTGTCACACTTAGAGATGTGGCAAAGATGCCTTCTTCCCAAATGCATCAACAGAACCTCAAGCCCTGGTCCAAAATGACCCAGATTTTGTCCCTTGGCCTTAGTGTATCTCTTATCAACTCTTCAGTGATGAGGGAGAGTATATAGGAGTCACATGAGTACCTGCTTATAGGGAGGAGTTGGGGGAGTTTGGAAGAGGCCTTTGAGTAACTGATAGACCTATTTTCACTGCAGTTGGGGAACCAATGACCAGCTACCTCACTGAGCTCTCTACTCTGGTAGCAAATTCGGGGACTATCCAGTCTTCTTGGTCACACATTCATTCTCTCCCTTTCCCTCTCTCCCTCCCTTCTGACTACCTATCCATCCAACCATGAAACCATCCATGAATCCATGCATTTATCCATCTATCCATCCATCCATCTATCCATCCATCCATCAGTCCATCTATCCATCCACCCATTCACTCATCTATCCATTCATCTGTTAATTCATCCATCCATCTGTCCACTTATCCATCCATCCATCTAGATTATATTTGTTTCAGGCCTGCAACAATATGGATGCTAGCTCCTGTTCTAGATTCTTGGATAAAGTTGTAAACATACTTCAATAGAGGATGGATCCAACCAGTATAATGTGTTAAAAGTCAGGAAACTTTATTTTAAAATCCTGATTCCTGACTACTCTTGGAAAAACTGGAAGACCAGGCAGCACCAGGGCCCAGTTTGCCACATGGCAGTGCCAGCCAGAGCTGTGCAGCCCTGTGCAGAGCATTGACCTCTAGTTCACCACAGCCCTGGCCACTGCCTGTTGTCTTGTACCTGGACCACACTGCATGCCTGGCCCCGAGAGGCCTTTGGGTCTGTGCCCCTCACTAGAGAAGTGTTTGCAGTAGCCGCTGCCTGGCTTCACAGTGTACCCCAGCCCAAGACCTGGACTTTGTTCCAACACATTCTGCCCCTGAACTTGCTGTTACCTCATCTGCCAAATAAGGGTTGATGTGGGCAGGTGAAGATGATAAAGGAGCTAAAAGAGATCTGTAGACTGTAACATGCTGTTCAAAAGAAGGGGCTGCTGTCACTGAGGGCCTGAGCCACTGGGAGATAGAGAGAGAGAAAGGGACCTTGTTGATAGGTTGGGTGTTCGACTTAACAGACTCTCAATCCAGGCCTGAGGCTCAGGGCACTTTTGAAGGGAAGTGACACCTAAGTTAAGAAGGGTAAGTGGGAATTGGGAAAGGGAACCACAAAAGTCTTCTGTAACCTGGAGCATTCACGAATATAAGAGCTCAGTCAAAATGGTTAGAAAGTGGAGTTTGTACATATGGGGGTTGGGGAGGTGGGGGTAGGAAGGCAGGCAGGGCAGTGATGCTTGAAAGGAATGAGACTGGAAAAAGAGTTAATTGGCATTTAGATCATTTAGTCCTTGTACCATGCTCGGGGGGTTGAACTTATCCTAAAAGCCCGGGAGACCCATGGGGAGTTTTCAGCTGGGGATGCATTGAGCACTTTGGTATTCTAGTTGGGTAAGGAAGGATTTGAAGGGCCAGATCTCGGGCAGCAGCTGGTGGGTGAGCTGGGAGGCTGTTCAGGGGTCTGGGGTAAGAGGAGTAGGTGGTAGCTGATTCTTCTCCTGGTGTTTATGAGTAGAATTGCTTGGGGCTCGGGCTTCATTAGCTGTGAAAGGGGAGGGAGGGAGGGGCATGGGAGGGCACTTGGGTTGCTGGTCTGGGTAGCCGTGAGGAGCAGGAGGGAGAAACAGTTTGGGTGGAAGAGAGGATTGTCCAGGTGGAACATCACAGTGGGGGCGCCCAGGATCTGTTTCTGAGACTCGGGATTGACAGTAAAAAATCAAGGAGGAGGTGAGATCTCTCAAGAGGGCCCTACAGAGAGAGAGGAGAGGAGAGGGCTTGTCAGCCAGCCTGAGGAACCCACCAAAATGAAGGGAAACCCCATCTAACTGAAAGGCATGGGGAGAGAGGGCTGCAGAGGCAGCAGACAGAAGCAGGGTGGGGAGGAAAGCCAGGTCTGTAAGTAGGTTGGAGGAGCCAGGTGAGCAGGTCACCAGGGTCAGGCGACACCAAGCACCAAAATGTGTCCACTGGGTTCGGCAACAAGGAGGTCATTTTAGAACTTGGTGGGTGTTATTTGGGGGCAGTGGGTTGAGGAATGGGTGGAGGTGTAGAAGAGAGGAAGAGGTGAGACTGAGTGGGCAGCACCTGGAAGAGAGGACGGGGTGCTGGGAGGGTCTCAGGAGGGAAGGAACATTAGTGTGGGCAACAGCGGAGCAGCCAGGAGAGCAGGGGCGACCAGAGGGCTGAAGCAAGTACAGTGTCGAGGGCCCTAAAGAGGTAGGAGGAGGTGGGCAGCAAGGCCACGAGAAAGGACAGGTGGGGGTTGGGAGGCTAAGAAAGTTGCCCCTGGGGCTTCTGTTTCCTCCATGAAGGGGGAGGCATGCTGAGCTCCTCAGAATCTGCAAGGGTCAGAGGTTGAGGACACTGGACAGGAGGAGAATGGATTCTAGGCATTCAAGGGCTGTGGATGATTTGTGGACCTGGCATGCCTTTCCTCACCACTGCCCCCCACTCTGGCTGCTTAGGGCCCTCATCCCCCGGAAAGCAGTGCACCAATTCTGGATCAGTGATGCTCCTGGGCCGACCCTGCCTAGCAGGGTCACAGCAGATACTCACCCGGGCCTGGTTCCATCCCCACCCAGGTGGGCAAACTGCAGAAGGAGCCTGTGTGGGCCTGGAGGCTGGAGGCTGGGGGCTGCTGCGGGGCATGTAGAGGAGCAGAAGAGGCCAAGAGCAATGTGGCTTCCTGAGGAAAGTCCCCCGTAGCAGACATGCCCAGGAGGGCTTGCTAGGAGCTAAGCCTGACCAGCCCTCCTCCACATCTGCAGCTCAGCTGCTCCAAGAAACTTGTGCAAACCATGGCTCTTGAGTATCCATTACAACAGGCAGCAACTTTCTTCTGCGTGGAAAAGTTTTGCTTCAAAGAGAATGACTTTATTTTCATTGGTCTCTGGGGGGAAATAGCTCTAAAAATGAGAACCTCGGCAGAAAACACAAACAGGAATTGGTCCCTTTACTCAGCTTTGACCCTAATTATTAAGCCATGCTCTGAAAATACTGAGCTGTAACTGAATTTTCTTGTTCTTTTTTGCACACATTTTTTTTATTCCTCCGGACATACATGTGAAGTTCTGTTTAGTATCCTACATTACATTCAGAAATAAGAAAACTGAGGCTCAGGGAGATTAAGGTCTTCACTATTATATACAAAACAAAGAAAGATTATTTTGCACTTTCTTGAATTATAAATAAACAGTATGTACTCAATTTTTATATGGTTCCTTCATTTCTACATATTGTACATTTTATTGTATTGTATTTTTCCAGTTCCGTTGAGATATAATTGACGTGTAACATTGTATACATTTAAGGTGCACCATGTAATGATCTGATATATTTATATATTCCAAAATAATTACCACAATAAGATTAGTTAACATCACCTCAAAAATAACCTTTTTTTGTGGTAGAATCTTTAAGAATTACTCTCTTGGCAACTTTCAAGTATATAATAGAGAATTGTTAACTATTGTCACCATGCTCTCTTAGATTCTCAAAGCGTATTCATTTTATAACTGGAAGGTTGTACCTCTTGACCAACATCTCCCCAAATCCCCCACCTCCTGGGAACCACTATTCTATTCTCTATTTGTATACTTTTGGCTTTTCAAAAAGATTCCACATGTATGTGACATAATACAGTATGTTTCTTTCACTGGTTGACTTTTTAACTTAGCATAATGCCCTCAAGTTCCATCCATGTTGTTGCAAATGGCAAAATTTCATTTTTTATGGCTGAGTAGTATTCCGTTGTGTATATCTACACCACCTGTTTTTTATCCATTTATCTGTTGATGGACACTTAGGTTGCTTCCATATCTTGGCAATGTAAATAATGCTGCTATGAACACTGGGGTGCATGTATCTTCTCCAATTAGTCTTTTCATTTTTTTCAGATATATACACAGTAGTGGAATTGCCGGATCATATGGTACTTCTATTTTTATTTGTCTGAGAAACCTCCACACTATTTCTGCATTGGCAACACCAGTTTACATTCACACAGTGCTCGAGAGTTCCCTTTTCTCCACATCCTTGCGAACATTTGTTATTTGTGTTCTTTTTGATGATAGCCATTCTGTCAGGTGTGAGGTGATATCTCATTGAGGTTTTCTTAATAAGAAAAAAAATTTATTAACATATCTTATATTTTATTTAAATTTTTTTTTATTTTTTATTGGACTGCAGTTGATTTACAATGTTGTATTAACATCACATGTAGAGCAAAGTGATTCAGTTATACATATACAGATTTATTCTTTATCAGATTCTTTTCAGATTAAGGTTATTACAGAACATTGAGCAGAGTTCCCTGTGCTATACAGTAGGTCCTTATTAGCTATCTATTTTATATATAGGATTGTGTATATGTTTATCCCAACCTCCTAATTTATCCCTCTCCCCCACCTTTCCCCTTTGGTAACTACACTTGTTTACTAAGTTTTTGAGTCTGTTTCTGTTTTGTAAAGAAGTTCATTTGTATCATTTTTTTAGATTACACATATAAGCGATATCATATGATATTTGTCTTACACTGTCTGACTTACTTCACTCAGTATGACAATCTCTAGGTCCATCCATGTTGTGGCAAATGGCATTATTTCATTCCTTTTTTATGACTGAGTAATAGTCCATTGTATATATGTACCACATCTTCTTTATCCATTCATCTGTCGATGGACACTTAGGTTGTTTCCATGTCTTTGCTATTGTAAATAGAGTTGCAATGAACATTGGGGTGCATGTATCTTTTCGAATTATGGTTTTCTCTGGATATATGCTCAGGAGTGGGATAGCTGGATCATATGGTAGTTCTATTTTTAGTTTTTCAAGGAACCTCCATACCGTTCTTCATAGTGGCTGTACCAGTTGACATTCCCATCAACAGTGCAGGAGGGTTCCCTTTTCCCCACACCCTCTCCAGCATTTATTGTTTGTAGATTTTTTGATGATGTCCATTCTGACTGGTGTGAGGTGATATGTCATTGTAGTTTTGATTTCCATTTCTCTAATAACTGGAGATGTTGGACATCATTTCACATGCTTTATGGTCATCTGTATGTCTTCTTTGGAGAAATGTCTGTTTAGATATTCTGCACATTTTTGATTGGGTTGTTGGTTTTTTTCTTGGTATTGAGCTGCATGAGCTGTTTGTATATTTTGGAGATTAATCCTTTGTCAGTTGCTTCATTCACAAATATTTTCGCCCATTCTGAGGGTTATCTTTTCGTTTTGTTTATGGTTTCCTTTTCTGTGCAAAAGCTTTTAAGTTTAATTAGGTCCCATTTGTTTATTTTTGTTTTTATTTCCATTTCTCTAGGGGGTGGGTCAAAAAGGATCTTGTTGTGATTTATGTCATAGAGTGTTCCGTCGATGTTTTCCTCTAAGAGGTGTAACGTGAGGTGTCTCACCTTACATTTAGGTCTTTAATCCATTTTGAGTTTATTTTTGTGTATGGTGTTAGGGAGTGTTCTAATTTCATTGTTCTACATGTAGTTGTCCTGTAACTGAATTTATAGCCAGGGTTATGCATTTGTGGGTGAGAGTAGACTGTACCCTACGAGGAACTGGGATTCTGAGGCTGGGAAAATGTGACCAGTCTGTGTAATGTGTTTTTCCTCCCATACATGTCAGTGACAAATGTGAATTTTCTGTGTTGGCTCACATCCCTGAATTCCCAAAGCGTCCCCTTTGTATGTTGCTGGGGATAGTAGGCTGCTGTGTCAGCCTCCCCACTGGGCTGTGAGTCCCAGGTCGATTCATGTCTGTGGCCTCAGCCTTTGTGGCCCCAGGATGTGGCACTGAGTGTGGTGATGGATTTGGGATCAATGGATTGTTGGATGAACTAATGAATGTATAAAAAAGGAATCTCTGGGCTCCTCAAAAAGAACCATAGGCTACAGGGTTTGTTTCATGCCTGCAATCACCCCCTCAATCTAAGCCATGTGAACAATCTTCCCAATGAAACCCCGTCTTCACAGTGCCTTCCTTTTCACAGAATCTTCAGTGGCTCCCAGTTTCCTCAGCATCAAGTCTAAATGTCTCAGCCTGACACACCTCTGGGGCCTCCATGACAGCCAGGATGGGCTCCTCCCTGCCCTCCAAACACTCCTGCTCACCCTGCCTCTGCATCTTTTTCCCTGGGTCCTTGTACCCAGAGCACCCTTCCTCAGACAGCATAGAATTAAAGACATAGGCTGTAGATTAAGAGATCTGCATTCAGAATGTAAAATGGTGCAGCTGCTCTGGAAAACAGTATGGAGGTTCTTCAAAAAAAAAAAAAAAGCTATAGGAAAAATATAACACTGTCTGATGTGGTTTTAAATGTATGTAGAGGAAATAGTTAAGATAATTATAAGTGGAGGAGGGTAAAGGGACCTAGCAGGAGGTTAGGTTTCTATATGTCATCAAACTGGTAAAATGACAACATCAGTAAACTGTGATAAATTATGTATGTATGATGTAATACCCAGAACAACCACTAAAAAAGCTATACAAAGTGATATACTCAAAAGCACTAGAGATATATCAAAATGGAATTCCAAAAAAAGTTCAAGTAACCCACAGGAAGGCAGGAAAAGCAAAACAGAGAAATAAAAAATAGGACAAACAGAATTAAAATTAAAAGTACATGCTTAAGCCCTAACATAAGTAATTACATTAAATATAAATGTAAATGGTCTAAATACACCAACTAAAAGACAGAGATTGTTAGAGTGTATTTAAGAAAAACTATGATCCAACTATGAGCTGCGAGGACTTCCCTGGCAGTCCAGTGGTTAAGACTTTGCCGTCCAAAGCAGGGGGTGCGGGTTCGATCCCTGGTTGGGGAGGTAAGATCCCACATGCCTTGCAGCCAAAAAACCAAAACATAAAAAGAGAAGCAATATGTAACAAATTCAATAAAGACTTTTAAAATGGTCCATATCAAAACAAAGAAACAGAAAAACACAACTATAAGCTGCCTGCAAAAACTCACTTAAAATATATGAGTGTAGTTAGATTGAAAGCAAAAAGATGGAGAAAGATGTATCCTGTAAACATTGATAAAAACAGAGCACTAGGCGGCTTCCCTCATGGCACAGTGTTTGAGAGTCCTCCTGCCAAAGCAGGGGACACGGGTTCGTGCTCCGGTCCGGGAAGATCCCACATGCCACAGAGCGGATAGGCCCATGAGCCATGGCCGCTAGACGTGTGCATCCGGAGCCTGTGCTCCACAATGGGAGAGGCCACATCAGTGAGAGGCCCTCATACCACACACACACAAAAAAGAGCACTAGGGTCTACCCTGTGGCTAAGACTCCACATTCCCAATGCAGGGACCCCAGGTTCCATCCCTGGTCAGGGAACTAGATCCCACATGCCACAACTCAGAATTCGCATGCTGCAACTAAAGATTCCGCATGCCAAAACTAAAGATCCTGTGTGCCACAACTAAGACCCAGTGTAGCCAAATAAAAAAATAAAAGCACTAACTATATTAATATTAGATAAAGTTGCAAAGAAAATTATCAGGAACACAGAGAGACATTATATAATGATAAAAGGGTTTATCCACCAACAAAAGATAAATATCCTGAATGTATTCTCTGAAGGCTAGAGCTAAAAAATATGTGAAGCAAAAACTAAAAAAGCTGAAAAGGAGAAATAAACAAATCCACATTTACTATTGTAAAGGGGTAATGTAAGGAAGATCTTTATAATGACGGAACATTTCTGTATTTTGATTGCGGTGATGATAACACTAATCTACATCTGTGATAAAATGACATAGAAGTGTACACACACGGTGCATCAATGTCAACTTCTTGGTTTTGATATTGCACTATAATGAAGTACGAATAACTGTGGGGGCAACTGGGTGAAGAGCACCACAGACTTCTCTGTACTATCTGTAACTTCCTGTGAATCTGTAATTATTTCAAAATAAAAAGGTTTTTTTAAAAAGCCTCCAAGTAGCAAATTCCAGTTTCTCAGTCTCACCACCCCATGCCCCCAGCTCCAAGCCAGAGGCGCACATCCTGGCCCTATTGCCCTGCTCAGCACAAGCTGTTATATGGTGTGTTTCAGTTAAGGCACCCTGTGAAGCTTCATTAGCTGATTCAGTATGGAAAAGTGGCATCAAGCAAAAACATGGGAACATGAGAAGAGGGACTTCTAGAGCATAGGAGGCTTCAGAAACCAAAGCCACAATATAACAGGCAGGACCATGGAGGGAAGTGGAGCCCCCGGGTAAAATGCAGATGCTGGTTAAGGCTACACTTGGCAGTGGAGAGAATGCCTGTGAGAATATCTTGCAGACTATGATGGGCATGGACAATGTCCCCAACCTGCATCTGGGGAGGCTCCAACACCACCAATAACTCATTTGCATGCTCTTACCTGATTCTGACATCACCTGGCTGATGATTGTCCAGGTGAGAATTCCCTGCCCTTGCTCAGGATCTGGAGCTTAGCCTTCCAGCTGAGAAGTTGGGTTTGGTCAGATGATAGGCATCAGCCCACAGGTCTTGCTTTAGTTAAAGCTACAAAAGAGGCTGACTGCTACATTTCCTCAGGACTTTCCCACATGATTTTCTCTCTGCAGGAAGGTCTTTCCTTTCCTTATCCCCCTAGTAACTAAGCCTCTGGCATCAGGCCTCCTCTGTCTATCTGGCATTTTTAATGTAAATGAGAACCCAATTGAAACTGGCTTAGTCAGAAAAGGGCTTTCTTTCAGCCCACTTAACTGAAATCCCCAGTGTCCAAGAGACAATGTTGAGAATCTGTCCTTCTCCAACTCATAGCTCTGATTTCTTCACATTCTCCCTTGCCGTGTGTTGGACCTTGGCAGTTCCAGGCTTACATTCAATGAGATTTACATTCTGGTGGAAAATGAGAGAGCCTCTTTTCTAATAGTCCCTGTTGAGCTCCAGGGCTGACCCTCATTGGTTGCACTGGGTCCTGTGCCTATTCCTGAGCCAATCATTGAGACCCTGGGAGGTCAGGCTTGGGTCATAGGCTAACCTGGGTGGCGGGGGTTGCTGCAGCTCCATGTGTTGCGAAAGGAAACCTGGGGTGTGGCTTCCATAAGGAAAGGGGCTGGTGGGATGGACAAATCAACTGTCATGAACAGCCTTTCTGATCCTCAGGCATAGTTGTTGAGCCTCTCCACTGTGCTCCAACAGGACTTGTTCTTACACCTCTGGTAGTACTCAACACCCCATTAGGTAACAAAAAATTTACATCTCACTCTCTCCTTCCAGACAGTAAACTTTTAAAGTCCTAGGCTATGAATAATTAAAACAAAATGGAGGGACTTCCCTGATGGTTCTAAGGTTAAGAATCCACCTGCCAATGCAGGGGAAACGAGTTCGAGCCTTGGTCTGGGAAGATCCCACATACCGCAGAGCAACTAAGCCCGTGTGCCACAACTACTGAGCCCACCGCATGCCACAACTACTGAAGACCGCACCCATAGAGCCCGTGCTCCACAACAAGAGAAGCCACCAAAATGAGAATCCCATGCACCGCAACGAAGAGTAGCCCCCGCTCACCACAACTAGAGAAAGCCCACGTGCAGCAATGGAGAACCAATGCAGCCAAAAATAAAAAAAATAAAATAAATAAATTTATTTTTAATAAAATGGAAAAACAACAGCAACAATAGCAAACATTTATTGACTGTTCACTATGTGCTGGACCCTGTGCTGGGTATTTTAAATCATGTTAACTCATTTTGAACTGTGAGCTAGATACTATTATTATCCGGATTTTACAGATGAGGAGCCTGAAGTTTGCAATATTAAGTGACTATCCAAAGGGTTCATTGATGAGAGAGTGAGGATTCAAAATGGAATCTTTTCAAAAGAATGAAGTTACATAAAAACAAGACTATAGTTTGCAGCACTATTTGCAAAGCCAAAGATGGGGAATCCCCCAAGACTTCATCCAAAGGGAACTGACTGGACAAACTATGGCACATTTGCACAGTGGTGTAGTGTGGAACTGTGAGAGGAAACGAGGATGATCTGTATCAACGTGAAGTTACTGTCAGGATATATTGCTAACTGACCAGGAAAAGATCAGGTACAGAACCATTTATATAGTATGCTGCCTTTTATATAAGCAAAGGGAGGGAAATAGGAATATACACACACACACACACACACACACACACACATATACATATACATATATATACACCTATAGTTATCTAGGTGTGCGTATGTGTGTATATATATATATTTGCTTATATTTTGAAATAGAAACAACAGAAGAACAAATGACAGGTTTACAAACCAAGCAAAGTGCCTTGTTTCATAAGTTGGCTTTGGAACAATGTAAACATTTTACATAACTAAGAACCAGAATGAAACCAAAAAAGAGTGAAAGCCATCTCTTAACATCAAAAACAAACTGAGACAAATGGTCCTGTATGCAAAATGGATGGCATAACCTCACAGAGAATTGTTTCAAGTGACTTCGAAACACATTAATTTGTGCATTCCAAGTGGGACAGAGACAGAAAGAATCACACACACACCAAACCTGAACCGCATTCCATAGTCTTGCTGTTGGTAATAAAAATGGTATTGTTTTGGCCTTCCCTGGTGGTGCAGTGGTTGAGAGTCCGTCTGCCGATGCAGGGGACACGGGTTCATGCTGCGGTCCGGGAAGATGCCACATGCCACCGAGCAGCTAGACACGTGAGCCATGGCTGTTGAGCCTGCGCGTCCAGAGCCAGTGCTCTGCAATGGGAGAGGCCACAACAGTGAGAGGCCCACGTACCGCAAAAAAAAAAAAAAAAATTTCCTGCAGTACTGGACTGCCAGCCTGTGTCTTCTCCATTCTGCTCTGCTCAGCTGATAGGCGCATCAAAGTACCTACCAGATTACATGGTAGCTCAATTTTTACCCTTAAACGCACCTCCATTATGTTCTCACTACTGGCTGTTACCAGTTTACATCCCCCCAGCAGCTAGAGGGTACACAGTTCTCTGAAACCCCTTCAGCATTTATTCTTTGTAGACTTTTTGCTGAAGAACATTCTGACGGCTGTGAGGTGAACGTTTCTGTAATTGGATTTGCATGGCTTTATTAATTGCTGATGTTGCACATTTTTCTATTCCCTTTTATTTTAAGAAAAAGAAAGAAAAGACAAAATGTGCGCAAGATATGCCTCTAGAAATGGTCTTCTTGAAATGTTGACGTCTTTTGAATTTTCTGGTCGATTTACCACCCCAGGATTTTTTTTTTTTTTTTGATGGCAGGTGTCATTTACAGGCCTGCCATTATTTTGAATATTAAGTGACCATTACCGCTGTTGTGTGAAACGACCAGAAGGCGGCAGCACTTCCCCTTACCAAATCTGCTTACTAGGGCAACAGAGCCATAATGGAAGTTTGTTGTAGGTTGTAAATTAGAACGGAATGTGCCAGGAAAAGCCCCTTAAGATTATGTCTCATTACTTCTTGTTCGTTTTTTAAATTTAATTTTTATTCTTTATCACAGCAAATTAGATTACAATGTTTTGTTTATTGTAGGCATGCAAGATGTGTTTCTTTTACACATGTACATATACCTTTTCTTTTTCAGATCCTTTTCCCATGTAGGTTAGGACACGATGTGGTGTAGTCTTCCCTTGGTATGCCGTAGGTTTTTGGTGATTATATATTTCACATGTGTTTGTATATCTCTGTTAACCCCAATATCGTAATGTATCCAGTCCTCACAGCTTTCCATTTGGTGAACCATAAGTTGGTTTAATGAATCTGTGATTGCCTTTCTCACTGGAAATATCTTCATTGGTATCAAGTTTTAGGTAACACCCATAAGTGATATGATAGGATATGTGTCTTTCGCTTTCTCACTTACTACCAGTTGCAATGATTACCTCTAGACACCCCAATGGTCCTGCAAATGGCATTGTTTCACTTTTCTCCTTGGCTAATATTCCATCTGTACACATACCAGTTCTTCTGTGTCCACTCATCTCTTGATGGACGTTTCGGTTGCTTCCATGTGTTGGCTATTGTAATACTTCTACAGTGCAGATTTGCCTGCCTGTGTCTTTCCAATTCTTTCTTCTTAGGATATAGCCCAGGAAGTGGGCCTGCTGGATCATATAGTAGCTCAATGTTTACCTTTTAAAGGCACCTCCATTCTGTTCCCATTAGTGGCTCTTAGCACGTTACGTCCCACTTCCAATTGAGGGTATGCATTTCTCCGAAACCTCTTCAGCATTGATCACATGTACTTTTGTTTGCTGAAGGTTATTCTGACTGGTGTGAGCTGATACTTCTTTGTGGTTGGGTTTGCATGTGTCTCATACTCCCTTGAAATTGAGCTTTCAGGCATGTCCTTTTAGTTTTCAAACTGTTATTACAGCTGACTTCTTCAAATTGTTTTCTTGAAGTATGTGCCACATTTTGCAATGTTTTGGCCTTTACCTGCATCAAGACATTTTTAAGGGCACGTTTCATTTGCAGCCCTGCAGTACTTGTGCATATGAAGTGCCAATTAGCACAGATTTCAAAGCTGCTGTTGCAGATATCGGCCAGAGGACGGCAGCATTTCTACGTTCCCCACTCTGGCACCTAGGGAAATAGATCTTCCTGCCAGTGGTGCTCCTCAGTTATAAATTAGAGTGCAATGTGCCCTGATATACCCCCAAAAGCTTACGTCTCCATATTTATGTTTCTTTTTTAAATTTAATTCATAGGTTTTAGTGGAGCAATATTCCATTCTCGACATGGACCACTTCTTCTCTGTGTATTCCTCTGTTGATAGACATTTTCGTTGCATCTCAGTGTTTCCTATGGTAAACATTGCTTGAGTGCAGTGTTGCCAGCCTGTGACTTTTGATTCTCATTTTCTCAGGTGATAGGCCCAACAGGGGATATGATTCATTGATTGGTAGCTGAATGTTTACCTTTTCAAAGCACCTGCATTTTGTGTTCATTAGCGGCTCTTACCAGGTGCCAATTAACACCGAGGGTGCACGTTTTCCGACAACCTCTTCAGCATTTATTTTTTGCAGATTGTTTGCTCATGGTCATTCTGACTGGTGTGATCTGATAGGTTTTTGTAATTTGGGTTTGCATGTCTTTAATAATTCCTAATATTCAGCATTTTCCACACCTTTCTCTTTTATTTAGATAAAAAAGTGTGAGTACAGTATACCTCTTGAAATTGTCTTCTTGGAAGGTTGCCCTCTTTTGAACTTTGTGGTCGTTTTTCGACCCCAGGATTTTTTTTGAGAGCAGGTGTCATTTACATGCCTGCAGTGATTGTGAATATTTAGTGACCATTAGCACTGGGTTTAAAGCGGGTGTTGTTGGAAATGGCCAAAAGGCGGCAGCATTTCTCCATTTCCAAATCTGGTTACTAGGGCAGCAGAGCCTTTCTGGAAGTCCTGTTACTAGGTTGTAAATTAGAATGGAATGTGCCAGGAAAAAGCCCCCGAAGTTTATGTCTCATTACTTCTTGTTCGTTGTTTTAATTGTTTTAACCAGGGTAATGATTAGAGTACAGTTTGTCCTAGGTGTACACAAACTGGTTCATTCGTACATCATATATATCTATTCATGTACAGATGCTTTTCCCGTGTAAAGAATTCCAGAGTGTTCTGCACACCTCCCTTGCTATGTGCTCGGGCTTTCTGATATATGTGCTTAATCTGCATTTGTATAGGTATGGTAAACCTAATCTTAATTTATCCATTGCCACCACCTTTCCTTTTAGATACGCATAGTTTGTTTTTGAAGTCTGTGTGTGTCTTTCTCTGTGGAAATATGTCCATTTTTGTCAGTTGTTAGGTAACACCTGTAAGTGATATCATAGGATATACGTCTTTTGCTTTCCAACTTAGCTCATGTTCTGTGATTACCTCTAGGCTCATCTGTGGTACGTCAAAGAGCAGTGTTCCATTGTTTCCCATGGCTAATATTCCATTGTGTACGTGGACCACTTCTTCTTTATCCATTCATCTGTTGATGGGCATTTAGGTTGCTTCCATGTCTTGGCTATTGTGAATAAGGCTGCAGTGCAGCTTTGGCAGCGTCTGTCTTCTGGATTCTGGTCTTCTCAGGTGAGAGGCACAGCGGTGGGCCTGCTGCATCGAACGGTACCTCAATTTTTACTTTTAAACGCAGCTCCTTTCTGCTCTCATTATTGGCTGTTACCACTTTATATCTCACCAGCAGCTAGAGGGTACACAGTTCTCAAAAACCACTTCAGCACTTATTATGTTTAGGCTTTTTGTTGACGGTCAGTCGACCTGTGTGAGTTGAAACCTTTTTGCAGATTAGATTTGCCTGAGTCTAATAATTCCTGAGGTTGAGCTTTTACCCATTTTCCTGTTTTCTTTCAAAAAGAGAGTCAGTCCAACTTACCTCTTCATAGTATCTTCTTGAAAATTTGGCCAGTTTTGAATTTTCTTGTCCATTCCCTACCTCAGCTCAATTGTTTAGGGCAGGTGTCCTTTACAGCCCTGAGTCCTTGGGAATGTTAAGAGACCATTAGCTGTGGGCTTAAAGCCGCTCTTGCGGGAAACGGCCACAAGGCGGCAGCATTTCTACATATCCAACTCTGCGTTTTTGGGCAGCAGAGCCTTCCTGGAAATCGTGTTAGTAGGCTGCAAATTAGAGTGGAAAGTTCCAGGGCACTTCCCCAAGAGCTTATATCTCCTTACTTCTTGTTTGTTTTTTAAATTTAATTTTTATTAATGATCAGAGCAAATTTGATAAAACTATTTTGTTTCTCCTAGGTGTACAGAATCTGGTTCATTATATCAATGTATCTGTCTATTTATCTTTGGATCCTTTACCGTGTAGGTTATTACAGAGCATTGAATAGACCTGTGTTGGTATTGCATAGGTATTTTGTGAGTATATATTTCGTATGTATTAGTACATGTCTGTTAACCACCATATCGTAATTCATACATTCCTTACACTTTTCCATTTGGTTAAATGTAATTTTTTTCTCTTAATCCATGCTTTTCCTTCTCTTGGAAATAAGTTCATGAGTATCAAGTTTTAGGTAACACCTATAAGTGATGGCATAGGATATCTGTCTTTCACTTTCTTTCTTACTTCAAGTTGGGTGATTATCTCTAGGTCCTTATATGGTGGTGCAAACGGCACTGTTTCATTGTTTTCCATGGCTAGTATTCCATTGTTTACATGGAGCACTTGCTCTTTGTGCATTTTTCTGTTGATGGACATTTTGGTTTCTTCCAAGTCTTGGCTATGTTAAATGTTCGTGCAGGGCTTCCCTGGTGGTGCAGTGGTTTAGAGTCTGCCTGCCGATGCAGGGGACACGGGTTCGTACCCTGGTTCAGGAAGATCCCACATGGTGCCGAGCAGCTAGCCCCGTGAGCCATGGCTGTTGAGCCTGCGCGTCCAGAGCCAGTGCTCCACAACGGGAAAGACCACAACAGTGAGAGGCCTGCTTATCGCAGAAAAAAAAAATAAGTTCCTGCAGTGCAGGATTGCCAGCCTGTGACTTCTCCATTCTGCTCTGCTCAGCTGATAAGTGCATCAAAGGACCTACCAGATCACATGGTAGCTCAATTTTTACCCTTAAACGCACCTCCATTATGTTCTCACTACTGGCTGTTACCAGTTTGCATCCCCCCAGCAGCTAGAGGGTACACAGTTCTCTGAAACCCCTTCAGCATTTATTCTTTGTAGACTTTTTGCTGAAGAACATTCTGACGGCTGTGAGGTGAACGTTTTTGTAATTGGATTTGCATGGCTTTATTAATTGCTGATGTTGCACATTTTTCGATTCCCTTTTATTTTAAAGAAAAAAGAAGAAAAGACTAAGTGTGTGTAAGATATACCTCTTGAAATGGTCTTCTTGAAATGTTGACGTCTTCTGAATTTTCTGGTCCATTTACGACCCCAGGATTTTTTTTTTTTTTGATGGCAGGTGTCATTTACAGGCCTGCCATTATTTTGAATATTAAGTGACCATTACCGCTGTTGTGTGAAATGACCAGAAGGCGGCAGCACTTCTCCTTACCAAATCTGCTTACTAGGGCAACAGAGCCATAATGGAAGTTGCGTTGTAGGTTGTAAATTAGAACGGAATGTGCCAGGAAAAATCCCTTAAGATTATGTCTCATTACTTCTTGTTTGTTGTTTAAATTTAATTTTTATTCTTTGGGAGATTGGAGGATGTCTTTCTGCGTGGGAAGCGGAATCCTGCGGGAATCGGAGAGTTGAGGAGGCCTGCCTGCGCGTCAAAGCATTCTATGTGGTCAACGTTTGTGTACATCTTTATGAAGATGACCTTGCGGCCCCTGTGAACATATAGCAGAGCAGAGACGCTAGAAGACACCATGTGATTAGCAGTCTGAGCTTGCCTCAAACCCTAGGTTTATACTTTCCTCAAGATTACATGTCTTGGAAGGAGCGGAGGAAGATGGCAGAAGAGTAAGACACGGAGATCACCTTCCTCCCCACAGATACATCAGAAATTCATCTACACGTGGAACAACTCCTACATAACACCTACTGAACGCTGACAGAAGACCCCAGACCCCCCAAAAGGCAAGAAACTCCCCACATACCTGGGTAGGAGAAAAGAAAAAAGAATAAACAGAGACAAAAAGATAGGGACAGGACGTGCACCAGTGGGAGGGAGCCGTGAAGGAGGAAAGGTTTCCACACACTAGAAGCCCCTTCGTGGGCGGAGACTGCAGTTGGCGGAGGGGGAAAGCTTCGGAGTAGTGGAGGAGAGCACAGCAACAGGGGTGTGGAGGGCAAAGCAGAGAGATTCCCGCAAAGAGGATCGGTGCCCTCAGGCACACACCAGCCCGAGAGGCTTGTCTGCTCGGCCGCCGGGGCAGGCAGGGCTTCGAGCTGAGGCTTGGGTATTGGGTTTCAGTTGGAGCACAGGGAGAGGACAGGGGCTGGAAGCAGGAAGAGAGCATGAAGGGTTTAGTGCACCACGGCTAGCCCGGAGGGAGTCCCGGGAAAAAGTCTGGAGCTGCCGAAGACCCAAGAGACTTTTTCTTCCCTTTTGTTCCCTGGTGCACGAGGAGAGGGCATTAAGAGCGCTGCTTAAAGAAGCTCCAGAGACGGGCGCGAGCCGCGGCTAAAGGCGTGGACCCCGGAGACGGACGTGGGACGCTGGGGCTGCTGCTGCCGCCCCCACAAGACCTGTGTGCAAGTGCAGGTCACTGTCTAACCCACCTTCCGGGGAGCCTGTGCAGCCTGCCACTGCTGGGGTTCTGGGAGCCAGGGATGGCTTCCCCGGGAAAGCGCATGGAGCGCCTCGGGCTGGTGAAACGTCACGCCAGCCTCTGCCACTGCAGGCCCGCCCCGCACTGAGCGCCCCTCCCTCCCCTCTGCCTGAGTGAGCCAGAGCCCCCGAATCAGCGACTCCTTTAAACCTGTCCTGTCTGAGTGAAGGACAGACACACTCCGGCGACCTACGCGCAGAGGCAGGGCCGGTCCAAGGCTGAGACCCGGGAGCTGTGAGAGCAGAGAAGAGACAGGGAAATCTCTCTGTGCAGCCTCGGAGGCAGCGGATTAAAGCTCCACGGTCCACTTGATGTGCCCTGCGTCTGTGGAGTGCATGAATGGACAGCGAATCATCCCAAATTGAGGAAGTGGACTTTGAGGACAAGATTTAAGACTTTCCCCCCTTTTCCTCTTTTTACAACGAATTATCCCAAATTAAGGAGGTGGACTTAGAGAGCAAGATTTCAGACTTTTCCCCCTTTTCCTCTTTTTACAACGAATTATCCAATGTTAAGGAGGAGGAGTTTGAGAGCAAGATTTCAGACTTTTCCCCCTTTTCGTCTTTTTACAATGAATTATCCCAAATTAAGGAGGTGGACTTTGAGAGCAAGATTTTCGACTTTTCCCCCTGCTCTCTTTTTGTGAATGTGTATATGTATGCTTCTGTGTGAGATTTTCTCTGTATAGCTTTGCTTCCACCATATGTCCCAGGGTTCTATCTGTCGTTTTTTTTCAATAAATACTTTTTAATTTTAATAACACTACTATATTTTATACTTTATTCTATTTTACTTTACCTGCTCTTTCTTTTTTTCCTACCTTCCCTTCCTCCCTCCCTCCCTGCGCCCCTCCTTTCTTTCTTTCTCTCTTTCTTTCCTTCCTCCCTCCCTCCCTCCCTTCTTTCACTCTTTCTTTTTCTTTCCTTCCTCCCTCCCTCCCTCCTTTCTTTCTTTCTTTACTTCCATCCTTACTCCCTCCCTCCCTCCTTTCTTTCTTCCTTCCTTTCTTTCCTTCTTCCTTTCTTTCTCTCTCTCTTTCTTTCTTCTAATAATTCTTTATTTCTACTTTTTCTTCCTTTTATTCTGAGCCGGGTAGATGAAAGGCTCTTGATGCTGCAGCCAGGAGTCAGTGCTGTGCCTCTGAGGTGGTAGAGCCAACTTCAGGACACGGGTCCTCAAGAGACCTCCCAGCTCCACATAATAACAAGTGGCTAAAATCTCCCAGAGATCTCCATCTCAACACCAGGACCCATATTCAGTCAATGACAAGCAAGCTACAGTGCTGGTCACCCTACGCCAAGCAACTAGCAAGACAGGAACACAACCCCACCCATTAGAAGAGAGGCTGCCTAAAAACATAATAAGGCCACAGCCACCCCAAAACACACCACCAGACGTGGACCTGTCCACCAGAAACACAAGATCGAGCCTCAACCACCAGAACACAGGCACTAGTCCCCCCCACCAGGAAGCCTACACAACCTACTGAAACAACCTTAGCCACTGGGGACAGACACCAAAAACAACGGGAACTACGAATCTGCAGCCTGCAAAAAGGAGACCCCAAACACAGTACGATAAGCAAAATGAGAAGACAGAAAAACACACAGCAGGTGAAGGAGCAAGATAAAAACCTACCAGACCTAACAAATGAAGAGGTAATAGTCAGTCTACCTGAAAAAGAATTCAGAATAATGATAGTAAAGATGATCCAAGATTCTATTACCAATATCCAAAATCTTGGAAATAGAATAGACAAAATGCAAGAAACAGTTAACAAGGACCTAGAAGAACTAAAGATGAATCAAGCATCGATTAAAAACACAATAAATGAAATGAAAAATACTCTAGATGGAATCAATAGCAGAATAACTGAGGCAGAAGAACGGATAAGTGAGGTGGAAGATAAAATAGCGGAAATAACTGATGGAGAGCAAAATAAAGAAAAAAGAATGAAAAGAATAGAGGACAGTCTCAGAGACCTCCGGGACAACATTAACTGGACCAACATTCGAATTATAGGGGTTCCAGAAGAAGAAGAGAAAAAGAAAGGGACTGAGAAAATATTTGAAGAGATTATAGTTGAAAATTTCCCTAATATGTGAAAGGAAATAGTTAATCAAGTCCAGGAGGCACAGAGAGTCCCATACAGAATAAATCCAAGGAGAAATACGCCAAGACACATATTAATCAAACTGTAAAACTTAAACACAAAGAAATCATATTAAAAGCAGCAAGGGAAAAACAACAAATGAAACACAAGGGAATCCCCATCAGGTTAACAGCTGATCTTTGAGCAGAAACTCTGCAAGCCAAAAGGGAGTGGCAAGACATAATTAAAGTGATGAAGGAGAAAAAACTGCAACCAAGATTACTCTACCCAGCAAGGATCTCATTCAGATTTGATGGAGAAATTAAAACGTTTACAGACAAGCAAAAGCTGAGAGAGAACAGCACCACAAAACCAGCTTTACAACAAATGCTAAAGGAACTTCTCTAGGGAAGAAACACAACAGAAGGAAAATACCTACAATAACGAACCCAAAGCAATTAAGGAAATGGGAATAGGAACATGCATATCAATAATTACCTTAAATGTAAATGGATTAAATGCTCCCACCAAAAGACACAGATTGGCTGAATGGATACAAAGACAAGACCCATAAATATGCTGTCTACAAGAGACCCACTTCAGACCTAGAGACACATACAGACTGAAAGTAAGGCGATGGAAAACGATATTCCATGCAAATGGAAACCAAAAGAAAGCTGGAGTAGCAAGTCTTATATCAGACAAAATAGACTTTAAAATACAGACTATTAGAAGAGACAAAGAAGGACACTACATAATGATAAAGGGATTGATCCCAGAAGAAGATATAAAAATTGTAAATATTTATGCACCCAATATAGGAGCACCTCAATACATAAGGCAAATACTAAGAGCCATAAAAGGGGAACTCGACAGTAACAAACACATACGAGGGGACATTAACACCCCACTTTCACCAATGGACAGATCATCCAAAATGAAAATAAATAAGGAAACACAAGCTTTAAATGATACATTAAAGAAGATGGACTTAATTGATATTTATAGGACATTCCATCCAAAAACAACAGAATACACATTTTTCTCAAGTGCTCATGGAACATTCTCCAGGATAGATCATATCTTGGGTCACAAATGAAGCCTTGGTAAATTTAAGAAAATTGAAATTGTATCAAGTATCTTTTCCGAACACAATGCTATGACACTAGACATCAATTACAGGAAAAGATCTGTAAAAAATACAAACACATGGAGGCTAAACAATACACTACTCAATAACGAAGTGACCACTGAAGAAATCAAAGAGGAAATAAAAAATACCTAGAAAGAAATGACAATGGAGACACGACGACCCAAAACTTATGGGACGCAGCAAAAGCAGTTCTAAGGGGGAAGTTTATAGCAATACAATCCCACCATAAGAAACAGGAAACATCTCGAGTAAACAACATGACCTTGCACCTAAAGCAATTAGAGAAAGAAGAACAAAAAAAACCCCAAAGGTAGCAGAAGGAAAGAAATCATAATGATCAGATCAGAAATACATGAAAAAGAAATGAAGGAAACGATAGCAAAGATCAATAAAACTAAAATCTGGTTCTTTGAGAAGGTAAACAAAATTGACAAACCATTAGCCAGACTCATCAAGAAAAAAAGGGAGAAGACTCAAATCAATAGAATTAGAAATGAAAAAGGAGAAGTAAAAACTGACACTGCAGAAATACAAAAGATCATGAGAGATTACTACAAGCAACTCTATGCCAATAAAATGGACAACCTGGAAGAAATGGACAAATTCTTAGAAATGCACAACCTGCCAAGACTGAATCAGGAAGAAATAGAAAATATGAATAGACCAATCACAAGCACTGAAATTGAAACTGTGATTAAAAATCTTCCAACAAACAAAAGCCCAGGACCAGATGGCTTCACAGGCGAATTCTATCAAACATTTAGAGAAGAGCTGACACCTATCCTTCTCAAACTCTTTCAAAATATAGCAGAGGGAGGAGCACTCCCAAACTCATCCTAAGAGGCCAGCATCACCTTGATACCAAAACCAGGCAAGGATGTCACAAAGAAAGAAAAATACAGGCCAATATCACTGATGAACATAGATGCAAAAATCCTCAACAACATACTAGCAAACAGAATCCAACAGCACATTAAAAGGATCATACACCAAGATCAAGTGGGGTTCATTCCAGGAATGCAAGGATTCTTCAATATATGCAAATCAATCAATGTGATACACCATATTAACAAATTGAAGGAGAAAAAACATATGATCATCTCAATGTATGCAGAGAAAGCTTTCAAAAAAATTCAACACCCATTTATGATAAAAACCCTGCAGAAAGTAGGCATAGAGGGAACTTTCGTCAACATAATAAAGGCCATATATGACAAACCCACAGCCAACATCGTCCTCAATGGTGAAAAACTGAAACCATTTCCACTAAGATCAGGAACACCACTCTTATTCAACTTAGTTTTGGAAGTTTTAGCCACAGCAATCAGAGAAGAAAAGGAAATAAAAGGAATCCAAATCAGAAAAGAAGAAGTAAAGCTGTCACTGTTTGCAGATGACATGATACCATATATAGAGAATCCTAAAGATGCTACCAGAAAACTACTAGAGCTAATCAATGATTTTGGTAAAGTAGCAGGATACAAGATTAATGCACAGAAATCTCTGGCATTCCTGTACACTAATGATGAAAAATCTGAAAGTGAAATCAAGAAAACACTCCCATTTACCATTGCAACAAAAAGAATAAAATATCTAGGAATAAACCTACCTAAGGAGACAAAAGACCTGTATGCAGAAAATTATAAGACACTGAAGAAAGAAATTAAAGATGATACAAATAGATGGAGATATATACCATGTTGTTGGATTGGAAGAATCAACAATGTGAAAATGACTCTACTACCCACAGCAATCTACAGATTCAATGCAATCCCTATCAGACTACCACTGGCGTTTTTCACAGAAGTAGAACAAAAAATTTCAAAATTTGTATGGAAAAACAAAAGACCCCGAATAGCCAAAGCAATCTTAAGAACAAAAAACGGAGCTGGAGGAATCAGGCTCCCTGACTTCAGACTATACTACAAAGCTACAGTAATCAAGACAGTGTGGTACTGGCACAAAAACAGAAAGATAGATCAGTGGAACAGGATAGAAAGCCCGGAGATAAACCTACGCACATATGGTCAACTTATCTTTGATAAAGGAGGCAGGAATGTACAGTGGATAAAGGGCAGCCTCTTCAATAAGTGGTGCTGGGAAAACTGGACAGGGACATGTAAAAGTATGGGATTAGATCATTCCCTAACACCATACACAAAACTAAGCTCAAAATGCATTAAAGACCTAAATGTAAGGCCAGAAACTATCAAACTCTTAGAGGAAAACATAGGCAGAACACTCTATGGCATAAATCACAGCAAGATCCTTTTGGACCCACCTCCTAGAGAAATGGAAATAAAAACAATGATAAACAAATGGGACCTAATGAAACTTCAAAGCTTTGCACAGCAAAGGAAACCATAAACAAGACCAAAAGACAACCCTCAGAATGGGAGAAAATATTTACAAATGAAGCAACTGACAAACGATTAATCTCCAAAATTTATAAACAGTGCATGCAGCTCAATAACAAAAAAACAAACAACCCAATCCAAAATCCAACAACCCAATCCAAAAATGGGCAGAAGACTTAAATAGGCATTTCTCCAAAGAAGATATACAGACTGCCAACAAACAGATGAAAGAATGCTCAGCATCGTTAATCATTAGAGAAATGCAAGTCAAAACTATAATGAGATATCATCTCACACCAGTCAGAGTGGCCATCATCAAGAAATCTAGAAACAATAAATGCTGGAGAGGCTGTGGAGAAAAAGGAACACTCTTTCACTGTTGGTGGGAATGTGAATTGGTACAGCCACTATGGAGAACAGTATGGAGTTTCCTTAAAAAACTACACATAGAACTACCATATGACCCAGCAATCCCACTACTAAGCATATACCCTGAGAAAACCATAATTGAAAAAGAGACATGTAGCAAAATGTTCATTGCAGCTCTATTCACAATAGCCCAGAGATGGAAACAACCTAAGTGTCCATCATCGGATGAATGGATAAGATGATGTGGCATATATATACAATGGAATATTACTCAGCCATAAAAAGAAACGAAACTGAGCTATTTGTAATGAGGTGGCTAGACCTAGAGTCTGTCATACAGAGTGAAGTAAGTCAGAAAGAGAAAGACAAATACCGTATGCTAACACATATATATGGAATTTAAAAAAAATGTCATGAAGAACCTAGGGGTAAAACGGGAATAAAGACACAGACCTACTTGAGAATGGACTTGAGGATACGGGGAGGGGGAAGGATAAGCTGTGACAAAGGGAAAGAGAGGCATGGACATATATACACTACCAAACGTAAGGTAGATAGATAGTGGGAAGCAGCCGCAGAGCACAGGGAGATCAGCTCGGTGCTTTGTGACCGCCTGGAGGGGTGGGATGGGGAGGGTGGGAGGGAGGGAGATGCATGAGGGAAGGGATGTGGGAACAGATGTATATTTATGACTGATTCACTTTGTTATAAAGCAGAAAGTAATAAAATAAATAAATAAATAAAAGAAAAAAAAGAAAATACTTAGGTTTAGAGTTACCATGTTATTGAGTACTCTATTTTATTTATTTATTTTTAAAAAGATTTAAGTTTGGAGACGTATAAATTATTTATTTATTTATTTATTTTTAGCATCTTTATTGGACTATAATTGCTTTACAATGGTGTGTTAGTTTCTGCTGTATAACAAAGTGAATCAGCTATACATATACATATATCCCGATTTCTCCTCCCTCTTGCATCTCCCTCCCACCCTCCCTATCCCACCCCTCTAAGTGGTCACACAGCACTGAGCTGATCTCCCCGTGCTATGCAGCTGTTTCCTACTAGCTATCTATTTTACATTTAGTAGTATATATAAGTTCATGCCACTCTCTCACTTCGTCCCAGCTTACCCTTCCCCCTCCCCATGTCCTCAAGTCAATTCTCAATGTCTGTTTCTGTATTCCTGTCCTGCCCGTAGTTTCTTCCCAACCATTTTTCTCTTTATTTAGATTCCATGTATATGTGTTAGCATACAGTATTTGTTTTTGTCTTTCTGACTTACTTCACTCTGTATGACAGACTCTAGGTCCATCCACCTCACTAAAAATAATTCAATTTCGTTTCTTTTTATGGCTGATAATATTCCATTTTATATTGAAGATGTGCAAAATCGTTTTTATCCATTCACCAGTTGATGGACACTTAGGTTGCTTCCATGTCCTGGGTATTGCAAATAGAGTTGCAATGAACATTGTCGAACATGACAATTTTTGCATTATGGTTTTCTCCAGGTATATGCCCAGTAGTGGGATTGCTGTGTCATGGTAGTTCTATTTTTAGTTTTTTAAGGAACCTCCATACTGTTCTCCATAGTGGCTGTGTATCAATTTACATTCCCACCAACCGTGCAAGTGGGTTCCCTTTTCTCCACACCTCTGCAGCATTTATTGTTTGTAGATTTTTTGAATGATGGCCATTCTTACCTGTTCTTACCTCATTGTAATTTTGATTTGCATTTCTCTAATGATCAGTGATGTTGAGCATTCTTTCATGTGTTTCCTGGCAATCTGTATATCTTCTTTGGAGAAATGTCTAATAGGTCTTCTGCCCATTTATGGATTGGGTTGTTTGTTTCTTTGATATTGAGCTGCATGGGCTGCTAGTAAAGTTTGGAGATTAATCCTTTGTCAGTTGCTTCACTGGCAAATATTTTCTCCCATTCTGGGGGTTGTCTTTTCATCTTGTTTACGTTTTCCTTTGCTGTGCAAAAGTTTTTGTCTCATTAGGTCCCATGTTTTTATTTTTGTTTTTATTTCCATTTCTCTAGGAGGTGGGTCAAAAAGGATCTTGCTGTGATTGATGTCAAAGAGTGTTCTGCCTATGTTTTCCTCTAAGAATTTTATAGTGTCTGGCTTTACATTAAGTCTTTAATCCATTTTGAGTTTATTTTTGTGTATGGTGTTAGGGAGTCTTCTAATTTCATTCTTTTACCTGTAGCTGTCCAGTTTTCCCAGCACCACTTATTCAAGAGGCCGTGATTTCTCCATTGTATATTCTTGCCTCCTTTATCAAAAATAAGGTGACCATATGTGTATGGGTTTATCTCTGGGCTTTCCCTCCTGTTCCATTGATCTATATTTCTGTTTCTGTGCCAGTACCATACTGTCTTGACTACTGTAGCTTTGTAGTATTGTCCAAAGTCAGGGAGACTGATTCCTCCAGCTGTTTTTCTTCTCAAGATTGCTTTGGCTGTTAGGGGTCTTTTGTGATTCCATACAAATTGGGAAATATTTTGTTGTAGTTTTCTGAAAAATGCCATTGGTAGTTTGATAGGGATTGCATTGAATCTGTAGATTGCTTTGTGTAGTATAGTCATTTCACAATGTTGATTCTTCCAATCCAAGAACATGGTATATCTCTCCACCTGTTTGTGTCATCTTTGATTTCTTTCATCAGTGTCTTATAGTTTTCTGAGTAAAAGTCTTTTGTCTCCTTATGTAGGTTTATTCTTAGGTATTTTATTCTTTTTGTTGCATGGGTAAATGGGAGTGTTTCCTTAATTTCTCTTTCAGACTTTTCATCTTTAGTGTATGGGAATGAAAGAGATATCTGTACATTAATTTTGTACCCTGCAGCCTTACAAAATTCATTGATTGACTCTAGTAGGTTTCTGGTAGCACCGTTAGGATTCTGTATATGTAGTATCATGTCATCTAGTGGCAAACAGTGACAGCTTAACTTCTTCTTTTCCGAGTTGGATTCCTTTTATTTCTTTTTCTTATCTGATTGTTGTAGGTAAAAGTTCCAAAAGTGTGTTGAATAATAGTTGTGAGAGTGGGCAACCTTGTCTTGTTCCTGATCTTAGTGGAAATGGTTTCACTTTTTCACCACTGAGAACAATGTTGGCCATGGGTTTTTCATATATGGCATTTATTATGTTGAGGAAATTTCCCTCTATGCCTACTTTCTAGAGGGTTATCATAAATGGGTGTTTAATATTGTCAAAAGCATTTTCTGCATGTATTGAGATGATCATACGGTTTTTATCCTTCTTTTTTAATATGGTGTATCACATTGATTTGCATGTATTGAAGAATCCTTGCATCCCTGGGATAAACCCAACTTGATTATGGTGTATGATCCTTTTAATGTGCTGTTGGATTCTTTTTGCTAGTATTTTGCTGAGGATTTTTGCACGTATGTTCATCAGTGATATTGGCCTGTAGTTTTCATTCTTTGTGACATCTTTGTCTGGTTTTGGTATCAGGGAGATGGTGGTCTCATAGAATAAGTTTGGGAGAGTTCCTCCCTCTGCTATATTTTGGAAGAGTTTGAGAAGGTTAGGTGTTAACTCTTCTCTAAATATTTGATAGAATTTGCCTTTGAAGCCATCTGGTCCTGGGCTTTGATTTGTTGGAAGATTTTAATGACAGTCTCAATTTCAGTGCTTGGGATTGGTTTGTTTATAGTTTCTATTTCTTCCTGGTTCAGTCTTGGAAGGTTGTGCTTTTCTAAGAATTTGTCCATTTCTTCCAGGTTGTCCATTTTATTGGCATGTAGTTGCTTGCAGTAACCTCTCATAATCCTTTGTATTTCTGCAGTGTCACTTGTTACTTCTCCTTTTTCATTTGTAATTTTATTGATTTGACTCTTCTACTTTTTTTTCTTGATGAGTCTGGTGAATGGTTTTATCAATTTTGTTTATCTTCTCAAAGAACCAGCTTTTAGTTTTTTTGATCTTTGCTGTTGTTTCCTTCATTTCTTTTTCACTTATTTCTGATCTGACCTTTATGATTTCTTTCCTCTGCTGACTTTGGGTTTTTTTCTTTCTCTAATGGCTTTAGGTGTAAGGTTATCTTCTTTATTTGAGATGTTTCTTGTTTCTTGAGGCAGGATTGTATTGCTATAAACTTCCCTCTTAGAACTGCTTTTGCTGCAACCCATAGGTTTGGGGTCATCATGTTTTCATTGTCATTTGTTTCTAGGTATTTTTTAATTTCCTCTTTGATTTCTTCAGTGATCTCTTGGTTATTAAGTAGTTTATTGTTTATCGTCCATGTGTTTGTATTCTTTTACAGATTTTTTCCTGTAATTGATATCTAGTCTGACAGCATTGTTGTTGGAAAAGATACATGATACAGTTTCAATTTTCTTAAATTTACCAAGGCTTGATTTGTGACCCAAGATATGATATATCCTGGAGAATGTTCCTCGAGCAAAAGAGTGTATTCTGTTGTTTTTGGATGGAATGTCCTATAGATATCAATTAATTCCATCTTGTTTAATGTATCATTTAAAGCTTGTGTTTCTTTATTTATTTTCATTTTGGATGATCTGTTCATTGGTGAAAGAGGGGTGTTAAAGTCCCCTACTATGATTGTGTTACTGTTGATTTCCCCTTTTATGGCTGTTAGCCTTTTCCTTATGTATTGAGGTGCTCCTATATTGGGTGCATAAATATGTACATTTGTTATATCTTCTTCTTAGGTTGATCCCTTGATGATTATGTAGTGTCCTTCTTTGTCTCCTGTAATATTCTTTATTTTAAAGTCTCTGTTGTCTGATATGAGAATTGCTACTCTAGCTTTCTTCTGATTTCCATTAGCATGGAATATTTTATTCCATCCCCTCACTTTCAGTCTGTATGTGTCCCTAGGTCTGAAGTGGGTCTCTTGTAGACCACATATATACCAGTCATGTTTTCAGATCCATTCAGCCAGTCTATGTCTTTTGGTTGGAGCATTTAATCCATTTACATTTAAGGTAATTATTGATATGTATGTTCTTAGTACCATTTTCTTAATTGTTTTAGGTTTGTTATTGTACGTCTTTTCCTTCTCTCGTGTTTCCTGCCTAGAGAAGTTCATTTAGCATTTGTTGTAAAGCTGGTTTGGTGGTGCTGCATTCTCTTAGCTTTTGCTTGTCTGTAAAGGTTCTAATTTCTCCATCAAATCTGAATGAGATCCTTGTTGGTTAGAGTAATCTTGGTTGTAGCTTTTTCCCTTTCATCACTTTAAATATGTCCTGCCAGTCCCCTCTGGCTTGCAGAGTTTCTGCTGAAAGATCAGCTGTTAACCTTATGAGGATTCCCTTGTATGTTATTTGTTGTTTTTCCCTTGCTGCTTTTAATATTTTTTCTTTGTATTTAATTTTTGATAGTTTGACTAATATTTGTTTTGGCATGTTTCTCCTTGGGTTTATCTTGTATGGGTCTCTCTGTGCTTCCTGGACTTGATTAACAATTTCCTTTCACATATTAGCGAAGTTTTCAACTATAATCTCTTCAAATATTTTCTTTGTCTCTTTCTTTTCCTCTTCTACTTCTGTGACCCCTATATTCGAATGTTGGTGTGTTTAACATTGTCCCAGAAGTGTCTCAGATTGTCCTCAGTTCTTTTCATTCTTTTTTCTTTATTCTGCTCTGTGGTAGTTATTTCCACTATTTTATCTTCCAAGTCATTTATCCATTCTTCTGCCTCAGTTATTCTGCTATAGTTTCCTTGTAGAGAATTTTTAATTCAATTTACTGTGTTGTTCATCATTGTTTGTTTGCTCTTTAGTTCTTCTAGGTCCTTGTTAAACGTGTCTTGTATATTCTCCATTCCAGTTCCAAGATTTGGGATCATATTTAGTATCATTACTCTGAATTCTTTTTCAGGTAGACTGCCTATTTCCTCTACATTTGTTTGGTCTGGTGGGATTTTACGTTGTTCCTTCATCTGCTGTGTGTTTCTCTGTCTTCTCATTTGGCTTTGGGGATGGTGTTTGGGGTCTCCTTTTCGCAGTCCGCAGATTCGTAGTTCCCGATGTTTTTTTTTTTTTTTTTTTTTTTTTTTGCGGTACGCGGGCCTCTCACTGCTGTGGCCTCTCCAGTTGCGGAGCACAGGCTCCGGACGCGCAGGCGCAGCAGCCATGGCTCACGGGCCCAGCCGTTCCACGGCATGTGGGATCTTCCCGGACCGGGGCACGAACCCGTGTCCCCTGCATCGGCAGGTGGACTCTCAACCACTGAGCCACCAGGGAAGCCCCCCGATGTTTTTGGTGTCTGCCCCCAGAGGCTAAGGTGGGTTCCGTGGGTTGTGTAGGCTTTCTGGTGGAGAGGACTGGTGCCTGTGTTCTGGTGGGTGTATCTAGATCTTGTCTTTCTGTTGGGCAGCTCCGCATCCGGTGGTGTGTTTTGGGGTGTCTTTGACCTTATTATGATTTTAGGCAGCCTCTCTGATAATGGGTGGGCCTGCATTCCTGTCTTGCTAGTTGTTTGGCATGGGATGCCCAGAATGGGATCTTACTGGTCTTTGAGTGGAGCTGGCTGTTAGCTAGCTCGGTACATCTCAAAGAACACCAATGAGATTCACTCACCATTTTCTCTCCATCAGCGAAGAAAACAAATTTCAGTGTTTGGTGAGTCAGCCACTTTGGTAGCCAGCCTTCAAGATGGCTCTAATCATCCCCTAGTTATCTCCCAGTCATCATGCACCTGTGTGCCTCCTCACACTTGAAAAGGGCTGACATTTTAACTAATAAGACTTTGCAGAAATGACAAAGTGCAGCTTCCAAAGGTATAAAAGATATTGGAGCTTCTGCTTTGGTTTCTGCTAGATCACTCATCCTGGGGTAAGCCAGCTGCCATGTCATGAGGACACTCAAGCAGCCCTCAGGAGAGATTCAGGTGGCAAGGAGCTGAGGCCTCTTACCTAGAGCCACATGAGTGAGTCATCTCACAAGTCACAATACTTAATTTTATTTATTTTTGGTTGCGTTGGGTCTTCGATGCTGCACAGTGTTTCTCTAGTTGTGTCGAGCAGGGGCTACTCATCATTGTGGTGCACGGGTTTCTCCTTGTGGTGGTTTCTCTTCTTGTGGAGTATGGGCTCTAGGTACATGGACTTCAGTGGTTGTGTCACACAGGCTCAGTAGTTGTTGCTTGCAGGCTCTAGAGCGCAGGCTAAGTAGTTGTGGCACACGGGCTTAGTTGCTCTGCAGCATGTGGGATCTTCCCAGACCAGGGATTGAACCCCTGTCCCCTGCATTGGCAGGCAAAGTCTTACCCACTCTACCACCAGGGAAGTCCAGTGTGCTCTTTTTTAAACCTAGTCTGTTTTCATTATTTTCTATCTTAACTATTCTATATTAAATTAAAAAAATAATAATACTCCTTTCTACCACTCCTCTTTGAGTATTATATATGAAGAAGTATGTCTTATTTATTAATCTGAAGTTTTCACCTTACTTTTAAGAAGTAATCACAAGGTCAAGTATTTAATACCTTTCACTTTCACCTTGAAAAGCATGGATATTAAAGTGCTAATATAATTACCTTCTCTAGTCTATCGTTTTCACTTTTTGTTATGTATAAAAAATAACTAAAAACATGCATGGTTTGTAAGGAAATGACAAATTTCTGAAAATTCAGAATCTGAATACACTCTATACATAGCTTCCAGATACAGACACAGAAAATTGCCAGATACTCAGAGCCCCTCTTGTCCAATTCTAGTGACTCCCCTTAAGGTTTAATATTGTTCTGGTGTCTAACAAAAAGATCACTTTACCTGTATTTTGTATTTTATATAAATGTAATGGCACAGTAAAATCACTTTTGGATTGGGCTTTTTTATTTTTTTTTTTTTTTTTTTTTTTTTTTTTTTTTTTTTTTTTTTTTTTGGTGGTACGCGGGCCTCTCACTGTTGTGGCCTCTCCCGTTGCGGAGCACAGGCTCCGGACGCGCAGGCTCAGCAGCCATGGCTCACGGGCCCAGCCGCTCCGCGGCATATGGGATCCTCCCAGACCGGGGCACGAACCCGTATCCCCTGCATCAGCAGGCGGACTCTCAACCACTGCGCCACCAGGGAGGCCCTGGGCTTTTTTATTTTATGTTGTTTGTGAATATGCCTATATGGTTGCCTGTTGTTGTTGTCATGCATTGACACTGTTGCATAGAATTCCATAGTGTAAATATTTAACTATTAATTAATTTTTTCCAAAGTGCATTACAATATGAGTGATTTTCAGTTTGGGTCTATTGAGAATAGTACTGGTATATAAATACTAGAACTTGAGCTTTGGTGGTATGTGTATAAATTATTGTTCAATATACATGTAGTAGTAAAATTTTTGAGTCATAGCTTTCATCTGTTTATCTTTTTAGATATTTCTAAATATTTTCAAAACATTTATATGATTTTTCATCCTCAGCAGCAGTGAATGAGATTCAAGGATTATACACATTCTTGTCAAACTTGATAATACCTGTCATTTTCATTTGAACTTTCTGGTTGGTGAGTGATAATTCCAGGTATCACTTTTTTGCATTTAATTGACTACTAAGAAGCCAAGCATCTTTTGATATGTTTACTTAACATTCTGTACTCTCTTTCTTGAAATATCTTTTGGTATATTTTCCCATCTTTGCTATTACATTATCTTCTTATTGAAGACTTTTTTTTAACATCTGAAGACTTCTTATTTAGGAGTTTTAAATATATGCTTGATATGAGTTCTTCTCTCTTTCTGTCTCTCCTCTTTCTTTAGATGAGTGTCGGTTTTTAATGTTAATAACATCTAATTTTTTATTTTCCTCTATTTAATTAGCCTTATTTCCATTTATTTATGTAGTCTTCTTATCTGAACACATTATATATTCTAAACCACAAATATGTTTTCATTTCTTCAATAAATCTAATTATTAAGCTTTAAATTTAAGTTAACTTTCTAAACTAAATATGTTGTATCATAGTGAATATTTGTCTATGACAGCTGAAAGGTTACATTTTTTCAGAAAATGTTGTATTCAGCTTTCTTTTCATTTGCTCCTACTTCTCATTGATTCACAGAGGTAAACATCACTTCATCCATGGATCTGACTTTTCTTGATTTCTCATGGTCATTCTCATTAATTCTTCTTGCCTCGTGAAATCTTTAGGCATTGCATTATTCCACAAAAGCAAAAAGCTTCCTTGGGCCTTTTCCCTCAGAAGATTGATTATTCCCACATTTTAAATGGGAGATTGCAATAAGTTAGGAGAAAATGCCACAGATGTCTCTCATTTTTTTTTCACATCTCGTATCAGCCTCTGCTTGCACTCTGTGTTCAAAGCTTTTGTACAACACATTGATAGAAGTGCCAGTTGTTTCTCTCTTTGGGGCAAAAGACAGATTAATTACCTGACAAATAAAATAAAGACAGTGTTGGAAAGGATTGCTTGCATCCTAATTTAAAAGTTTCAGGTGAGTGAATCTTAAGATTCCAAAGCTTTAATCCATACTTGCACCATGCACAGCATCCAACAGGACTGCTTTATGTAACCCCATGAGACTTTTGTGTGCAAGTGAAATAGATAAAAATATAAAACTATTGCTGTCTTTTGGGGTCATAAAAAAACATTTTTTGTCTCATTTAAAATATTTTTTTCTAAAATCCAAAAACGTGTCAGGCTAAAATATTGGAATTTCAAACATGGTAAAAACCCCTTTTGAACGATGAGAAGTGAGACTTCTTTGTAGTGATGATTTGCATTGACCGCTTGTTTGGTTGGCCAAAAAGGGCCGACGCGTTTTTTCCTGAATATATTCAGGAAAAAAAAAGTACGCCCTTTTTGGCCAACTGCATCATTGTCGAAGTTCTGCCGCTTTTCGTGTGCTTTAAAGGTGACTCCAATCTACCTCTTGAAAACAGTTTCCTGCAATTCTGCCTTGTTTTCAAATCCTCTTCGTTGTCTTACCTCAATAAGGTACGAAAGTTATCATTTATAATCCTGCAGGTTTGTCAATTTTATTGCCCCTGAGATCCATTTTTCAACTCGCCTTTTTGGGAGCTGGCCGCCAAACCACAGCATTGCTTCAGGCCCTATTCTGATTCCGGGGGGCAGGCTGAGCCTTTGCTTAATTCTTCTTCCTGATTGGGAATTAGAATGACATGTGTCTGTCCACACACCTAGAGCTGATCTCTCATTGGTTCCCCCTCTTCCCGTTCAACCTCTGGACAAATTGCAAACTGTACAAAACAGGAGGTTAAAGGTGCTGATTCTCCAAGTGGGGAGATTGTTGGTAAAGCAGCTGGAATGGCAAACCAGAGCACCACGAGATGAAAAATGAAGTGTGTTTTAGAAAGCTTTCCCGATCAATCGGTGTTCCATCCTCTGGGTTTCCCCTGCATGTTTTAGCTGTAGGAAGATTCCCTTGAACCTGGAGATTTCTGACCCATGGAATGGGTAGCACGCAGTATTACTTTAAAGGGTCTGCATTTGCTCACCCAACCTCACCAATCCGGTCACCCCCAAGAGTGTCCAGCCTTATGTCTCTTCCAGCTGTGGGTCTAGATATGGTCAATCCAGGTTGCATCACAGCCACTGAATGAATTTTGTAAGAATTTCTCTCTCTTTCACTATCTTTGCTTTTTTTTGTAATTTATATTTATAATGGGATTTAGCTGATTTTCAATGCTGTGTTTGTGCCCCTTTACACCCACTATATTCACTTACCAAGAAATATCAATAAATACTTTTTAAGATTCTTACTACGCAGATATATTCTTCTGTGGTGAATAGGGTGTGTTGAGTCCAGTTCACTGAGCAATGAGTAGGTCTTCTCTATTACATATTTAGTGATGGAATGGTATCTGTGCTAATTTCAAACTATTGTTTTATGCATCACCCCACCTCACCTTTCCCCTTAAGCAGCCATAAGTGTGTTTTCTAAATGTGTGGCTCTGTTCTGTTTTGTAATTTAGTTCATGTAGCGACTTTTACATTCTGTCTATAACTGATATCTTATGATAAGTTTCTTTATCTGTGTGACATATTTCTCTTAGAATCATCGTACCTAAATCCACTCAGTATGCTGCTACTAGCCTTACAACATTGATTTCATGGCTGAGTGATATTCCCTTGTACATAAGTACCACAACTTGTTTATCCATTATTCTCTTTCGTGAGATACTTAAGGTGTGCCTGAATCGAGGATTTTGTGAACAGAGCAGCCCTAAAATTTGGGGTGCCTGTGTCCTGTCGATTTTTGGTTTTCCCAAGATATACGCTCATGGGTGGAAGTGCCCTGTGCTCTATAGCTCTGTTTTTTAGATGTTTTAGGAAAAGCCATACACTTCTCCAGAGTGGCTGTTGGCAATTTACATCCCGCCCATCAGTATAAAAAATCTCCCTTTTCTCCTTGACTTGTCCTACCTTTCTGGGTTTTACACTTTTTCAGCATTGCCCTTTGGACCAATGCCTAGTGAGACTTCTTTTCAGTGTTGATTTGCATTGCCCGCTTGTTTGGTTGGCCAAAAAGGGTGAATGCGTTTTTTCCTGAATATATTCAGGTGCTCACCAGGGCATGTAGCAGGTGTGGGTGAGTGTCACATAGCACACACCCAGCGCATAGAAGGTACGCAAGATGGAGAGGCCACTGTCCAGTGAGTGGCCGCCCTCCACACCAGTGAGGCAAGTCAATTTCCGGGTATTGTTGAGAGCTGGGGGCAGGTAGGTCAGATGATCATTTTCAGAGGCAGGGGTAGCTTACTGAAGTCCCTAACACCCACCACCACCAGTCTGTTTACCTTTTTTTTGGCCGTGCTGCACAGCATGAGGGCTCTTAGTTCCCCCACCGGGGATCAAACCCGAGCCCCCTGCAGTGGAAGCATGGAGTCTTAACCTCTAGACTACTAGGGAAGTCCCCCGTCTACCTTTAACTGAGGTCACAAGCTCCAGCTCAGAATAGGAGGCACACATGAGGTGGATGAGGACAATTTGTTCCATGGTGAGGCACACAGCATCCCGTCTGTGGGTCTGGCATGGGACGTAGGCTGAGCAGAACTGAGGGAAGGCCAGGGCTTAGTTTGGGCTTTGGAACTCCTTGGGCTTCTCATAGCTTCCTCAGCTGGCACAGCACTCACTGTGCCCAGAAGTTACATGTAATGCATTGCTTTTTCTGTGGTACTTGGAAGCCCATCAGGTGGGATCACTGTGACCGCTGTAGCCCCCAGCATCCATGGCATGGAACTTTCTAGGTCACTATGGTAACTTCTTTCCAATGTGACTAACCTATGGTCTCTGAGGCCCCCAAACTTCCCCACATTCCCCAGCAGCCATGGTGGCACCTTATGAGTCCCTTTGGTACCAGGCCATCCACGAGACCGTCTTTCAGCCTGTCCAAGCTGGTCTAGCCATGACTGAAATTGTGCAGATTAACATGCTGTAGCCCATTGTGGTAAAACTGCCTCAGGACAAGGGGCATGTTGTTGTGGCTGGAGGGAGGTCAAGGCAAAATGGGCGGGCTCCTTAGGTCTTGGGATCAGGCAGGACACATTGCCTGGTCTGGGCCAGCCTGGGGGTCCCCCACCTCACACTGTCACACAGACTATACTAGGAGCAGCTGAGTTCTGGGCTGAGGGGTTCCCACCAGGGAGAGGATGACAGAGAAGGGGAAGGGCATCCATAGATGATGGAGAGGACATCCAGGGGTGGTGTGAGGGAGCCTCCCCACTAGCGCTGCATGCTCCAGACCTCCTCCCCTGCCCAGGGCCAGGCTAGGCCCCCACCAGCCCCCAGCAGCCCGCACACACTGCAGCCACCCTTCCACAAGCAGGAAGTCCTGCATCAGCGCCCGTGTGCGCTCCCGCGGACTTGGGGTGCTGGAGGTGCCCAGTGTGGTCTACACGCGGGTTACCGGCTGCAGCAGCAGACGCAGCAGGAACAGCAGGCACAGCAGAGGCCTCTGGCTGCGTGCGCTGGGGGACCTTCGAGGCCCCCGGGCCACAAGCTGTGCAGGGCAAGGCAGGCGGGCAGAGACAGGTCTGAGAGGGGCAGGCGATGGGGTTCTGCCCATCGACACAGGCCACGCAGCAGCGTCGCCTCGCGAGGGGGGTGGGGTGAGAGGGGATACAGAGTCACAGGACCCTGCGACCCGTGTGCGGTGAGCCACGATCTGGGAAGCCCGGCAGCCACAGGGCAGCACTGCCCTCCTGCCGCCCTGCTCAGAGGCAGCTCCTGCAGGCTAAGCTGGCCTCTGCTGAGAGCCCACTCACCTCCCATCGCGGGTTCCCTCCACCCCCACCCCTCTTCCCACCCCCACTGCTCCAAGCGGGCGCCCTAGGTTCCTCTCCCCTGCCTCTAACCTTCCTGTCCAAGCTGGGGTGCTTCTCTCAGAGGGCCACCTTCAGCCCGAGACCTCCCGGGAGCACACCTTGTCCCCATCTGCCTGCAGCCGGCCCCGCCCACCCCGAGGGCTGCGTGCAAGGGTCTCTGTCGCCACAAGTGCTCTGGGCTCCCGGTTTCCCAGTACTGGGCCATGGGGGCTGGTGTGGGGGAAAAGATAGTTTCTGGAAATGGGGTGGGGTAACCTTATGAGCTCTGGATTCAGGAAGGGGCCCTCTGCCCCCGACCTTCTCTCTCCACCTACTTGACTCCCCAACCTGCATGACCATTCTCTGGGGACTTCAACCAGCGCCTGGGAACTATCAGGAACCTCCCCCACTTCTGTCAGCCAGCCTCAGGAAAGAACGCCCTCAGGAGTCGCTACACCTACCCAGGGCCTGAATAGAGGGACTTTTGGGATGTGAACTGAACAACTTTCTGGGAAGAGTCAACAACCTTTTACTCAACAGAGCAGGAACCCAGTCAGTAGGCTATTTGAATGGAAGGAAATGAAGTAGTTTCCATGGCAGCAGAGCCCCCACCGCAGCAACCTTCCTCCCAGAGCTGCTGGCTGGCCTTCTGGCCAGGACCCCTCCTACCTCAGCGTGGAAGGCCCGGCCTCGTGGAGAAGTGTAGGTTCTGAAGAAAGACCTGGGACCTGGGTTCTGCTGCTACACTTGCCTTATCTCGTGGCCCTTGTGGCTCTAGCTTTCCCAGAAACCTCAAGGGTTAAGAGCCTGTGCTTGCTCAGAGGCCGCACGCCATTCCCCATTTCCAGCCTCAGGCCCTCCCGCTAGCTGCCTCGTCTAGGGACACCCTCCCCCACAACACACACACACACACACACACGCACACACACACTGGGGATGTGCCTTCTCACAGAAGCTCAACCACTGAGATGATTTAGGGACTGTGCCCAAACTCCTGCATCCCCAGCCTCTCAAGTTTTTGCTCTGATCCCTGGCACGCCCTGGAGCTGTTCCACCTTTGGAAACTTTCCCGCGTGGCAAGAATGCTTAGCACAGGGGTAGTGACCTAAGTCTGAGCACTGGCGACCCTAGAAATCTGTTACAGAAAACATTTTATTGAGCAGTAAGGGACCCCACTGGGGACAGAAAGGGCTGGCAATAAAGGAGTATGTGAACCTCGGGGCAGGGTGCGTGCTGCTTGACTCTCCATCCTGCTCTTGCTTCGAGGAGCAGGGCTTCCTGGGCCTCTCTATCCTGCCTCCTGAGACCCCAGGCAGGAGGCTCTTTGGGAAGCCACAGATTGCCGCTTTCAGTTTCAAAAAGCCCAGCTCCCCGCTGGTTTGTGGTGGTGGCCGCTGACAATGGCTCAGGGCAGGAGCCCATGGTAGACTGCTAAGGCTTCTCTGCACCCCATCTCTGCTCCTGCATCCTCCTCGGTTCACAGAGTGCAGACTTTACTTTCTTCACCTCACAAGGGGGCCCCTGAGGATTGAGCAGAGGAATGTCAAGTTTTCTTCCAGGCCAGCTTCCGCCCTGGGATGTTTAGGGCAAACTCTCATTTCAAACCTCAGTTTCTGAGGCTCCTTGCTTATGGCCATTTAGTGTGCAAGGAGGCTCCTGGTTGAGAAAGGTTCAGACAGAACGACGCAGGTTCTAATCTGTGGCAGTGGGCAGTGGGGGGGGGGGGGCGGGAGGGGTCACTGCAGGAAGAGGCATTTGCTGCCTTAGGCAGTTAAACCATTGCCCTGTCTTCAGAATGGTTCAGCCAGCAAGATTCTGTGGAGTCCGCCTCCTGGCACCATGCTATAGTCGCCGGATTTTGGGTCTGGAGCAACCGAGATCTTTGTCCGACTCTTCCAGAGCGTGCTTTCTCTCGGGAGCACGTCTGGGGACTGGCTTCTCGGCTTCCACCTTTGCTGGCGTGGCCAAAGGAGCATCCCCGTAGGCCCGGTAGCCACCAACCAGGCAGTATGTCTCCCCATGCCAGCCCACCTGCGTTTCTCCACATCCTCGGTTGAGGACATGGTAGTGACCAGGTGTAGGAGGAGAAACGGAAGCCACAGATGCTGCAAAGAAAATCAGAACTGATCAGTCACTTCTGCTGTACACAGTCTCCTGCCAGAATTTCCCTCTCTCATGTCTCTCCCAGTTTCTGGCTGAAGACCTTTAATCTACTTGACATCCAAAACACAGCCTTGGCCCATCACCTCTATGAGTCCCTAGAGAAGGGACACTGGCTGCAAAAGCAATTCCTAGAGCCTACGGCTGCATCAGGTGAGGTAGTCTCTTCACTGTTTCCAGGGAAAACAGTAGAACCCGAAAGTAATTGCAATCATGATCCTCTCCATCTCTCCCTTCCACAACAGAGAAAACATTTCTTGCAGTGTGTCACTTCTGAGGCTTTAATGGAAACGTCTTTCAAGTTTTGGAAAAAGATAATCTAACATAAATTGGTTAAGGACCCCTCCCACCTTGGCAACCCCTATTGGGCCCCATTTATACTGCCTGTTACAACCACACTGAACTCTAGCCCTCTGATACTTTCATCTAGATTAGAACAAGGCCAAATACTGAGGCAGAGTGATCAGGAGACTCAGAACTGGGTTCTGGGTACCAAGTGTAGGCTCACATCCACCCAGCCTCCTGGGACACCATCTGCTCAGCCCTCCAGTCTCACTAGCACTTCATCACCCCCATTGGTTCTTCCGGTCTTCCCATGAATATGGCACCACCCTCTCCCCCAGTACTCAGCAGCTTAGTATGGGATGTGTCTGAGGGGACTGATATAGAGGTGTACATGACAGCACAGAGGTGCCTGGGTTTGAAGGTGCAGTTCAAGAGTGGCCCTCTTCCTCAAACTGCTCCGTGTACCATCTGCCAACAAAAATGCACTTGTCTTTTGCTAAGAGGCCAATCAGGAAAGGGTCTGAATGGAAGCATCCTGTAGCCCAAAGCGGAAAGCTACATTTATAAAGATCAGAAGCTTCCTGCACACTAGTACAGGGACGACCTTTCACTTGTCCTCAGCAGCGAGCACTGTGGGACACTGAAGTTGTCCCAGGTCACTGGTATTACTTACAGCTGGGAAAGTGCTGAGGTTTACGTAGTGGGCAATCCCCACAGGAACATGTGGCAGCCAGGTGAGGTTGTGTGTACACCATGCCTCTTCTACAGATGCCCAGTCTCGTGTACCTGCTGCACTGCCCAGCCAGGGCACAGAGCACATGTTTGAGTAAATACAGACAATCTGGTCAGGCATTCTCTCTCAGACAACCAAAGAGATTGGTATCTGGTGGAGAACTGGTAGGGAAGTTTCTCTGAGGGCAGCACGTTTCCATAGTTACGCTGCCATGGAAACTGTGAGAAGGCCTGTGAGGTCATCACTACCCAGTGAGGTCATAATAAGGAACCTGTGACTTGCAGGTCAGGCTTCAGGAGGAGGGGCAGTTTTGTGGAGGAGAACAGGGTAGAGGCAGAGGTACTCTGCCTGGCCCCTCACACCTGGGCCTCCCCACCCATGCCCTAGTCTAGTAGACACCCCAGGTGGGGCGTGCAGGTGGGCTGGTACAGCCCCAGGGGCCCCAGGAGGGCAAGAGAGACCCACATTCTGAAATTGGCTTGAGAGGCAAGATTAACGTTAAGAGACAGCTAGGTTGTATGGCACTGACCCTAAGAGGCAGAGAATTGTGTGGACTGGGGAATCAGGGAAGGCTCCTTGGCAGTGGGCCTGAAGGACAAGTGAGATTTGGACCCATGGGGAAGAGAGGGAAGACATTCCAGTTTGGACGAATAAAAGCAAAGACATACTCTTCTCGACCTTGTCCTGACCCAAATATAAATTCATAGAACCCTCACATTTTTACACCTGAGGGCTTAAAAAAACCAAGATGTTAAGGGGCCTGCCCAGTGTTACACAGGTAGTGGAGAGGTGTTCTGCTCAATGGTTACGTTCATGTCGGGGCTCCGGATTTACAGCTGATAGGAATGTGAGGACAAGCTCATGCCATTTCAAACATTTCCAAGTGATACTGAGAGAGATGTTAAAGGTGCAAAATGAGGGTGCTGAATGACCTCACAAAGTGGGAATGGTGGGCCCATTTTAACATGAAATTGAAAACAAGTTCATGACAAAAGGACATAATACAAAATGACAACATAATCATTCCACTCCCCTCTCCCCTAGAAGTAAAAATCATTATAATCCTCTCTCTCTCCACCATGAAAGGATGAGACAGTCTCAGCAGCAGCCCCCGTGAAAAACATGGTCAACACTGTGAAGAGGTGTTAGTAAGACGACTTGGTCCGACTCAGAGAAGGAAAGGGACAACTCTGCCCTTAGCCTGATCAGGCCCACAGGAAGGAAACACATTTGGGGCAGCCTTTGATAGTGTGGCAATGAGAGAGAACCTTCTTTAGGAGGGGACTCCCTGTTGCCGACCTTGAAAAAGCAAAAATGGGACCTTCGTTTACTGGGGCTGTTGCAGAGGGGATGTGCCCAGGAAGTAGAGACTGCTTGGACTACAATTTTAGAAGTTGGGCCACACTGGTTGAGAACCACAGCACCTTCTATCCCTAAACTCCTTGAGTCAGTGGGTGCACGTTAGGACAGACGAAGTCAGGCCTAATTGAAGCGGACTGCCTTTTGGAGTGGTAGAAGGTAAAATGTGAAGGGGAATGCTCTGGCGGAGGTTTGTCATGGCAGGTGGGCCAGCATGAGACCATTCAGAATCTCCAAGGCTCCAGAGATTACTTGGCTAGGAGCATCCCTCTGATGTGGTGTGGGGACTCCTACCTTAACAGGACCTGGCTGGGCATCTGGGGAGGCAGAATAAATGGTTTATTAACTTAAGAGAGTGAGAGAATCACCTGGGGGCTTCCACAAAACCACTTAAAAAGCCCTGTACCTGGATTCTTGAGCCAACCCTCAGAAAACTTATCTAGATCTGGAGTAGGGCTCAGGAAGCTGCACTTTTAAACCCCAATCGTCCAAGGATAGAGTGACCAAATTATTGTGTATTCTCGGTTGCTTTTGGGAGTCAAAGTGGGCAATATTAAAAACTGCAGCAGGCATACGTATAAACAGGGAATATTCAAGGCAAGCAGAGGTGTATAGTTATTCTATGCATGAATCAGATTTGAGAAAAGCTAGCCTGGTGGTTAAAGAACACAACCCTTAGGACAGACAGACCAGGTTCTTTCCTACTTACTTGTGTGATTTTGACCAAGTTCTTTTATACTTCTGACTGTTTCTTCATATGGAAAAGAGCTATGACTGTACATTTAGCACAATATTCTCTTTTGGCAAAGGTTGCTCTGGGTCCATTTGTGTTCTCTGCAACTTAACCCTTTCCAGTGTGAAAGCATTTTTAAGTTGTTTGGTGAAGTATTATTACATTTGACTTTCAACAGTTCATTACTTTGGTCAAAGCTTATATAATGCTGCAGAGACTAGAACCTATGCAGAGATAGTGAGAGGAGATTATAAGCTTATTCTGCCGGTTTATAAAAAAGTTTAACCTTTTCTCCTCTTCTTCCACCTGCCACCACGAGATGAGAAACAAGGCAGAGCCTGGAAATGCACACCAAGCAATACTTCTGTGTCAGTTTGCCTTTTATTCCTCTGCTAGTACTTCCCAGAGAGATTTCACCAAAAGTGCCTAAGCTTGCCATGGCCATTGTTGTGAAGAAAGTTTCTCTCTATTGCTAGTCACATCCCCTTTTCCTTCTCCTGCGGGCTTAATGGATGTTTCGGGGCAGGAAACAAAATTTAAACTAAAACATCACTTGAAAGAGCCTTCGTCCTAAGTGTGGTAGTTTGGAGTGTGAATCTTCTCAGAGTCTCCTGAATTCTGCCCCAGTGGAAACTGTTATTAAGGGGCACCCACAGAAACATCGCTTATTGTTAGAAACCATGACATAATACAGAGCCAAGATCGACATTATTCTTCATGTGAAAGACTACGGAGAGCCAAGCTCAGTAGTTCACCCTCAAGCGTTGGCCAGCAACTTAACTTTTGAAGCCAGACTGCAGCCCGGGTCTTCAGAAGGTGACTAGGCAGCCCAGAGCACCGTACTGACAAGTGTGCTCAACCATCCAACACAGAGGGAAAGGTCCCTGTTATGGCATCATATATAAGCCTGCTGCAATACGGTTTGCTGGTTCAAAGGCTCTCTCACTGAGGACCCCAGTCCTGGAAGGCTTCTCCACCGGTGAGCTGCCAGTTCAATCTTCTGAGCCAGGCTCACATCCCAGGGATGGGTCACAAAGCTGACAACGGTGCCTGGCACCTTGCTCCCCACCCGGCCCACCCTCCCTGCTCTGTGGATGTAGTCTTGCAGGGTGAGAGGGAAATCATAATTGAGGACTAGCTCCACATGGGTGCTGTCTAGGACCCAAGAGGCGATGTCTGTGCAGAGAAGAATGTCTCGGGAGCCCTTCTGGAAGGACTGGAAGATGCCTGCTCTCATTGAGGCTGGCATCTGTCCCTGCAGTCTTAAGTGTTGGATTTTGTGGTCATCCAGAATATATACCCCAGCCAGTTCACAGCGCTGGAGCAATTACAGAACACCAGAACAGTTCCTGTGGGGCCAGTCCTATATGCTCTGTCATGCTGCCTGAGGATGTGCACCAACCCAGTCACCTTCTCTGTTCCCTTCCGCCTCATGAATGTCTGTCTGACGTGAGGCATGATGCAGTGGAGCTTGTCACTGGTAACGGTGGTTAGAGAGTCTAAGCTGGCAACTTTACTCAGCAGATGGCCTACACCTTCAGGAAATGTGGCCCCCACCAGCACTAACTAAGCTTTGGGATTGAAGGGGTCTTTTAATTAAGTCAGCTGGGTCTTCTGCTATATGGCTCCCCTCCAAGATGTAATCCACCAGTTCCAGGAAGCTTTCATCCAACAGCGTGTCTGCATCATCCAACACCAAGAAGGAGAGCTGCTCCAGGCTGATCAGTTGAGTTTTTAGGGCATTCCACAGAGGCCCCAGAGTGGCCACCAGAATATCTGCTGGAGGTTGTTTGGACAGTTGCAGCCTGATCCTCCTCATGCCATGGCCTCCCCCTAACTCCCGCCCCTGGAGGTCCAAGGAGCTGCCCAAGGGCTGGGCCACAGCCCGCACCAGTTCAGCTAATTCTCGAGAAGGCACAAGAACCAGGCCTCGAGGAGCAGGGATACGAAAGGGGTCCAGGCTTGGCTGGCCCAAGAGCCGTTGAAGGAGGCATAGCATGTAGCTGACAGTTTTGCCACTTCCGGTTTCTGCGGAGCAGAGGATGTGGCGGCCGCAAAGGAGTGGGGGAATGGTACTCGACTGAATGGTTGTGGGCAGAACAACTTCGGGAGCAGCCTTTTGTAGTGCGCTCAGAACGCGGAGCTCCAGACCCAGTTCGGTGCAGCTGCCCTTGGGAGAGAGGTTCCGCAGCGCTGGAGCCTCATGTTGCACGCGCTCGATGGAGAAATGGGCCGCGTGGACGCACCAATTCCTCCAGCCGCGCGAAGCGAGTGGCGCGGCCTCCCAAGGACCCAGCTGAGGTGTGCCCACTGGTTCAACTCCGGTCGCCGCACTGACATAAGCAGCGGCCCAGGTCGCGCCAGCACCGGCCACGGTGGGGGGCTCCGCTGCCCACTCTGCCGCTCTTCCTGACACCGCTGTAGAGCCCGCAGCATGCACACCATGGGCAGGGGATCATTGGGACCGCGGACCATCATGTCCCGGCGAGGAGCCAGAAGCAACCGAGCCAAGAGCGACAGCAGCCGCCGTGGCAGAGCCATACTCCCCTTGTTGCGGGAGAGGTGTACGGCTGTGATGTCACGGGTGCACCAAGGACTTGCTGACAGTGGCTGGCATGGCTCAGTAAGGCCCGCGGAATCGGCGAGCTGTGTGGAAGGAGCGAGATCTGTAGAGCTCAGCAGCGGCGAGGTCTGTAGGTCCGAACAGGGGATGGTGACTCCAGACCCCGGCCAACCTTGGGGAAGGGTGCGTGATGGAGGCAAGACCGGGGTCCGGACATACGCGGCGATGGGGCCCCGGCATTACGAACCAGGAGGGTGGAGAGCTTCTGGCGATCCAATGTCCGATCCCTGCCATGCTCTTTTGTCACCCTCACAGCTGCTGTCATGGCTTGGCCAGTTCGGGTCTCCCCCTGTGACTTAGGAGGGTGTGGTGATGTTTTCCCAGATGTGGTCCCCATGTAAGGTCTTTGAATACAAGTATTTATTGAGAGTGTGAGTGACTGGTCAGGCCTGGGGGCCGAGACCAGGAGTCCGGAGTCGTAGGTCCAGGCTCACCTTTCCCTTAGAGCTCCCCAGAGAGCTGAGGGCCCCGAGGGCAAGCTGATGGCCTTCAGCGTATCTTCTCTTCAGTCAAGAGAACTCATCTCGTGGTGCTTTGCCCCTTTCTTTTCAGCTGAGGTTCATTCTCCCCTCCCTTGTCACCCTTTCCAACTTCTCATCCTGAACCCACTGCTTTCTTGGGTAGTTCACCTCCACCAGCTTTCCAGTCAGATACCTCAATTCCGTAAATAGCAGCGAGGAGGGTCCTGCTACAGGTTTGTGGCTTGTCTCACAAAGCCATGGTCAGGCAGAATATTTTACTTGAATTCAGTTGTTCAGGTTGGGAAAAGCGTTATTACACTACTGGTACTTCTTGAACGGATCCCGAAAATGGGTGTCCGATCATTTCTGTAATTTCCAGTGCCTGGGGTAGGAGATAAGGTAAGCATGGATTAACCACCTCGGAGTTTCTTAACATCTGGAGAAAGAGTTTTACTTTCATCAGATATCGTTATAGAGATAAATACTCTTAAATTTCAAATAACATTTTGATACACGATAGACTTTCTGGAGAGTTACCTGTTAAGCCAGCAGAGGAGAGAGGTTTGAGTACTCATGGGTGAACAGAGTCATTGGATAGAGCAGTGGCTCTTGAGTGAGGGTGATTTTGCCCTCACCCTTCCTCCAGGACGTTTGACAATGGCTGGAGACATTTTTCTTTGTCACATCCGGGGTGTGGGGGTGGTGGTGCTGCAGGCATCTAGTGGGTAGAGGCCAGGTTTCTACTATGTATCTTACAAGGCATAGGACAGCCCTCCCCACCACTCCAAAAGAATTCTCTGGCCCAAAATGTCAAGAGTGTGCTATGGAGAAACCTTGGATTGAGGCTGAGGACTGAAGAGAGGCTGAGGTTGTCACATGTACTCTCACTTCACCTAGTCAGTCACCATTTGCCAGACTGTTGTGTGGCCCTGCCCCTTTCCCAGAATCTTTAGCAGTCACACTGATGCCATTGCTTGTCATGTTCTTGGGATGAGCAAACCATGGGGGCTCCTCAAAGTCATAAACTCAGGAAGCAGTGATTTAGGAGGGTGATGCGTGAGAAGAGAGCTTTAGGAAGAACAAAATTGTCCTCATGTGTTTGAGAAATGTGCAGGATGGAAAAGAGATGAGGCGTGGCATGGGGTGTACCATTGCAGAAGGCAGACTGGGACTGATGCGTGACAGGGAGTCAGATTGTGAATTTGATATAGAATGCTGTAGCAACTAGAAATGCCTAGATCTGTCTAGACAGTGCTGGGTTTTCTGTCACTGCAGCATTCATGTATAGGGTGATGACCACTGATTGGTGATAAGACAGAGGGGAGTTGATATAAAGGGTGCACTAAGATATTGTGATTCTACACTACTTTTACGATTCTTTCCCAGAACTCGGAGTTCCTTGTTCGTTAGCTGAAGAGCTCCTTGGATATCTGCTCTGACATGTTTCATCCATTTACATGTGCCACTCATATTTCAGGTACAAAACAAAGAATTGCTCTGCACAAAGCCAGAAGGGATACACTGAAAGAATGATCTGAAAAGAATAATATATAGGTATGTATTTGCATTGACTTTCTCCAAATATTTGAGACAGGGTAGCTGGTTAGTGGCTGCTTTCTCATGCTCGAGCCCTTACAGCATGATCACCTCAGAATGTCATAGGGATTGGAGCCTGTCTGAGCCTGTCTGTCTGTGCCCGTGGCCCCTAGTTTCTTCTTGTCATTGCTTTAGATACTGCATAAGGCCCTTCTCTTTTCCTCCCGCTCACAGCAGACATTGAGTAACCTCTAGTTGTGACTGAGATGCATATTTCACAGTATAGTACTTTAGAAACGAGAAAGGTTTACCTATTGTGGAAACAAATCTATGCCACGGGGAGTGTTAGTGTCACTTGGTAATGATTTTCCCAGGACTGCCAGGGTAACTGACATTCCCTGGTTGGGCCTATCACCGGAAAAAATGAGAATCAACAGTCACAGGCTGGCAAAACTGCACTCCAGCAATATTTACCATAGGAAAACCTTAGAAGCAACAAAAATGTCTATCAACAGAGCAATGCACAGAGAAGAAGTGGCCCATGTACAGAATGGAATATTGCTCCACTAAAAACTATGAATTAAATTTAAAAAACAAACATAAGTAAGGAGACGTAAGCTTTTGGGGGTATATCAGGGCACATTGCACTCTAATTTATAACTGAGGAGCACCACTGGCAGGAAAATCTGTTTCCCTATGTGCCAGAGTGGGGAATGTAGAAAGGCTGCCGTCCTCTGGCTGATACCTGCAACAGCAGCTTTGAAATCTGTGCTAATGGGCACTTCATATGCACAAGTACTGCAGGGTTGCAAATGAAACGTGCCCTTAAAAATCTCTTGATGCAGGTAAAGGCCAAAACATTGCAAAATGTGGCACATACTTCACAAAAACAATTGGAAGAAGTCAGCTGTAATAACAGTTTGAAAACTAAAAGGACATGCCTGAAAGCTCAATTTCAAGGGAGTATGAGACACATGCAAACCCAAAAACAAAGAAGTATCAGCTCACACCACTCAGAATAATCATCAGCAAACAAAACTACAAGTGATCAATGCTGAAGAGGTTTTGGAGAAATGCATACCCTCAATTGGAAGTGGGACGTAACCTGCTAAGAGCCACTAATGGGAACAGAATCGAATTGCCACTAAAAGGTAAACCTTGAGCTACTATATGATCCAGCAGGCTCACTTCCCGGGCTATATCCTAAGAAGACAGAATTGGAAAGGCACAGGCAGGCAAATCTGCACTGTAGAAGTATTACAATAGCCAACACATGGAAGCAACCGAAACGTCCATCAAGAGATGAGTGGACACAGAAGAACTGGTATGTGTAAAGATGGAATGTTAGCCAAGGCAAAAAATGAAACAATGCCATTTGCAGGACCATAGAGGAGTCTAGAGGTAATCATTGCAACTGGTAGTAAGTGAGAAAGCAAAAGACACATATCCTATCATATCACTTATGGGTGTTACCTAAAACTTGATACCAATGAAGATATTTCCAGAGAGAAAGGCAATCACAGATTCATTAAACCAACTTATGGTTCACCATATGGAAAGCTATGAGGATTGGATACATTACGATATTGGAGTTAACAGAGATATAAAAACACATGTGAAATATATAATCACCAAACACCTACGGCATACAAAGGGAAGACCACACAACGTCGTGTCCTAACCTTCATGGGAAAAGGATCTGAAGAAGAATAGATATATGTATATGTGTAAAAGAACCACATCTTGCACACCTACAGCAAACAAAACATTGTAATCTAATTTGCTGTGATAAAGAATAAAAATTAAATTTAAAAAACGAACAAGAAGTAATGAGACATAATCTTAAGGGGCTTTTCCTGGCACATTCCGTTCTAATTTTCAACCTACAACACAACTTCCATCATGACTCTGTTGCCCTAATAAGCAGATTTGGTAAGGAGAAGTGCTGCCGCCTTCTGGTCGTTTCACACAATAGCGGTAATGGTCACTTAATATTCAAAATAATGACAGGCCTCTAAATGACACCTGTCATCAAAAAAAAAAAAAAATCCTGGGGTCATAAATCGACCAGAAAATTCAAAAGACGTCAACATTTCAAGAAGACCATTTCAAAAGGCATATCTTAAGCACATTTTGTCTTTTCCTTTTTTTTCTTTAAAATAAAAAGGAATAGAAAAATGTGCAGCATCAGCAATTAATAAAGCCGTGCAAATCCAATTACAGAAACGTTCACATCACAGCCGTCAGAATGTTCTTCAGCAAAAAGTGTACAAAGAATAAATGAAGGGGTTTCAGAGAACTGTGTACCCTCTAGCTGCTGGGGTGATGTAAACTGTTAACAGCCAGTAGTGAGAAAATAATGGAGGTGCATTTAAGGGTAAAAATTGTGCTACCATGTGATCTTCTACGTCTTTGATGAGACTATCAGCTGAGCAGAGCAAAATGGAGAAGACACAGCCTGGCAATCAGGCAATGCAGGAAATTTATTATTTTTTTTTGCGGTAACTGGGCCTCTCACTGTTGTGGCCTCACCTGTTGCGGAGAACTGGCTCTGGACAGGAATGCTCAACGGCCATGGCTCTAGGGTCTAGCCACTCAGCGGCATGTGGGATCTTCCAGGACTGGGACACGAACCAGTGTCCCCTGCATCGGCAGGTGGACTCTCAACCACTGCGCCACCAGGGAAACCCTGCAGGAACATTTAACATAGCCAAGACTTGGAAGAAACCAAAATGTCCATCAACAGAAAAATGCACAAAGAGGAAGTGGTCCATATAAACAATGGAATACTACCCATGGAAAGCAATGAAACAGTGCCGTTTGCACCACCATACAAGGACCTAGAGATAATCACCCAACTTGAAGTAAGAAAGAAAGTGAAAGACAGACATCCTATGCCATCACTTATAGGTGTTACCTAAAAATTGATACTCAGGAACTTATTTCCAAGAGAAGGAAAAGCATGGATTAAGAGAAAAAATTTACATTTAACCAAATGGAAAAGTGTAAGGAATGTATGAATTACAATATGGGGGTTAACAGATATGTACTCATACATATGAAATATAGAAACACAAAATACCTATGGAATACCAAGACACGTCTACTCAATGCTCTTTAATAACCTACACGGTAAAGGATCCAAAGATAAATAGACAGATACATTGATATAATTAACCAGATTCTGTACACCTAGGAGAAACAAAGTAGTTTTATCAAATTTGATCTAATAATTAATAAAAATTAAATTTAAAAAGCAAACAAGAAGTAAGGAGATATAAGCTCTTGGGGAAGTGCCCTGGCAGTTTCCACTCTAATTTGCAGCCTACTAACACGATTTCCAGGAAGGCTCTGCTGCCCAAAAACGCAGAGTTGGAAATGTAGAAATGCTGCTGCCTTGTGGCTTTTTCCCGCAAGAGCGGCTTTAAGCCCACAGCTAATGGTCTCTTAACATTCCCAAGGACTCAGGGCTGTAAAGGACACCTGCCCTAAACAATTGAGCTGAGGTAGGGAATGGACAAGAAAATTCAAAACTGGCCAAATTTTCAAGAAGATACTATGAAGAGGTAAGTTGGACTGACTTTCTTTTTTAAAAAAAACAGGAAAATGGGTAAAAGCTCAACCTCAGGAATTATTAGACTCAGGCAAATCTAATCTGCAAAAAGGTGTCAACTCACACAGGTCGACTCACCACCAACAAAAAGCCTACAAATAATAAATGCTGAAGTGGTTTTTGAGAACTGTGTACCCTCTAGCTGCTGGTGAGATGTAAAGAGGTAACAGCCAATAATGAGAGCAGAAAGGAGCTGCATTTAAAAGTAAAAATTGAGGTACCGTTCGATGCAGCAGGCCCACCGCTGTGCCTCTCACCTGAGAAGACCAGAATCCAGAAGACAGACGCTGCCAAAGCTGCACTGCAGCCTTATTCACAATAGCCAAGACATGGAAGCAACCTAAATGCCCATCAACAGATGAATGGATAAAGAAGAAGTGGTCCACGTACACAATGGAATATTAGCCATGGGAAACAATGGAACACTGCTCTTTGACGTACCACAGATGAGCCTAGAGGTAATCACAGAACATGAGCTAAGTTGGAAAGCAAAAGACGTATATCCTATGATATCACTTACAGGTGTTACCTAACAACTGACAAAAATGGACATATTTCCACAGAGAAAGACACACACAGACTTCAAAAACAAACTATGCGTATCTAAAAGGAAAGGTGGTGGCAATGGATAAATTAAGATTAGGTTTACCATACCTATACAAATGCAGATTAAGCACATATATCAGAAAGCCCGAGCACATAGCAAGGGAGGTGTGCAGAACACTCTGGAATCCTTTACACGGGAAAAGCATCTGTACATGAATAGATATATATGATGTACGAATGAACCAGTGTGTGTACACCTAGGACAAACTGTACTCTAATCATTACCCTGGTTAAAACAATTAAAACAACGAACAAGAAGTAATGAGACATAAACTTCAGGGGCTTTTTCCTGGCACATTCCATTCTAATTTACAACCTAGTAACAGGACTTCCAGAAAGGCTCTGCTGTCCTAGTAACCAGATTTGGGAATGGAGAAATGCTGCCGCCTTGTGGCCGTTTCCCACAATACCCGCTTTAAACCCAGTGCTAATGGCCACTAAATACTCACAATCACTGCAGGCATGTAAATGACACCTGCTCTCAAAAAAAATCCTGGGGTCGAAAAACGACCACAAAATTCAAAAGAGGGCAACCTTCCAAGAAGACAATTTCAAGAGGTATACTGTACTCACACTTTTTTTTCCTCTAAATAAAAGAGAAAGTTGTGGGTAAATGCTGAATATTAGGAATTACTAAAGACATGCAAATCTAAATTCCAAAAACCTATCAGCTCACACCAGTCAGAATGGCCATGAGCAAACATTCTGCAAACAATAAATGCTGAAGGGGTTGTGGGAAAACGCGCACCCTCGGTGTTAATTGGGACGTGGTAAGAGCCGCTAATGAACACACAATGCAGGTGCTTTGAAAAGGTAAACACTGAGCTACCAGTCAATGTATCATACCCACTGTTGGGTCTATCACCTGAAAAAACGAGAATCAAAAGTCACAGGCGGGCAACACTGCACTCCAGCAATACTTACCATAGGCAACACTTAGAAGCAATGAACATGTCTACCAACAGAGGAAAGCACAGAGAAGAAGTGGTCCATGTACAGAATGGAATACTGCTCCACTATAAACTATGAATTAAATTTAAAAAACAAACATAAGTAAGGAGACGTAAGCTTTTGGGGGTATATCAGGGCACATTGCACTCTAATTTATGACTGAGGAGCACCACTGGCAGGAAGATCTATTTCCCTAGGTGCCAGAGTGGGGAACGTAGAAATGCTGCCGTCCTCTGGCCGATACCTGCAACAGCAGCTTTGAAATCTGTGCTAATGGGCACTTCATATGCACAAGTACTGCAGGGTTGCAAATGAAACGTGCCCTTAAAAATCTCTTGATGCAGGTAAAGGCCAAAACATTGCAAAATGTGGCACATACTTCAAGAAAACAATTTGAAGAAGTCAGCTGTAATAACTGTTTGAAAACTAAAAGGACATGCCTGAAAGCTCAATTTCAAGGGAGTATGAGATACATGCGAACCCAACCACAAAGAAGTATCAGCTCACACCACTCAGAATAACCATCAGCAAACAAAACTACAAGTGATCAATGCTGAAGAGTTTTGGAGAAATGCATACACTCAATTGGAAGTGGGGCATAACCTGCTAAGAGCCACTAATGGGAACAGAATGGAGGTGCATTTAAAAGGTAAACCTTGAGCTACTATATGATCCAGCAGGCCCACGTCCCGGGCTAAATCCTAAGAAGACAGAATTGGAAAGACACAGGCAGGCAAATCTGCACTGTAGAAGTATTACAATAGCCAACACATGGAAGCAACCGAAACGTCCATCAAGAGATGAGTGGACACAGAAGAACTGGTATGTGTACAGATGGAATATTAGCCAAGGTAAAAAATGAAACAATGCCATTTGCAGGACCATAGAGGTGTCTAGAGGTAATCATTGCAACTGGTAGTAAGTGAGAAAGCAAAAGACACATATCCTATCATATCACTTATGGGTGTTACCTAAAATTTGATACCAATAAAGATATTTCCAGAGAGAAAGGCAATCACAGATTCATTAAACCAACTTATGGTTCACCAAATGGAAGCTGTGAGGATTGGATACATCACGATATTGGGGTTAACAGAGATACACAAACACATGTGAAATATATAATCACCAAAAACCTACGGCATACCCAGGGAAGACTACACAACGTTGTGTCCTAACCTACATGGGAAAGGGATCTGAAGAAGAATAGATACATGTATATGTGTAAAAGAACCACATCTTGCACGCCTACAACAAACAAACATTGTGTTCTAATTTGCTGTGATACAGAATAAAAATTATATTTAAAAAACGAACAAGAAGTAATGAGACATAATCATAAGGGGCTTTTCCTGGCACATTCCATTCTAATTTACAACCTACAACACAACTTCCATTATGGCTCTGTTGTCCTAGTAAGCAGATTTGGTAAGGAGAAGTGCTGCCGCCTTCTGGTCGTTTCACACAACAGCGGTAATGGTCACTTAATATTCAAAATAATGGGAGGCCTGTAAATGACACCTGCCATCAAAAAAAAAAAAAAAATCCTGGGGTGGTAAATCGACCAGAAAATTCAAAAGACGTCAACATTTCAAGAAGACCATTTCAAGAGGCATATCTTGTGCACATTTTTTCTCTTTTTTTTCTTTAAAATAAAAGGGAATAGAAAAATATGCAACATCAGCAATTAATAAAGCCGTGCAAATCCAATTACAGAAACGTTCACCTCACAGCCGTCAGAATGTTCTTCAGCAAAAAGTCTACAAAGAATAAATGCTGAAGGGGTTTCAGAGAACTGTGTACCCTCTAGCTCCTGGGGGGATGTAAACTGGTAACAGCCAGTAGTGAGAACATAATGGAGGTGCGTTTAAGGGTAACAATTGAGCTATCATGTGATCTGGTATGTCCTTTGATGCGCCTATCTGCTGAGCAGAGCAGAATGGAGGAGACACAGGCTGGCAGTCCTTCACTTCAGGAACTTTTTTTTTTTTTTTGCCGTATGTGGACCTCTCACTGTTGTGGCCTCTCCCGTTGTGGAGCACTTGCTCCGGACGTGCAGGCTCAACAGCCATGGCTCACGGGTCTAGCCGCTCGGCGGCATGTGGGATCTTGCTGGACTGGGGCATGAACCCGTGTCCCCTGCATCGGCAGACGGTCTCTCAACCACTGCACCACCAGGGAAGGCCAAAACAATACCATTTTTATTACCAACAGCAAGACTATGGAATGCGGTTCAGTTTTGGGGTGTGTGTGGTTCTTTCTGTCTCTGTCCCACTTGGAATGCACAAATTAATGTGTTTCGAAGTCACTTGAAACAAATCTCTTGGAGGTTATGCCATCAATTTTGCATACAAGACCATTTTTCTCAGTTTGTTTTTGATGTTAAGTAATGGCTTTCACTCTTTTTTGGTTTCATTTTGATTCTTAGTTATGTAAAATGTTTACATGGTTCCAAAGCCAACTTACGAAACAACGCACATTGCTTGCTTTGTAAACCTGTCATTTGTTCTTCTATTGTTTCTATTTCAAAAATAATCAAATACATATACATATATATATATATATACACACACACACACATACACACCTATATACCTTTAGGTGTATATATATGTATATGTATATGTGTGTGTGTGTGTGTGTGTGTATTCCTATTTCCCTCCCTTTGCTTATATAAAAGGCAGCATACTATATAAATGGTTCTGTACCTGATCTTTTCCTGGTCAGTTAGCAATATATCCTGACAGTAACTTCACGTTGATACAGATCCTCCTCGTTTCCTCTCACAGCTCCACACTACAGCACTGTGCAAATGTGCCATAGTTTGTCCAGTCAGTTCCCTTTGGATGAAGTCTTGGGGGATTCCCCATCTTTGGCTTTTCAAATAGTGCTGCAAACTATAGCCTTGTTCATATGTAACTTCATTCTTTTGAAAAGATTCCATTTTGAATCCTCACTCTCTCATCAATGATCCCTTTGGATAGTCACTTCCAAACCTAAGCCTCCTCATCTGTAAAATGGGGATAATAATAGTATCTAGCTCACAGTTCAAAATGAGTTAACATGATTTAAAATACCCAGCACAGGGTCTGGCACATAGTGGACAGTCAATAAATGTTTGCTATTGTTGCTGTTGTTGTTCCATTTTATTAAAAAATAAATTTATTTATTTTATTTATTTATTTTGTGCTGCGTTGGGTCTCCATTGTTGCGCGTGGGCTTTCTCTAGTTGTGGTGAGTGGGGGCTACTCTTCGTTGTGGTGCATGGGATTCTCATTGTGGTGGCTTCTCTTGTTGTGGAGCACGGGCTCTAAGGGCACAGTCTTCAGTAGTTGTGGCATGCGGTGGTCTCAGTAGTTGTGGCACGTGGGCGCTAGATCACAGGCTCAGTAGTTGTGCCACACGGGCTTAGTTGCTCTGCGGTATATGGGATCTTCCCAGATCAAGGCTCGAACCCATTTCCCCTGCTTTGGCATGCAGATTCTTAACTATAGAACCACCAGGGAAGTCCCTCCATTTTGTTTTAATTATTCATAGCCTAGGACTTTAAAAGTTCATTGTCTGGAAGGAGAGAGAGAGATGTAAATTTTGAGTTACGTAATGGGGTGTTGAGTGCTACCAGAGGTATAAGAACAAGTCCTGTTGGAGCACAGTGGAGAGGCTCAACAACTATGCCTGGGGATCAGAAAGGCTGTTCATGACAGTTGATTTGTCCATCCCACCAACCCCTTTCCTTATGGAAACCACACCCCAGGTTTCCTTTCTCAACACATGGAGCTGCAGCAACCCCCGCCACCCAGGTTAGCCTATGACCCAAGCCTGACCTCCCAGGGTCTCAATGATTGGCTCAGGAATAGGCACAGGACCCAGTGCAACCAATGAGGGTCAGCCCTGGAGCTCAACAGGGACTATTAGAAAAGAGGCTCTCTCATTTTCCACCAGAATGTAAATCTCATTGAATGTAAGCCTGGAACTGCCAAGGTCCAACACACGGCAAGGGACAATGTGAAGAAATCAGAGCTACAGGTGGAGAAGGACAGATTCTCAACATTGTCTCTTGGACACTGGGGATTTCAGTTAAGTGGGCTGAAAGAAAGCCCTTTTCTGACTAAGCCAGTTTCAATTGGGTTCTCATTTACATTAAGAATGCCAGATAGACAGAGGAGGCCTGATGCCAGAGGCTTAGTTACTAGGGGGATAAGGAAAGGAAAGACCTTCCTGCAGAGAGAAAATCATGTGGGAAAGTCCTGAGGAAATATAGCAGTCAGCCTCTTTTGTAGCTTTAACTAAAGCAAGACCTGTGGGCTGATGCCCATCATCTGACCAAACCCAACTTCTCAGCTGGAAGGCTAAGCTCCAGATCCTGAGCAAGGGCAGGGAATTCTCACCTGGACAATCATCAGCCAGGTGATGTCAGAATCAGGTAAGAGCATGCAAATGAGTTATTGGTGGTGTTGGAGCCTCCCCAGATGCAGGTTGGGGACATTGTCCATGCCCATCATAGTCTGCAAGATGTTCTCACAGGCATTCTCTCCACTGCCAAGTGTAGCCTTAACCAGCATCTGCATTTTACTCGGGTGCCTCCATTTCCCTCCATGGTCCTGCCTGTTACATTGTGGCTTTGGTTTCTGAAGCCTCCTGTGCTCTAGAAGTCCCTCTTCTCATGTTCCCGTGTTTTTGCTTGATGCCACTTTTCCATACTGAATCAGCTAATGAAGCTTCACAGGGTGCCTTAACTGAAACACACCATATAACAGCTTGTGCTGAGCAGGGCAATAGGGCCAGGATGTGCACCTCTGGCTGGAGCTGGGGGCATGGGGTGGTGAGACTGAGAAACTGGAATTTGCTACTTGGAGGCTTTTTAAAAAAACCTTTTTATTTTGAAATAATTACAGATTCACAGGAAGTTTCAGATAGTACAGAGAAGTCTGTAGTGCTCTTCACTCAGTTTCCCCCACAGTTACTTCATACTTCATTATAGTGCAATATCAAAACCAAGAAGTTGACATTGATGCACGGTGTGTGTACACTTCAATGTCATTTTATCACAGATGTAGATTACTGTTATCATCACCGCAATCAAAATACAGAAACGTTCCGTCATTATAAAGATCTTCCTTACATTACCCCTTTACAATAGTAAATGTGGATTTGTCTATTTCTCCTTTTCAGCTTTTTTAGTTTTGCTTCACATATTTTTTAGCTCTAGCCTTCGGAGAATACATTCAGGATTTTTATCTTTTGTTGGTGGATAAACCCTTTTATCATTATATAATGTCTCTCTGTGTTCCTGATAATTTTCTTTGCAACTTTATCTAATATTAATATAGTTAGTGCTTTTATTTATTTATTTGGCTGCACTGGGTCTTAGGTACGGCACACAGGATCTTTAGTTGTGGCATGCGGAATCTTTATTTGCGCCATGTGAATTCTGAGTTGTGGCATGTGGGATCTAGTTCCCTGACCAGGGATGGAACCTGGGCTCCCAATATTGGGAATGTGGAGTATTAGCCACAGGGTATTCCCTAGTGTTCTCTCTCTTTTTTTTTTTTTGTGGTACGCGGGCCTCTTACTGATGTGGCCTCTCCCATTGTGGAGCACAGGCTCCGGACGCACAGGCCTAGCAGCCATGGCTCATGGGCCTATCCGCTCCGTGGCATGTGGGATCTTCCCGGACTGGGGCATGAGCCCATGTCCCCTGCATCAGCAGGAGGACTCTCAAACATTGTGGCATTAGGGAAGCCCCCTATTGCTCTCTTTTTATCAATGTTTACATGATACATCTTTCTCTATCCTTTTGCTTTCAATCTAACTGCACTCATATATTTTAAGTGAGTTTTTGCAGGCAGCTTATTGTTGTGTTTTTTTTGTTTGTTTGTTTTGATATGGACCATTTTTAAAGTCTTTATTGAATTTGTTACATATTGCTTCTCTTTTTATGTTTTGGTTTTTTGGCTGCAAGGCATGTGGGATCTTACCTCCCCAACCAGGGATCGAACCCACACCCCCTGCATTGGATGGCAAAGTCTTAACCACTGGACTGCCAGGGAAGTCCTCGCAGCTCATAGTTGGATCATAGTTTTTCTTAAATACACTCTAACAATCTCTGTCTTTTAGTTGGTGTATTTAGACCATTTACATTTATATTTAATGTAATTACTTATGTTAGGGCTTAAGCATGTACTTTTAATTTTAATTCTGTTTGTCCTATTTTTTATTTCTCTGTTTTGCTTTTCCTGCCTTCCTGTGGGTTACTTGAACTTTTTTTGGAATTCCATTTTGATATATCTCTAGTGCTTTTGAGTATATCACTTTGTATAGCTTTTTTAGTGGTTGTTCTGGGTATTACATCATACATACATAATTTATCACAGTTTACTGATGTTGTCATTATACCAGTTTGATGACATATAGAAACCTTACCTCCTGCTAAGTCCCTTTACCCTCCTCCACTTATAACTATCTTAACTATTTCCTCTACATACATTTAAAACCACATCAGACAGTGTTATATTTTTCCTATAGCTTTTTTTTTTTTTTTTGCGGTACACAGGCCACTCACTGTTGTGGCCTCTCCCGTTGCAGAGCACAGGCTATGGACATGCAGGCTCAGCGGCCATGGCTCATGGGCCTAGCAGCTCCACGTTATGTGGGATCTTCCCAGACCGGGGCAAGAACCCATTTCCCCTGCATTGGCAGGCAGACTCCCAACCACTGCGCCACCAGGGAAGCCCAGACAGTGTTATATTTTTGCTTCAACTGTCACACTTAGAAAATTCAAGAGGAGAAGAAAAATGTTTTTACTCATTCTGTTCGTCTTTCCTGATGTTCCAATATTTATTTCTCTAAGAGAATTTCCTTTAGCTATACTTTTAGGGTAGGTCTGCTGGCAACAAATTCTCTTAGTTTTCATTTCATCTGAGAACATCTTGATTTCCCCTTCATTTCTGATGAATATTTTTAGTATAGGATTCTGGGTTAATAATTCTTTCATTTCAGCACTTGAAAATGATTATGCCACTTCCTACTGGCCTCCACGGTTTTTGATGAGAAATATACAGTCATTCAAATTGTATTCTTCCTTTACGTATGCTGTTGCTTCTCCCTGCTTGCCTTCAGGATTGTTTCTTTGTCATGAGATTTCAGAAATTTGACTTGTGTCTTGGTGTGGATTTCAATGGGTTTATCCTGTTTGGGATTTGCTTTCTTTCTTGAAACTGTAGGTTTATGTCTTTTGCCAAATTTGGAAAGATTTCAGCCATTATTTCTTTGAGTACTTTTCAACTTGCCCTCTTTCTCCTCTCCTTCTAGGACTCCAAAAACATGAATGTTAGATCTTTGGTGGTAATCTCACAGGTTCCCTAAGGCTCTGTTCATTTTTGTTTGTTTTGTTTTTCTCTCTTTTCTCTGATGTTTAGATTGTGTAATTTCTATTATTCTATCTTTCTGTTCACTGACTCTTTCTTCTGTTATCCCCATCCTGCTGTTGACACCATCTACTAAGTTTTTAATTTTGGTTTCTGTATTCTTCAGTTCTAAAATCTCCATTTTGTTTTTCTTCATCTCTTCTATTTCTTTGTTGAGACTATTTTTTTTCATTTGTTTCAAGCATGCTCATAATTGCTCATTGAAGCATTCTTATGATGGCTGCTTTAATAGTCATTGGAGATAATTCTAACATCTCTGCCATCTTGGTACTGGTGAGCATTGATTGTCTTATTCTATTCAGGTTATAATTTTCCTGGTTCTTGTTATGATGAGTGGTTACCAATTGAAACCCATACATTTTGAGTATTATATCATGAGATTCGAGCTATTTAAATCTTCTGTTTTATCTGGCTCCCCTTACAGCAGTCTGGCAGGAGAAGAGATACCATTTCATTACTGCCAGGTGGGAGTAGAGTCCAGCTTCCCCACTTGGCCTCTGTTGATACCCAAATTGGGGAGGGTCTCCTTGGTACTTCTGGGTGGGAGTGGGAGTTCCACCTTCCCACTCAGCCTCTACTGATCCCATCCTGGCTGGGTGGGGCTTCTCCTCAGGTAGCCTCTACTGACACTATTTGGCTGGAATTGAGCGGTTATTATGTAAACTTTTCTCTCTTGCAAGTCTTCCCCTTTCCTGTTCCTCTGGCTAGAGGGAGTAGACTTTTATTGGGAGCTCACCAATGTCATTTCTTGGATCCTGAAGTCCCTTCTCTCCACCATAACTGTCTTCTTATCTTTGTTTCATATATAATATTCATGGCTTTTGGTTGTTCTTAGCAGGAGGAATAGGAAAAAAGTATTTCTTATTTCACTTAACATAGAGTCTTCAAGGTTCATCATATTCTAGCTTGTGTCAGAATTTCCTTTCTTTTTAAGGCTGAATAACATTCCATTGTATACCATGTTTTGTTTATCCGTTCATCCACCCATGGAAACTTGGGTTGCTTCCATCTTTAGGCTATTGTGAAAAATGCTGCTATGAACACGAGTGTACAAACACCTCTTCACATCCCGGCTTTTAATCCCATGGGGTATGTGGAACTGCGAGAAGTGGAATTGTTGGATCATAAGGTAATTGTGTTTTTGATTTTTTGAAGAACCTCCATACAGTTTTCCAGAGCAGCTGCACCATTTTACATTCTGAATGCAGACTTCTTAATCTACAGCCTATGTCTTTAATTCTATGCTGTCTGAGGAAGGGTGCTCTGGGAACAAGAACCCAGGGATAAAGATGCAGAGGCAGGGTGAGCAGCAGTGTTTGGAGGGCAGGGAGGAGCCCATCCTGGCTGTCATGGAGGCCCCAGAGGTGTGTCAGGCTGAGACATTTAGACTTGATGCTGAGGAAACTGGGAGCCACTGAAGATTCTTTGAAAAGGAAGGCACTGTGAAGACAGGGTTTCATTGGGAAGATTGTTCACATGGCTTAGATTGAGGGGGTGAATGCTGGCATGAAACAAACCCTGTAGCCTATGGTTCTTTTTGAGGAGCCCAGAGATTCCTTTTTTATACATTCATTAGTTCATCCAACAATCCATTGATCCCAAATCCATCACCACACTCAGTGCCACATCCTAGGGCCACAAAGGCTGAGGCCACATACATGAATCGACCTGGGACTCACAGCCCAGTGGGGAGGCTGACACAGCAGCCTACTACCCCCAGCAACATACAAAGGGGACGCTTTAGGAACTCAGGGATATGAGCCAACACAGAAAATTCACATTTGTCACTGACATGTATGGGAGGAAAAACACATTACAGAGACTGGTCACATGTTCCCAGCCTCAGAATCCCAGTTCCTCATAGGGTACAGGCTACTCTCACCCACAAATGCATAACACTGGCTATAAATTCAGTTACAGGACAACTACATGTAGAACAATGAAATTAGAACACTCCCTAACACCATACACAAAAATAAACTCAAAATGGATTAAAGACCTAAATGTAAGGTGAGACACCTCACCTTACACCTCTTAGAGGAAAATGTAGGCGGAACACTCTGTGACATAAATCACAACAAGATCCTTTTTGACCCACCCCCTAGAGAAATGGAAATAAAACCAAAAGTAAACAAATCGGACCTAATGAAACTTAAAAGCTTTTGCACAGAATAGGAAACCATAAACAAAAGAAAAAGACAACCTTCAGAATGGGAGAAAATATTTGTGAATGAAGCAACTGACAAAGGATTAATCTCCAAAATATACAAACAGCTCATGCAGCTCAATACCAAGAAAAAAACCAACAACCCAATCAAAAATGTGCAGAAGATTTAAATAGACATTTCTCCAAAGAAGACATACAGATGACCAAAAAGCATGTGAAACGATGTCCAACATCTCCAGTTATTACAGAAATGCAAATCAAAACTACAATGACATATCACCTCACACCAGTCAGAATGGACATCATCAAAAAATCTACAAACAATAAATGCTGGAGAGGTTGTGGGGAAAAGGGAACCCTCCTGCACTGTTGATGGGAATGTCAACTGGTACAGCCACTATGAAGAACGGTATGGAGGTTCCTTGAAAAACTAAAAATAGAACTACCATATGATCCAGCTATCCCACTCCTGGGCATATATCCAGAGAAAACCATAATTCGAAAAGATACATGCACCCCAATGTTCATTGCAGCACTACTTACAATAGCAAAGACATGGAAACAACCTAAGTGTCCATCAACAGATAAATGGATAAAGAAGATGTGGTACATATATACAATGGACTATTACTCAGTCATAAAAAAGAATGAAATAATGCCTTTTGCCACAACATGGATGGACCTAGAGATTGTCATACTGAGTGAAGTAAGTCAGACAGTGTTAAGACAAATATCATATGATATCGCTTATATGTGTAATCTAAAAAAAATGATACAAATGTACTTCTTTACAAAACAGAAACAGACTCAAAAACTTAGTAAACAAGTGTGGTTACCTAAGGGGAAAGGTGGGGGAGAGGGATAACTTAGGAGGTTGGGATAAACATATACACAGTCCTATATATAAAATAGATAACTAATAAGGACCTACTGTATAGCACAGGGAACTCTGCCCAATATTCTGTAATAACCTTAATCTGAAAAGAATTTGATAAAGTATAAATCTGTATATGTATAACTGAATCACTTTGCTGTATATGTGATGTTAATACAACATTGTAAATCAACTGTAGTCCAATATAAAATTTAAAAAATTTAAATAAAAAATAAGATATGTTAATAAATTTCATTTTTTTCTTATTAACAAAACCTCAATGAGATATCATCTCACACCTGACAGAATGGCTATCATCAAAAACAACACAAATAACAAATGTTCACAAGGATGTGGAGAAAAGGGAACTCTCGAGCACTGTGTGAATGTAAACTGGTGTTGCCAATGCAGAAATAGTGTGGAGGTTTCTCAGACAACTGAAAATAAAACTACCTTATGATCCGGCAATTCCACTACTGTGTATATATCTGAAAAGAATGAAAAGACTAATTGGAGAAGATACATGCACCCCAGTGTTCATAGCAGCATTATTTACATTGCCAAGATATGGAAGCAACCTAAGTGTCCATCAACAGATAAATGGATAAAAAACAGGTGGTGTAGATATACACGACGGAATACTACTCAGCCATAAAAAATGAAATTTTGCCATTTGCAACAACGTGGATGGAACTTGAGGGCATTATGCTAAGTTAAAAAGTCAAACAGGGGCTTCCCTGGTGGCGCAGTGGTTGATAGTCCGCCTGCCGAAGCAGGGGACACGGGTTCGTGCCCCGGTCCTGGAAGATCCCACATGCCGCGGAGCGACTAGGCCCGGGAGCCATGGCTGCTGAGCCTGCGCGTCCGGAGCCTGTGCTCCGCAACAAGAGAGGCCACAACAGTGAGAGGCCCGCATACAGTAAAAAGTAATAATAATAATAAAAATAAATTTTAAAAAAAGTCAATCAGTGAAAGAAAAATACTGTATTATGTCACATACATGTGGAATCTTTTTGAAAAGCCAAAAGTATACAAATAGAGAATAGAATAGTGATTCCCAGGAGCTGGGGGATTTGGGGAGATGTTGGTCAAGAGGTACAACCTTCCAGTTATAAAATGAATTCGCTTTGAGAATCTAAGAGAGCATGGTGACAATAGTTAACAATTCTCTATTATATCCTTGAAAGTTGCCAAGAGAGTAATTCTTAAAGATTCTACCACAAAAAAAGGTTATTTTTGAGGTGATGTTAACTAATCTTATTGTGGTAATTATTTTGGAATATATAAATATATCAGATCATTACATGGTGCACCTTAAATGTATACAATGTTACACGTCAATTATATCTCAACGGAACTGGAAAAATACAATACAATAAAATGTACAATATGTAGAAATGAAGGAACCATATAAAAATTGAGTACATACTGTTTATTTATAATTCAAGAAAGTGCAAAATAATCTTTCTTTGTTTTGTATATAATAGTGAAGACCTTAATCTCCCTTAGCCTCAGTTTTCTTATTTCTGAATGTAATGTAGGATACTAAACAGAACTTCACATGTATGTCTGGAGGAATAAAAAAAATGTGTGCAAAAAAAAACAAGAAAATTCAGTTACAGCTCAGTATTTTCAGAGCATGGCTTAATAATTAGGGTCAAAGCTGAGTAAAGGGACCAATTCCTGTTTGTGTTTTCTGCCGAGGTTCTCATTTTTAGAGCTATTTCCCCCAAGAGTCCAATGAAAATAAAGTCATTCTCTTTGAAGCAAAACTTTTCCATGCAGAAGAAAGTTGCTGCCTGTTGTAATGGACACCCAAGAGCCATGTTTTGCACAAGTTTCTTGGAGCAGCTGTGCTGCAGATGTGGAGGAGGGCTGGTCAGGCTTAGCTCCCAGCCAGCCCTCCTGGGCATATCTGCTACGGGGGAATTTCCTCAGGAAGCCACATTGCTCTTGGCCTCTTCTGCTCCTCTACATGCCCCTCAGCAGCCCCCAGCCTCCAGCCTCCAGGCCCACACAGGCTCCGTCTGCAGTTTGCCCACCTGGGTGGGGATGGAACCAGGCCCGGGTGAGTATCTGCTGTGACCCTGCTAGGCAGGGTCGGCCCAGGAGGAGCAATGGTCCAGAATTGGTGCACTGCTTTCCGGGGGATGAGGGCCCTAAGCAGCCAGAGTGGGGGGCAGTGGTGAGGAAAGGCATGCCAGGTCCACAAATCATCCACAGCCCTTGAATGCCTAGAATCCATTCTCCTCCTGTCCAGTGTCCTCAACCTCTGACCCTTGCAGATTCTGAGGAGCTCAGCATGCCTCCCCCTTCATGGAGGAAACAGAAGCCCCAGGGGCAACTTTCTCAGCCTCCCAACCCCCACCTGTCCTTTCTCGTGGCCTTGCTGCCCACCTCCTCCTACCTCTTCAGGGCCCTCGACACTGTACTTGCTTCAGCCCTCTGGTCGCCCCTGCTCTCCTGGCTGCTCCGCTGTTGCCCACACTAATGTTCCTTCCCTCCTGAGACCCTCCCAGCACCCCGTCCCCTCTTCCAGGTGCTGCCCACTCAGTCTCACCTCTTCCTCTCTTCTATACCTCCACCCATTCCTCAACCCACTGCCCCCAAATAACACCCACCAAGTTCTAAAATGACCTCCTTGTTGCTGAACCCAGTGGAAACATTTTGGTGCTTGGTGTCGCCTGACCCTGGTGACCTGCTCACCTGGCTCCTCCAACCTACTTACAGACCTGGCTTTCCTCCCCACCCTGCTTGTGTCTGATGTTTCTGCAGCCCTCTCTCCCCATGCCTTTCACTTAGATGGGGTTTCCCTTCATCTTGGTGTGCTCCTCAGGCTGGCTGACAAGCGCTCTCCTCTTCTCTCTCTCTGTAGAGCCCTCTTGAGAGATCTCACCTCCTCCTTGATTTTTTACTGTCAATCCCGAGTCTCAGAAACAGATCCTGGGCGCCCCCACTGTGATGTTCCACCTGGACAATCCTTTCTTCCACCCAACCTGTTTCTCCCTCCTGCTCCTCACGGCTACCCAGACCAGCAACCCAAGGGCCCTCCCATGCCCCTCCCTCCCTCCCCTTTCACAGCTAATGAAGCCCGAGCCCCAAGCAATTCTACTCCTAAACACCAGGAGAAGTATCAGCTACCACCTACTCCTCTTACCCCAGACCCCTGAACAGCCTCCCAGCTCACCCACCAGCTGCTGCCCGAGATCGGGCCCTTCAAATCCTTCCTTACCCAACTAGAATACCAAAGTGCTCAATGCATCCCCAGCTGAAAACTCCCCATGTGTCTCCCGGGCTTTTAGGATAAGTTCAACCCCCCGAGCATGGTACAAGGACTAAATGATCTAAATGCCAATTAACTCTCTTTCCAGTCTCATTCCTTTCAAGCATCACTGCCCTGCCTGCCTTCCTACCCCCACCTCACGAACCCCCATATGTACAAACTCCACTTTCTAACCATTTTGACTGAGCTCTTATATTTGTGAATGCTCCAGGTTAGAGAAGACTTTTGTGGTTCCCTTTCCAAATTCCTAGTTACCCTTCTTAACTTAGGTGTCACTTCCCTTCAAAAGTGCCCTGAGCCTCAGGCCTGGATTGAGAGTCTGTTAAGTCGAACACCCAACCTATCAACAAGGTCCCTTTCTCTCTCTCTATCTCCCAGCGGCTCAGGGTCTCAGTGACAGCAGCCCCTTCTTTTGAACAGCATGTTACAGTCTACAGATCTTTTTTAGCTCCTTTATCATCTTCACCTGCCCTCATCAACCCCTATTTGGCAGATGAGGTAACAGGAAGTTCAGGGGCAGAATGTGTTGGAACAAAGTCCAGGTCTTGGGCTGGGGTACACTGTGAAGCCAGGCAGCGGCTACTGCAAACACTTCTCTAGTGAGGGGCACAGACCCAAAGGCCTCTCAGGGCCAGGCATGCAGTGTGGTCCAGGTACAAGACAACAGGCAGTGGCCAGGGCTGTGGTGAACTAGAGGTCAATTCTCTTCACAGGGCTGCACAGCTCTGGCTGGCACTGCCATGTGGCAAACTGGGCCCTGGTGCTGCCTGGTCTTCCAGTTTTTCCAACAGTAGTCAGGAATCAGGATTTTAAAATAAAGTTTCCTGACTTTTAACACATTATACTGGTTGGATCCATCCTCTATTGAAGTATGTTTACCACTATATCCAAGAATCTAGAACAGGAGCTAGCATCCATATTGTTGCAGGCCTGGAACAAATATAATCTAGATGGATGGATGGATAATTGGACAGATGGATGGATGAGTTAACAGATGAATGGATAGATGAGTGAATGGGTGGATGTATAGGCGGATGGATGGATGGATGGATGGATGGATGGGTAGATGGATAAATGCATGGATTCATGGATGGTTTGATTGCTGGATGTATAAGTAATCAGAAGGGAGGGAGAGAGGGAAAGGGAGAGAATGAATGTGTGACCAAGAAGACTGGATAGTCCCCGACTTTGCTACCAGAGCAGAGAGCTCAATGAGGTAGCTGGTCATTGGTTCCCCAATTGCAGTGCAAATAGATATATCAGTTACTCAAAGGCCTCTTCCAAACTCCCCCAACGCCTTCCTATAAGCAGGTACTCATGTGACTCCTATATACTCTCCCTCATCACTGAAGAGTTGATAAGAGATACACTAGGGCCAAGGGACACAATCTGGGTCATTTTGGACCAGGGCTTGAGGTTCTGTTGATGCATTTGGGAAGAAGGCATCTTTGGCACATCTCTAAGTGTGACAAGGTGCCATGAACAGTTTGTCTCCATGATTAATGAGAGAGAACAGACAGGATGGGAACATGTGGATTTGGGAGTCAGGGGAACCAGCATTCAAAGCTCAGCTCACTAGCTATGTGACCTTGAGCAAGTCCCTTATCCTCTCTGGGCTTCAGTGTTTTCATCTTCAAAATGGGATGATAACATTTACTTCATACCATGTTTGTGAGGATTAAATGAGATGATACTATGTGCATGGCCCTGCACAGTGCCTGGTTTATTCTATACAGGACTCCAAGTGGACTTTATAGTAATAAAATTTTAATATTAAAATTACTTCCCATAACTGTTCAAGATGAAAACTTAAGAATGAGGAGGCTCAAATGTCCATCAATTGACGAATGCATATACAAAATGTGGTATACACATACAATGGAATATTATTCAGTCATAAAAAGGAATGAAGTACTGATTCATTCTCAAACATGGCTGAACCTTGGAAACACTGTGCTAAGTGAAAGAAGCCAGACACAAAAGGCCATTTATATGAAATACAGAGACTAGGTAAATTCATAGAGACAGAAAGTAGATGAGAAGTTATACCAGGGGCTGGGGTGGGGAGAAATGGAGAGTTATTGCTAAATGGTTACAAAGATTCTGTTTGGGGTGCTGAGAAAGTTTTGGGAATAGAGAGTGGTGATGGTTGCACACCATTATAAATATAATTAATGCTGCTGAAATGTAGCCTTAAAAATGGTTAAAGTGAAAAATGTATTTTTCTATAAGAAAAGAATTTTTTTAAAGAAGAATAGGAAGTCTTGGCAAAGTAACAATTCTCCTAGTTTGATTTAAGAAAGGAAAGAGCTACATGACTTTGTGTTGTATAAACATTAAAAACTCTCAGAGTTAAATAGATGAGGGTGTCTTTTGCCCTTTGAGACCTAAAATGTGTTTATAATTTATGACATGAAATTTGGAATCATGACCTGGATGTTTTATTTCTGTAATTTGGGGTCAGGAGAGTGGAGAAAGAGAAAAACTAACCAGGCTAGTTACTGCCTTTGGAAGATAATCACACATGGAATAGGTTTTTTTCCCCGTCTCAAATTAAGATGTGTATATCTAGCCCACATGAATTCCAGTCAGAACATATTTTAACAGGGACAACAGTCTGGTCTCAGTAGTCTACGCCGGACTGGGAGAGGCCTCGCCACCTTCCCCAGGTGTCTGGGAGATGGTTTGAAGGCTGCACAAACCCTAACCTAAGTCACCCTGCAAGGAACACTGGGGCACTCTTAGCCATCTTTAGCCCATGAGCTGTATCCAGGAGTACTTTAAGAAAGAATGTACGCAAGGGGAGGTGATGAGCTCATAATATTTGAGGACAAGGGGGCAGTATTGGAGGGCAGGATGGGGGCTCTGATGACATAGCCAGTACCACAAGGCATAACCCAGGGAGGCACCAAGCACCCAGACGTGGGCACTGTCCTGGGACCAGAGTCAGCTTACAGGGACTGCTGATTACTTCTGCCAAATGGCATCGTTCCCCTTATCTTGCAGTGTGCACAACCCCCTACCCCGGCCTGAGAATAAGAAGGTCCATCTTGACCCTTGGACACTAGTACATTTCACAGTACAATTCTGGCACAGTTTCAGTAATGAGCCGTGAACCCCTGCCCTATATTATACATCTCTAGGAAAGCCTCCTATCTAGGTCCAGACATGAATTTGAAAAAACTGCATGATGTGGATTCTCAGCAATCCATGGGACCCAGAGTTGAAGATGCATAACTGGAACTGCCCCAGGAAGAGCAGCTCCAAAGCTCTGTTCCTGTTTAACCACTGACGGAAATTCTCATCTTCTGTGTCCATAGAAGCACTAGGGTGGGTGCTTTTATATCATTTTCTTTCATTTACTTCCTTGCTTTTCAGTGCAGGTAATTATTTCCACTACCGAACCAACAACACATGTGAAATACGAACCAGCATACCCAGAAAAAACTAAATGAGACCTTGAATGATGAACAATGGGAAGGAAACTTTTCTCAATGTGGTGAACACACGTTCCAGATTCTGATGCTGCTGAGATTGAGCCACAACAGAACACTGCGCTGTTACTGAGAATGAGACAAGTTCCGGTACATGGGCTGTGAACACAACTTTCACTCACTGTGTTATCGATTTCCTGAGAAACTCTCCTGCCCTCCTGTCTATAACCATTTGCATGACCTCTGACCTCAAAAGTGCAAATACCCATGGAAGTGAGCATCAATATGGAAACCAATTGTGTGTCATATGGCTGAGATCTCTGGGGAAAAATTGCTTTCAGTAGAGCAGTACATCAGTCAGGAATTTTATCTTTAAAGGTCAGAAGAGGGTCAAATTAACTTTAAAAACAAAGAATGCATTGCCTCTCTTAACTAAAAAATCCACAAAGGTTCAGGTCCGGCTGGATCCAGGTGCTCCTCAGGACTCTCCTTGCCCACCTCTCAGCGCTACTTTTTCTGTGTTGGTTTTATTGATGGCAGGGATGTGGGGATGCTATCCATAGTGTGGCCCCCAGTGGCTCCATGCCCACATTCCACCACTTTTGCAACCCCAGTGGAAAAAGACCCTCTCTATGCCAAAGTTTGCAGGAAAAGTCTGAAATCTGCCACTTCTGGGGACGACTGGGTCATGTGCTAATTACTAGATGGTGGGGTCAACCTACCCCAAGCCATAGCCTGGGACTAGAAAAGGGGGGTTGCCCGAGGAGAACCAGGGTGCTCTCACCAAAAGAAGCAGGGACAGATGCAATGCTGTCCAGCACAGGCAAACATCCTCATGATGCTTGGCCTTGACCTGACCAGCTCCTGGACCTTACCAGCCTTCTCCTCCCCATAAGAAGGGGCCACCTAACCACACCTGCTGATCCTTCTGCAGACCTGCCCAGCTTCTAGACCATCTTAGCCTAGGACAGGCAGCCATGGGCTGGCTCTGGTCCTGCTGTCTATGCTGAGGCTTCCTCCACACCATGAAATAGGGTTTTCTTTTCTCATAGAGTTCCCTGTCTAGAGTCCTACAAGCTGTGTGGCTCAACAACTAACTGACCAATTCATTCATTTATTCACTCATGCATTCATTTAGCTTCTGTTTATGAGTCCAGCACTCTGCCAGGCATCATCTTCATATACGCTGCCCATTCGATCCATGTAACTGTAAGGTAAATGTTCTCCACATTGTAAAGATGAAGATAGTAGGGCAACAAGTGGATAAGTAACTTGATTAAGCTCACAGGGCAAGGAAAGACAGGCTACAACAGTGGTGCAAACCCTCGGATCCTAAAGCTTTGCCTAATAAAACTGGTGCAAAATGGGAAGAGATATTGTGTCCAAGGCTCACAGGAAAAGGTTCAACAACATAGAAAAATAAAGATCAGGCTAAATGTGTCTGTGAGCATGGCACAGTCTAGGGGCAGAAGCACTCGAGGAAAGTCCGAAGCATTTTACCATACCAGCTGCCTTAAGGACGTAGATGTCTTAGGTCCTGCCGTCAAAGACCTCACAATGCATGTGGGGCAAAAATCCAAAAATTCACATAAAAAGCTGAACATGGTAACTGCCTGAGGTAATAAACAAACATTGCATAGGCAGGCTGGGCAAAGGTAGGTGTCTGAGGGGTTCTGGGAAGAAGAAAGCACAGGGCTGGTATAATCAGACAGGGCTGCCTGGAGGAGGTGAGCTTCGGAGAACCTAGAGGAGAGAGGCTGGAGGGCAGATTCAGGGTTGGGGTGTGAGAAGGAAAGGTACCCAGGTGGGTGTGGGCATTGGAATCAGCATCTATGGGTTTTGCCTTCCCAGTATGCCTCCCATTCTTTTACTAGCATCCCAAGTTCCTCTGGGGAGCCACCACCTTTGCCATGCTCAGCCCATGTGAGTGTGGATGGGGTTGATCCTATCCCCTGACTAGAGGGTGGGCATATGACCCAGACCTGATCAAGCAAAGCTCCACATTTTCTCAGCTAGAGTAACAGGTTTGGGGGACACACGGCTGAGGCTAGACCAGTAGAAGTCCTTTGCAGGATCGGGGCAGTACAGCTGACATGATGTGGACCTGGACCTGGCAGGGGCTGTAACCACCCTCACAGGAGAAGAGGCCACCTGAGAATGAAGCCAACAAAGGAACATAGAGCCGAGAGACAGGCAAACCCACCAGGAGGATGTCGACTGCTCCTGAAACCACAATTTCCCAGAGCCCAAAAACGTTCCTTTGATGCTTAAGCCAGTTTGAGCTATGCTCCCATCAATTGCAATAAAAGGAGTCCTGATACAAGTGTGGAGCTTTGGGGGGCAGTGAGGGGCCAGCTGGTGAGTCTGCAATGGGGTGCTTCCATTGCTGAGTTTGGGGGCCAGTGATACAGGGGGGTCAGGCTGACCACAAAGGGCTTGAACCCCAAAATGTGGGTTCAGACTCAGCTGCTGTCCGGTGCTCCCGCAGCCATGTGCCTCTGCTGCCCAGATGCCCATGGATAAACGGCTGCTGTGAGGTTTAAAGAAAGATTCAGTCCTGCAGCTCCTTGGGCTCCTGTTTATTATATTAAACAACATGTAAAACTGCTCCTATCCTCACTCATCCTCAAATTGCTGTCATCAAGAAAGTTGGCCTTGTTTGTCCCAGTTCCCTAGGACGCAGAGACTTCCCGGGCCACTTAGGGCCAGGCAGGGAGGGTCAAAGCCAAATCGGAAAAGGTGGGGGTGCTGGTCACCAGAGGTGCAGCCAGAGGGGTGTGGACAGCAAGGTCGAGGGGGCGGTGTGAGGAGAACAATGATGGGGGCGAGATGAGCAACAGTGGCCAGGAGGCTGCCCCGGCGCTGGGCTGAGCTGAGTGTCACTCACCCTGAGACCTGTCCTTCTGAGCCAATCCCTCCCAGCCTCCTGACTCCTCACACAAGGAGCAGCCGTGGTGCTCTCCATGTGCCCATCTGTCTGTCCTGAGATAAGCGGCCGACCCCTCCTCTCCTGTTCCGGGGTGTCTGCCAGCTACAACAGGCCGCCGGGGCACACCTCCACCTTCTACAAGAACAGCTCCTACTCGCTTCTATTTCCAGGAGGCGCTGGCCCCGATAGTTGGTATGTCACAAGCTTGAACTGGGCACATCACTGGGTACAAACTGTCCTCATTCTTTGGTGACTGACTGGGCTGAGGTGGTGGGGGTGGGGATACCCAGTCTCTGAAAAGCTGAGACAACTGTGTGTCCTCAGTAGGCTGCAACCCGCTTTCGGACAGCCTCCGAGATCTCCCCTGGGGCTGGCTGCCTGCAGGCTGCAAGCTGCCCTTCAGAGCCTCTGCTCCGCCCCCTGAGCAGCCTGGACAGTGAGGCCTCAAGAGGGCGCCTGCTGCACATCTCTGCTGCAAGCCTGGGACAGCTGAAGGAGGCTTGGCCCCAGCCAAACGCAGCCTCTCATTCCTCAGATAAACAGTCTGAAATGGCAAGCGCCGAAATGAAACGTTTGCAGGATTTCTTGGAAGTTAAATAGTTCCCCACATTCTCTCTCTCCCTCTCTCTCACACACACACACACACGCACACACACACACACACATGCACACACACACAGATGATTTAAGTGTAAATAAATCAGAAACACCTGGATACTTTTCTTAAAATACATGTGAATTTTTAATTCAGGACGAAAAGTCTACAACACATTTGGAGTCTCGGCAAACAAAACAGCTTTCAGCTATGACATCTGTCCATCTCAGAGTGCAATGCCTGATCTGTCCAGCATCCTCATCCAGCTCCCATTTACCCAGAGCTTTCATTCCCACCTCTGGGCCTTATTCTATCTCCTATTCTATCCCTCATCTTGCCTGACACTTAGAAACCTTTGTCTCTTACTTGTGATAAGTCCTGACTTAAATATTAGCCCTTTTAAAAATTCTTCCTCAACTAAGCCACACCCATTATTATTCATTCACCCTCCTCACCAATTTAATGCACTACCCGAGGAGGTTATCTGTTGATTTTGACTATTAAGTCTCCGCTCTCCCACTCTCTGGTAACAATAGCCTCATTTTTCTCCCTTCCCTATCCTATCCCAGTTCATGGATTGGGTGGGACTGACCAAACCCTCCACTAGCTACAAGGATGGGCACGAATGTCTGGCCTGGTCTTAACCTCCTGGCCACTGTGACTGACTGTTTCCAAGATGAGCAAGCTATGTCCGTTAGTTAAATGAGAGAGGATCCCATGGAAAAGATGTACTCTAGGTCCACTGGGACTTCTGAGCCTGGAGTTGTTGGCAGCTGTTTTGCCAACACTTAGAAAAGGTGTGGTAGTTTTATCTATGGCCACATAACAACATGACCCAAAACCTAGTATCCTAAAACAGCCATTTATTATTTCTCATGATTCTCTGGATTAACTCGGCTGAGCTGAGCAGTTTTCTTACCACGGTGAAGGCTGAAGTCACTCATGTGGCTGCATTTAGTTGAGAGCTTGTCTGAGATGGCTAGAATGTCTATGGTGGCTTCATCCTCAAGGTCTCTCTTCATGTGGCCTTTCATCCTTCAATAGTCTAGACTTGAGCTTCTTCACAGCTGGGTGGCTGGGTTCCAAGAAGACCAGCCCCAGTGTGCAAGCAGCTTATCAAGCCTCTACTTGCATCACACCTGCTAATGTCCAATTGGCCAAAGCAAACTGCACATCCAAGCTCAGACTCAGTGTTGGAAGGGGCTACACACAGCGTGAATATTAGGGAGCTTGGTCCACTGGGGGACACCCAGTGGACCAAGTAACTAACGCACAGGTGTAGGGGAAAGGTTTTTTATGTCATCACTGTAGTGCTGGGACCCACGTATGCCTGAAGTCAGAGATCTACCCCTGGTCTCTTCAGTTATACAAACACCAACATACAAAAAAAATTTTTTTTGTTTAGCCAAGTCATTCTGAGTCAGGTTTCTGTCACCGACAAACACTGTAATCAATGCCGCCTCCGTGCCAAGCACAGGGTGGACACTGGGGACACAGACTGAAATCGGACACAGCTGACTTAGCTAGGTGGGGGTGTCCCCAGTTGTCTGTCTCCCCAACACAACCAAAAATTCCCAAGGGACAGGGCCAGCTCTCAGGCCTGATTTATAACTCACGCCTAGCACAGTGCTGGGTACTTAAGGAATGGTCGGTGAAAGTGTGTTGATGAACTGTCATCATACTATACACTTTTAAATGCTGCTGGACACATATCCTCAAGTCTCATGTGGCCAGGGAGTAACTCTCAAAATGAACAGGTATCATTCACTTCTAAGACTGAGGGAGGTCCCAGTCCTTGTCCCAGTGGGGTTGGGCAAGGGCTTTCCAAAGCAGCCCAAGCCTAGCAAAACCTTTTCCTTGACAGTTTATCTGCCATCCTTGCACTGCAAGGCGGACTCTCTTGTCTTCTAGAATAGTGAGAGTAAAGCAGAAAAAAGAGGGAACACTGAATTTGAAACCTACAGGTGCATGATGGTTTTAAACAGGTCCACAAATTCTTTGATACCTCCTCCTTCAAAAGGCAGATCTGACTTCTGCCTGCTTCTCTTGAATAGGGGTTGGCCTTAGTGACTTACCTCTAATGAAGAGAATGTGGCTGAAGTGATTTTGCATGACTTCCCAGGCCAGTGAGAAAAAGCCACTCAGCCTCTCCTGGCTCTCTCTTGGGACATCCACCCTTAGAACCCAGTGACCACGTTGTGACGAAGCCACGTAGCCAATTGGAAGTCCAGGAGCAGATGTCCTGGCCAAGCTCCAGCTGAGGTCCCAGGCAATACCCAGTACCCCTGACAGACATGGAGTGAGCCTTCAGACAATCCCAGCCACCCAGCCAGCAGTGAGTGGAGCAGAGACCAGCTCTCCTCACTGAGCCCTACTGAAATTGCAGATTCATGAGCAAAATAGACATTTTAAGCTATAAGGTTTTGATGTAGTTTATAAAAAAGCCACAGATAGATAACTGAAACAAGATGGAAGAGACTTTAGAGATAATATAGTTCAACTTGCCCATCTGACTGGTGGAAAAAAGTCCAGAGGATGGAAGTGAACCTGAGTCAGACGTGGGCCCAGATCTCTGGATATCAAGTAGAGTGCTCTTTGCACTATCTGCCTGGGGCTGACCCAGCACTCATTCCGACTCCCTTCTCCCTGACCTCTCTGTGAAGATGAAGATCTGCCCCTAAGGATGGAGGGATGGAAAGATAAAAAGACACTGGGTTCCGGAAACATCCCTGAGCAGCCACACCAGCCCTGGACTGCCTACCTCCAGAATTATCATGCGAGGAAAATAACTTCTCATGCATTGAAGTGAGGGTTTCTGTTATCTGCAGCCAAATGCATGACTAACTGATAACACTGGCTTTCTAACTGCCCTGGATTCAAAGTTGCTACTATGTTGTTTCCAACTTATTTTGCTACTGTTTCCAAAAACACTGTAATTGAGCTGTAACTGCAGGGGCCAAGTTGAGAGAGCTCCCTACTTCCCCACTTGCCACCAGAATTGCTCATCTATTCACAGCAAGCTGGCCCTCGCTCACCCTCAGCCTTCTAAGCAGACCCAACCTGCGCTGGCATCCTGAACACTCCCTCTGGCCAGCGAAGGATAAAAGAAAGGTGCCTGGTGATTCTCTCAGCCCTGCTGTCACTGAGCTACAACACCAGACTGACCATGTGCTGTCAAAGCCTTCAGAGATGTGACTAGACAGATGACACAGCCCCGACTAACAACCAGAATGGGGAGACCGCCAACAAAAGAGGGTTGCGACACCCCACACACCCGTGACCATGCATGCAGGCTGCCTGCTGACATGATGGGTAGGCTCATTCAGAGACCCCCATTGCAGGTCCTGTTCCAGTCAAGGCCTGAGGTCACCCCATGCAGAACTGAAAAGCTGAGGGCTCCGACCTGGGCCCTTACAGCAGGTACATTTTTGGCTGAATCTGTTTACCTGGCCATGATTCAGTATTATCCCTTTAAAAATAATCAGTCATTAGGAGGAACTTCCAATGCCCCTGGGAGACGGCTCACTTTGTGGCTGCCTTAATCTAAAAAACATCGGAATGGAAAGGGCCCTACTTTTAAGCAGCAGCCTTGCACAGATGGAGCAGCAGGAGCATCCCTCCACCTAGCGGCACATGCATTCAGCTAAATGGGACTCCAAGATACCCTGAGAGGAAAGCTCTGGAAACACAAACTCAAGCTGATCTCAGATAAGTCTAAGCTCCCCGAGTTGCAGCTTACATAGGTGTCTGCACCTGTCACTTAACTTGAGTCATATGATGACCCCGTAAGAGTGGGCTGGCTATTACTGTCCCCTTTTACAGATGGGGAAAATGAGTCTTAAGGCATGGCAGGGACTTGCCAAGGCCTCGTGCAAGTGAGTAGGTGTTATGGGCTGAATGTTTGTGTCTTCCCCAAATTCATACATTGAAGCCCTAACCCTCAATGTGATGGTATATGGAGGTGCAGCCTCTGGGAGGTGATTAGGCTTAGATGAGGTCAAAGGGTGTGGCCCTCATGATAGGATCAGTATCCTTATAATAATAAGAGACTGAGCTCTCTCTCTACCATGTATGTACATAGAAAGGCAGCCGTCTGCAAGCCAGGATGAGGGTCTTCACCAAAACCCGACCATACTGGTACTCTGAGACTTTCAGACTCCAGAACTGTGAGAAACAGACTTCTGTTTTGTAAGGCACCCAGTCTATGGTACTTTGTCATTGCAGCCTGAGCAGACCAAGACAATGAGGTACCCAGCTCGAAGCCCCTCTGGCGCTCTCTCACTTAACCCCTGTATCACTGGAGCAAATCACTTACCCACTCTGAGACTAACTTTCCCTGTCTGTAAAATGGGAAAATGCCCATCTTACAGGTTAGTTGTAAGGATAAATGGGATTGTGACTACCACGGTGATTGGAGAACTAAGAGGCTCAGAGCCCATATAAATGAAACATTTTTTTGTTGTGGTATTAAAACATGTAATATAAAACTTACCAATTTTAAGTGTACAGTTCAGTGGCATTACATACATTCACACTGTTGTGCAAACATCACCATCATCCATCTCCAGAACACTTCCATCATCCCAAACTGATATTCTATATCCATTCAACAAGGTCCCATTTTCCCCTCCCCACAACCCCTGGCACCCACCATTCTACTTTCTGCCTCTTATACGTTTGCCTACAGTAGGGACCACATATAAGTGGAATCATAGAATTTTTCCTGTTGTGGCTGGCTTATTTCATTAGTGTAATGCCCTCCAGGCTCATCCGTGCTGCAGCACATGTCAGAATTTCCTTCCTTTTTAATGCTGAATAGTATTCCATCACATGTAAATACTATATTTTGTTTATCCGTTCATCTGTATTACAAATTATCATTCTCATTCTTGAAGAGGAACTGAGGTGAGGAGCTCCCCCTTCCCCCTCACAAACTATTCCCAGACAGTTTGTTCTTTTTCTTCTGAGTGTGGCTTCAGGCCACCATTCCCACAAAAACGCACACGGACAAGCAGGTGTACCACCTACCTGTAGTGGAGGGTCAGTTGTGTTTTTTGTTCTAACTTGCAGTTTGTCAGGGACCAATACTTTTGTGAAATACAATAAAATGATGTAGAAGACAAAAACTTAAAAACCAAAGCCATAAACGTATTGGCATTTTTTTATTTTTTTGATTTGACAGACATAAAACTACTGGTTAAAAGGCTAGAAAAGTTTCAAACATTCTCAGTTTCTATCTAAATCTTGTTACAGATCTGTAACAAACATTTCAAGGGCCTGTCACCCATCTGCCAACCACATTTTGAGCAGCACTGCCTGGAGCACTCATTAACAGCAAAAATGAAAACACCTAAATGACCATCAATAATGTAGTTGTTAAATGCACTTTGGCATCTCCATATTATGATTTAGCAATAAAATATAATGAAGCATATGAGTCAGCATTTCCACTCCTAAGTACATAACCAAGAGAAATGAAAACATATGTTCCCACAAAAACTTGTACACCAATGTTCATAGCAGCTTTATTCACTATAGCCAAACAGTGAAAATCCAAATGTCCATCAATGGATGAATGGATAAACAAAATGCGGTATATCCATACAGTGGAATATTACGCACCCATAAAAATGAATTAAGTACTGACACATGCCACAGGATGAACATGGAAAACATTATGCTAAGAGAAAGAAGCCAGACATAAAAGCCCACATACTTATGATTCCATTTATATGAAATACCCAGAATAGGCAAATAGAGAGAGATAAAAAGTAGATGAGTGGTTGCCGGGGGCTGGGAGTGATAGAGGGATTGGAACATGATGGCTAAGGGGTACAGGGTTTCTGAGTGGAGTGATGCTCTAAAAATGCTTCTAAAGATGATTGTGGTGATGTCTGCACAATTCTGGGCACATACTCAAAATCATTGAATTGTACACTTTAAATATATGAATCATGTGGTATATAAATTATATCTTAATAAAGTTGTTATTAAAAATGAAGCAGAGTCTGAATTTAAAACATACAGCAGGTAGGACGTGCTCTCACTCCCTCTTGCGAGAGCACTGGAATCAAAACTAACTGCTGAACAATCGACAGGAAGACACTGGAACTCACCAAAAATGATACCCCACATCCAAAGACAAATGAGAAGCCACAATGAGATGGTAGGAGGTACACAATAACAATGAAATCAAATGCCATAACTGCTGGGTGGGTAACTCACAAACTAGAGGACACATACCACAGAAGTCAACCCACTGGAGTGAAGGTTCTGAGCCCCACGTCAGGTTTCCCAACCTGGAGGTCTGGCAACGGGAGGAGGAATTCCTAGAGAATCAGACTTGAAGGCTAGCGGGATTTGATTTCAGGACTTTGACAGGACTGGGGGAAACAGAGACTCCACTCTTGGAGGGCACACACAAAGTAGTGTGTGCATCGGGACCCAGGGGAGGGAGCAGTGACCCTAGGGGAGACTGAACCAGACCTACCTGCTAGTATTGGAGGGTCTCCTGCAGAGGCGGGGGGTGGCTGTGTCTCACCGTGAGGACAAGGACACTGGCAGCATAGGTTCTGGCAAGTGCTCCTTAGTGTGAGCCCTCCCAGAGTCCGCCATTAGACCCACCAAAGAGCCCAGGTTGGCTCCAGTGTTGGGTTGCCTCACGCCAAACAACCAACAGGTAGGGAACCCAGCCCCACCCATCAGCAGTAAAGCAGATTAAAGTTTTTCTGAGCTCTGTCCACCAGAGCAACAGCCATCTCCACCCACCACCATCCCCTCCCATCAGGAAACTTGCACAAGCCTCTTAGATAGCCTCATCCACCAGAGGGCAGACAGCAGAAGCAAGAAGAACTACAATCCTGCAGCCTGTGGAACAAAAACCACATTCACAGAAAGATAGACAAGATGTAAAGGCAGAGGGCTATGTACCGATGAAGGAATGAGATAAAACCCCAGAAAAACAACTAAATGAAGTGGAGATAGGCAACCTTACAGAAAAAGAATTCAGAATAATGATAGTGACGATGATCCAGGACCTCGGAAAAAGAATGGAGGCAGAGATCGAAAACACACAAGAAATGTCTAAGGAAGATCTGGAAGAATTAAAGAACAAACAGACAGCAATGAACAATACAATACCAGAAATGAAAACTACACTAGAAGGAGCCAATAGCAGAATAGCTGAGGCAGAAGAACGGGTAAGTGACCTGGAAGACAGAATGGTGGAATTCACTGCTGTGGAACAGAATAAAGAAAAAAGAATGAAAAGAAATGAAGACAGACTAAGAGACCTCTGGGACAACATTAAATGCTACAACATTCGCATTATAGGGGTCCCAGAAGGAGAAGAGACAGAGAGAGGACCCAAGAAAATATTTGAAGAGATTATAGTCGAAAACTTCCCTAATATGGGAAAGGAAATAGCCACCCAAGTCCAGGAAGTGCAGAGAGTCCCATACAGGATAAACCCAAGGAGAAACATGCTGAGACACACAGTAATCAAATTGGCTGGGAGAAGGCAGGAAGATGGCGGAAGAGTAAGATGCGGAGATCACCTTCCTCCCCACAGATACATCAGAAATTCATGTACAAGTGGAACAACTCCTACAGAACAGCTACTGAATGCTGACAGAAGACCTCAGACCCCCCAAAAGGCAAGAAACTCCCCACATACCTGGGTAGGGCAAAAGAAAAAAGGAAAAACAGAGACAAAAGGATAGGGACGGGACCTGCACGAGTGGGAGGGAGCCGTGAAGGAGGAAAGGTTTCCACACACTAGAAGCCCCTTCATGGGTGGAGACTGCGGGTGGTGGAGGGGGAATCCTTGGAGTAGTTGAGGAGAGCACAGCAACAGGGGTGTGGAGGGCAAAGCGGAGAGATTCCCTCACAGAGGATCGGTGCCCTCAGGCACACACCTGCCCGAGAGGCTTGACTGCTCGGCCGCCTGGGCGGGCAGGGCTGGGAGCTGAGGCTCGGGCTTCGGTTGGAGCACAGGGAGAGGACTTGGGTTGGTGGCATGAACACAGCCTGAAGGGTCTAGCGCGCCATGGCTGGCCCGGAGGGAGTCCGGGGAAAAAGTATGGAACTGCCAAAGAGGCAAGAGACATTTACTTCCCCTTTGTTTCCTGGTGCTTGGGGAGAGGGCATTAAGAGCGCTACTTAAAGGAGCTTCAGAGACAGGCGCGAGCCGCGGCTAAAGACGTGGACCCTGGAGACGGGCATGGGACGCTGGGGCTGCTGCTGCCGCTGCCACAAGGCCTGTGTGTGAGCGCAGGTCACTGTCCAACCCCCTTCCGGGGAGCCTGTGCAGCCCGCCACTGCCGGGGTCCCAGGACCCAGGGACGGCTTCCCCGGGAAAGCGCACGGAGCACCTTGGGTTGGTGCATTGTCACGCCGGCCTCTGCCGCCGCAGGCCTGCCCCGCACTGCGTGCCCCTCCCTCCCTCCCCTCGGTCTGAGTGATCCAGAGACTCCGAATCAGCAGCTCCTTTAAACCCGTCCTGTCTGAGCGAAGAATGGACGCCCTCCGGCGACCTACGTGCAGAGGCGGGGCCTGGTCCAAGGCTGAGACCCGGGAGCTGTGAGAGCAGTGAAGAGACAGGGAAATCTCTCTGTTCAGCCTCGGAGGCAGTGGATTAAAGCTCCACGGTCCGCTTGCTGTGCCCTGCGTCTGTGGAGTGTATGAATGGACAGCGAATCATCCCAAATTGAGGAGGTGGACTTTGAGGACAAGATTTAAGATTTTTTCTCTTTTCCTCTTTTTACAACGAATTATTCCAAATTAAGGAGTTGGACTTTGAGAGCAAGATTTTCAATTTTTTCCCCCTGTTCTCTTTTTGTGAATGTGTATGCTTCTGTGTGAGATTTTCTCTGTGTATCTTTGCTTCCACCAAAAGTCCCAGGGTTCTATCGGTCCGTTTTTTTTCAATAATTACTTTTATTTTTAATAATGCTACTATATTTTATACTTTATTCTATTTTACTTTATCTTCTCTCTTTCTATTTTTCCTACCTTCCCTTCCTCCCTCCCTCCCTCCACCCCTTTCTCTCTATCTTTCTTACTTTCCTACCTCCCTCCCTCCCTCCCTTCTTCCTTTCACCCTCTTTTTCATTCCTTCCTCCCTCCCTCCCTCCTTTCTTTTTTTCTTTCCTTCCTCCCTCCCCCCTTCTTCCTTTAACTCTTTCTTTTTCTTTCCTCCCTCCCTCCCTCCCTACTGTCTTTCTTTCCTTCCTCCCTCCCTCCCCCTTTCTTTCTTTCTTTCCATCCTTCCTCCCTCCCTCCCTCCATCCTGTCTTTCTTTCTTTCTTTCTTTCTTTCTTTCTTTCTTTCTTTCTTTCCTTCCTCCCTCCCTTCTTTCTTTCACTCTTTCTTTTTCTTTCCTCCCTCCCTCCCTCCCTCCCTCCTGTCTTTCTTTCTTTCTTTCTTTCCTTCCTTCCTCCCTCCATCCATTCTTCCTTTCACTCTTTTTCTTCCCTCCCTCCCTCCCTCCTGTCTTTCTTTCTTTCCTTCCTCCCTCCCTCCCTCCCTTCTTCCTTTCACTCTTTCTTTTTCTTCCCTTCCTCCCTCCCTCCCTCCTTTCTTTCTTTCTTTCTTTCTGTCCTTCCTCCCTCCCTCCCTCTCTTCTTCCTTTCACTCTTTCTTTTTCTTTCCTTCCTCCCACCCTCCCTCCTTTCTCTCTTTCTTTCTCTCCTTCCTCCCTCCCTCCCTCCATTATTCTTTTCACTTTCTTTTTCTTTCCTTCCTCTCTCCCTCCCTCCCTCCTGTCTTTCTTTCTTTCTTTCTTTCCTCCCTCCCTCCCTCCCTTCTTCCATTCACTCTTTCGTTTTCTTTCCTTCCTCCCTCCCACCTTCCTTTCTTTCTTTCTTTCCGTCCTTCCTCCCTCCCTCCCTCCTTTCTTTCATCCTTCCTTCCTTCCTTTCCTTCTTCCTTTCTTTCTCTCTCTCTTTCTTTCTTCTACTAATTCTTTCTTTCAACTTTTTCTCCCTTTTATTCTGAGCCGGGTAGATGAAAGGCTCTTGGTGCTGCAGCCAGGAGTCATTGCTGTGCATCTGAAGTGGGAGAGTCAACTTCAGAACACGGATCCACAAGAGACCTCCCAGCTCCACATAATATCAAGCGGCAAAAATCTCCCAGAGATCTCCATCTCAACACCAGCACACAGCTTCAGTCAACAACCAGCAAGCTACAGTGCGGGTCACCCTATGCCAAGCAACTAGCAAGACAGGAACACAACCCCACCCATTAGCAGAGAGGCTGCCTAAAAACATAATAAGGCCACAGCCACCCCAAAACACACCACCAGACGTGGACCTGTCCACCAGAAACACAAGATCGAGCCTCAACCACCAGAACACAGGCACTAGTCACCCCCACCAGGAAGCCTACACAACCTACTGAAACAACCTTAGCCACTGGGGACAGACACCAAAAACAACGGGAACTACGAATCTGCAGCCTGCAAAAAGGAGACCCCAAACACAGTACGATAAGCAAAATGAGAAGACAGAAAAACACACAGCCGGTGAAGGAGCAAGATAAAAACCTACCAGACCTAACAAATGAAGAGGTAATAGGCAGTCTACCTGAAAAAGAATTCAGAATAATGACTGTAAAGATGATCCAAGATTCTATTTCCACGATCCAAAATCTTGGAAATAGAATAGAGAAAATGCAAGAAACAGTTAACAAGGACTTAGAAGAACTAAAGATGAATCAAGCATCGATTAAAAACACAATAAATGAAATGAAAAATACTCTAGATGGGATCAACATCAGAATAACTGAGGCAGAAGAACGGATAAGTGAGATGGAAGGTAAAACAGTGGAAATAACTGCTGCAGAGCAAAATAAAGAAAAAAGAATGAAAAGAACTGAGGACAGTCTCAGAGACCTCTGGGACAACATGAAATGCACCAACATTCGAATTATAGGGGTTCCAGAAGAAGAAGAGAAAAAGAAAGGGACTGAGAAAATATTTGAAGACATTATAGTTGAAAACTTCCTTAATATAGGAAAGGAAATAGTTAATCAAGTCCAGGAGGCACAGAGAGTCCCATACAGAATAAATCCAAGGAGAAATACGCCAAGACACATATTAATCAAACTGTCAAAAATTAAACACAAAGAAATCATATTAAAAGCAGCAAGGGAAAAACAACAAATAACACACAAGGGAATCCCCATCAGGTTAACAGCTGATCTCTCAGCAGAAACTCTACAAGCCAGAAGGGAGTGGTAGAATATAATTAAAGTGATGAAGGAGAAAAACCTGCAACCAAGATTACTCTAAACAGCAAAGATCTCATTCAGATTTGATGGAGAAATTAAAACGTTTACAGACAAGCAAAAGCTGAGAGAGTTCAGCACCACCAAACCAGCTTTACAACAAATGCTAAAGGAACTTCTCTAGGCAAGAAACACAACAGAAGGAAAAGACCTACAATAACGAACCCAAAACAATTAAGGAAATGGGAATAGGAAGATACATATCAATAATTACCTTAAATGTAAATGGACTAAATGCTCCCACCAAAAGACACAGATTGGCTGAATGCATACAAAAACAAGACCCATATATATGCTGTTTACAAGAGACCAACTTCAGACCTAGAGAAACATACAGATTGAAAGTAAGGGGATGGAAAAAGATATTCCATGCAAATAGGAAATCAAAAGAAAGCTGGAGTAGCAATTCTCATATCAGACAAAATTGACTTTAAAATAAAGACTATTAGAAGAGACAAAGAAGGCCAATACATAATGATCAAGGGATCGATCCAAGAAGAAGATATAAAAATTGCAAATATTTATGCACCCAACATAGGAGCACCTCAATACATAAGGCAAACACTAACAGCCATAAAAGGTGAAATCGACAGTAACACACTCATAGTAGGGGACTTTAACACCACACTTTCACCAATGGACAGATCATCCAAAATGAAAATAAATAAGGAAACACAAGCTTTAAATGATACATTAAACAAGATGGACTTAATTGATATTTATAGGACATTCCATCCAAAAACAACAGAATATACATTTTTCTCAAGTGCTCATGGAACATTCTCCAGGACAGATCATATCTTGGGTCACAAATCAAGCCTTGGTAAATTTAAGAAAATTGAAATTGTATCAAGTATCTTTTCCGACCACAATGCTATAACACTAGACATCAATTACAGGAAAAGATCTGTAAAAAGTACAAACACAAGGAGGCTAAACAATACACTGCTCAATAACGAAGTGATCACTGAAGAAATCAAAGAGGAAATAAAAAAAAATACCTAGAAACAAATGACAATGGAGACACGACGACCCAAAACCTATGGGACGCAGCAAAAGCAGTTCTAAGGGGGAAGTTTATAGCAATACAATTCCACCTTAAGAAACAGGAAACATCTCGAGTAAACAACCTGACCCTACACCTAAAGCAATTAGAGAAAGAAGAACAAAAATCCCCCAAAGTTAGCAGAAGCAAAGAAATCATAAAGATCAGATCAGAAATAAATGAAAAAGAAATGAAGGAAACGATAGCAAAGGTCAATAAAACTAAAACCTGGTTCTTTGAGAAGATAAACAAAATTGATAAACCATTAGCCAGACTCCTCAAAAAAAAAGGGAGAAGACACAAATCAATAGAATTAGAAATGAAAAAGAAGTAAAAACTGACACTGTAGAAATACAAAAGATCATGAGAGATTACCACAAGATACTCTATGCCAATGAAATGGACAACCTGGAAGAAACGGACAAATTCTTAGAAAATCACAACCTTCCGAGACTGAATCAGGAAGAAATAGAAAATATGAATAGACCAATACAAAGCACTGAAATTGAAACTGTGATTAAATATCTTCCAACAAACAAAAGCCCAGGACCAGATGGCTTCACAGGTGAATTCTATCAAACATTTAGAGAAGAGCTAACAGCTATCCTTCTCAAACTCTTCCAAAATATAGCAGAGGGAGGAACACTCCGAAACTCATTCCATGAGGCCACCATCACCTTGATACCAAAACCAGACAAGGATGTCACAAAGAAAGAAAACTACAGGCCAATATCACTGATGAACATAGATGCAAAACTCCTCAAGAAAATACTAGCAAACAGAATCCAACAGCACATTAAAAGGATCATACACCATGATCAAGTGGGGCTTATTCCAGGAATGCAAGGATTCTTCAATATACGCAAATCAATCAATATGATACATGATAATAACATATTGAAGAAGAAAAACCATATGATCATCTCAATAGATGCAGAGAAAGCTTTCGACAAAATTCAACACCCATTTATGATAAAAACCCTGCAGAAAGTAGGCATAGAGGGAACTTTCGTCAACATAATACAGGCCATATATGACAAACCCACAGCCAACATCGTCCTCAATGGTGAAAAACTGAAACCATTTCCACTAAGATCAGTAACACCACTCTTATTCAACTTAGTTTTTGCAGTTTTAGCCACAGCAATCAGAGAAGAAAAGGAAATAAAAGGAATCCAAATCGGAAAAGAAGAAGTAAAGCTGTCACTGTTTGCAGATGACATGATACTATACATAGAGAATCCTAAAGATGCTACCAGAAAACTTCTAGAGCTAATCAATGAATTTGGTAAAGTTGCAGGATACAAAATTAATGCACAGAAATCTGTGGCATTCCTGTACACTAATGATGAAAAATCTGAAAGTGAAATCAAGAACACACTCCCATTTACCATTGCAACAAAAAGAATAAAATATCTAGGAATAAACCTACCGAAGGAGACAAAAGACCTGTATGCAGAAAATTATAAGACACTGATGAAAGAAATTAAAGATAATACAAATAGATGGAGAGATATACCATGCTCCTGGATCAGAAGAATCAATATTGTGAAAATGACTATACTACCCAAAGCAATCTAAAGATTCAATGCAATCCCTATCAAACTACCACTGGCAATTTTCACCGAACTGGAGCAAAAAATTTCAAAATTTCTTTGGAAAAACAAAAGACCCCGAATAGCCAAAGCAATCTTGAGAACGAAAAACGGAGCTGGAGGAATCAGGCTATTGGACTTCAGACTATACTACAAAGCTACAGTAATCAAGACAGTGTGGTACTGGCACAAAAACAGAAAGATAGATCAATGGAACAGGATAGAAAGCCCAGAGATAAACCCACGGACATATGGTCACCTTATCTTTGATAAAGGAGGCAGGAATTTACAGTGGAGAAAGGACAGCCTCTTCAATAAGTGGTGCTGGGAAAACCGGACAGGTACATGTAAAAGTATGAGATTAGATCATTCCCTGACACCATACAGAGAAATAAGCTCAAAATGGATTAAAGACCTAAATGTAAGGCTGGAAACTATCAAACTCTTAGCGGAAAATATAGGCAGAACACTCTATGACATAAATCACAGCAAGATCCTTTTGGACCCACCTCCTAGAGAAATGGAAATAAAAACAAAGAGAAACAAATGGGACCTAATGAAACTTCAAAGCTTTTGCACAGCAAAGGAAACCATAAACAAGACCAAAAGACAACCCTCAGAATGGGAGAAAATATTTGCAAATGAAGCAACTGACAAAGGATTAATCTCCAAAATTTATAAGCAGCTCATGCAGCTAAATAGCAAAAAAACAAACAACCCATTCCAAAAATGGGCAGAAGACTTACATAGGCATTTCTCCAAAGAAGATATACAGACTGACAACAAACACATGAAAGAATGCTCAGCATCATTAATCATTAGAGAAATGCAAATCAAAACTAAAATGAGATATCATCTCACGCCAGTCAGAAAGGCCATCATCAAGAAATCTAGAAACAATAAATGCTGGAGAGGGTGTGGAGAAAAGGGAACACTCTTGCACTGCTGGTGGGAATGTGAATTGGTACAGCCACTATGGAGAACAGTATGGAGGTTCCTTAAAAAACTACAAATAAAATGACCATATGACCCAGCAATCCCACTACTAGGCATATACCCTGAGAAAACCATAATTGAAAAAGAGACATGTACCAAAATGTTCATAGCAGCTCTATACCCAATAGCCTGGAGATGGAAACAACCTAAGTGTCCATCATCGGATGAATGGATAAAGAAGATGTGGCACATATATACAATGGAATATTACTCAACCATAAAAAGAAACAAAACTGAGCTATTTGTAATGAGGTGGATAGAGCTAGAGTCTGTCATACAGAGTGAAGTAAGTCAGAAAGAGAAAGACAAATACTGTATGCTGACACATATATATGGAATTTAAGAAAAAAATGTCAGGAAGGACCTAGGGGTAAAACAGGAATAAACACACAGACCTACTTGAGAATTGACTTGAGGATATGGGGAGGGGGAAGGGTAAGCTGTGACAAAGCAAAAAAGAGGCATGGACATATATACAGTACCAAACGTAAGGTAGATAGATTGTGGGAAGCAGCCGCATAACACAGGGAGATCAGCTCGGTGCTTTGTGACCGCCTGGAAGGGTGGGATGGGGAGGGTGGGAGGGAGGGAGACGCAGGAGGGAAGGGATGTGGGAACAGATGTATATGTATGACTGATTCACTTTGTTATAAAGCAGAAACTAATAAAAAAAATTCTACACATAAGAAATAACTCAAAGTAGGATAAACATTTTTTGCTTCAATGTAGTAAGAAAGCACGCACCCACACCCACTCCACTGCCCTAAGCAAATTCCTAAACCTACAAATACAGTAAACAGGCTGAATAGAATAACCGACCATTTCTGTTCCACTCTGCGACATTTGCCATAAACTGTCAATGAAATGTATCAGGTTCTGTATCATTTCCACATTGTACTTCATGTCCTCCTACCGCAGAGTTTCACTCCTCTGCTCAAACTTCCAAACATTTTCATGGAGCAGTGAATTTCTAATTCTGATAAATCTGTTTATTAATTTCTGGAAATTCACCCTACACTGCAAGTACAGTCCCTATCATTTGGAAGCCACATGCCATGTCTCTGGGATATTATGCAAGAACACAAAAAGGCACAAAAAGGAAATGAAAAGTATTACTGTTTTTCTGAAAAGTTCTTAATACTCTCCAGGGCAGGTTGAGCCCAGTTAGAAACCAGTGCAAACTGTGCAAAACGGCAGAGCTGCAGGCTTTGCATGATGAGGCCGTCAGGATTCCGTTAGTGGCTGACGAGAGTTCACAGGCCACACGTTTTCTTTTCCTTTCCAGTTACCTCACTTCTGGGCTCTGTCACCAGCATTTTCTCACCCACATCCCAGAAGAACGTGCCAAGGAAGTCTGTCAGGCCTTTGCTCTTTCCCTCCAGGATATTCCCAGCTAACCACCAACTCTGAATCGCCTGGTCCCTACCTCTCTGGCAGCCCTGGCAACAATCAGGAAGGTAACAGGCTGCACACAGTGAGTCTGGACTGGCCTGGGGGCAAGGGATCTGCGTTCCTGGTAACCACTAACTCACATTCAGGAAGCAGTGCCAGGCCCTGTTACAAACTCTCTACGAGCTCATTCAATCCTTGCACAATTCTATGAGCTAGGTACTAGTAGAAACCCCAGTTCACAGATGAAAAACTGAGGCACCGGGAGGATAAGTATGAGGACATGGAGTTGGTAAGGGAAAAAGAATTTGTTTTTTGCTTTTTAATTTATTCATTTTATTTATTTTTGGCTGCATCAGGTCTTCATTGCTGCATGTGGGCTTTCTCTAGTTGCAGCGAGAGGGGGTTACTTTTCGTTGAGGTGCACGGGCTTCTCATTGAAGTGGCTTCTCTCGTTGTGGAACATAGGCTCTAGGCACACAGGCTTGAGTAGCTGTGGCACACGGGCTCAGTAGTTGTGGCTCATGCGCTCTAGAGCACAGGCTCAGTAGTTGTGGTGCATGGGCTTAGTTGCTCCGTAGCATGTGGGATCTTCCTGGGCCAGGGATCGAACCTGTGTCCCCTGTAATGGCAAGCAGATTCCCAACCACTGTGCCACCAAGGAAGTCTGCGACAAAGACTTTGAATCAAGCAGTCTGGGTCAAAAATTCAAGTGCTTAATCACTGAGCTGTACTGTCTGTTGGACCAGCTCAACAGAGGGAAGAGACTTATGTGCTTGAAGTGGAGGCAAGCCTCTGGTAAAACTCAGGGTCTGTCCGTCGTCCCTGCTTAGGACCACCTGGACATGTCTGGCCAGCTGCCCCCGGAGCCAGACTGAAGTGGTCATCTATTATTTATGTCTGCCCAGCTGCATCCCTTTTCTCTTTTTCTGGGAATAGCACCCTACTTTTCTTGAGGTAACCACCCTCCCCCACTCTCATCCTACATGATTCTGGTAGTGTCGACCCTCCCCCACAACGGCCTCCCCCCAGGTCCAAGACCAGTCACATGACCCAGACCTGGCCAACCAATGTGTCCCATCCTCCAGGAACAGCAATTAGTACAGGGAGAGGCATCTGCCCCAAGACAGGCAAATCAGGATCAACGCTGGGACTTCTTTCTTCAATCACAGTAAAATACAGACAAAATTTAAATACCATTTTAACCATTTACAAGTGTAGAATTTCATGGCATTTAGTACCTTCACAATGTTGTATAACCATCGCCACTATCCATTTTCCATCTTTCCAAACAAACTCTGTACCCAGCAACAATAACTCTCTGTATTAGTCTGCTTGGCCTGCCAAAACTAAGTACCATAGTTTGGGTGGCTTAAACAACAGAAATCTATTTTCTCACAATTCTGGAGGTTATAAGTCAGAGATCAAGGTGTCAGCAGGGTTGGTTTCTTCTGAGGCCTCTCTCCCTGGCTTCATGTCATCTTCCCTCTGTGTGTGTCTGTGTCCTAATCTCTTCTTATAAGGACACCAGTCATAGTGGATGAGGGCCCACCCTAATGGCCTCACTTTACCTTATTTACCTCTTTAAAGACCCTGTCTCAAATACAGTCACATTCTGAGGTACTAGGTGGGGGTTAAGACTTCAACATATGAATTTGGAGGGGGATACAATTCAGCCCATAACACTCCCCATTCCCTAATGCTGACACCTTTGAGAAAGGGGAGAGCTCTATCTGCTGGGGTTGCTGGGAAGGTCTGATATACTGCTGGGGCTGTTGGTGGCCACTTTCCCACCCCAAGGAGACAGTGTCTGAAAATGACTCAGGGAAGAGCTGAGAGGCAGAGAGAGACCCCTGAGCCCAGACATACCTGAAACTGGCTGTACTTCTGACCTCTCTATTCCAGTTGTGTAAGCTAATAAATTTCCTTTTTGTTTATTTTATTAATGTAATTAAAAGAGTTAGTTAACATAAGGAGCTTTTACACCAGAATGGCCCGTACCTCCAGGATGTGCAGGATGTTCCCACGCGGCAGCTGTTTAAGCAGCAGAGTCAAATCCAAACCTCTCAGGCTCCAGGGTGCTGGCCCCGACCCGTCCCTTGGGATGCTCACATGTTCACAGCACAGTGGGGACTGGGTCGTGCCTGAGTCTCCCACAGAGCAGACTTCGGGGCCACCCCCTGCAACATTCCAGAATTGCTGTTCTGGTGGTGGCGCCCCAAACAGACTGAGGGCTCCTATCCTTTCAGCCCAGTGACCCAAAGCCCTGCAGCAGTGCCTGGCTCATGATGGGCTTCAGTACAGAGCATGAGGAAGGCAGGGAACGGGGCAAGACAACAGTCCTCCTTCCCTCCAACAGTTCCCTGAAGGACAGTCTGTAAGAACACAGGATGGGAAACAATTCAAACGTCCTTGGGGTGGGGACCGGCCAGGTACCTCACAGGACAGCCCAACAGGATTTTGTCTTTTAACCCAAAACAAGGTAACACCTGCTCTCTGATACATGGAATGATTCAGACCATCTCAGAGGGAAATTGCAAACCGAGAAAGCAACACCGGGACAACAACATATACCATTCGTGCAAAACCAGGAAGGGAGCTTCTCACTGAAATGTAACTAAATGACCTCAATAAACTGTCCTACACCATAGCCACCAGTCACACGTGGCAATTTAAATTAAGATTAAACAAAACTTTTTTATTGAAGTATAGTTGATTTACTAAGTTGTGCCAATCTTTGCTGTTGAGCAAAGTGACTCAGTTATACAGCATACACTCTTTTTTATATTCTTTTCCATTATGGTCTATCACAGGATATTGAATATAGTTCCCTGTGCTACACATTAGGACCTTGCTGTTTTTCCATTCTAAATTAAACAAAAATTTTAAATTCAGTTTGTCAGTTGCACTAGCCATGATTCAGGGGCTTGGTAGCCCCATATGGCTAGTAGAGGCTGCTCGATTGGTGGAGAGATAGAATATTTCCATCATCACAGAAAGTTCTATTGGAAAGGACTGCTCAGAAGGACATCAGCAAATGGGTAAAGGGCCCCTGGGAAGAGGAGCAGGAGAACCAGGGAAGAGGAGGGAGGGGAATTAGTTTTCACATGTAATCTTTTGTAGTACTTGAATCTTTCATCACATATTAGTTCCTATTCAAAAATAAACATTTTAAAACTTTAAACACATTTTAAAACAATAAGTACATAAGTAATAAGAAAAGACGATGTTGGAATCCCCAGGGACATGGGTAAGCCACATGAATCTACAGCCCTGAGTTCTCTGCTGAAGGAAGAGAAGTCTCTTTTGAGGCAGGTGTATGAGGAAGAGCAGCATGAGGGGGCTCCCAGGTGGCAGCCCCACACACCTGATTCAGACCTGGTGGTGTAGGAAGTTCCTATGTCCCCCACATTTTGATTATCTCAGCAACCTTATAATTAGGGTGATTAATGGTCCCATTTATTTTAGTTTCCTAAGGCTGCCACAACAAATGACCACAACATAGGTAACTTAACATGACAGAAACCTATTGTCTCACAATTCTGGAGACCAGAAGTCCAAAACCAAGATGTTGGCAGGGCTCGTTCCTTCTGAAAGCTCTTAAGGAGAATCCCTTCCATGCCCCTCTCCAGCTTCTGTGGCTGCCGGCAATCCTGGGTGTTCTTAGGTTTGTAGATGCATCACTCTGGCCTCTGCCTCTGTCTTCCCATGGCCTTCTCCTTTGGGTGTTTCTGTGTCTCAAATCTCTTACCTCTGACTCTTATAAGGACACTCATCATTGGATTTAGGGCCTACCCTAAACCCTGGATGATCTCATCTCAAGATCCTTAAATTAATTATGTCTGCAAAGACCCTATTTCCACATAAGGCCACATTTACAAATACCAGGGGTTAGGACTGGGACATATCTGTTGTGGGTTGGGGGACACAATTCAACTCACTATACCGTTTTATAGACAAGGAGTTCAAGGTTCAAGGGCCTCTCACTTGCCTGAGGTCACAGGGCTAGTTCAGAGCACAGCTCTGCCAGGCCTCCCACCACTGACTCCAGCAAGAGAAGAATCTTGACCTTCCATCCCGAAGCCTTCCCCTCCCTTCAGCCTCAGAGCTCCCCGCACCCACTTCACAATGGGTAACACACACAGAAGAGCCGCCCCCTTCTTTGGCCTCGCTTATCTGTCTTGCTGTATCCTAGGACCTGAACCCCGGGACAGTGTTCGGGACAGTGTCCTCTGGGCCATGGGAAGCAACTGGGATAGTGGGATCTGCGGGTATCTCAGATGAGATGGGGTATCTCAAAAGAGGGTGGTCTGCATGTCCAGACTCCAAAAGTCTGCAGGGCAGATCAGAGCCAGGGAGAAAGGGAATGAGTTAAGGCTTCTGGTGTTGGAGAAAAAGCCCTCTGTGCTTTTTATGGCCGAGGAGAATGTGCCAGCCTATGGGGTTTTGCACTGATAAAGGGCTCTAGTCTAAAGTGCTCAAGTGAGTTCTCCAGCTCAAGGTGACAGGAGAGAAAGAGCAGATGTGGACATGGGTGTGCACTAGGGCCTGGCAAAGGCTGCGGTGCTACACCCCCTGGGCCACTCTGACCATACCTGCCAGGACAGCCTGATCACAGCCACAAGACCCTCGGACAATGACAGCACAGCACTGACTGCTGGGCACCCCCAGCGAGGGGGGCAGGTCACCTGCCCTCCTCTCAGTGGAACTGAGGGTTCTGACCAGGCTTTTGGCTTCCATGGTCATCCCAGAGGCCTTCTTGACACCTCTCCTGGTGGGTCAAGAGACCTCGAGGGAAGACAGACACAAGACTATCTCCAGGTCCTGGGCTTTGTATTTCCTCCACGACATCAAAAAGCCTACAGAGCCCACTCAAGTATTGGTATCATTTATTAACACAAACAGTAAGTGCCTGACAAAGATTTGGACCTGGTCTGTGTTTATTCAGGAGCTCCATGTCCCCTCACTGCCACCTCCTCCCTCTCCATCTATCATCTGTATTGGTGGTTTTCAAACTTTCAGTCAGCAACCCATAGCAAGGAACCCGTTTCACACTGCCATTTACAAATATAAATGGCTGACACAAAAACTTCACTCCAATATTTTTTATTCTAGTCTCTGCTAGTTCAAAATTTCAGAATGCTGGCTGCAACCCACAACTGATTTCATGTCTCATAAAGGTGTTGTGACTCCCAGGTTTGTTTGTTTGTTTGGCCGCGCCACTCGGCTTGTGGGATCTTAGTTACCCAACCAGGGATTGAACCCAGGGCCGTGGCAGTGAGAGTGTAGAGTCCTAACCACTGGACTGCCAGGGAATTCCCAATGACTCCCAGTTTTAAAAACCCTCATCTACATAACTCATATGAATTTACAACCATTCAGAAAGAACAGGGGAGAAGCAAGAAGAATTGTTTTATACATTTTTCAGATCAGCCAAAACTTCATTGGTGGAACTGGATTTTTTTCCCCCATTGAATTGCAATTTCTGACTTCCTGATCTGCTCATGATGTCATTACTTATCATGTCCTTTTCCCTACTATTAAAACCTCAGAGTTCCTATGAAAGGCTAGCTCAAGCTCGACTGTAAAATCCTCTTCAACTGGGTCCCCAGAGAGAGAATTTTCACACCATGGGACCATCTTTGCACAAATCTCAGGGCATCTCCCAATCTGGAGATGTTAATCATCAGTAAGCTTGGTCTCTGGACCAGGTGAAGTGGTTTTGGAAATGCCAGACAACTTGGCTAATGGAAGGCATGACAGCAAGGAACAGGGCCCCTGGGTTCAGCTCCCATGTTCTCGCACCTCCTCCGGCATGGTGGGTCATCTGGGAATTGTTACAATTTTCCACTCATTCACTGGTATTACATACTGTTCTATGAGAGGATAATTCTAACCCTGAAAACACTGGGGATGAGACTACACCCCTAAATTCTCAGTCATAATATGTGCAAAGTTCCAATGAGGACAACTGGAAGACCAATATGAACCAGGATTTGAGCCACATGGGTTAGGAACCAACAAATCCTCAATTCTAGTCAGAGTTGTCCTGGTCTACACCATCAAAACCCAAGACACATGATTATTTGAACAAATCAGACCATGTTTCCTGCTCCTTTCCTCTACCTCCACCAAAGAAATGAAAACCAAAAAAACTATATTTGCCAGATTATTCCTCTATCCACCAACACTCACATTCGCAACAGAGCTAGGGTCACAATGTTAACACTGTTTGGATGGTTCATGTCTTTTTCTCCATCTTTAAAAGGGGATGGCTGCTACTTTCCTAGCATCTAAGCATTTATTGTAAGTCATCCCAAAGAGTTTCTTAGCTCCTCCACCAATACCATCAGCCTCATCAAACCAAGTCAGTTACTTTTGCCAGAATCTTTAACAACACACCTACCAGGGAAGATGATGTAGGAAGAAAGGCCCCAGGACAGTCCACAAGGTACCACAGACAGCCTGAAACCCATGGTGATTCTCTTGACCATGGCCTTGGCCGTTTCGGGTAGACAGGAGAGAGAAGACCAGGCCTATGGAAGTCAGGAGCCAGCAACGATCAAACATCCACTTACCTGGGGGACAGACACAGTCCATCAGTGCTTCTCGAACTGTCTGGAGCTTCACTGGTCCCTCCATCTTCTGAACCAGGAAGAAAAGGGGGGGAAATAAGCATGAGTTTTGGAGCGGAGAGGGGTAGAAGTAGAAAAACAGCAAAAAAACAACATATTTGAAAGATCTACAGTGGTGGTGTTGGTGCTTTCAAGAACAGTTTTTTAAAGGTCATTAACTTCTAAAGGCAGTTTTAGAATGGGAGGAGAAACAGAAATAAACATTAAGCAATTACTTGGGAGTCCCTGAATAGAAGATGACAGGTTTCTGCTTTGTTAACAAGATTTCCAAATACAAATCCAGGTATGACAAAGGGATCCGGTAGTCCCTGGCGTGAAGATAGGCGGGAAGAGCAGAGAGAGGCCAGGTAGGGCCAATCAAAACTCGCTCTTGAACATCTTTCCCTGCTCTGGAGACCACCCCTATCCAACCCCAGGAACCCCCAGAGGCCCCTTGGCTACAGCCCCTCCCAGCCCACTGGCTTCAGACTCAATGGCCCAGGGCTAATCCACCCTGATGACATTTTCCTTTCTTCTTACCAGTGGGGATCCTTGGCCTAGAAAATTTAGTTCAGTACAATTCAACAACAATCTCTACACATGCCCAGCCCTGTGCTAGATTTGGGTGAAGGGAAAAGAACTACCACAGAAATGTAGTCAAAAGTCACAGCTCTGCTATTATGACAACTCACAGTACAGCCCTGGCATAATCATCACCTTATGTGACACTCGGGTAACCTCTGGGGCCTGAATTATTGTCCCTGCCTCACAGACAGGGGATACAAACTTGGAAAAAATAAGAAATTAATCCGCAATCCCAAATCTAGGTTTAGGGGAGTGAAGCAATTGGCCCATAATCCCCAAACTAGTCAAGACTTGAGTCCTGACAAGAATATACAAAGTATTAACCTTTCTCTAGGAAAAAACAAAACAAAAACAAAAAACAAAAATACTTCCTGAAAGCAAAACAAAGCAAATCCCAAATGTGTTAACTTGAGTTAAAAATGCATACTACCACTAAAAGGGTTACTTAAGGTTCAAACCTAAAAATGTAATTTTTCTCAATAAACAACATAGTAAAAATGCAAATACAAACACCTGGAAAATAGCACAACAAACAAACAAAAATGTAATTTTTAAATCACTGTTTTAGAGGAGGTGAGAAGGCACTCCCAGCCTTGAGCCCTTGATCACCAAGCCTGGAATTTTCACATAAGAAGGGGCTGAACAGGGAATTCCCTGGAGATCCAGTGCTTATAACGGACTCCACGCCGAGGGCCAGGGTTCAGTTGCTGGGCAGGGAACTAGGATCCCAGAAGCTGTGTGGCATGGCCATGAATGAATCAATAAATGAATAAATAAATAAATAAGAAAATAAATAAATAAATAAGAATGGGCTGAACAGCCCAGGACCAGAAGCCTGAAATAAAAAATGTAACCAGGGGAGGCTCTGGCCCCTGCAAAGTACTTCCAAGTTCCAACTCCACTCCAATCTGCCAGCCTTGCCCTCAATTTCCAGATGGGCCACAGAGGCTGATACTGACAAGAGATGGAGTTAAGGCCAAGGTTTTAGAGAACTGGAGGATGTATGATTTGGAACCCTGTGGTGGAGGTGTTTGTGAAAGCAGTACCACAACAGAACTTTTCTATCTCCCCCATACCTCTTAAACCCCCCCAAGGCCTCGGTTTGTCCCAGAAATCAGAATCTGCCTAGGCCTCTTGGCCTTGGGCTCTCAGCTCCTGTCCAGACCCACACCTGCCACTCACTCCTGCTTAAGCCTGGGGCACTCTTCCCTAGAACTGCCCACTGGGCCCAGAGCCACCCTGCAAGCAGTCTGGGCTGGCCCTGAGCCTCCAGAGGTACCCCCCGCAGCTGCCACAGGTTCCTACCAGGCAGGTGAGACACAGCAGCAGCAGATACCACCCCCACCCCCACCCAACCCAAGGCCATGTGCACTGGAGTCTGGAGCATCCAAGCCATGCCCATCCTCACTGTACTGGAATGCTGCAGTAGGTGCCTGTGATGCATGTGTGAGCAGGACCTCAGAACTCACTTTTCCCCCATTATACTTGCAGGTACAATTACAGATTTCAAAATTCATTTGGAAAAAGAATCCAGCCTTCTAGATTAAGCCAGTCAATTTGTATGAGAAGTTCTCAGCTGTTTTTATCATTTCTAGAAAGACTAGAAGTTACGCTAATTTCTTTTTTTTAAAAAAATAACAAAAGCATTTAATGCTAAAAAACAATTCACTTTCAACAAGTGCTATCACATCTGGGCAGCTCCCCTAAGGGGAAGGGGGCTTTATCAAATACTGATAGGAAATACAATTACTTTTAAGCTACTCTTATCTTCAAACAAAAACTAAACAGAAAACTATTCAAGAAAGGAAAAAACGTATTGTTAATGCTAGTAGATGGGATCATAAATAACTGATTGAGTTTTTGTTTCGTTATTTATTCTAACTCCTTTTATGCATTTGTTTTTCTGGATTAGATAGTGAATCTGCAAAGCTTTATCTTAGTCCTTTAAAATTTATCTTATCCTCGCCCCCCACGCCCCCACCCCCACCCCCAACTTTGGAGTTGGAACGCCCCTACTAGGAACACAAAGTGAAATGTCTGTATTAGAAACCCAGTCCCGCGATCTTTATTTCCATGCCTTTATTATTTTTTTTAATTCTAGGAAAATATTCTTTTGTGTCCTGGTTTGTAAAAATGATTCAAAAGCCTCAACTTTATACATTCAATTACCTGGCAGCACCCCTAGCATCTGCAAACAATATGGTCCTGGTTTTACATATGCAAACAAGTCCTGACTCCAAAAGTAAATAAAGAATGAGTTTCTGAGAAATGACGGGAGACTTTGGGAGTGTTCCCTCCAGAAGTACTAAGAAGGAGAACTTGGAGTTGTGGGGACAACAGCTGAGAGAAATCTAATCAGAGAAAATCATGGTTTCCAAAAAAGCATTACATGGTCAGATGATAAATTTATCAATGATCTGTTGAAGCATTAGTCTCAAACTCTTCACCAGATATTTGTCCACATCCCTGAACAGCTGTATTTTGATGAAATATAGATTAATATACAAAAAAGGATGTAACGTTTTATTTCTGCAAAATGCTACAGATAAAGCCACAAAGACATTCCTATCCTTTGACAGAAAATTCCTACTAAAAGGAGTATATCCCAAGGAAATTAATCATCAGGAGCAAAAAAATGATATACATGAAGATGTGCCGCAAAACAGTGGGAGTACTTTAGTGAAGGATGGTAAATCCCCTTCATGAAACTGTCATATCTTAATCAAAAATCATGATGAAGACTATGTAGCAACAAGGAAAAATGTTTATGATACAATAAATAATGTTTACATATGTGTAAAAATGCAGGCGTGGGATGGCAGCAACTACCAAAACATCAACCCACTTGGGTGTAGGGATTACAGTTATTTACTTCTTTAAAGTTCTTTCCATGTTGTAATATCATCTCAGTGAAAAAAAAATCCTGGGGAGGAGAAAAGCAAAAATGAAGACCTAAAATCTCCCTGCCTAGGGCAATTTTTGAATGACAGACAGATGATTCTGTCTCCTCAGGAAGCCGTAACTAACTCCAGGATCAACCCTGATAATACACACAGGCACCACAAACACCAGAGGAAGACTTGCGGAGGATCAATCCTGCACTGCTACAGTCACATCCTCTCTGCCTTCTTTCCATCCTCTGTAGGGAAGGGCCCATGTGTACATTCTTATGGCCACCAGCAACACAAGATGGCAGCATTTCCTGGCCTCTTTAATATTCTCTTTTCATATCCCACCATGGTGATGATGAGGATAGCAAATATAAAGTATTATTATCATCAAGTTTATTGATTACTTACTATGTGCCAGGCACTGTGCCAACAACTGTTATCTTATTGAGTCCTGCCAAGAACCCCCATGAGGCTAGGAATATTTTTTATACTCATTTACAGGTGAGAAAATTGAGACTCAGAGCAATGTAAGTGTCAGGACTGGACTTGAATCCTGGTATCAACTAACTTCAAACACAAAGTAAGAGAATCTCTGCTTACCAGCAATTTTAATGTCTAATAAAAAGAGTTGCTATAAAAAAATCCAGGCCATACAAAGCTGTAGGGACTGAACTTAGGTCAGTGGTTGCAAAAGGTTGAGGGAGTAGGAGGAATGAAACACAAGGAGACTCATGGAGGAGCTGTGAGGTGATGGAACTGTTCTGCATAGTACTGGGGTGATGGATATACTCCAAGCATTTGTCAAAAACTATTGGACCATACATCACAATGAGGAAACTTTAATGGATACAAATTTAAAAAAATAACCAGGATGCTGGAAAATCCCAGGGTGTAATGCAGGCTGAAACAAATGAATATAACTATATTAAGATTACATGACATAACCTCACTGAAGGTAGTGGGGAAAAACATGTAACTGACCTAAGTCACTTTGCAAAATACTCTTTCAACTGAGAACTGTAAGGCTGAAGACCAAAGGAACTGTCCATAAATGCTGTACTCTGGTAGGTATAGTTGTTTCACACAGGGGTACAGGGTAGCAATTTTGAAATTACAAAACATGTATATTGGGTTTGAACAAGTGAGTAAATAAACTATGGGTAATGAGAGCCTGGTATCTCACTGTCCAAGAAAGAAGTTATAAATAAGCAAAGGGGGAAGCTGGATTAGTCAGAGACATTACTATGAGGTCATGTTTATGTTATGTACACAGACAGAGGCATACAGAAATAATTACAGTTATGTGAATAGAGAGTGAATAATAACCCTAGCTGCCTGCAGAGAAGACCTACAGCCAGTGACACCCTCGTAGCAACAAGCACATTTAGCACCTACATCTTGGTTTCTAAATATCATTCTCCAATAAAAAGAACCATGACTCCTTGGAGAAATGACTGATTCTAGAGCCAGGGCAGGAAAAATACAAGATAAGCCTAGAGTATCTTGTAGTGCCAGAAAATAAGGAAGTGCTTTAAAAAAGGGGGGCGGTACATCAAAGAAACAAAACCAAAGCAAAGGAATTCAGAATGGTCAAAGCTGGAGCAACTTAGGCAACAAAATAAATGATGTGGTATTGAATTATAATCCAAAGAATAAATTAAATATCCATGGGTACATACTGATATCAATGATTATATAAATAAATAAATAGACAAATAGGGAAAAGCGACAAATCTTCCTTACAGAAGAATTCCAAGTAATATATGTAGATACTTCCCTCTCCAGGAGGTGGAGCTAAATTCCCCTCTCCTTGAGTATGGCCTGGACTTAGTGACCTACTTCCAAAATGTAGAGGAGGGAAAGGAAAACAGTAACTTCATAATGGAGAAATCTAGCAGATACCACTTTAATCAAGTGATCAAGGTTAATGTCACCAGTGATAGGTCATGTTGACATCATAGACCTCTTACATGATGTCATGATAGTGTCAATTCACCTCAGTGGTATTCTTCCCAAACACTAGTAACCCAGTCTAATCATGAGAAACATCAGACTAGCCCAAATTCAGCAACATTCTACACAATACCTGACCAATATGTCTTAAAATTGTCAGTCATAAAACACAAGGAAAGACTGAGGAGGAGACATGACCACTAAATACAATGTGGTCTCCTGGGTGGGATCCTGGAATAGGAAAAGGACATTAGAAGAAAAACTGGTGAGAAGATCTAAATAAAGTCTGTAGTTCACATTAAAAAATGGATAGCAGAATTACAAAGTCACTTACCACTGATTAAGATATAACTTTATTCTTTTGTATAACAGATTATTCTTTTTTAAAAAATTAAGGTCAAACTCACATAGCATAAAATTAACCATTTTAAAGTGAACAATTCAGTGGCCTTTAGGGGATTCATATTATTACTCAGCCATAAAAAGAAATGAAATTGAGCTATTTGTAATGAGGTGGATGGACCTAGAGTCGGTCATACAGAGTGAAGTAAGTCAGAAAGAGAAAGACAAATACTGTATGCTGACACATATATATGGAATTTAAGAAAAAAAATGTCATGAAGAACATAGGGGTAAGACAGGAATAAAGACACAGACCTACTAGAGAATGGACTTGAGGATATGGGGAGGGGGAAGGGTAAGCTGTGACAAAGTGAAAGAGCGGCATGGACATATATACACTACCAAACGTAAGGTAGATAACTGGTGGGAAGCAGCCACATAGCACAGGGAGATCAGCTCGGTGCTTTGTGACAGCTTGGAGGGGTGGGATAGGGAGGGTGGGAGGGAGACACAAAAGGGAGGGTATATGGGAAAATATGTATATGTATAACTGATTAAATTTGTTATAAAGCAAAATAAAAAAAAATGGATAGCAGAATTACAAAGTCATTTACCACTGATTAACATATAACTTTATTATTTTGTATAACAGATTATTCTTTTAAAAAAAATTAAGGTCAAACTCACATAGCATAAAATTAACCATTTTAAAGTGAACAATTCAGTGGCCTTTAGGGGATTCATAATGTTGGGAAAACACCCCTTTTATGTAGTTCCCTCTATCTAGTTCCAACACATTACCTTTACTCCAAAAGGAAATCCTGTACCCATCAAGCAATAGCTTCCCTTTCCTCCCTCCGCCCAGCCACCAATCTTCTTTCTGTCTGTATGGATTAACCTATTTTGGATATTTCATATAAATAGAATCACACAGTATGTGACCTTTTGTGTCTGGTTTCTTTCACTTAGCAAACTGTTTTTGAGATTCATTCACTTTGTATCATGTATCAGTATTTCATTCTTTTTTTACGGCTTAATAGTACTACATTGTATGTACATACCACAATTTGTTTATCCATATATTCCTTGATGAACATGTGGGCTGTTTCCACCTTCTGGCTATTGTGAATAGTGCTGCTATGAACAAAAGTAGACGTGCATGCATTGTTTTCATACCTGTTTTCAATTCTTTTGGGTATATACCTAGGAGTGGAATTGTTGGGTCATATGATAATTCCATATTGAACATTTTGAAGACCCACCAAAATTTTCCACAGTGGCTGAACCATTTGACATCCCCACCAGCAGTGTACGAGGGTTCCAATTTCTCTCCATCCTCATCAACAGATCCTAATGGATGTGAAGCTGTATCTCATTATGGGTTTGACTTCCATTTCCCTAATGATGAATGATATTGAGCACCTTTTCATGTACTTGTTGACCATCTGTATATCTTGTTTGAAGAAATGTCTGTTCAAGCCCCTTGTCTATTTTTAAATTAGATTGTTTGTCGATTTGTTGATGAACTCTAAGAGTTCTTTACATATCTGGATACTACATCCTCATCAGATATATGATTTGCAAATATTTTCTCATATAATAGATTCATTCTTGATCAGAATTCTAACCACCACCAACTGAGACACAATATGAGAGTGTGAAAATCATCTTGAAAACTGGAGGTGACGGGAGTGTCCATGGCTTCATGCTCGTCTTCACATTAGTCTTCTTTTTTTCACGTTAACCTTTATTGAAATCTTGCTAGATGAATAGTGGGTTATTGTTACTCATGAATTTGACCTGGTTCTTTTTAGTTAATAGTAATTATATTCATTTTCCATTGTTGCATAACAGATTTCCACCAAATCAGCAGTTTAAAACAACACAAATTTACTATCTTACAGTATTTGTGATCAGAAGTCTAGACACAGATGAACTTGGTTCTCTGCTCAGGCTCTCATGAGGCTAAAGTCAATGTGTCATCTGAAGGTTTCTAGACGTCTGGGTCCTCTTTCAAACCCATGTGGTTCCTGTGGTCTGAGGCTCCCATTCTCTTTCTAACTGCTGTCCAGAGGCCATTCACAGTTCCTTGCCATGTGGTCCCATCCACACACCCTCTCATGCTTCAAGGAAGGGTCCAGTCTTTTTTAAGGACTCACCTAATTAAGTCAGGCCCACCAAGGATAACCTTTTTAATGTAACTCAATCATAGGTTGAGTAACTCAATCATATCATCATAATCACAGGTTCTGCCTACACTCATGGGGAGGGAGTTATACAAAGTGTGTACAGCAAGGGGTGGTAATCTTGGGAGAAGTCTTAGAATTCCACCTGCCAGAGTATTGTATCACATTTAATTTTTTACTTTTGACAAACGTACTATGGTTATGTACATATGTACATAATATGTTTCTATACAATTAAAATTATTACAAAAAATTTAAAAGGCTACATCATGGATTTCAACTTTCAGGCAAGATGGAGTAGTAATGACTAGATTTACATAGGTACATAGGTACAATGTGTTTCTATAAATCTAAAATTATTACCCCAAATTTAAAAGGTCACATTATGGTTTTCTACTTCCAGGCAAGAGGGAGTAGTAATGACTAGATTTACTCTCCTGCCCAAACAATATCAAAAACCCAAACACAAATAGAATTCCAACAAATAAGATATATGAAGCAATGGTTTTGAAGATACAGGGATCAAGCAAGGAAAGAGACTGATCCTCAGAGACACAGAAAACGACTACTTTGGCTTCCTGCCTGGGGTGAGTTTCCAGGATGCGGCACAGGGAGAGGAAATACAGGTGGAACCTGGCAACTGTGAGTGCAGGGATGCCAAGGTAGTTAGAGTTTGCAGAGCAGAGGACCTGGTAGGTGAGAGCTGCACACAGAGAACCATGGAGACCTTCAAGGGTCCTCACAGGGTATTCCACAGAGGGTTGATCAGCACATGTGTGAAGAAACAACCTGAAGCCAGGGAAAGGATGAGAGGGAACAGTGCCCAGTTCTCACACAGGGATGGGAAGAGCATCTGTTCAGACACTGAGTAGGGTACCAAGAAGGGTCCTGCCTCAGTGGTAGGGAATAATCAACCCTACATTAAATATAGCTCTGATTCCACCTAATGGATCTAAAAACAAGATCCAAAAGGATCAAACTATTACAAGTAACATCCATGACATAACAAAGCTCATGAATATTGATAGAAATATAAAAATATCCAGCACCCAAAGAGGTAAAATTCATAAATGTCTGGCATATAATCAGAAATTACCAGCAGGAAAATAGACCCCATAATGAGCAGAAAAATCAGTTAATTGAAAATGACCCACAACTGCCATAGGTGTTAGAATTAGCACACGCGGACCTTAAAACAAGAAATATAACTGCATAGTGTATGTTCAAAAGGTTAAGTAGAGAGATCAAAGATATTAAATGACCTGAACTGAAATTCTAGAGATGAAAGCTATCATGTCTGAGATGGAAAATAGGGTAGAAAGGATTAATGGAAGATTAAACATTGCAGAGGAAAAGATTAGTAAACAGCAATAGAAACTATCCAAAATGAACACAGAGGGAAATTATTATTCTAAAAAGAAAGCATGTCAGTGAACTTTGGGATTCAAGTGGCCTAATACGTGTGTAATTGCAGTCCCAAGGGAGAGGAGAAAAAGCAGAACAGAAAAAAATATTTGAAGAAGAAATGGCCAAGAAGTTTTTTCAAATTTTGATGAAAACTATAAACTCACAGATTCAAGACTCTTAATGAAACTTAAGCAAAATAAACATGAAGAAAACTACACCAAGCCATATCATAATTGAATTGCTTCAAACCAGGGATAAAGAGAAAATCTTAAAAGCGGCCAAAGAAAAAAGACATTATATGAACAAAAGAAACTCACATATACTGCTGATGGGAATGTAAAATGGTACAATATTTTTGAACATTGGTTTGGCAGTTTATTAAAAAGTTAATCACACATCTATCAGACAGTCAACCATTCCATTCCAAAGTATTATACCCAAGAGAAATGAAAGTATATTCCATACAAAGACTTGTACATGAATGTTCATGGATGTTTATTTGTATCAGCCTCAAACTGGAAATAACAAAAATATCCATTAACAGGTGAATGGATAAACAAATTGTGGTATAGCCATATAATAACAGTAATGAAAAAGAATGAACTAACAATTATGCAAACGAATCAAAGAAACTCTCAATAATTATACTGAGTGAAGGAAACCAGGCTCCCCTCCCCCCACAAAGAATACATACTGTGTGATTCCATTCCAACAAAAATCTTAACAAGAGGAAAGCTAATTAATTGTGTAGAAATCAGCAATACTTGCATGGCAGGTGGGAAAGAATGGAAGGGAGAGAATTCAAGGAGTGAAAAGGAAAGTTTTGAGGGTCATGGACATGTTCATCTGTGGGGATTTCACAGGAGTACACATATGTCAAAATGTAGCAAATTACACATTTCAAATATGTGGAGTTCAGTGCACTTCAAGTATAACCTAACAAAAGCCAAAGGACAAAAGCACCCAGGTCCTGGCTCCCACAGGCTTGTCCGGCTGGTGGGGCAGGCATCCTGGGCTAGGGAAGCATCAGTTCACCACCCTGAGCCTCAGCTTCCACCTCGGTGTCAGGTAAACATCACAGCAGAGCCAGGTGAAGACAACCAGTGAGACCAGCTAGCCCAAACCAGGCATTTGGCAGGAGCTCAGAAACTTTTCTCTTAGGAATGTGGGTTTAATCAGTGACTCCCATTGGCATGCTGAGTGAGTCTCTTCTAAACCACATCCGCAAACATTTCCTTAAAGGTCCCTGTTCAGTCCCAAAATACAGAAGTGTGTTTTCAAAGGTTTGGTCTGCAAGCAAAATGCAAGTCTTCAGTAATCGTTAATTCACGTTCCCATTCATTATTTTTCAAGGACACACACATGACTTCCCATCAGAACCCACTTTCTAAGGTTCATCACACTGGCCTGACAGAAAGAAATCCCATCAACAGCCATGGGAGGGGAATGAACAGTTTCCATCATGGCTTCTCCTTTTTCTTTTAAAGCCATACAGAGAGCCTTGTGGCATCTTAGTTCCCCAACCAGGGGTTGAACCTGGGCCCTCAGCAGTGAGAGTGTAGAGGCCTAACCACGGACTGCCAGGGAATTCCCACCTTCATGGTTTCTGACATGTTGAGGAGAGCCCTCAGGCTGCTCCCATGTGTGGCCTCCAAGCCTCCTCCATGCCACAGCCCAGCTGCCATGTCAGGCCTGCTTGAATCCCCACACTGGGCTCCACCTGTTCCTGCTGACCCCTGCCCTCTTCATCCTGCCCACAGTGAATGTCTGGAGTTTCCCTGATGTGTCAAGTCTGATTAGATGGTGGTATGGGCTGAATCGTGTCCCCTGCCAAAATTCATGTGTTGTAGACCTAACCCCTGATCCTTCAGAATGTGGCTGTATTTGGGATAGGGTTTTTAAAGAGGTAATTAAGTATAAGTGAGGTCAATAGGGTGGGCCCTAATCCAATATGACTGGTGTCCTCTTTTTTTTCTTTTCTTTTTTTTTGCGGTATGTGGGCCTCTCACACTTGTGGCTTCTCCCGTTGTGGAGCACAGGCTCCAGACGCGTGGGCCCAGTGGCCATGGGTCACGGGCCCAGCCTCTCCGCGGCATGTGGGATCTTCCTGGACCAGGGCACGAACCCACATCCCCTGCATCGGCAGGTGGACTCTCAACCAGTGTGCCACCAGGGAAGCCCCTGGTGTCCTCTTAAAAAGAGGAGATTCAGACGCTGATACACACAGAAGGAAGACCATATGAGGACACCGGGAGAACATGGCCATCTGCAAGCCGAGGAGAGAGGCCTCAGGAGGAACCAACCTGCTGACACCTAGATTTTGGACTTCTAGCCTTTAGAATTATGAGAAAAGAAACATCTGTTGTTTAAGCCACCCTGACTGTGGTACTTTGTTAGGGCAGCACAAGCACACTGACACAGATGGGGTCCCTCAGACACCCCGACCCCAGCCCCATGCCTCCATCAGATTCCCCACCACCCCCAAGTGAACTGAAGTGAGAGAAGGCTGAATGGACCTGGGGCCTTGATACCAGGCAGACTGAGAAGTTTTCACCTTACCGGCCCACAGGTGATGAGAGGCTCTGAGGGTTGATGGGGTGAGGAGAGGGAGACACCGCTGAGAATATTTAGGGAGATGAGTGAGAAGAATGCGCAGTGGCCATACCTGCCTATGGCTTGGACTCAGAGAGGCAGCACTAACTGAACAAAAGCCCAGGAAGAAATCATCAGCAGAACCAGGACCAGCTGGGCTGAGTTATCCTATGGTGCTTCTTCCAGCTCAACTCATTCAAGGCCACGCCTAAGGTGTGAGCTTCATCACAGGAGCCGGAAGGAGGAGGAGGAACTGTCCCCAGGAAGGACTGGGCACTGATGTTAACAGTCCCAGCAGCCCCGAACCTAGGATTAGCCAAGTGGGGAGTGGTTAAGGAGGGAGCTCCCGGCCCCTCACTGTCTGGGGCAGTCCTGGGATGGGGCCTTACTGTTCCATCCTCACAGAAAAGCAGTGAAGCAGACACCATCACCCTTTTTCCAGAGGAGGAAGTTGAGGCTTGGAAAGCCAACTGATTTGTCCCAGGACACAGTGGCCAGTTTAGAGGCAGCTCCAGGCTCAAACCCAGGTCTCCCAGCTCTGGAGCAACAGTATGAGCTGTGCCAGGCCCAGTCAGGGGGTCTTCAAGGTGGGACAACTTCTGTGGGGAGGCAAGAGGTCAGACTGGTCTCACCCTTCCCGCTTCCTTCCCAGCTCCTGTGGGCACATAAGTGTGCATATGTGCATGCACACGCTCATACACACCACCCCACACACACTTATATTCATATACACACTTAGACACATATGTGCACTCACATGTATATACACACTCACATACAGGCAGCATGCTCACATGTGTGCATACTTGCTCTCACATGCATACACACCCAGACGCATGCACACCTTTGTGCTCTCCCAGCCCTCGCACTGGCTCACCCTCACACACACATACTCTAATCCCATTGCCATGTGAAGTTGTCCTTTGTTCGTCTGAACCACAAGATGGGTCTGAAAACAAGATGCTGTAGATGATAACAGCCCATATATCACACAAAAAGGCACAGTTAAATAAATGGACAGACGCTGGTTTCTGTGTGATGATCCTCCTTGGAGGCCCAAATTAAGTACATTTTATTTAAATTTTCTTCTGAAAACACCAGAATTCTTTCTAACTACTTTATGATTTGTTTCACAACATAAAGTTGGAAGGAAATTCTGCTTTAAAAGTTCATATTACCCATTGGAAGGCACTTTCCCCACCCAAGGTTTTGTGGCTACATCAGAAAAATAAAGGTTTTCTCATTTACCAATATGAATCGAAGCAGATGTGTGTGAGGCCTCCAATTCATTAATTTAATCATGAGCATTTGGGAGTATTTGTGCAATATTGCATAACCACAAAAACAGACTAACATTAATTAAAGCAAATTTATTGGCTGTTTGAAAAATCCATACAATAATTTTTGTGAATACTTAGATTTTTATTTTGGTCAAAACTGAAATTTTTTATTTAAGTGGAAAATCTCATTCTGCTCTAATGAGAGATTGAAAAAACGTGGCTATGAAGCTAATGCAGTCTTTGGCTTTCTTCAACAGCCAAGTCACATTTCTCCATCATTGACTCAGAGGCTGGACATGTGTTAATACCTTTTTCGCTTCTGTATGGCTTTAACAGGATGGCAGAACCCCAGTGGTAAAAAGATCTTAAGATCATCCTTGTAACCACAGGACCTCCTGTCCAATTAACAAACAGAGACATTCCTTCTGGATTCAGTCAAAGAAGAATTCCAACAAGAAGAACGATTTTCAGGATGTGTATGATCCACTGAGCTCTTCGGACATATCAACTTCTTTAATCCCCACAGAAACCTTATAAGGCAAGTAGTATAATCCCCATTTAACGGATGAGCAAACTGAAGTTTGGAAAAACAGCCATTTACCTGAAGCTACACAGCTGAGAAATGACAGAGCTGGGATGTGAACCCAGTTCTGCTTAAAGCTAAAGTCTTCCCCACCACCCTCCACATCAGACACCCGTGGAGGATGTCCACACTGGCAGAAAAAGCTGCCACTGCTCCAAGCTAAAGTATTGTTTCCATGGGGGGCTGCTGTGAGGCTGCAGAAAGGGCTCAGAGCTAGGAGTCTGGTCACCCAGGCTCGGGCGCACACTGCCACCTGGGGCTGGTCACTGTCACTTGTGGGAGGGTGAAGCCTATCTCTCAGGGGTTGGGATGGGGCTGTTAAGAAACACCACAAGGAAGAATACGTGACCCTTCTGTCCAGGGCGGGCACTTGGGAGGCCCTCAACTGTTTCCCCTGTAGTCTCCAGGAGTACAGTGACATGCCTTTCTTTAAAACGATATCTGTAGGGAATTCCCTGGTGGTCCGTTGGTTAGGACTCCACACTTTCACTGCCGAGCACCCGGATTCAATTCCTGGTCAGGAAATTAAGATCCCACATGCCATGCAGTGCAAAAAATAATAATAATACATAAAATGAAATCTGGTAGGGGAGACATAATATTTTTTTAAAAACTGTATCTGCAAACTTATTTTTTCACCCGGTGGTTGGTGCTTAGTACTGAAATATGTTTCCAGACATGATGAAGGGATGTTTTCTAAGTGTCTGTGTCAATAATTAAAGATTAATCCTGATCCTACACATGGAGAAAATCGATTGGGGAGTAGCTGGAGGTCGTGTGTAGCCTACAGAGAAGTTTACCGAACAGAGTTACAGTTGCTCACAGAATTAGAAGTCGCAGAGCAGACCAAGTGCACTGCCCAGTACTGCAAAACACTACTCAAGGAGGGTTCTGCACCAAACCAACAAATGAGCCTAATTCTGAGATGAAATTTTCAGAGTTCTTCCAAATCTTATTTTAAGACTTCTTTATCATTTGTTTTTGCTTTTTACTTTTGCTTTCAAAAACAGCAAGAGACCCAACTGAAATGAAAGTTCAACCAAAAGACAGATTGAATCCACTTTTCCCATCATAAAACTTGAAGCATGATTTCACAGTGGTATAACAGTTTTGGAATTCCACAGGAGGATGAACATGTATGTCATGGACAAACTTGGATGGTCCAAAATCAAGATAAAAAACAAGCCCTAAAATTGATCCTCTTTAGGCAGGTACTCTACATCATATAAAATAACAGAAGTAAGAAACTTTCCCCATAAAACCATCAGCTGTACTGTGCCAACGAAGATGTGGAGAGGCCTAGATATCGTGTTGATAGAGGGATGCAGATTCCACTGATGGAATCCTATGTGGTCATGAAACATGACCATAAAGACTGTGCAGCACCTGGAAAAATGTTTTTGATAAAAGGTTGGAATATACAGAAGCAAGGTGTAAATGGTTTGTGCACTTAGGTACACATAAATCTGTCCATCCATGTAAGAATTGGAAGGGATCATGCAAAAGGTTAAATGTCCTTGTTTTAGGGTGGTGGGATTATCAATATTAATCATGTTAAATCGACATACATCTTGGTTATTTAAATGTTTCAAAGAGAGGAAGGGGAAGGGTTGCCAAGCAGGTGTGCTATTTCCCAACATTGGGTCTAACATCCTAAAGGAGGTGGCCACAGCCTAGGAGCAGTGGGAGCTGGGGAGCTGCTGAGCAAAGAGCAAAGGGCTTGAAAGAACTCTGTCTCCCACCAACACCTAACAATGCCTAGTGGGTTGCAGGGGTCAGAATAATTAAGGGAAAAGGGGGAAATGTGTAGAAATCTGTGGTGAAGGAGAGGGTTCCCTGAAGGTGTAGGATTACACCAAAGGCCTTTGGGACCCTGACACTGAAGAACAGCAGGATCTAGTGCTCAGAGCTCACCCTGGGCTCTACAAGCTACTCTGTCCAGCCCTCTCTTCTCTTCCTGAATCACCATGGCCTCTCCCCACAGGCTGAGCAGTGCTCTCAGCCCTGCCTCACGCATAGAGAACTGAGGCTCTGGACCAGCCTGGGCCACACAGCCAGCAGGTGGTGGTGGCTGCTACAGACTGAATCATTCAGCCCCTGGCCCCCCTGTAATGGGATTAGGTGATGGGGGCTTTGAGAGGTGATTAGGACATGAGAGTAGAGCCCTCATAAATGGGATTAGTGTTCTTATAAAAGAGACCCCAGGGAGCTCCCTCAACCCTTCTGTCTGCCATGAGAGGACACAGGGAGAAGACCGCCTATGAACCAGGAAGCGGGCCTACACCAGACACCAAATCTGCTGGCGCCTTGGTCTTGGACTTCCTAGCCTCCACAACTGTGAGAAATAAATATCTGTTGTTTAAGCCACCCAGTCTGTGGTATTTTGTAACAGCAGCTTGAACAGACTAAGGACAGTGGCCTTCTGATTCCTTGTCCAGAGCGCTTCCTCTTCAAACTCAGGCCCCTCAAGGCCACCATGACACAAAGCACCAGGCAAAGCTGGGCAACCTCCTGGCCTCACTGCTCCTGGTCACTGGGACTCAGGGCACCCCAACAGATTCCTCCACCAGTCCGGAGAGGAGCCTCCTTTCTCATGAGTACACTCCTATGGGGAGTACACTCCCTGGGAAGGAGATGAAAATGGGCTGAAGGTGGACCTCCCTCGTGGTCCACTGGTTACAACTTCGCCTTCCAATGCAGGGGGTATGGGTTCTATCCCTGGTGGGGGAGCTAAGATACCACATGCCCCACAGCCAAAAAACCAAAACATAAAGTAGAAGCAATATTGTAACAAATTCAATAAAGACTTAAAAAAGAAAAGAAAAGAAAGTGGGCCGAGGAAGGTGGGCCCCAGGAGCAGGCGGCCCTGACTGCCCTCGGCTGGACATGAAACTCATATAAAGGGTGGATAGAACACACCCATCCTTATCACTCCTCCTTCCAAGGCCTCCTGCTGACCTGAGGGAGCTCAGGCCTGGCCTGTGTGCCTGGAACAGGTCATGGCCTCCCTCTTAGTGACATTTCTCCCTTGTAAAACAATGACAATAACCTCTGTTTTCCACAATTCATCAAGCTGTTGTGGGAAAGTTTTAAGATTTTAAGTTATCCTATAACTTGTTAAGCTCACATTTTGTGATTGCATTATATTCACAGAGAAATACAGATTTTGATCCTACAGATAAACCCAAAATTATCAATATACATAAACACCTGCAGAACAAACACCTACCAACCTACTGCCTAGCCCATTAGATCAAAAATCCTTTAGCTGGATTTCAAGCCATTGAGGAAGAATTTCTCCAGAATGTGGCTCCACCTTGTTGCCCAAGCCTCTTTCTTGTTATTCCTTGGATGGGCATCTACTTGGTTTTACCAGCCCCCTGTCTTCTTCCCCTTCTAATAACAACACTCCAAATTGTCCTTTGGGGACCATCCTCCACTCCTGGTCCTTTCAGCTCCAGTGGGGTACACACAGATGTGCACAGTTGCACACAACACCCCCCACACACACACACAGATCAGAGATGCTGCCTGGCTCATCTCAGTGACTAGTGCAGGTAATCCATATTGACCATTGGAGTGAATCAGTGGGACTATTGGGAAAGAGAAACTCTAATGCTGAGGATATGGACCTGGAGCTGCTGACAGTTGCCCTGCCACTTCATGGGAAAGAGTGAGGGCATCCTTGACAAATATGGAGCCAACATATGGAAACACAAAACAAAGGCACTTCCAGCTGTGCCTGAGCAGACATTTCCCTGGACATTTCAGTTAAATTCCCTTTTTAATTAAGCCAGTCTGAGCTAGGGTCCTGTCACGTTGCTATTTGAAAGTATAAGGATCCAAAGGCAACTAGAAAGGTGGAATCTAATGAGATGATGCTCAGTGAAGGTAAAAGAGACACCCTGCTCTGGGGACCATGATTCTTCCATGATCTCTGGAAGGGGATTTGGAGGCCACAGTGAGATGTGGATGTTGAAAAAGCCAAGGGGGTCTATGGCTGGGATTGGGGTGAGGAGGGGGAGCAGAGCTGCCTAGGCACACCTGATGGGTATAGGGCACCACACACGTTGTCAGGTACACTGATCTCCTCGGTCCTCGGAGTGGCTGGGCCAGTTCCCTCCAGCCCGACCAGCCTCTTCCACTTACTGCAGGGTGATGTGCAGGTGTCCTCGTTTTTTGTGTGTGCCACGATGTGGAAAGAGCTGGAAAGCAGGACCCTACAGTGCCATCACCAGTGAGGAGGCCACTCCAGTCAGTCACTTTGGGATCAGAACAGCGTGCACTTAAGGGTTAAAGACCACAAACTACAAAGCATGGGACTGAGCCAGAGAGAACCCCAAATGCATCAACCTTGCCTTTGACTACTATGGCTAGATGCAGGGCTGGAGAGCAGGACCCTGAGAGAAACAGAAATTTTGCAGCTGGAGAGTGTTCCCAAAGTGTGGAGCAGTGAGGGGGGCATGGTCATGAAAACTGCAGCAGGACAATGGATGACTTCCCCCTCCCTCCACCCCCGCCCTGTCCTCCTCCAGGGTAACATTCTAGGTCAGCTCTCTGACACTGCTGTTTGCTCCCCAATAGCCTAGGCTCCCTTCCGCACAAAGCTACAATTTTGTTCCACTGGCAACATGCCCAGACTCAGAGGATTCACCAAGCTTGGCCAAAGTCTCCTGTGGCAACCCCATCACCCCTGACAGGATGATGGTGATCACTGGCCCTGGTTCTGGCTGGTGGCTATAAAGGAAAGTTCCCTAACTCAAATAAAAAAGAAAGCCTCTCGAGAAGATAGCTTTTTCCTGCCCTCTTCCCTTCTACCTTGGCTATTCTTGTGTGAAGACATGTGCTTGGAGCTGCAGCAGCCACCTTGTGACCATGAGGAAAGACCAAGAGAATGGCAGCATTGTGTCTGTGTTGAGGCGTCAGGAGGACCTAGATCCGTGTGCGGCACCCTTCGACAGGCCTGAGACTCAGAGTCAGCTCCCCTTGATCGCCCAGCACCCCCAGGCCGCTCCCGTGGCTCACGATACACCAGAAATACATCTACATGTGGAACAACTCCTACAGAACACCTACTGAACGCTGGCAGAAGACCTCAGACCTCCCAAAAGGCAAGAAACTCCCCACATACCTGGGTAGGCAAAAGAAAAAAGAATAAACAGAGACAAAAGTATAGGGACGGGACCTGCACCAGTGGGAGGGAGCTGTGAAGGAGGAAAAGTTTCCACACACTAGGAAGCACCTTCGCAGGCGGAGACTGCGGGTGACAGAGGGTGGGAGCTTCAGGGACATGGAGGAGAGCACATCAACAGGGGTGGGGAGGGCAAAGTGTAGAGATTCCCGCACAGAGGATTGGTGCCGCTTGGCACTCACCAACCCGAGAGGCTTGTCTGCTCACCCGCCGTGGTGGGCGGGGCTGAGAGCTGAGGCTCTGGCTTTGGTCGGAGTGCCGGGAAAGGACTGGGGTTGGCGGCGTGAACACAGCCTGCAGGGGGTTAGTGCACCACGGCTAGCCGGGAGGGAGTCCGGGGAAAAGTCTGGACCTGCCGAAGAGGCAAGAGACTTTTTCTTCCCTCTTTGTTTCCTGGTGCGCGAGGAGACGGGATTAAAAGTGTTGTTTAAAGGAGCTCCAAAGACGGGCACGAGTCACGGCTAACAGCGCGGACCACGGAGATGGGCATGAGATGTTAAGGCCGCTGCTGCCACCACCAAGAAGCCTGTGAGCGAGCACAGGGCACTATCCACACCTCCCCTCCTGGGAGCCTAGGCAGCCTGCCACTGCCAGGGTCCCGGGATCCAGGGACAACTTACCCGGGAGAACGCACGGCGCGCCTCCGGCTGGTGCAAGGTCCCGCTGGCCTCTGCCACCGCAGGCTCGCTCTGCATTTGCACCCCTCCCTTCCCCTGCCTGAGTGAACCAGAGCCCCCCAAGCAGCTGTTCCTTTAACCCCATCCTGTCTGAGCGAAGAACATACGCCCTCCGGCAACCTACACACAGAAGCGGGGCCAAATCCAAAGCTGAGCCCTGGGAGCTGTGAGAACAAAGAAGACAAAGGGAAATCTCTCCCAGCAGCTTCAGGAGAAGCGGATTAAAACTCCACAATCAACTTGATGTACCCTGCATCTGTGGAATACATGAATAGACAACGAATCATCCCAAATTGAGGAGGTGGACTTTGAGAGCAAGATTTATGATTTTTCCCCTTTTCCTCTTTTTGTGAGTGTGTATGTGTATGCTTCTGTGCGAGATTTTGTCTGTATAGCTTTGCTTTCACCATTTGTCCTAGGGTTCTATCCGTCCTTTTTTTTTTTTTTTTTTTACTTAAAAATTTTTTTCTTAATAATTATTTTTATTTTAATAACTCTTTTATTTTATCTTATTTTGTTTTATGTTATCCTTTCTTTCTTTCTTCCTTTCTTTCTTCCTTCCTTCCTTCTCTTCCTGCCTTCCTTCCTTCCTTCCTTTGTTTCTTTGTTTCTTTCTATTCTTTCTACTTTATCTCCCTTTTATTCTGAGCCATGTGGATGAAAGGATCTAGGTTCTGCAGCCAGGAGTCAGTGCTGTGCCTCTGAGGTGGTACAGCCAACTTTACAACACTGGTCCACAAGAGACTTCCCAGCTCCACATAATATCAAACGGCGAAAATATCCCAGAGATCTCCATCTCAACACCAGCACCCAGCTTCACTCAATGACCAGCCAGCTACAGTGCTGGACACCCTATGCCAAACAACTAGAAAGACAGGAATACAACCCCACCTATTAGCAGAGAGGCTGCCTAAAATCATAATAAGTCCACAGACAACCCAAAACACACCACCAGACCTGGACCTGCCCACCACAAACACAAGATCGAGCCTCATCCACCAGAACACAGGCACTAGTCCCCTCCACCAGGAAGCTTACACAACCCACTGAGCCAACTTTAGCCACTGGGGACAGACATCAAAAACAACGGGAAGTACGAACCAGCAGCCTGAAAAAAGGAGGCCCCAAACACAGTAAGATAAGCAAAATGAGAAGACAGAAAAACACACAGCAGATGAAGGAGCAAGATAAAAACCCACCAGACCTAACAAATGAAGAGGAAGTAGGCAGTCTACCTGAAAAAGAATTCAGAATAATGATAGTAAATATGATCCAAAATCTTGGAAACAGAATAGAGAAAATGCAAGAAGCATTTAACAAGGACCTAGAAGAACTAAAGATGAAACAAGCAATGATGAACAATAAAATAAATGAAATTAAAAATACTCTAGATGGGATCAAGAGTGGAATAACTGAGGCAGAAGAACGGATAAGTGACCTGGAAGATAAAATAGTGGAAATAACTACTGCAGAGCAGAACAAAGAAAAAAGAATGAAAAGAACTGAGAACAGTCTCAGAGACCTCTGGGACAACATTAAAGGCACCAACATCCGAATGTTAGGGGTTCCAGAAGAAGAAGAGAAAAAGAAAGGGACTGAGAAAATATTTGAAGAGATTATAATTAAAAATTTCCCTAATATGGGAAAGGAAATAGTTAATCAATTACAGGAAGCACAGAGAGTCCCATACAGGATAAATCCAAGGAGAAACATGCCAAGACATATATTAATCAAACTGTCAAAAATTACATACAAAGAAAACGTATTAAAAGCAGCAAGGGAAAAACAACAAATAACACACAAGGGAATCCCCATTAGGTTAACAGCTGATCTTTCAGCAGAAACTCTGTAAGCCAGAAGGGACTGGCAGGACATATTTAAAGTGATGAAGGAGAAAAACTTACAACCAAGATTACTCTACCCAGCAAGGATCTCATTCAGATTTGATGGAGAAATTAAAACCTTTACAGACAAGCAAAAGCTGAGAGAGTTCAGCACCACCAAACCAGCTTCACAACAAATGCTAAAGCATCTTCTCTAGGCAAGACACACAAGAGAAGGAAAAGACCTTTAATAACAAACACAAAACAATTAAGAAAATGGGAATAGGAACATACATATTGATAATTACCTTAAATGTTAATGGACTAAATGCTACCACCAAAAGACAGAGACTGGCTGAATGGATACAAAAACATGACCCATATATATGCTGTCCACAAGAGACCCACTTCAAGACCCAGAGACACATACAGACTGAAAGTGAGAGAATGGAAAAAGATATTCCATGCAAATGGAAACCAAAAGAAAGCTGGAATAGCAATTCTCATATCAGACAAAATAGACTTTAAAATAAAGACTATTAGAAGAGACAAAGAAGGCCAATACATAATGATCAAGGGATCGATCCAAGAAGAAGATATAACAATTGTAAATATTTATGCACCCAACATAGGAGCACCTCAATACATAAGGCAAATACTAACAGCCATAAAAGGGGAAGTCAACAGTAACACATTCATAGTAGGGGACTTTAACACCCCACTTTCACCAATGGGCAGATAATCCAAAATGAAAATAAATAAGGAAACACAAGCTTTAAATGATACATTAAACAAGATGGACTTAATTGATATTTATAGGACATTCCATCCAAAAACAACAGAATATACATTTTTCTCAAGTGCTCATGGAACACACTTCAGGATAGATCATATCTTGGGTCACAAATCAAGCCTTGGTAAATTTAAGAAAATTGAAATTGTATCAAGTATCTTTTCCGACCACAATGCTATAAGACTAGATATCAATTACAGGAAAAGATCTGTAAAAAATACAAACACATGGAGGCTAAACAATACACTACTGAATAACGAAGTGATCACTGAAGAAGTCAAAGAGGAAATCAAAAAATACCTAGAAACAAATGACAATGGAGACACGACGACCCAAAACTTATGGGATGCAGCAAAAGCAGTTCTAAGAGGGAAGTTTATAGCAATACAATCCCACCTTAAGAAACAGGAAACATCTTGAATAAACAACCTAATCTTGCACCTAAAGCAATTAGAGAAAGAAGAACAAAAAACCCCCAAAGTTAGCAGAAGGAAAGAAATCATAAAGATCAGATCAGAAATAAATGAAAAAGAAATGAAGGAAACGATAGCAAAGATCAATAAAAGTAAAAGCTGGTTCTTTGAGAAGATAAACAAAATTGATAAAGCATTAGCCAGACTCATCAAGAAAAAAAGGGAGAGGACTCAAATCAATAGAATTAGAAATGAAAAGGAGAAGTAACAACTGACAGTGCAGAAATACAAAAGATCATAAGAGATGACTACAAGCAACTCTATGCCAATAAAATGGACAACCTGGAAGAAATGGACAAATTCTTAGAAATGCACAAACTGCTAAGACTGAATCAGGAAGAAACAGAAAATAGGAATAGACCAATCACAAGCACAGAGATTGAAACTATAATTAAAATCTTCCAACAAACAAAAGCCCAGGACCAGATGGCTTCACAGGGGAATTCTATCAAACATTTAGAGAAGAGGTAACACTGATCCTTCTCAAACTCTTTCAAAATACAGCAGAGGGAGGAACACTCCCAAACTCATTCTACGAGGCCACAATCACCCTGATACCAAAACCAGAGAAGGACATCACAAAGAAAGAAAACTACAGGCCAATATCACTGATGAACATAGATGCAAAAATCCTCCACAAAATACTAGGAAACAGAATCCAACAGCACATTAAAAGGATCATACACCATGATCAAGTGGGGTTTATTCCAGGAATGCAAGGATTCTTCAATATACGCAAATCAATCAATATGATACATGATATTAACATATTGAAGAAGAAAAACCGTATGATCATCTCAGTAGATGCAGAGAAAGCTTTTGACAAAACTCAACACCTATTTATGATAAAAACCCTGCAGAAAGTAGGCATAGAGGAAACTTTCCTCAATATAATAAAGGGCATATATGACAAATCCACAGCCAACATCATCCTCAATGGTGAAAAACTGAAAGCTTTTCCACTAAGATCAGGAACAAGACAAGGTTGCCCACACTCACCGCTCTTATTCAACATAGTTTTGGAAGTTTTAGCCACAGCAATCAGAGAAGAAAAGGAAATAGAAGGAATCCAAATCAGAAAAGAAGAAGTAAAACTGTCACTGTTTGCAGATGACATGATACTATACATAGAGAATCCTAAAGATGCTACCAGAAAACTACTAGAGCTAATCAATGAATTTGGTAAAGTAGCAAGATACAAAATTAATGCACAGAAATCTCTTGCATTCCTGTACACTAATGATGAAAAATCTGAAAGTGAAATCAAGAAAACACTCCCATTTACCACTGCAACAAAAAGAATAAAATATCTAGGAATAAACCTACCTAAGGAGACAAAAGACCTGTAAGCAGAAAATTATAAGACACTGATGAAAGAAATTAAAGATGATACAAATAGATGGAGAGATATACCATGTTCTTGGATTGGAAGAATCAACATTGTGAAAATAACTCTTCTACCCAAAGCAATCTACAGATTCAATGCAATCCCTATCAAACTACCACTGGCATTTTTCAAAGAACTAGAACAAAATATTTCACAATTTGTATGGAAACACAAAAGACCCCAAATAGCCAAAGCAATCTTGAGAAAGAAAACGGAACTGGAGGAATCAGGCTCCCTGACTTCAGACTATACTACAAAGCTACAGTAATCAAGACAGTATGGTACTGGCACAAAAACAGAAATATAGATCAATGGAACAGGATAGAAAGCCCAGAGATAAACCCACGCACATATGGTCACCTTATCTTTGATAAAGGAGGCAGGAATGTACAGTGGAGAAAGGACAGACTCTTCAATAATTGGTGCTGGGAAAACTGGACAGGTATATGTAAAAGTATGAGATTAGATCACTCCCTAACACCATACAGTAAAATAAGCTCAAAATGGATTAAAGACCTAAATGTAAGGGCAGAAACTATCAAACTCTTAGAGGAAAACATAGGCAGAACACTCTATGACATAAATCACAGCAAGATCCTTTTTGACCCACCTCCTAGAGAAATGGAAATAAAAACAAAGAGAAACAAATGGGACCTAATGAAACTTCAAAGCTTTTGCACAGCAAAGGAAACCATAAATAAGACCAAAAGACAACCCTCAGAATGGGAGAAAATATTTGCAAATGAAGCACCTGACAAAGGATTAATCTCCAAAATTTACAAGCAGCTCATGCAGCTCAATAACAAAAAAACAAACAACACAATCCAAAACTGGGCAGAAGACCTAAATAGACATTTCTCCAAAGAAGATATACAGACTGCCAACAAACACATGAAAGAATGCTCAACATCATTTATCATTAGAGAAATGCAAATCAAAACTACAATGAGATATCATCTCACACCAGTCAGAATGGCCATCATCAAAACATCTAGAAACAATAAATGCTGGAGAGGGTGTGCAGAAAAGGGAACACTCTTGCACAGCTGGTGGGAATGTAATTTGGTACAGCAACTATGGAGAACTGTATGGAGGTTCCTTTAAAAACTACAAATAGAACTACCATATGACCCAGCAATCCCACTACTGGGCATATACCCTGAGAAAACCATAATTCACAAAGAGTCATGTACCAAAATGTTCACTGAAGCTCTATTTACAATAGCCCGGAGATGGAAGCAACCTATTTGTCCATCATTGGATGAATGGATAAAATAGATGTGGCACATATATACAATGGAATATTACTCAGCCATAATAAGAAGTGAAATTGAGTTATTTGTTGTGAAGTGGATGGACCTAGAGTCTGTCATACAGAGTGAAGTAAATCAGAAAGAGAAAGACAAATACCATATGCTAACACATATATAATGGAATATAAGAAAAAAAATGTCATGAAGTACCTAGGGGTAAGACGGGAACAAAGACACAGACCTACTAGAGAATGGACTTGAGGATATGGGGAGGGGGAAGGGTAAGCTGTAACAAAATGAGAGAGTGGCATGCACATATATGCACTACCAAATGTAAAATAGATAGCTAGTGGGAAGCAGCCGCATGGCACAGAGAGATCAGCTCGGTGCTTTGTGACCACCTGGATGGGTGGGATAGGGAGGGAGATGCAAGAGGGAGGAGATATGGGAACATATGTATATGTATAACTGATTCACTTTGTTATAAAGCAGAAACTAGCACACCATTGTAAAGCAATTATACTCCAATAAAGATGTTAAAAAAAAGAAATTAAATGTAAAGTTGTGAGAGGAAAATAAAACAATAAAAATAAATAAAAATAAAGTGACAGGGAAAACAAAACAAAACAAAACCAAAAAAAAAGAGAATGGCAGAGAATGAACTGGCACCCAGTCATGGCCAAGTCATTGAACTAACCCAGGATCTGCAGGCTGACTTCCAGGATTCTCAGGTTATGCAAGATAATTCAATGACTGTACTGTTTAAGGAATCACACTTGGGGATTTTGGTACTGACCATCAAAGACTTACTGACCACCACTTTCCTCTACATTATCTTGTTTACTCATCAGTACACAGGTAGTTGCGACCATCATATTAGGGAAGAGGAAGCTGGAGCTCAGGAAGTTGAAGAGGTTAGATGCCAGGACTAGTAAATAGTGGGACTGAAACCCCATTTATCATCTACCCCTCTCTGCCTGCTGGTATAAATTCATTCAGCTTTCAGATCCCCGAACTTCAGGAGCGATGTTGCAAATCTTCAAAGCTAATGTGTAAAAGTCCAATTCAACAATTCCAAAATATATCTGTGAAAGGAATGTCCCAACAGTTGGCTCATTCTAAACATGCTGCTATTATTATAAAGCTCTCCTAAACTTCTGCAAAAAAATCAAGAAAAAAAAATGAGTGGAGAGATAAAGTGAGCATGCCAGGAAGTAACTATAAACTTCTGTGGTTTGGGAGCCAGGAAATGTCAAGCAAACAAATGTAGCTATGATTTATACTCCATCTCCAGTTGTGCCATGGGATTCAAAAATTGGCATTTTTATTAAAGCATACACCTTAGAGCAGTCCTGATAAGTGAAAAGCTGCTACAGAGGCCAAAAAAAGCTACATTTGATTCTGGGTTTTATGGTAACTTAACCAATATATATAGTTGATGGTAGGGAAGGAAAGGGCTTGAATTTTACCCGGAGTCTCTGGGTTTTTCTTGTTTTCAAACTGATTGGTCTGGAGAATGGAAGAACAACAGCCAACAATAAATCCATTGTAAGCTGAAAATAGTTTCCTCTGAATACAACTAAATATTTCTTTAATTCTTGCATTAAAATTTTTGCTGTAGTATAGCAGCTATTTTATTTACTTTAAAATTTAAGCTTTTGTAATACTGTAACTATAGGTATAACTAATGGGGGGGTTGATTACCGAGGCAAGCTCTTTAAAGCACTTTAAAAGCATAATATCATATGTTTGTTTTGCATTTATATTTTGGGGTCATACTGAAGATGCTATTGTTAATGACTCTTGCTCAAAAATCTTGCTTTTATTTTCTGAAAACCATTTCTTTATTTTGTACCATGGGAAGGGTCTTTAATAATGATGAGTTATCATGAATATTCCTTTTTTGTAGCTTCTATATCTACCTTATCAGGCACATCAGCCAGTCCCAAAGAAGTTATTTCACAGTTCTGTTCCCAAGGGAACAAAGACAGTGGGTCCCATATTAACAGTGGCTTCTGTTGGCTTATTTTTTCCTTATTTTTTCTGACATTAAAGTTGTGTATGGTTGGTAAGGATTTCTATTCTCTGAAAAAAGCTTGTTGGTAAAAGGACAAGCTGCAGGTATCCTCACATACACAACTACTTCAGCACAGGCTGAAAGGATGCTTCACTGAGAACAAATTAGAACTGAAAAACATGTTCAAGTACAAAGGTTCTTTCTTTAAGAGATTTTCAGTTCATTATTTCTTTGTCCTTCATATCGAATAGTTTTTCTAAATTATCTTCACATCTATTTAAACCCAATTACCAACTCCCACTATGCACATCCCATGAGTCCCCTCATCTCAGCCAGGGACTCTCAGGGTCACTGGCCAGGCCATGAACATTTCCCATCCAGTGACATTTGTAAGAAGAATGGCTAGGAGCAGGAACAGACTGGTGCCCTGGGAAAGAGATGACTTTTCAGAGGGACACTCAAACAGCCAGAAGCTGAACCCCAACTGCATTCATAGTGTGGCATCTCAGATGCTCCAAGTAGAGACTCCTCAACACCAAATTTGGTTAGCTAGTAGCACGAAGTGATAAGATGTGTCCTATGCTAATGGTATAGCCTGCAGAATGCTATAGCGAATTTCAAGTGGAAATCCCAGGATTTCAAATTTTCCCTTCCCCTTACTAATGAAGAGGAAAGAAGTGCGGGGGTGGGCGGGGGGAGGGTGGTATGGAGAGAGAGAGAGAGAGAAACAGAGAGGGAGAGAGAGGGGGAATACTCTGCCCAGTAACTCCTTGGAAGCAGGATGAAGCCTCCTATGATCTGCATAGTTCAGGACTTGAAAATCTCAGCAGTGGCTGCTTTCCCAGGACTCCCCTCCCTATTAGAATGGACACAATTTGCAAGTTCCTTCTAAAAGGTTTTACTGCGATTTCTGATTTACTCAATCAAAGCTTGCAGTTTATTTTTTATTAAGTAAAAGGGCCCCCCATTCGAAAGAACAGCCACAGTTATAGCACTAACAGGGAGAAATTTTACTGGCCCTCCATAAATCAATTCAACATCCTTGTCTCTAAGGATTTGCAATTATGAAAACATCACCAGGAGTTGCCAGCAGGGCTCCAGAGAGATTTCTAAAGTCTGCAGGCACTTTCAAGAGGAACACAGGAAATCACTTCATGAAGCAGCAATTTTGCCCAAAACCAAGTTAGAAGAGATGTAATACGGGCTTAAATTAAAGTGACTAAGAAATAGGTACGGTGAACACAAAGGCATGGTACAGTCTTCTCCCATTCACCTTAAAGAATCCAAATTAACTCAAAAATGGATACACAGCTACATTAATAAAGATCACAGCTGGGCACAGTTCAGGGGAAATGGTAGTAACAGCCCTGCCCATCCTCTCCTCTACCTTGAAACACTGTGGTGCTATTCATACTACAGTTGAGGATGCCCCTTTGGGGAGTATGCTTGCGACCTTGGGGTAGCTGCCTTTCCTAGGAAGAAGAGGATGGCTCAGGCAAGGGAGGCCAGCACAAACAGGGGCACTCTGGCCAGTCTACCACCACTGTTCTATGGGGAGGTGCCCTGCTGGAGGTTTTGATCAGCATGATGGGTGAGAGATTTGAAGTCCCAAATGTGGCTCCTGCTTTGAAGACACATAGCAGCAAACTTAACAGAAGTGTCAGAGAGTCTCATATGATGCTTCCAGCAAGGAAACTCAGCATCTGCTGTGTCCACAATGCCCAGGTGGCATCGCCTAGGTGGCGTCGACCGAATCCAGCATCTGTTTTTTTTGGCCTGGACTGTTTTTTCTTCCCCTCACCCTGCCAAGCTGATGTTGGCAACCCCTCAGGTCTGGGTTGCCCTGGGTGAGTGCTGAGCCCAAGCAACTCCAAGCACAGCACAGCATCTCCAAAATGGAGCTGTTCTGAAACACTTTCCTGAGGGGCCGTAGGGTGGACAGGGCAGGTTGGATTGACCATGTCCCTCCAAGGGCCCCAGCCAGGTTCTGACTGAGGTTTCCTGCTACCGGGAAACCTCCGGTCTGCTGGGGGCCCCACACCTCTGCAGGTATATCAGCGTTGGGAACAGTAGCTGCTACCAGTGACAGAAGTCACCACAAACTTCCTGCAATAGATTCTTCATTATCCCGGTACAGGTAGGAAGGCAGGCCCTTAATTCAGGCGGGAAGCCACCGGTCCGAGCGCACACACCCGTGGAGACTCGCCCCCAGATCTGTTATTTCAAAGCCCGCAGTCTTTCCTCTTCCTCCCCCTGCTCGTCCCCGAAACAGCCCTTCTAGGTTGTTTTTCACGCAGGCCGACCCTGAGGCTGGAGCGGGAACAGCAGGACCCCTCGGGCGCCAGCACCCCAGCCTCCCCACCCCACCCCACCCCACCCCCGACCCCGCGCAGGCTACTCGGACGGACTCGGGTGCTCACGGCTGGCTGGCGGCCGCTCCTCATCGCGACGGCTCCCGGTGCACGGACAATCCCAGCCCCATGCTCGGCGACTTACCTCGCGCAGCAGGCGCTCCAGTTGCGGCTCGGCCCAGGCGACCAGGGTGTCCGGCGACCCCGCGCGCCACAGCAGCTCCCGCTCTTCCTCGAGCTCCGCCATCCGGCCCTGCAGCACGGCAGCCTAGACGCCCAGCAGCATGCAGGCGACAACCGAGCCGGCGGACAGCAGCAAGCACAGCGCGCTCACCACCCAGGCCCGGGCTGCCACCGCGGGGAGACCCTCACCGCTGCCGCCCGTCCGGCAGCCCTTCCGCGCGTCGCCGCTGGCGCCTTTGCCTGGACTTATGGTGTGCTCGTCGCTGGTGGACTCTCAGAGGGGACGGTGCACAGAGCCGGTGTCGATGGCTGAGCGTGCCGGAGAGCCCGAGGCACGAGGTCGGCCCGGCACTGGGCTTGGCCTCCGGGCAGCAGCGGACCGTGGCGCACGCCCCCTTCCCTGCTGCCAGCTCCTCCACAGCGGCCACTTTGGGCAGTTTCCTCTATGCAAATAGACCCTGCCAGAAAAGGAGCCGGGACCCACCCAGGTGAGGAGCGGCCAGGCCGGCACCGCGCGGCGAGGGGGCGGGGGCGGAAATGGAGCTGGCTCCTCGGAGCCCCACAGCGCGTACCTGGCTGACCCCGCGCGCAGCACGCACCTCCGCCCTCACCTGGACGCCGGACTGCACCCACTCCCGCGCATGCACCTCTGCGACTCCGCAGCCCGTGTTCCAGCTGCGATCCCAAGAGGTCTGTGGTGCACCCAGAGACTCAGAGCGCCTTCTGCAGCCTACCCCTTGCTGTGGCATCATTCATTTGTTGGGAAAATTCCCCTCGACTTGTGAATTAACCTGACACTTTGAAGTGTCAGAAGTTTTGAAGTACGAAACTTCAAACCCTGTGGAAAACTTAGTGAATCCTTTCTAGATGGTGCCCTAGCGCCGCTTGGTGGTGGAAAGCGACCTCTTGTGCATTCATATTTACAGACGCAGTCAAGGTCGGGATTGAGCCTAGTGGAAGGATGACTCTTAGAATATTTAATATTCTCACCATTTATTATGTGCCAGACATGTGGTGCTGGAAACAAATTGTAAGACCTTGTTCCTGACCTAGAGAAGTCTTTCATTTGAGAAAATTTAGGCTTTAACAAATGCAAAAGATAGGGGAAAAGAACTCCAACTTTTGATGAGCTGATGGCTTAATTCTGTAGTGGAAACACAACTTGGCCAAAAATAATCATCTAGTATGCACCACATTTAACCTATACTGCGATTCTGATGCAAATGTACACCCCAGGGGTAAAGTAGGAAAGCCTGAATGAGAATCAAATGGCCGGAACAGTCTTTTTCAAGAAAGGGGGGCAAGGCTGGAAGTCAAGCACATTCTCTGCTGGCTCAGATTCCTACCAGGCATATTGTATACTAAAATGGGTCCCACATAACTCTCCCACTAACTCCAGTAATAATCAAATAAAAACAACAGACTTGCTTGGACCTTTGTAATTTCGGCAAATCCACAGCCGTTTTTGAAAAAAAGACCTGTTATATCTTCCCACTCTCTGGGTATCTTTGGATTTATTAGCGTCTTTGAATAGATTACTTATCTCTTAACGCTGTTGAGGACCTTCAGCTGACATATTCCTCCCTAATTCCTTAATTTGGAGCGGAAAGTTACCTCCAAGATTGGAATAAAACAAATGGTTGGCATCTCACCTCTGCAACTTTGTAGCTGTGACCTTAGGTAACTTGGGGTCACAGTTAAGTGGTTATACAGAGATAGGTCTTGCTAAGATCTAGCGTATGCCCAATAAATTGTCTGAAAAGTACTTGCTCAGCAAACTGGATTGTCTTCTTTGAAAAGAGGCCAACACCATGTTACAAGTTGGCACATCATTCTTGCTACAAGCACATAGTTAAATTGCCCATCACCTGTAAACTATTGTTCACCATATTCCAGAAGCTTCTGTGTATTAAACAAGCCAAGCTCCTTGGTCAATTTGGCCTCTGCCCTTGCCTACAGCCTCACTATCTGGAATATCCTGCTCTCAGACCTTTGAGCAAGCTCCTCCTTCAGGTCAAGGTCCTCAGGTCCTTAAACCTCACTATCTCCAAAAGACCTACCCAGACTGTCCAATCTAAGGAGGCTTCACTCGCAGTCCTCAGAAGGATTACTCAGGAAGATCATTTATCACTGTTTGAAGTTACCTTTTTATTAACAAGACAAAGTTATCCATTTGTCTTGTTCACCCCTGTTTTCTCAAAGAGCAGTACAGGATCTGGCAAATATTTGTCAAGTGAATTAAGGAAAGGCGAAAATATGTTTACTGTCTACAGCTTAATTTAAAAGACAAGGCAGAAAATACTCTATTTTGTAAGCTGGGGTCCTGGAAGGAACAGATGGCATCCTCAGACTGAAGACAGTCTGATTGTAGAGACTGTCTACATGGTGGGGCAGATAAAGGGAAGCCAACAGGGGATGTTGAAGAAGCACTCTGGAGTATAAACAGTGGGAGGCCATTACCATCTCTAGCTACAGGGGGGAGAAGAAGGAACTGTGTGGGAACCCTGTGAATGCTCGGAGCTCAACAAAGGTCAGCTCAACAGGAGCTGTGGCCTTTGTTCAAGGGATACCAACTCTGCAAAACCATGGCTTGGAAGGTAAGGAGCTGGGGGATAATCTCTCTCTCCTCTTAGTCTCTGATCTGCTGGGCCTCCCACTGACCAAACCTACAGGGCAAGGGAGCCCAGATGATGCAATGCAAAGAGGTCAGCCTCCTAAGGGCAGAGAGCTGAGTCAGAGTGGTGGAGAGCAGATCTGGGGGGTGGGCAGGAATCCACTGCATTCCCTAACATGCATATAGATTACCAAGGTCAATCTAGCTACTGCTGCCTCTGAAATGGCTAACCTGTCAGCGATAGGCACTAGTCCTCAGGGAGACCAACTGGCTACTTGGTGGCAAATCAACTACTTTGGACTCCCTTCATCCCAGAAGGGCCAGCAATTTGTCCCTCACAGGGGTGGATAGCCATACTAGGTATGGGCTTGTCCTCCCTGTTTGCAGAGCCTCAGGCAGCACCACTATCCATACAGATTCCCCATTCCACAGGTGTGGAGTCCTATATAACAGAGCATCTGACCAGGGAACCCACTTTACAGCAGAGGAAGAGGGGGAGTGAGCCCATGACCATGGAATCCACTGGTTGTATTACATCCTGCACCAGCCAGAAGCAGCCAGCCTCACAGAACACTGGAACTGCCTTTTGAAGGCACAGGTGAAGCACCAACTCAGAGTATTCAGAGACAATATGCTAAAAGACTGCAGTGCCATCTTTCAGGATGTGGAATACGCATTAAATGAGGGACCTCGGGCTTCCCTCGTGGCGCAGTGGCTGAGAGTCTGCCTGCCGATGCAGGGGACACGGGATCATGCCCCGCTCTGTGAAGATCCCACATGCCACAGAGCGGCTGGGCCCCTGAGCAATGGCTGCTGAGCCTGCGCGTCCGAAGCCTGTGCTCCGCAATGGGAGAGGCCAAAGCAGTGAGAGGCCCGCGTACCACAAAAAAAAAAAAAAAGAGGGACCTCTACATGACGCTTTTTTTCCAATAATGCATGGGTCCAGGAACCAATGGGTAGAAGCAAGAGTAGCTCCACTCACCATCACGTCTCATGACTCACTGGGGGATTTTGTGCTTGCTGTCCTCACAAAGCTGGGCCCTGCAGGATTGGAGGTCCTACTTCTCAAGAGTGTTACACTTGCAAGGCCACACAGCAAGGGTCCATTCAACTACAAGCTATGGCTGCCCCCCAGGGCACTTTGAACTCTGTGTCCAGGGACCTGAAGTCTAAGAGTCACCATTTTGGCAGGAGTAACTGACCCTCAACAGTAGGTAGAGGAGGCTGCTTTTATACAGTGGGGACAGGGAGGAATATGCCAGGCACCTTCTGGCACTCCTTTGCCCATCCTAAGTGTAAATAGCAAGTGCAGCAACCCAGCCTGATGATTGTCGAGGGCTCACACTCTTCAGAATAAAAGGGCATTATAAAATATTTTATTCAAAAGTGATTACTTGGGTCAGATAAGGTTGATAAACACTGTATAAGATTATAAATAATGTTGATAATGAAGAGGTTCAGATATATTCAAAATGCTCTGTTTAAGAAGGCAGGGGTACTTAAACATTTTTTAAGAATTTCCAACAAAAATGGTTCAAATTAAGCTTTAAGTCTTAAAAGGATAAGTTTCAATTACATGAGGAAATTGTTACTTAGAAAAGGCAGTATGATATTGTGGAAAAAGCATCAGGTATTGATGTATAATGCCTAGATTCCAGTTCTGGTTCCACTAATAGCTCACAGCTACTTACTATTTCAGACCCCCAGTTTTCTAGTTTGCAAAATGGATATACCAACAGGGACTAGACTTACTCTATCTGAAACTAGAAAACTAAACAAACTATATGAAACGGCAGTTTTCAAGATACTGGACATCAGGCAATGAGGGACAGTGACCCTTGGGAGATGGTGGAAAAATGAAGTGAGCCCAAGGATTGTCCCACCTTACTCTATGGAGAGATGTTTTCAGGCCACAGTGCAGGAAGGGGGACCCAGGCAGAGCCACCCTAAGGTGAAGGAGCTGCAAGTCCAAAGAAGCTGAGGCAGTTAGAATTTGCAGGGTAGAGGACTGGAGAGCAGAGCTGCACACAGAAAGAGAACTCTCCGCCTGAGATCATCACATTTGTGAGGAAACTACTGGGGCCAGGACAGAACCACTCAAAAGGATGAGACTCTAATTAGAGAGGAAGCAATCCCCACAGCCCACAGGCCAGGGAGAGCTCTTCTTCCCACCAGCCAGCATGGAAAACCTTATAATTCAGAGGGCATTGGGTAGAGTACTCAAAAGATTTTGCATCAATAGTGGGCATAAACTAGCCCTAGACTAAATGCTGCTCTGGTCCTGCCTAATAAAGCTTAAACCCCAAACCTGAAAAGATCAAAATGATTCAAGTAATTTAATCATGTTCCATAATAAAGCTCAAGTGAATATAAAAATACCCAATAACCAACAAGGTAAAACAAAAAGCCAAAATTACCAGGCACACAAAACAGCAAGAAAATATGACCCATGATAGGAGAAAAAGCAGTCAATCAAAACCACCTCAGAAATGAAAGAGATGATAGCATTAGCAGATAACGATATTAAAGGTTATACCTGTATTCTATATTTTCAAGGAACTAAGAGGAGAGACTGAACATGTTAAGTAGAGACAAAAGATTTTTGTTAAAAGATCTAATCTAGAGGCTAAAATGACAATGTTGAGATGAAAATTAAACTGTATGGGATTAAAGGTAGATTAGACACAGCAGGAGATTAACAAAGTTGCAGTAGATGGGACTTCCCCGGTGGCTCAGTGACTAAAAATCCCCCTGCCAATGCAGGGGACACAGGTTCAAGCCCTAGTCCAGGAAGATCCCACATGCCATGGAGCAACTAAACCCGTGCATCACAACTACTGAGCCTGCGCTCTAGAGCCCATGAGCCACAACTACTGCAGCCCATGCACCTAGAGCCCATGCTCTGCAACAGGAGAAGCCACCACAATGAGTAGCCCACGCACTGCAACGAAGAGTAGCCCCTGCTCTCGGGAAATAGAGAAAGCCCGTGCACAGCAATGGAGATCCAACACAGCCAAATAAATAAATAAATAAATTTTTAAAACAGGAAAATATAGCAGTAGAAACTATCTAAAATGAAACAGAAGGAAAAAGCTTGAAAAAAAGAAGAAAAAGTACATGTATTATCTCTTTAAAAGATAATAGATGGCTTAAGGCAAAAATAGCAATGTATTGCAGGGTTTTAACATATGGCTAAGTAAAATGTCTGGCAAAATGGTATAAAGCCCAGGAGGGGAAAATGGTAGTTTACTGTTACAAGATTCTTTTACTCTATGTGACATAGTATAATGTCAATTACAAGCATACTGTGATAAGGATGTATACTACAAACTCTAAAGCACATGCTAAACACACACACACACACGCACACATGGTTTAGCTAATAAACCAGCTAATAAAGTAGAATTATGAAAAATACTCAGTTCAAAATAAAGCAGAAAAAGGAAAATGGGAAGAAATGGGAAAAATAAAAAAATAGTAAGATGGTAATCTAAACCCCAAAATATCAAAAATCCCATTAAATATAAATGGTCTAAACACAACTAACAGGCAAAGATTGTGGCACATATATACAATGGAATATTACTTAGCCATAAAAAGAAACGAAATTGAGCTATTTGTAGTGAGGTGGATGGACCTAGAGTCTGTCATACAGAATGAAGTAAGTCAGAAGGAGAAAACAAATACCATATGCTAACACATATATATGCAATCTAAAAAAATTTTTAAATGGTCATGAAGAACCTATGGGCAAGATGGGAATAAAGATGCAGACCTACTAGAGAATTGACTTGAGGATATGGGGAGGGGGAAGGGTAAGCTGGGACAGAGTGAGAGAGTGGCATGGACATACATACACTACAAAATGTAAAATAGATAGCTAGTGGGAAGCAGCCACACAGCACAGGGAGATCAGATCAGTGCTTTGTGACCACCTAGAGGGTGGGATAGGGAGGTTGGGAGGGAGGGAGACACAAGAGGGAAGGGATATGGGGATGTATGTATATGTATAACTGATTCACTTTGTTATAAAGCAGAAACTAACACACCATTGTAAAGCAATTATACTCCAATAAAGATGTTTAAAAAAAATATTGTCAGATTAGATAAAAATGCAAGACCCAAATATATACTTCCTACATAAAACACTTCATAAATAAATAAATGGATGGAAAAAAGATGTACCATGGTAACATACAAATGGAAATAATATCTATTTGTGCTCATTTCATATGGTTCCTATAGGACTAAAACCAAAAGGATAGGAAGATCGTTTATAGACTATAGAATACTGTATAAATCAAGAATATAGGGTATAAATCAAGAAATGGTGAAAATAACAGCTACTTTATATAAATTACCTTATTTAATCCTCACAACCACTCTTGGGAAGTTAGGTATTAGTATTTCAACTCATAGATGAGACTACAGAGAATACCTAATTTGTCTACCTATACAGGGAATCCCAGGGTCTAAATTCAATCTGACTCTGCAGGCAAGCATTGTCACACAAGTCATATTGTTCTCATGTGTGCAATTATTGTGAGGACACACAAAATAACTTTAAAACCTAGGAATAAACCTGACCAAGGAGGTTAAAAACGTATTTGCTGAGAACTGTGAAACATTGATAAAAGAAACTGAAGATGACTCAAAGAAATGGAAAGATATCCCATGTTCTCAAAGTGGAAGAATTAATATTGTTCAAATGTCCATACTACCCAAACCAATCTACACATTTAATGCGAGCCCTATCAAATTACCCATGACATTTTTCACAGAATTAGAATAAATAATCCTACAATTTATACAGAACCACAAAAGACCCAGATTTGCCAAAGCAATCCTGAGGAAAAAGAACAAAGCTGGAGGCATAACCCTCCCAGAATTCAGACAATACTACAAAAGCTACAGTAATCCAAACAGTGTGGTATGGGCACAAAAAAAGACATGGATCAATGGAACAGAATACAGAGCCCGGAAATAAACCCACCCACTTATGGTCAATTAATCTTCGACACAGGAGGCAAGAATATACAATGGAGAAAAGGCAGTCTCTTCAGCAAGTGGTGTTGGGAAAGCTGGACAGTCAGCTGCATGTAAATCAATGAAGTTAGAACACTCCCTCACACTATACAAAAAAATAAACTCAAAATAGCTTAAAGACTTAAATATAAGACATGACACCATAAAACTCCTACAAGAGAACATAGGCAAAACATTCTCTGACAAAAATCATAGCAATGTTTTCTTAGGACAGCCTCCCAAGGCAAAAGAAATAAAAGCAAAAATAAACAAATGGGACCTAATCAAACTTATAAGCTTTTGCACAGAAAAGGAAACCATAAACAAAACAAAAATACAACCTATGGACTAGGAGAAAATATTTGCAAATGATGTGACCAACAAGGGCTTAATTTTCAAAATATACAAACAGCTCGTACAACTCAATAACAAAAAACCCAACTACCCAATCAAAAAATGGACCTAAATAGACATTTCTCCAAAGAAGACATCCAGATGGCCAACAGGCACACAAAAAGATGCTCAGCATTGCTAATTATTAGAGAAACGCAAATCAAAACTACTGAGGTATCACCTCCACCAGTCAGAATTGCCATCATCAAAAAGTTTACAAAAAATAAATGCTGGAGAGGGTGTGGAGAAAAGGGAACCCTCCTACACTGTTGGTGGGAACATAATTTGGTGCAACCACTATGGAAATCAGCATGGAGGTTTCTCAAAAAACTAAAATAGAACTACCATATGATCCAGCAATCCCACTCCTGGGCATATACCCAGAAAAGATGAAAATGAATTCTAATTTGAAAGGATACATGCACCCCAATGTTCATAGCATCACTATTTACAATAGCCAAGACATGGAAGCAACCAAAGTGTCCATCGACAGACGAGTGGATACACACAGACACAGACACAAACACACACACACACACACACACACACACACACACACACTAGAATATTACTCAGCCATGAAAAAGGAATGAAAAATGGCATTTGCAGCAACATGGATGGACCTAGAGGTTATCATACTAAGTGAATAAGTCAAAGAAAAATATCATGATATCACTTATATGTGGAATCTAAAAAGATGATACAAATGAACTTATGTACAAAACAGAAATAGACTCACAGACATAGAAAATAAATGGTTACCAAAGGGGAAGTGGGGTAGGGATAAATTAGGAGTTTGGGATTAACAGATACACACTACTATATATAAAATAAATGACAAAGACCTACTGTATAGCACTGCGAACTATATTCAATATCTTGTAGTAACCTATAATGGAAAAGAATCTGAAAAGGAATATATATATATACACACATATATATGTATATATTACTGAATCACTTTGCTGTATACTTGAAACTAATACTTCAATAAAAGTAAAATTCAAAGCTCATGATAAAAAAAAGGAGCACTGTTTTTTTTTAAGTTAAAAAAACCTTAATTTTCATTTATATTGGTAATGGGAAACATTTTAAGTCACTGGGAGGAGGGGGTGCATGGGAACTCCTCCAAATCTACAATTAATCTTTAATCTCATTACATGTAACTGCTGTTGATAGTATCTAAAGAACTAGACCTATGAGGTGTCTGTTCCTTTGGGATATTTAGGATTTAGGATTAAATATCCCAAAGGGACAACAAATTGTCCCTTTACAATTAAATCTATGCTAAAGTCTTTTAATTATATATAACTTCTCCCCAAAATTGCAACATTTAAAAACAAACTAAAACCAGGAAAGGAGTGAATATAAGAAAATATATCTGAATAGTTGACCATTCTTGATTGGTTAAAAAAAAGAAAAATTCTTTGAAAATTCTTTGAAAATTCTATTCCCCCTTCCAGTTTCAGTGAAATGTCACAATAAAAACTGCTATGATAGGGAGTCAAAAGTAGAATTCTTGGGCTTCCCTGGTGGCGCAGTGGTTGAGAGTCTGCCTGTCAATGCAGGGGATGCGGGTTTGTGCCCCAGTCCAGGAAGATCCCACATGCCGTGGAGCGACTAGGCCCGTGAGCCATGGCCACTGAGCCTGTGCGTCCGGAGCCTGTGCTCTGCAACGGAAGAGGCCACAACAGTGAGAGGCCCGCATACCGCAAAAAAAAAAAGAAAAAAAAAGTAGAATTCTTGATAGTTTTGTAATTCCTGGTGCCCTAAAGAGGAACAACCAACATTACTGGGAAAATTAAAAAAACATGAAGTCATCTGGGTTAAAGCATTTATAGAAAGCAAAGTAACTGCTATTTACTAGGGGTTAAAGCATTTATAGAAAACAAAGTACATAACTGCTATTTACTAGTGGGTCTACTAAAAGCCAGGTAATCTGCTAGATTAAAAAAAATTAAATTTTTGGCTGTGTTGGGTCTTTGTTGCTGAGTGTGGGCTTTCTCTAGTTGTGGTGCATGGGCTTCTCACTGTTGTGGCTTCTCTTGTTGCAGAGCACGGGCTCTAGGTGCATGGGCTTCAGTAGTTGCAGTGCGTGGGCTCAGTAGGTGTGGCGCACGGGCTTAGTTGCTCCGTGGCATGTGGGATTTTCCCGGACCAGGGATTGAAACTGTGTCGCCTGCATTGGCTATTAGATAACAGATATTATCCCTCAGTAATTCCAAGTAAGGAAGTACAGTTACTTTAAAGTAACTTACTCCTCCAAACACAGAGAAGACCTAGGACTAAAGTTGAAACCATGGTAGTAAGAAGTCTGAGTTCTTTTAATTCATTGAACTGCTACCCCAAAGAATTAACAGACAGGTAAGAAATGAACAAAAAGGGTGGGGATGCTTCTTTATATTTCAATTTCAATCTACAGGCTTGACTAGATCCAAATTCAATTTTTTTGTTTTAAAGGCAGTGATACCCCACAGGTGCTGTGTATTTCCTATTGCATCACCTCAGACGCATATCAACACATCTATCTGGTTGCCAACCTGAGCTTCAGCCTGATCCCTTCATTTAAAGTTCTCCATCAGTTTTCCCCTCATGGTTTTAGCATGCACTGATGATTGGTGCCCAAATATATTATTTCATAAAGAGTAGCAACACAGTGTATTTCTAACATCCCTTCTGTATTTATCAGAAGGAATACTATAAAAAAACTACACTATCAGTTTACAGTATAAGTGGGGACTAGAGGAAAGGACACCACTCCAATGAAATACTGAATATGGGAAATTCTCTAAAGACAAATGACCAAGTTTCAATTAGCAAAGAAATAAAAAGAGGAGAAAAAGGCACATAGTGATTAAGAGATCTGAGACAAATTAGCTATGTGTGGACCCTGACTCGGTACTGATTCAAACTAACTTAAAATAACTCTTTAGACAATCATGAAACTTTATAGACCCTATCAGATAAGGAATTATTTTGTTAGGTGTGATACTCACATTAGAAACTCATGGTAAAAGATACACAGTACAGAAATATGGATGAAATGGTAAATGACATTTGTACTTAAATGCAATAGGAAAATAAGTTGCTAAACTGATGAAACAAAATTTGCAAAATGCTTTTGATTTTCTAAGCTGGTCTATATATATTTAGAGGTTCATTATTCAACTTTTGCATTTTATTTTAAAAAATCACTAACATAAAACTGTCCGCAAAGGCTAGACTGGCCAAGGAGTTGTAAAGTCAACCTGACTTAAAACTTTATCTTCCCTCTATGAAAATATGGAAAAAATAAAACCAATTAACCAACTAATTTGATCAACTCTTTTAAGAATTAAAATTGTTTCTACCTATTTATTTGCAAACGTGCAATCTACTAAGCCAACAATTACTGACGCTATTAATACTGTTAATGACTCATGAATTCTTCTGTTCTATTTGAAAAGGTTGCCTTTTTTTGTTGTTGGCTGCTTGGCATGTGGGATCTTAGTTCCCTGACCAGTGATTGAACCAGTGCCCCCTGCAGTGGAAGCAGAGTCCTAACCACTGGACCACTAGGGAATTCCCTGAAAATGCAGCTTGTTAAACGAAGTACTAGATGTGCAAATTTACAAATTTTTGAAAACTTATTTATTTTTGGCTGTGTTGGGTCTTCATTGCTGCGTGTGGGCTTTCTCTAGTTGCGGTGAGTGGGGGCTACTCTTCGTTGCAGTGCGCAGGCTTCTCATTGCGGTGGCTTCTCTTGAGGAGCACAGGCTCTAGGCATGCAGTCTTCAGTACTTGCAGCACATGGGCATGCGGTCTTCAGTACTTGCAGCACATGGGCTCAGTAGTTGTGGCTCTCAGGCTCTAGAGCTCAGGCTCAGCAGTTGTGGCACACCAACTTAGGTGCTTCCGCCATGTGGGATCTTCGCGGACCGGGGCTCGAACCCACTTCATCTGCATTGGCAGGTGGATTCTTAACCACTGCACCACCCTGGAAGTCCCTGGATGTTTAAATTTAAAATACCTTACTTGCACCAAATTTTGTGGGAATCAGAAATTTCAAACTGGAAATGAGTTAAAAAGCCAGGCCACTAACTGACAAAGTGTTTCTTCATTCCAGGATGTCAAGATAAGTTTAAACATAGGTTATCTGCCTATCTACTTAAAACAGAGTATATTTTAAAATTATCATACCATTTTAACCATTTTGATGGTTGAAGCTATGTATCAACTACTAAAGAAAAACGTGAGAAGAATAGAATCCAAGTAATTAAACTATTAGCCATTACATTCATTTCATCCCATTTCACAGAACCATGAACAAGAATCAAACTGAAGTTTTTAACTCAGTAAGGTGTATTATCACAAGAAGGCACAATGCTAGAATCTAGGATACCTGAGTTTAAGTGACAATTCAGCCGCAATTATTAGGAGTCGTGGCTGAGTCATTTCTAATTTCTCTAGCATCAAGCCCTTCAAGATTATTCAGAGGAATAGTTTTCAGTTGTACGAACTACAAAACTCCACTGGGTATTTTTCTACTGTCCACTGGAGAAGTCAATTTTATTCGTCTACTCCAAAAATTTTGATGAATGCATGGATGAGAACACCTGAGCAAATAAGCAGTGGCAGAAAACACTGGAAATAACCTATTTAGCTGCACTTTTAAAACTAGGTTTGACGTCAATGGAATTTCTAGAAACAGTAAACTATGAGACATCAAATCATGAGGGAAAATACCCAGTTACAAACGATCCATATTTATACACTGGCCATTCTAAACCTTTCCTGTTAGTGCTGAAGCTCCCAACACTGTCAAATAAAAACCTTGTGCTTTCAGAAATTGACTCCAGAAGTACAAGGAAAAAGGCAAATAAGAGTAGGAACCTGAGAGTTCACAGAAGATGGGAAGGAAGGTTAGCAGTAGACACTCATATGATACCGGAGGTACCATTCTCACCACTAAACTTTTCTTCTATCCTACCTAATTCACTGAAGTTTCACTTTAATTCCTAAACTTCCATGAATTAGACCTGGGAACTAGCAAATACCCTTAGTGAAGAATGTAAATACTTTTCAGCAGGGAAAGGGGTTAGCAATCATTAACTTCTTAGTAAGAAAGAGTGTGGATATTTTTCTTTCCTCCTATATCCTGAGATCAGCTGCTCCAAAGGAATGAGTTTCTGATGGGGGAGAAAGTAAACATTAATTTGGGAACCTGGAGCACTTGTAGGGAAAGGTCGGGAGGCTTAGGTAGTACAGTGGCAAGAGCAGTATGGAAATGCAGAGGAAAATAAAGGATGGCTGACTTCTTAATCTCTATAATGAGATTGCTGTGTAAAGGAAAAACCATTTCTTTACATCAAATGCTCCTTTAAAAAAACCTTATAACATATAACATTGTTGAACTATATGTGGACTGCATCAGAGGCCTAAGAATAATTTATGCAGTGATTCTATGGCAAAACTTATTTCAGCTTTCTTAAATTCCTAGTCAACTTCAGGAACATAGCTTTACTATATGTGCAAATGCTACCAGCGGATCATGTAGAGAAACCCACTTGGTATCACCATTTGTCATACCAAAAAATTACATGCATTTTATGTTCAGAATACAGATGAAACTCAAATCTTTGGTAATGCACTTCAGAAATGGGAATACTTTTAACAAAAAACTTTATCTGGATAAGCAATCATGAATTCTACAACAAAAAATATTTTTACCTGGCAGACTGATCAATAGTTTTTGGGGTTTTTTTACTAAATTAACATTTGCTATGTAGTTTTTTTGTTTGTTTGTTTGTTTGTTTTTTTTGTGGTACGTGGGCCTCTCACTGTTGTGGCCTCTCCCGTTGCGGAGCACAGGCTTCAGACGTGCAGGCTCAGAGGTCATGGCTCACAGGCCTCGCCTGTCTGCGGCATGTGGGATCCTCCCGGACTGGGGCACGAACCCGTGTCGCCTGCATCGGCAGGCGGACTCTCAACCACTGTGCCACTAGGGAAGCCCCTACCATTTAGTTTTTCATGTGAAAACAGGTAAACAGAAAAAAATACCTACAGACAAACAAAAAGTTCATTATGTTAACTAATCAGGGTCTGGAAATTTCTGCAGTTTTCTTCCCAAGTGTTCTCCGATCAAATCATCTTTTTTTTTTTTTTTTTTTGCGGTATGTGGGCCTCGCGCTGTTGTGGCCTCTCCCGTTGTGGAGCACAGGCTCTGGACACGCAGGCTCAATGGCCATGGCTCACGGGCCCAGCTGCTCCGCGGCATGTGGGATCTTCCCGGACCGGGGCACGAACCCGTGTCCCCTGCATCGGCAGGCGGACTCTCAACCACTGCGCCACCAGGGAAGCAAATCATTTTTTTTGTTTTCCAGTAAACAGTAACATAAATACAAATTGTTTAATAATAACCATAAAGTCTCATAGGCTGAGGTTTAAGTATTTATACTTCATATGGTAAGGAGACAGATATTGGACAATTTCTAGACTCCTAAAGATTTGGCATTAAAAACAAAAACCTCAGTCATCAGAATTCCTATTTCTACGTTTGTGACTAACTACATAAATAACCATTGGAAAACAGGACTTTCCAAGCTAACTTTCCAGTTAGACTTTAATCTTAAACGAAGTGTGTATGTGGTTTTATTAATCTATTACGATGCACAAGTTGGATGTCTTTCCATGAATGCTACTTACCACCACTGACATCACCCAATGAAACAGAACACAATACTTACAATTTAATGAAATTCCAACAGGAAACAGTTCCTATGGGTTTTGGTTTCTAATACCTGCCTACCTAAAGTTAATAATACTTATTACCTGTTCAACAATTACAGAAAAATCTTTTAAAGTTAAGGAAAGTTTGAGGTAAATAAAGAATATTCATTTAAGAATGAAGTAGTCAAGATTTCCTTTTACTCAAAAAAAAACAAAAAACAAAACACAAAAATCACTTCCAAGAGTCAACCTCCATGTACAAAAAGGCAAGATCAATCACATTTATCACTGGACACAAAGGATATTCCAAAGGTCTTTAAAAATGGTAATTAATCTCAAAAAAGGAAAATTAATTTTAGCTTTTATATTTCATTCATTTTCAAACCATATTTGCTTAACAAGATAATTATGCAATTGATACAAAACATACAGCATTTACACTTAACTGTACAAAATAATTTAAGGTTTATAAAAATATTAGAATGTTTAGAGTTGACTGACACAGTCTTAAATAATCTCTTCTAGAGAAGTATAGTAAGACCACTGATTTCCATTTTATTTCTTTTTTAATAAGTCAAAGAAAGGATGCTGCAATGCTTCATCCAAGGTAATTCTTTTCACTGGATCATATTCTAACATTCTTTGAACTAGGTCAAACAGTTTCTCATGTTCTTCATCATGACAGAGCATAAATTCCTGAGGGGAAAAATGACTTTGTTTAAGAAAGACAATAAAAATAGTTAAAACAGTTTTTTTTTTTTTACCTTTAATGGTTTGCAGCGTCTCATAACATATCTACCACCAGAACTACGCTCCTCCCAATCTAGCTGATTATGATGAAAATACTTGTGTTTCCTATAGGAAAGAGAAGTATGGATTAAATTTTAAGAAAAAAAAACCCCAAAACCCACATTCTTACCCTGCCCCAACCAGGGGATTGGGGGAAAAGATGGAACCATAGACATCTCTCTATATATACATAAACATACAATTTCTAAAAATCTCAGCAATAATTATATCGGATACCTTATATGGTATTTTTCCTAATCTTGTACCCTCTGAAGTTTTAGTATCCCACCTAAGTTGTACCATATGTGAAACAATGCCAGCTTCAAAAACAGAGGTTCCTAGATCCATTCCTGTAAATTCTGATTTCACTAGATCTGGAATGGGGCTAGAAATCTTTAACAATTCCCTGGATGACTTCTGCGGTGAAGCTATGTTTTGAAACCACTTATAGTATTCTTGTCCAAAGACGTACATGTGGTTTGCAACAGTCTGGAATTCAAATTTAGATAGGACTCCAAAATCAAGCTCTTTTTACTACTCTATGTATTATTTTTAAATCAACCTAGGAAAACATTTATGCAAAGGTTAACTTGAGTATAAAAACACCACTTTATTTACTGGATCACAAAGTAAATATTGCATTACTTTTCAAAAACTTGACTTCATGAAAAAAAATTCAAAATCTACAGACTTTGGAATAAGCAATAACAACAAAGATGGGTTTTCTATAGTTTGAATATAGGCCACTGCATGTACCCAATAAGGACTTTAATCTAAAAAGCATACCTTGTTTTCTGAATCATGTGTGTTGGTATGGGTCCTAATATACGTTCCATCATTGCCAGGTGTTTTTTACTATGATGAGTCTAAAAAAATAGGAAAAAGAAACTTAGCACTTTCCATTTCCCTACATGCACATAAAAGGAAAACACAAGAGAACAGTGTTTCCGGGACTTCCCTGGTGGTCCAGTGGTAGAGAATACACCTTCCAATGCGGGGGACGTGGGTTCACTCCCTGGTCAGGAAACTAAGATCCCACACGCTGCGGGGCAACTAAGCCTGCCCATCACAACAAGAGAGCCCGCGAGCCACAAACTACAGAGCCCACACACTCTGGAACCCGCACACCACAAGTGGAGAGAGAAAACCCATGTACCGCAATGAGAGAGAAGCCCACGTGCTGGAATGAAGACCCAATGCAACCCAAAAAAAAAGTAAATAAATAAATGTTAAGAAAAAAAAAGGATATAGTGTTTCCATAAAAGGACTAGATTAGACAGCTATACAATTTATATTACACTCTACTTCAAAGATGGAATAAAACTGAATGAGCTACACTGATTGTCTGATTTCTGAAATGAATTGGTAAGGGCTGTATAGCTGATTGAGGAACAACTTTTTAAGTATATTTTACTGAAGTACAGTTGGTTTACAATGTTCGAATAAGTTGTTTAATGTAAAACAGAACAGTTTTTCCTTATTTGTATTACTTGCACTGTTTAACTGAGGGATGACTGGGAAGATTACCAAAAACCTGGCTACTCATTTTATCGGTTGCTTAACTAACCTCCATTACCCAATGGATAGCAACTTTGTAACACTAATCCTAGACAATAAAAATATAGTCCCAATAATTCTTACAACAACCTTGAGCTAGCAATGTGGGAACATAACTTTCAAAGAGGTTAAGATACTAGCTCAAGCTCATACAGCTCATCAATGAGGAAACCTGAGCTGTGAACCCAAGTCAAAACTCATATTCTTAAATTACACAGTAACAGAGCTTTGGCTAAAGTAGAATAAATTGTTAAACTAAATGGTACACTCCTGAGCAGAGGCTGGCAAACTTCTTCTGTAAAGGACCAGATAGTAAATATTTTAGGCTTGGATGGTCACAGATGGTCTCCACCACATATTCTTTTGCATTTTTTAAAGCAGGCATCAGATAGGATATAGTTTGCCAATCCTTGCTCTGAAGAGCAGAGTCTATGTGCAATGCTTTTTAAATCCATTAACTACTGTGCCTAGCACACTGCTTTCAAAATGTTCTTAAGTCATGACAGGAATAAATAATACAAGCTCCATTATCTTCAAAAAGTTCCTTAGTTGAAGACTATTTTGGAGGGTGGAATTAAAATATAAACCACATCTCAAACCAAAGTTAATAATCGACGCTTAAGATCTCAGAATGATTTACAATCAGAAAACCATCTGAAGGATTTTATATGTGTCAGAATGAAGAAAGCATGCACTGTGCTCAACTTTTTCCTTGACCCTATAGCTTACTACCACAAAACCAGACACCACCCCCTAGAAATGTCCGACAGCTATGTTCTAGATATCAAACTTGTCTACAAACTCAGAGTACTTTTAACAGATCTCTACGGAGTAGACAGAAGTTTGGTGAGGTGCCCCATAGCAGTGAACACATATATTCTGCAACAGCCACCTAAGTGACTTATAATTCATCACAGCTTCCTCCCTCCTCATCCTGCATTGCCATAACCACAAAGCAACCTTCACAGTATTAGCCAGGAACTTCCTAACCACCCTCACCCCATCCAACAACACACCTTGATCAAATCACAACCCTCTTAAAGTTCTCCAATGGTTACACCACTTGAAGCTTTCAAGACTATTAGTTTTCCGACATAAGCAAAATTATGAGGAAAACAAGTAGAGACCTAAATAACATTTTCTCCTTTTTGTTCTGCCAAGTAAGCCAATAACTATTATCATTTCATAGAAAAACATTTTAATACCAAAAAAAACAGGAGAGATAATTTCTAAATGAAAGCCAGAACGGCAACCCTACAAAATCATTTTCATTTTAGACCGGTCTACATTTGGAAACCACTGACTCCTAGGATAAAACAAATACCTTTCTATGGCAAACAAGTCCACTATGAATCAGTACTTGCCTACTGACACCATTTTCCTATTTATCCAAGACACTCCGGCAGCACTATTCATCCTTCCTCAACTAGAGTAGCTTCCTTTATGCCTCTTGCATTTATGAATACCATTTCTTCTTGATATGGCCATCACACACTCTAGTTTTCTGACAAACTCTTACTCTTCCTTATAGCTTGGATTAAACTCCCTACTCCTCGGTGATGCCTTCTCTAAGGAAACTTAACTGTTCACCTTTTCTGGGTTCCCTTCTACATTGTTCCATTATAGCAAGTATCACATTGTACTGTACGTTTTCCCATGTCTATCCTGTGTATGTCTTCCTTGAGGAGAGAGATGCTGTCTTTTCATGTTTATACACACAGTGCTTAGAAATGTGCCTAGGGTGTCATACATGCTTAATACAACTTACTGTTTCTGAATTCTTTTAATAAAAGTGCAACATAACCAGAGCTGAATTAAAACTGACCATAGTAAGACTAATGTAAATTTATGAAGAAGCATCACAATAAAATGGATCATATGAAGTCAATATGAACCATGTGTTTAAAAGCTCCACATGCAGAATGAATTATGACCATTCACTGAGAGTATTTCATTCAACTATGGTTTTAGAGAAGGATGACTATTTTGCACATGGAAATTTACATCTTAAGAATAATGACACTATGGCAACTTTCCAATATGGAAACCAAAACTTTAACATGCCTTTAACATTAAAGCTCATTATGAATCAGTAAGTAACATTTACTAAATACATACCTGAAAGACTGTGAAACCAAGGTAATATTCAATAAGAATGCAACCTATGCTCCAAACATCACATGGCTGAGACCAACCTAAAGCTATTTAAAAACAAAACCAAACATTTTATTATGCAACAATTTTTAACTGCCAATACACAATATCTTTTCCTATGTGGGTGCTCTCTTTATATAGCCCATTTAGGAGAATATGATAGTAAATTCAGGGTTTACATTTTTAGTTTTATACCAAACATTATTCAGTATGCTTTCAGAGTCCTCCATATCCTTGTGTCAAATTACAGTATTTTAACCTGGGGGAGGAGGCATTTTATGGAAAGTAAGAGGGGTTAGCAAATATTCCATAGTCTCTGAATTGCTTGTGCAATGAGGAGCACTGTTATACCCACTTAACGGTTGTTCTATGAAATTTTACATTTTATTAGTGCAAACATAGGTCAATAATTATCCTCAGAGTGTAATTACTAACCCCTTATCAATTACCATGAGCTTGATATCTGAGTTTATTTCTTCCATTAAAAGAAATAGTAGTGTCACATAAATTATGTAAGAATTATAATGGATATTATAAGCAGTGTCACCGATAAGCAGAATTATACAGATATTTAAAGTTCACATAGAGAGGTATCTATATATGTACTTTCAGGTTGTCTATACATGATCATATATTTTCTCCTTCAGAATTCTCAATAGTAACATTATTCAGAAAAGAAAAAAACACCTAGCCTTAAGTCTATATCTAGTTAGAAAGGAAAAGAGTAAACCTAAAACCTAAAACCTACAGATGTTTTAAACTTTTAAAGATTAAGTTTTTAATAAAAAAATAATGTCCAAATAAAACCTACTTTAAAAGACATTTCAATTACTTTCAGTAACATTACTGAATTTAAAGACAAAGGAAGAAACAATATATTCAAGGAACTTGACGATGATTTAGCCATTTTTGTTAACCCTCATCGTACTTATCACTTGAACAAAAGGAGAATGGAGCATGGTTTCTACTTACAGTAACACAAACAAAATCTGCAAATGATAGAGCTTGGATCTAAGATGAAAGTTTTCTTTTCCAGCCACTCCTGTCTCCCAGTCCAGCTTTCTCCCAAGTGACTGTAAACTACTTCATTCTCTTATGGCTCAGCTCTCACACTCTTTGGAATTTCACATCATTCACTTTTACCAACTTCTGTTTACTACCAACACCCAACACATGAGACCAACTGCCCTCCTCAGTGGTGGCACCTGACAACATCTTCCTCTTCAACCTAATTCTGCCTTAATCCTCAGGAGTAACACTTCATAAACACACAAAGAACCCTTCTAATCTTCCCATCTGTTCATTTCTTTTCCTCAAGACCAATAACCCCAATTTCAGATTTATATCAACTATCCCCAGCCTGGCCACATATGGGACTGTATTATTACTAAGAATCACTGTATCTTACGCAATGTAGGAGGAGGCCATTAACTAACTGTAAGATACACCACTGTTTTATGAACCAATAACCAAGAAAAAATGCCGTTTTGTCTTATGTTTCCTCACATGTTAAAATGAGGATAAAAATCTTCTTCTTAAAATTGATAAAACACAGCAAGTTATCTCTTTTTAAGCTCTGAAAATACCTCTCTGTCCACAATCTCTTCCCACACTCTTTTCTTTTACCTTCATTGCAGCCTTCAGTCCTCAACCATGAATACACTTTCTAAACTACTGCAACACAGCAGCTTCTTTCAGACCATACTAAGCAGAAATCCTAGTAACATCAATCTCAAAGATGAGCTCCAAACCTGTGCTATCCTATGTGGTAGCCACTAGCCACATGTGGTTATTTAAATCTAAAAGTTTAATTAATTTAAAATTCAGTTCCTCAGTCACACTGGCTATACTGAAAGTACACAGTAGTCTACGTGTGGCTACTAATGGCTACCATGTTGGATAGTGCAGATATACAACATTTCTATCATCATGGAAAGTTCTACTAGCCAGCACTACATACTATTCTTAATTTCCTGTCCCTTTTACTAATCCTTTACTCTACGTAAACATCATTAGTTTGCTTTCACACTCATATTATCAACTACCAAGTCCTCTTAGATAAAAGGTAAAAAGTGGAAAAGACTGATTCCACAAAGATGTTTTACTATCCAACCTCGGTTGAAACTTACTTTTGGCAAAGTAATATGCTTATACCATTTAACTATCTCCCAATATCACCTGATCTGAATTTTTCCCACTGTCTCCAAGCCCCCAAATCCATCTCTGACTTCCTTGCTCTATCAACATGACTCGGTCTCGAACTTTTAAATTTTGAGGCATAAGATGCGCTCTCCCTCACTGAGTTCCCTTTTATTAATATTGAAAAACCCTGCACCTTAACTAATTTCCCATGTCAAAGATGATCAAAGAAGCTCTCCTCTTAGACTAGCCCCTCTTTCTTCTCCTCTTAACCTCCATCCACCCTACATCTAGACGTCTGCCAGCCAAATCTTTAGCATTTTCACCAGCACCATGCTTTGTGATGAGACGAAAAGAGGTGCCCACATCGCTTCAAAATCACACTGCTGTCATGTACTTAGCCAATACAGCTTGTTCTCTTATGATCTTGTAAGACTGACTTGCTCAAAAATAACCACCACCTGGAATATCTTCACAGATGATATCACATTTTTCCCACTCAGGAAAAATATTTATAGCAATGTCCAGACAGCTTTTATGAAAACAGAAAACATTTTCTGTACACTGCTAAGAAAATTACAGCTATCCCCCAACTACCTGCCCCCCAATAAAAGCTATAGAGAACAAAAAATCTCTTTTTCAATTAAAATATCAGGAAGTCTGGTATCTACTAACCCAAAATGACCTCTGGAGCTCTGTAATGCCGTGTAGATACCAAAGTGCTATGATGTTCATCATCGTATGTTGCACTTCCTAAGTCAACAATTTTGATATCTGTGTTTTTCAGTGTGCGTTCATCACATTTCTAGAGATACAGTTAAGTAAACACAAAGATCAATAAAGATATGAAATATTTTATAGCACTATCCAAAAGGCTTGCACATGAATTCTCTTTTTGATTTTCAAAATAACCCCATGAGAAAGGCAAAGGATTACCCTTTTTGGGTTAAACGTCAGGATATATAATAAGCCTCAAAGGTAAAATTCCTCATCCAAGGATCACCAAGCTAAATTAATTTTAAAGACAACTACCAAAATTCAAACAAGTGTAACTTACAATTTTTGAATTATACTTGACTACATAGTCAGACTCCACAAATAAAATATTTTCAGGCTTCAGATCTGTATGGGTTAATTTATTATGATGCAAAACTACAAAAGAACCGAAAGACATTATTAGTTTCACTTACAAATTTAATCTGTACCGGGGGAAAGGAGAATTAGTAGTAGAGGTAGGGATCAAAAGTGGTTTCATCTTTACTTGCAACGTGCATTTTTAGTGACAATGGTTTGATATGTTGCTTGTCCAATAAAACCTTTAATTTACTGGTATTTAAAAATTTAACAAGTACACTTACAATTTATTGACTGACAGATCTGATATGCCATTTGCCTGATATGGTCAATTTGAAATGGCAGAAAGCTATTTTCTTTAATGAAATCATAGGTACTAAGTCCCAGGAGTTCGAACACAATACAAATATGACCATGATGATCAAACCATTCTAGCATCTGGACACATCGGCTAAAACAGATCAGAATAAAAATAATTCAGTTCACAGAATTCTGATTATTTCATGTAACATAAGGGATCACAGTTCCAAGTTTATTACTTACAAGACATTATTGGGATCAGTACTATTTAAATGCTCTAATACTTCGATTTCTGAATGAGCTGCTTCATGATATCGTCCCATATTTTTTATGATTTTCACTGCTACATGTACACCACCCCTTAAAAACAAAATGAAAATGGTAAATGTACAGAAGGGCGTTGAAGACATGTAACCTCTAAAGCAGCTGTCCCCAACCTTTTTGGCACCAGGGACCGTTTTCATGGAAGACAATTTTTCCATGGTTGGGGGGAGGGTGTGATGGTTCAGGTGGTAATGCAAGCTATGGGGAGCAGCAGATGAAGTTTCACTCGCTCTCCCACTGCTCACCTCCTGCTGTTAGGCCCAGTTCCTACCAGTCCACGGCCCAGGGGTTGGGGACCCCTGCTCTAAAGCATCATCTTGTTAAGTACCAATCACTCTACGCTATTTTCCTAAAATAATCTTTCAGGGTATATTATAGCAGATCTATAAACATTTTTTCAAAACATTTTGACAAAATATACATTATACAGAGTGATGATTTCTCTTAATACTTATGAACGTTAATGTTTGTTTCCAAAAGTTTAAATTTACCTAGATTTTATAAGTAGTTTTTTTTAAAAAAGGATAAAAATATAAACCTTGAACATACTACTGCTGAAAACATTCACTCATTCACCAGGCTAGACCGACTGTGCCAGATGTTGCATTGGAATCACTGTTAAAAAGAGTTTGTCCCATGTACCTCACAGTCTAATGGAAAAGACAGACACTTGAACAACTTATCATAAGGTTAGAAGTGCCTGGTATAAGGAATAGAGAGAAGAAAGAACCTAACCATCAGAGTTAGGGGAGTTCAGACTTCTTCAGAGAAGAAAGACAACTATCAGTTTGTTAGATAATTCTGGCAAAGGAGACACCATCAATAAGTCATCAAGCCAAAAAAAATGTTTAGTGCATTCACTGATGCGAATAGGTATAAATAGCAACAATGTAGGGCAGCGTGTTTTAGACCGGGGCATCTGTAGTACTTCCTAAAAAGTACAGAGGGAATTCCCTGGTGGTCCAGTGGTTTACGACATGAGCTTTCACTGCCGTGGGCCCAGGTTCAATCCCTGGGCGGGGAGCTGAGATCCCGCAAGCCACGTGGCACGGCCAAAAAAAAAAGCCGTAAATGATTCTGAGGAAGAGGATTTCCAAAACTTCAGCTTCCTTCTGTCCTCTTTTCTAAACCTGATCTTCTTGAATACAAGCCAGCAGTCAACCCTGCATTTTTCACTATGGCCTTCCCACATTACAAAAGAGAACCCCATGCACGTGAAATTAATATGGCAAGTATTGTGCCCTAGGCTGCTTATAAAAAAATCTTTGAGGCAAAAATTTTTCTAGTAGCTGGATAGCAAACCTATTCTGAACTCATTTCTTTTGACAAGGTCCCAATGAAGTTGTGGGCTGATATATAATCATCAAAATAAATTTTTAATGATTTATCTCCCTATGATGTATAGCATATATCTCAAGACTTAAAAGAATTACTATAAAACTGCTGTGACAAAACTTCTACTAGTCTCATCTATTTCATCATATGGACAAGTTTTCTAACTGCTAATAAGCTATAAAAATGAACAGTGCTAATAGGTATAAAAATGAAAAATGGATAATGGTGTTAGCTAATGCTACTATAGGAATCATATTGCAGTATATAAATGTCTCAAACCAACGTTATACACCTTAAACTTACAAGCTTTCATATTACTTGTCAATTAAAAAAAAAAGAAAAATGGAAACTTAATGCTAAAACAGAAAGATTTATCTATGGACACATGAACTCATTTTTTAAAGGCCCCAACCATCTCAATAAAACATATATTTTCAATTACATTGTATGTTTTAGATCTAATAAGTATCAAAATTTGTAACAGATTTGTACTTGATCAATTGAATACTGTTCATTGGAATATCTCAAATACTCAAGTCTTGGAACATCAAGAAATTTTTAAAAGACCTAAATGGGACAACTAGTGAAATGTGAATCAGGTTGTAGATAAGCTGGCAAAACTTGAAAATATATATAACATGTAAAAATAGAGAATGATTAAACACTGTAAAATGTTAACATTTGTGGAATCTGGGTGAAGAATAGATGGGAATTCTTAGCAACTTTCCTAAGTCAAAGTATTTCAAAATATCTTAACATTTTACTGTATGTTCACATTTTTGTCATAGAGAGGAAAGGGTGATAATAAAAGACATTTACAATGATATTCTTTATGAAGAGTGAAGTAAAAGTTACGTTCAAGATAAAGCATTTCTAAGTATTCAAGAAAAGTTTGTTCATGGATGACAGGAGGTATCAAGCTGTTGTATTTAGATTCCCCCAAACATATTTAGAAAGAGAAATATGTTTTTTTTAAAAGAATCAGCATTTACAATAAGCTGGAAATTACATCCTCAACTATTTTATGATGAAAAGTTTAGATGTCAATTTAGAAATGTGCAGTTTCCACTAAACTGTTTTAAGACGTTCACTTACAAAAAAACTTGCAACCACAGAATAGAGATCCTAGAGGAAAACATGAAAATGAAGCAGAGAGGGTCAAATAACAAAAAGTTTAGTATAACTCATTAAAGAATCTGGACTTTATTCTGTAGGCTTCAAGTAATATAATTTATTTATAGTTTGAGAAGCTAATCCTAACGTGCAAATATTATCCTTTGGAAATAAAAGTTTTTGAACCAAGAAAATTAGACATGCTAATTTATTGTCTCTGCAATTCAAAAGTAGGGTAAAGCACTCCAAATCTCTTATAGAAAGCTAAGGACCTAAGTTCTGGGAAAGTCTTCACTTGAACACTGACATTAGTTTCAAAGAACTCCATCTGATAAAAATTTTCAGCATTCTTGGTCAAAATCCATACTTATGGTAAATAAATCATACACAGTTCAAGAACTTTTGAATACTTATACCTCCCAGGAAAACACATAGCTACCACTTAAATTCCATTTCATCTAAATTATGGATCCTTCTCCACCAAAAATATCAGAATGTTCAAAAAAGAAAAACAACAAACTTACATGCCATGATCAATGCACTCTACAACTCTGCCAAAGGTCCCTTCTCCCAAAGTGTTCACAATTTCATCTAAAGTGAGGGGGGAGAAAGAAGTGTAAGTACATGAGTACAAATTATCAGTTATTCAAATAATGAATGCTTAAGTGTGGAATTTTTTCAAATGCTCTCTATTAAAGCATAATTAAGGTTCCAGCACTCAAATTATTTTATTTTCAGCTGCTACAAAAATAATTTAGATAGAGCTATCTTTCTTGCTCTAATCTCAAATTCCACTGATTATTTTGGAACTTTAGAGTAGAAATATTTAAACTCTATAGAAAAGAAGAAATACAAAAGAACAAACAAACCCACAAAAAACAAAACAAAAAAGCAATGAAGAGTTCTTTAGCCCCCCACTGACAAACTATTCTTAAAAAGATTATTCTGTCTGCAAAGTTTAAAAAGTGTTGAAAAATATTCTATACATCTTGCTTTTAGAACGTCTCCACTTTGACAGATAAGGTGACCCTCTTCATCATCTTCTATACTCCTGGATCTTTTCCTTCGGTGGCTCTTCTGGAATGGCAAGTGGGCAGCACCAAGATCGTCCAGCCAATCAATATAGCAGAGTGAATTCAGGGCAGAATACGCAATTCATTCAGCGGCGAGATATTCAGGCATTCAGATAAGCACCAGGCCACGAACAGTTGGCAGGAGCAATTTCAAATTCAGTCCCCAGAAATTCACAGGACACAGTTTATGTTACAGAAGAAAAACATGGCAAGATTTTCAGATAAGTTACTTAAAGTGGCAATAGAAAAAACAACACAATTGTCTCTAAAATACTGACTTAATTGAAGTCTGAAATTTAAAGAATGCAATGTCATGATCTATTAATCTCGTTATAAAATAGCCTATGCAGTGAGTTGAGATGTCTAGTTTGTCAGGAAAATGTTTTAAAATGTCAAGATTAGTTCAAATTGATACTTAGCAATATTTTTAAACATACTTGATTAAAATAAAAGGGGAAAATAAAGGCTAATGTCAATGTTCGATGTAATCAATGATAGTTCTACTGAAGAAAACTTGGGGAGGAAAATAATAATTCATAGTTTACTGCAAACAAGTGAAGATTCATGAGTGTAAAAAAAAAAGGGCAGGCTTTCTGGACAATAATTTCCCCTTCAGCACCCACTTTCAGAACTCCAATGGAACTAATTGCAGATTGTGCTATACACAGGGTAAGTATCCGCCAGTGCAACTTTCTACATTTGTCTCCAAGTACTGGGAAAGGGCTTTCTTTTAAAGTAAAAAATCTTTAAGATGAAAGAAAAGATGGGTGCTTCATCTTTTCATATGATTATGTTATAAAAGATAAAAATATTTTTAACATTAAAATCAAGAACCTCATGATCTGGTCTGCAGAAAATGAGTAAATGTGGGCAAATGGGGACTAACTAATAAATGCAGATTAGTGGTAAGAATTTGGAAGTTTCCTTTAAGGATTCAAGTAATATAAACACAATTATATTCATATAGTATTATAAACTTTTTCAAACTTATTGGCTCAGTAAGAGCTTTTACACACAAATAAGTATCCACCCAAAATAAACACAAAATCAATCATACCGAAAGTGGCTGATTACTTGAACAGTGTCTATTACGCTTCCTTTTAGGACTGCTTCTCCAGCTTCGGACTGAAGATTTACTGCAGTGGATTCGATAACTGCTTTCAATGTCTCTGTGATAACGTCTAGGAACATATCTTTTGCAGTAGTCATTTCTGTATTCATCAATGTTAGGAACATATCTTTTGCAGTAGTCATTTCTGTATTCATCCATGTTAGGAACATATCTTTTGCAGTAGTCATTTGTGTATTCATCAATGTTAGGAACATATCTTTTGCAGTAGTCATTTCTGTAGTCATCCATGTTAGGAACATATCTTTTGCAGTAGTCATTTCTGTAGTCATCAATGTTACGAACATATCTTTTGCAGTAGTCATTTCTGTATTCATCAATGTTAGGAACATATCTTTTGCAGTAGTCATTTCTGTATTCAGCAATGTTAGGAACATATCTTTTGCAGTAGTCATTTCTGTATTCATCCATGTTAGGAACATATCTTTTGCAGTAGTCATTTCTGTATTCATCAATGTTAGGAACATATCTTTTGCAGTAGTCATTTCTGTATTCATCAATGTTAGGAACATATCTTTTGCAGTAGTCATTTCTGTATTCAGCAATGTATCTCCGGTCCCAATAATATCTCTCATTAAAGAACCTTGCTCCTAAATAATGACTGCAAACACATTAAAGGATTTAAAATTACTCTCTTCATTCTAGAACGTTTTAACGTTTAACCACATTTTAACGTGGTTAAAATAAAACATTCTCTCAAGAATTCCTGGTTTAAACAGCTAACTCAATAAAAGAAAAAAATACAAATTGATGAATTAGAATTTATATTTAACTTACAAAACTTAAATAATTTTACTTTAACCAACAAGCAAATGGGTACATATATCTCTATTAATATATACTGCTATGAAGGAACAAACCTTGGGTCAAATCATTCAACATATTCAGGGTTTACTTGATTAAGTGTCCCTTTACCTTCTGGTGAAAGTTAAGACCAAAAATTCACAAAACTGCTCTTCTGAAATTCATCCATCTTATGATATATGCATCTGTAACTAAGCTCTCTTCCTTTTTGCAGAGCCACACACAACATGAGGCAGGCAAAACAGGATTCCTTTCCTTCTTAATGTAAGTTAGGTATCTCTGGCACACAGAGTTCTTTCACGAAAGGTGTATTAGAGCTAAAAGGAATCTTAAATATATTTCAGGCCTTTCATTTTACAGATGACTACACTGAGATCCCTAGAAGGAAAACGATTTGCCATGGTTGTAGAGCACATTCTAAATCCTATTGTATGTGCCAGTATTATTACACACACCACCTATTCCATCTCCTCTCCTCTATTTCGAGCTTCCTGTATCTTTCTGAGAAATAGAAAGCACAGCTTTTGAAGACTGCTTCATGTGCCAAAAATATCTAAAATATATCCCCCTCAAATGAGAAAAGGTTCTTGTAATTGCTTGCTTAGGATTTCCCAACCCGCTACTTCCCTTTGCATTTTGAATTTCCTGTCACTCCTGCTTGTGAAATAAACAAGAATTCAGGGAAAACAACATCATCTGGTGCCATAGTGCTTAACTTCTTTTTTTTTAATTATTTTTATTTTTTTTTGCGATACGCAGGCCTCTCACTTTTGTGGCCTCTCCCGTTGTGGAGCACAGGCTCCGGATGCGCAGGCCCAGCAGCCATGCTCATGGGCCTAGCCACTCCGCAGCATGTGGGATCCTCCTGGACCGGGGCACAAATCCACGTCCCCTGCATCAGCAGGCGGACTATCAACCACTGTGCCACCAGGTAAGCCCCATAGTGCTTAACTGCTGAATCTACAGATCCCTTTGAAAATCTAATTGAGAGGTATGGACCCTCTCCCCTAAGAAACGAACAAATGCGTAAACAAAACTTGGCAAGGAATTTCAGAGATCATGGACCTCAGGAAGTCAATGGATTCCAGTTAAGCAGCCTTGATTTGATGGAAAGAAAAAGACAGAGTCAATTGGCCCAGTTTCCCGTCCCCCTCTCTACCTGGAATGAGTATCCTTTTCAACAGTGTGAAGCTTCAAGAGGGATGCACGTGGAGCACTGAGGGAGAGAGGGGACACCTGCCCAGTCAGACACACCAGCTAAAATAATCCTGACAAGCAATGGAGTGACAGATGTTAACTAGACTGCCCTCACTAACCTCGTTCTTTTTCCCAGAATATGTTGTCATTCTTTTTCGCAGGAGGCTGGTTTATGCAAAAATAAAGGAGAAGCATCTCTAAAACTGCTACTCAACAGGGCTGGCATCAAATCCAGGCTGGGGAGATGCAGAAACACCCTTTCCCCAGTGTCAGCCTTAAGTTCTAGCCATTGGAGAAACAACTCAGGATATTAGGGTCTAAATCTGGGTCTAAGTCAGGGATCTGATCAGTTGCTTGGAACCGTTAAGGGAGAGATGTACAATACGTCAAACTAGAAATTACCATACTCTAAAGGGCATCTGTTTAATTCTGTAAGGCATCCTTCCCATAAAAGTCTAAAATGTATCGGAAAACTCTAACACTAATAATCCTTAGCTGGACTAGTGCATGAAATTAGAGCTGCTGATAATCCATAAATAATCTATAGAATAACAAACATGGAGTGAAGTAATACTATGAGGATAAACTAAAAAGATGAGGACCTCTTCAACCTACAACAACCAAGGCTTAGAGATTATATAAACAAAGTCTACAGAATTATAAAGGCTATATGGACAGAGTGAACAGGATGAACAGACTGATTGAATTTCTAAAAATATTCACTGAATGTCCAGTGAATATTTCACTGTAGTTCTTTAAAAAAGCCAAGACTAATGAGGCTATGGGCTTTCGTTTTTATTTCCACACAGGTCCTGTGGAAGATAAAAAATACATAAGGCAAAATCCCTGCCAACAAATAACTGTTCAATTTGAGATTACTCACACAAAAATAAAACAAAACTCAACAATGCAGGAAATGGCAAAAGCCTGGATATGAGTGCTTAGGAGAGAAAACACAAAATGCTTAAAATGGTCAGGGAAGATTTCATGAAATAGAAGGGAAGAGTTGCATCTTATAGGGACATCAGGATTTGGACAAAGTAGGAAGTAGAAGAAATGCCAGGAAAGAAAAATGGCATATTACCATCTTACATTTATAGAGTACTTTTAGCCAGAATGGTTTAGAGATGAGTTTGTCTACATGTTACTTAGGAAATAGTAAGTAGACAATTTCAGCAAGAGCAATTTTCACATAGGGGAACATAGGCAAATAAATAAGCTGGGAACAGATCATCCAAAATCTTGCATGCCGGGCTAAAGGGCTTGAAACAGTGTTTCTCAAAGGGTGGTCTGTTTATTAACAATATCGAAATACTGAATTTTTAAAAATGAAGATCCCTGGACCCCAGGTCAGACTCACTGAATAATCTGGTAATATGCATTTTAAACATACCTCCAAAGTGATTCTATTCACACTAAAGTTTGAGAATCACTGGTTTAAGGCTTGATACTCTAAATGTCTTGTTACAACAAGACATTTAAGGATATAAAATGTGTACACAGTGTTCACAGCCACATCAGTCTTCCTGTGTAGAATTAATTGATTAAGCCTGTAGGAAGGGAGCAATTCACAGGCTACTTACAAATCAGAAAGAAGAGACACTCTGAAATATATAGGAAAAAAGGTAAGATAATTGATATACAATAAGAGCACTGATAAATCATAAGAAAAATATACTTTAATACAAAAAAATAGGCTAAGAATACAAAAATAATGTTCACAATCAACTAGACTTCAATTAAAAAATATTCAAGTGTTCAATAAGCACATGACAGAGGACAAATTCAGCAGAAATTTAAACATTCAAATGAAAAGAAAACACTATTCTTGACATTTCAAAATAGGCAAGACTGGTGACAGCATGTCGTAGGGAGTGTAACTTGGTACAAACTTTCTAGAAAAATATGTGGAAAAATATGTGAATATGTAGCAAGAGCCTTATAAGAGTTCACACCCTTTCACTTGAAACTGTCCCTTCTTAGAACCTATTTTCAGGAAATATTCAGAGGCAAAGATTTGTATACAAAGATATTTTTCAGAAGAAATAATAAGAAATATCTTTACATCCAAATGGGGGACTAGCATCCTACCAAGAGTACCTTCTTTATATGCTTCTGTATTTTTCATTTTTTTCCAATAATTTTACAAAAAACACTCTTATAAAGTTTGAATCTTGAAAAAGACTATTAGATTACTCCAGATTACAGAGAGCAATTACCACCAGACATCTCTGGTGCCAAAATCAAAGAAGAAACTATTGGCCTAGTGGTTATTGCACTGACTCAGTATCATCTTTATGTGGTTAATTATGAATATGAATAACTGTTCATCATTCATATCACTTCCTTTCAACACATACAATGCATAATAAATCCATGAATGGTTAGTACTATATATTAAGCCTTACAGAGTATTTTGTAGTTATCTTAATATAGGGTACAGATATTCTTGTATAATACATTAATTAGCTCAGGTCATTGAAATCCTGGCATAGATTCTCCCTCTTCCCTCCATATGGTAGTGTGTGAAGAATGATTAGTCCGCACTGATTAACAAGCTCACTGTTCTACAGAACAAGTCTGTTTTGGCATGGAGAAGGAAAAAAAATGACATACTGTTTTTTAAAGTAACCCCAGTTGGCTAATTTAGAAAGCAATCTGGCAAACAGTCCCAGTGGAACATCTGCACAAAACAAGGAGAAAACATAGAACCAACAAAAACAAATGAGAAAGGGAAATTAACGGAGGACAGAATGAAAGAAACTCTATTCACCTAGGCTTTGTTTAATCATTTAGGAACTTGAAAAATTCCTTCAATTCTATATAAACATAGTACCTCCAAATTTTACACTGGTAAGAATACAACAGAACAGGACACATGCCATTGGAAATTTTTATTGAGGCCCTTCTTACAACAGCCAAGCTTCAAAAAATCCCAAACGTATCCACTGGCCTTATCTACAAATATAACCTGTAGAATACAGTATAAGCAACTAATCCCCAACACACTTTAGCATTCTCACACACCACATGCTATTTTTCTCATCTGGATGAACGCTTCCCCACCCTTCATTAGCTCTCATTTGTGGAACCCTAAATAAGTGCCCCAATGTACAGCTCTCCCTACTACATACAAGTTAAAGGCACTCACTGGTCCTTTAATCACTTACTTAACTTTCGTGTGTCTCATTTCCCACAACTATATTACTGGCAGCTGGGACTCAATCAACTGTCTCCTACAGCTCCCAAATGGACACAGATATGTGAGAGTAGGAACTCTGTTCTATTCACACCAGTATCTAGCATATAATAGGCACTCAGTAAATATTTTCTGAATGAGTATTTGTTGACTGATTTATAAAACAATCTGACAGATGAAAGCTATATAAGCTAATGACAAGTCATTACAACTATTAGTGTTAAAATGGTACTAGTTCAAGCGTAATTTACCAATAAGATTCTTTAAGCTGGTGATGTGGTTTACAATGTTTGTTCTCTTGTGTACTACTGTGGGATCTCCTCTTCCATTTGTGACTTCCACTGTAGCTTTCATGTCCCCAGCTTTCTCTGTTATCCCAGTCAGGGCAGTGAGTTCTTTTGGAATGCCTCATCTGTTAATGGAAATGAAAAGTGAGTTGTGGAATTTACAGACGGTTGTATTTAGTAAATAAAATATTTCACATTAATATTAATCAAATAGAAAAACCCCAGCACATGGGGTCATAAAGGTTCTAAAATCTTCGTATGTAAAGGTTCCTAAAATCTTCGTAGGTAATGGTAATGGTTGGTAGGGATAGTGCACGGAGGCACTATCCCACTGGTATGTCAGATGATTCTAAGTGACATACACACCTACTACTAAATGATAACACTGTGAGACCTTAATACATTTTCTTTCCATTCTTCTGGATAAATTCTCAGCTTGGTGCATATCTTCAACTAACACTAGCTAACTGCCATTTTTAAAAAAAGAGTCAGGATTCAGGCTTACAGCCTTCAGTAGACAACAATATCTAGCTAGAAATTAATAACTTTTCTGGTTTTATTTTTATCATTACCTTCTTTCTGTGGTAAATTATTAGTAATTTCTTAAGTTATTGATATAATCAAATTATTAAGTTATTGATGTTAACTTTAAATGTGAACTAATTTAAAACAAATATCACAAGTGTCATGCAGCTTTGTTGAAATACTGTGATACAAATAACTGAAGTCAGAGAAACACTTAGGGATAGAATATAGGAGATGACTGTTTATTTTCAGATCATCCTGCAACCATTCTTAAAATTAAACATATTTGTTGTAGATCTGGGGTGACTAAAGAAATGAACCTATAAGGATGAATATGGTCACACTGAAATCAGATAATTGTGACAATTCCTCGACTCCATCTACATCCTCACAGGTTCCATTCAGGATCAGGATCTGTGTTCTAACAATGTCATCCCTATCTGCCTCTTCCCATCTTAATTCTTTCACAAAGCAGTTAAGCTTTTAACAGTGATGTCCAAACTGTTGAAGAGGGTGAGGTTCACAACTCAGCAAGGAGCTGAAAACAGGTAAAATGGAGCAAAACCAACTTAGTTAACCTCCTTCAGTTAGCCCAAATGACTCAGTAACAAGCAAACAAATTCAAGTAAAAAATTTAAAAGATTTCAAATGAATTAAAAGACTTTAAAATGAGGCATTTCCTGGGAGGTATTCCCTAAGAAAATGTAGGTATCATGCCATCAGGGACCGAAGCCACCAAATATTTAGATCTTTTAACTCACTTCTCTTGTTGATTCTTAGGTCCAACAAAAATCCTAAAACTCTAGTCAGGGTTCTCACTGGAAATTGATAAGTGAGCATTCTGATTTACATAGTCATTTGAATATGGGAAACTGAAATAAATGACATTACAAATTAACCTGAGCCAAAAGACCATCAGAAAAGCCATCAAAAAAAATTATATTTCTAGTGGAATTCTTCTAACACTTCAATTACCCAAATTGTACTTTAACCACATAGGAACTCTTTAAAATTGTTTAATCAAGCATTCTTAAATCATAGCAAGCAAAATTACAACATCTGATGACTGAGGTTTATTACTATGATTATTACAATGCATTTTTTGCAAAACACGTGTGTCTGCTTCAGTTTTGTTTTTTCCTTCTACTATCAGTAGGCCATAACTAGCTCACCAAGGCAGAATTCTTAAATAACCACAGTTCAATATGCAAATATTAAAATAAGCATCTTGGGAGAGCCAAAGGTTTTTATTTCTCTAGCCAAGTGCATTACTTTAAATTTAATTCAGCTGATAGGAAGCTGTCCCCCACAACACCACTACAGTTCAGAAATATTTTCTCAGGAGGCCAAGAGAAGAATCCCAGATCCAGGTTATACAGATTAGGTTCCTTCGCATACAAAAAAAGAAAGAAAAACTATCTAGAATTATCACACTATTTCTTATTAACAAAGAATCCTACATGTTAGAATCATTGGACATCCTTCAATAAAAACATCAGATACAATAAACATCAGATGTTTATATCCATCTTAGAAACCTGATTCTCTACTGCCCTTTAACACCCTATATTACCCGACAATTTGACGTTATCTGTATAAATATATCTGTATAGGTTAAAGTTATGATTAGATGGCTCCAAGAGTACTGTATGTAATGCATAACAAGAAGCCTGTGGGTGTATGTATGGAGCACAATCATACAAAGATAGCTATAAAATAAGACCAGGTGGTTGACGTGGTCAGTTTGGAGCACTGTTTCCTAAGAATAGTATAAGCATTTCATGGTTACTTAAGTAATCAAGGACAGGGTGATCCAAAAGTATCAGAAATGCACATCTGATGCAACAATACTATGCTCCACTTTAGGAAAAAACCAGTTCGCACAAAGGATGAGCCTCTCCGTATTTACCTCTCACAAGCATGAGCTAAATTCCACCACCTGGACTCGCAAACTAGCAGTTCCTCAGACGCCCCGTCCCCACCCCCCGCCTCTCCGCCAGGGCACCTGGCCAGGGCCTTTGGCGCACTCAGAGGCAGAAGTCTGACCTCGGAAAATCCCAGAATGCTACAAACGGCCGAGGCCAGGGACCCAGAGTAAGGCTTGATCTAGGACAACACTTGCCCCAGGAGGCTCTCGCAGGGTCTCACTCTGATTGGCGGGACGGGTCAAGGGCCTAAGGAGCCGTGATATGAGTGGCCTGGCCTCTCAGAGACGAGTCAGCGGCAGAGCCGAGGCCTTTCCACCCTAGGATTTTAAATCTACCATGACACCGGGGCAACTTTAGGTTTCAAATGCCACGAGCAGAGCTGTGCCCCGAAGAAACCCCGGTCGCCAAGACCCCGAATCCCGTCGTTCTTCTGACACCTGGCTTTCGAGACCTAAAAGACTGGGAAACCGCCCAACCCAGAACACCCTATCCGAAACCTTACCTCCTCAAAAGCAAAAGGCCCTTTGGCCAATAACCGTCACCAAACCGCCGTCTTCTCTCCCTGTCGCTGCGACAAACACCCTACAAAATGGCAGCAAAACCATCTCCCCTAAACCCAACCGTCGGCCTCTAGCGCCACTTATATAGGAGGAAGGCGCCTATGAAACAGAGCTCCCGTGCTCACGCCCCTCCCCTAAGGGGCGGGGCCCAGTGTGACGTCAGGGCCGCGCCCGGCCCTCCACCACGCTGCTGCGTGGGCGGAGCAGTCCCCGCCCCGAGATGTGCGGTGGTTGAGGCGACTCCTTAGATTGTTTTCGTTGCGGGAGAACCTGGGTGAAGTCGGGAGGAGACGACTTAAGCCTGTGGCACATGTCTGCTGCTACTCGAGGAGTTATTCTGAGTGCAGCACCTCTCAGCAGAGCCAACCTTGGCTCCGTTTCCTGCTCTCCCGCCCCAGTGGGCCGCACCACGGCTGAACTGTCAGGCAGAGCCACCGTGCAATAGACAAACCACAAACCGGCTTGGTGCTAGGCCCAGGCTGGTCCTGGGGTTAGCTCAGTGAATGCGATTGTGTAGTCCAGCCCGCTTGGAATGTCCTGTCTAAAAATGGATTCTGATAAATAAGATGTCTTAGGAAACAAGCTCAGAGGTGCTTATCTTTTTAAGGCCTGTGTTCCTGATAAAAAAAAAAAATGTTTCAGTTGAGACTCCTTACAAAATTTTTCCTGTTGTGGTCCCTGCCTCCTGGGCAGATTCGGTAGCTGGAAGTTTCCCTAACAAACTTTTCCCCATTATTTATTCCTGTGAGTCAGTTTTATTTAACCAATGCAAAGTAATGTCTGAGAGCTAGTGAGCCCCGCTAAGGGGCTTGCTTACCTCAAATAAGGTATTTTGCAGTTCTAAGGATCCCCAGACAGTTTCCCGTTGTGAGCGTGTAGAGTGAGAAGAGAGAAGAGGGCCAAAATCTGAGCCCTGGGGAGCACTTAAGGGACAGAGGAAAAGAGCCTGAGAAGGAATGATCAGAAGGAGAGGAGAACCAAGAGTTTGGTGTCAGAGTAAGCGAGAGAAGGGTTTAAATGAGGGAAAGGCTGACAGTGACAAATGCTGGGAAGGAGTCAGGTAGGGTTGGTCCTGAAAAGTGTCAAGGGGATTTTGTGTTCTGACAAACATTCAATGGATAAAAGAGAAAGTCAGAAATCAGATTTGGGAGGGCACGGTTGGACTCTTGCAGGCATAAATCCAATAGCATGTGGGTTTGTACCTTGTACCTTGTTAGGTGAAAGGAGGGCCCTGTCATTTCATGATCTAATATTGTAGAAAACGTGTGCCACCTACTTTGGATAAATTGAATTGTTATGGAGATTGTACCCCATGTTAAGAAGTGAAGAAGTGAAGTTGAAAAGATAATTGGAAAATTGGAAGTGAAAATTCTTTATGCTGTAGAATGAAACAGACGTTATTCTCCTCACCTGGAATAGCCACCATTTATGCATCTGAAATTGTAAATCTTACCCATCCTTTGAGGTCTGTCTCTAAGATGCTGTCTCTGACTACATGAGTTCCCACCCATCTCCCTGCTCTTGACTACTCTGGTTAGAGATGAGGTCCTTAATCAGTTGGCCAAGGCACACTGGTGTGCCTGGAACCACCAAAATATGATGACCAATTTTGCCCATAGTGTGAAATGTATTGGTTCTACAATTGATTACACCTACTATTTCAGGGACATCTATCAGTTGGAATGTTTAGCTGAGTAGACTGGGCCATCTTGCGAGGTAAAGTGGGACTCAGCTTGAGGCATATAGAGGCATAAATTAAGCTGGCAGCAAAGAAAAGTTCCCCCTTTTTTCCTGGCGCATGAAGGATCTTTGTCTTGTGAGGCTAAAAGAGAATGTGGTCAGGACAGTGCACAGTTTTGCTCAAACAACAATATAAAGTTAAAAGACAGCCAAGTGGAAAGGCCCCCTTCAGAGGGATTTATAGACATCACAAAACAACGTTACCCAGTAGTGGAGTCTGCTTTGTAGTTGCTGCTATCTTACTTTAGTGTCATTTTGAATATTTAAGTTTGTCTGCCACTTAAATATTAAGGTCTAATATTTGAAAGTGTGTCATGATCAGGAGGAGGTCGACATGTATGGTGCTCCTATTTACTCTCTGTGGCTTACGTGCTTTGACTGGAGACAAGGACCTGATTTATATTATCCTTGGTATCTCAGTGGCTACAACCCAGTACATATTTGTAGGTTGTTTATGGAAGCGGCTTTTGGTTGTTTTGCTCCGTTGGGTTAAGTTGGATTAAATCAAAGGTTGAAATTTACTCCCAGAATCCCTGGGCCAGTTGGCTTAATAATCTTACCTGGCACCTTAACCCTTTCTATTAAGTCAGTTACCTGGAAAATGAATACTTTGTGTCAGAGGACTTAATAAAAAGTCTGTCTAATTTCTCAGAATCTACTACTAACACCAGAAAAACTGTCTAATCTGGTAACTTTGTCTCAACACAAGAACAAGTATGTCTAAGAAAACCTTAAGTTAAACCATATATAAAGAAAATCTTAGCTTTGAAGAGCAACCAGAGGAACATACTTATCATATATTCTAGCACAGATATTCTACAAGTTTAATTTCAGACATAGGAAACAGTCATCTCTGAAAGCAGAGTTCCAGAGTAAAAGTCTAAATTGTTGTGTAAATTACATTTAAAAAAAGATTGTCAGCTACATGGAGAAACCTTTACAAAGGTATAAACCTTTATGGGTTTATAATTTCTAAGTTGCTATTACTGAAAATTACCAATCTGTATTTAATTAGATTTTTTTGTGTTTTTAGCTATCAATTAAATACTCATTATGTGCTAACTACTTTGTATACATGATCTCTTTTAATAATCTAACCAACACTGTAAAGTGATCATTGGTTACTTGCTTGCAGTCAAGTTATCAAGTACCAGAACTGAGATTCAATCTCAGGACTTACTTGCTCCAAAGCTCTTGTGTTTAACCCACTCTACTGGCTGCTTCAACTCATACAGCAAAGTACAAAGCAACTTACTTTACTTAGTCATTAGGGAAACCAGGCTGAGTTCATCTTTCAGCAAGATCAAAGGAGTTCGTCTTAAAAAAAGCACTTTTCAAGGTGATATATCATCAAGGGCTCCTCATGATGAAACAATGACTCAGTTTATCTCCAGCACATCAAGGTCATCAAAGGTCCCAGGGTGCCTTCTTCACTGTTCAACAGCAAGTCACAAAGGGTCTCCCGTGCATCCCATGCTGCCTAAGATGGATAACATCCCAGGTTTCTCCAATATTTCCTGAGACTGGTTGTGAGGAGAGCCACACAGCACACCATGAAGCAGGATCCAATCATCAAACGGTGCCAGAAACATTCCCTGATACACAGTGCACTTTTCAGTGTATCAAAGGTGGGGAGTGGAGGGGTGCCAGGAGTGATTTAATTCAGAGGTTCTTTTGGGAATAGGATAAGCTGATCTTTCCAATCTCCTTGTCAATTTTCACTACCTCTAATGAAAGGGCTTTGGAACTAGGTTAATAAATTAGTTTCTCAACACCTGCTACCAATAGTCTCAACTATCAACCATCCAGTGAAACCACTGAAGGGAAAATATATTTGCCTAAGTAAATACCTAAGTTCTAAATTTCCTATGAATATTGTAGAATCCTACATAAGCATATGCAAATATGTAATATATATTTGTCTCCAAATCTTCTGGGGTTACTTTTATTTTAATGTATAAATATCAAGCTCCTATTTCATGTAATTGTTGAAAGTACAGTATCCTTCAGAGTATTCTGATGATTTCTATAGAGGTGTTAACTTCTCTGGTGGCTTCCTGTCACCTCTCACTCTAAATTCCCATTCCTGGCTCTATCCCTCAGTTCCCTTATACCATCTCATCTGCAGTTGCTGTCCTTGCTTCATAACATTTTGTACCAAGTATTGACACAGACTTCTCCTTGATTCTCCAAAGACTAGGTAGCTTTTATGAGGAATAGGCTTAAAATTTTGAGAATACCAGAGGGTGGGTACAGCACAGAAACAAAAAGAACTTAAATTTTGTATCAGAATTCACAATTCTGAAGGTCCCAATCATTTCTTATCACAGATAATTTCTTACTGGCTTTCATCTCCTTAGGACTCAACTAGGGGAATGGATATAAGTAAAATGGATATATACTACACATTAGTTAAAAGCAATGAACAATTTTGCTAAATTTATGCTAAATTGACATATAGTAATATAAATAGACCTAAAAAGTTAATGCTGAATGAAGAAGAAAGTGTGATTTATAAAACAATATCATTTAGGCAGATATTTAAAAACTGCAACTACACCACATGTTTTCGAGGATACGTATATATTTAAATAAAGGTTTGAGAGTAGACTGGAAGGACAATATATTAAATACACTAGAGATGTGCTTCTCAGAGTTCTGAACTTTAGCCTAGGAGACCATTTACGCTATGCACTCAGTTTACTTTGTAGCTTTGTTGCCCTGGGTCTAATTTTCAACACAGTCTTCCCTGTGGCTACAGGAGACAGCTGACTCAATAGTGTGCTTTAAGTTGACAGCTGGCTGACCTGATCTTCTCAGTTTCCTTTTTCAGAGCTTTTAAAACAACTGACCAAAGGTAAACAACTCAATAACTCTTACAACTGCAATTGTCCCCATACTATTCAAGTGCCTCCAGCTATTGCATAAGTCGATGTTTCACCTCCATCTGAACCTCATCCCAGTTCACCACCAGTGAGAGTTTTTTCCTGGACCCAAAGGGCTATGTTCATATTCTGTCTCACCACCTTCTCTCTCCTAGAAGCAACAATAAGGGACATCCTTGCCTTATTCCTGTTTGTAAAGGGAATGCTTCCAAAGTTTTAGTTAGGTTTCATGTTGTAACTTTTCTTCTCAATGTATCGTGGAAATAGGTCCATACCAATTAATACTTATATATAACCAATCCTCATCATTGGTGGATTCAGCTACTCATTAAAATTTATTTGTAACCCCCCAAATCAATACTCATAGTGCCTTCATGCTTATTCATGGGCATGAGCAGAGCAGCAAAGAATTTCTTAATGTGTACATTCCCAGCTGAAGTCAAGCAAGGCAATGCTCTGCCTTCTTTTCCAGTTCTCATACTGAAATGAAGTGCCTTTTTCACAGTCTATTTAATAGTACATTTTTGTGCTTTTTCTTGGTGACTTCCCTGTTTAAAATGGCCCCTAAGTGTAGTGCTGAAGTGCTATGTAGTGTTTCCAAAAGCAAGAAAGGTATCATGCACCTTATGGAGAAAATATGAATGTTAGATAAGCTTCATTCAGACATGAGTAATAGTGCTTTTGGTCATGAGGTGAATGTTAATGCATCAACAAGGTATATTAGATAAGGTTTTTTTTTTTGTTGCTGTTATTGTTTTTCTTTTTTGCGGTATGCCAGCCTCTCACTGTTGTGGCCTCTCCCGTTGTGGAGCACAGGCTCCGGACGCGCAGGCCCAGCGGCCACGGCTCACGGGCCCAATCGCTCTGCAGCATGTGGGATCCTCCCAGACCGGGACACAAACCCGTGTCCCCTGCATCGGCAGGCGGACTCTCAACCACTGCGCCATGAGGGAAGCCCTAGATGAGGTATTTGTAAACAGAAAACCACATTTCAAACATTATGGGCTGATTGGCTGATGAAAGTATTGTGAACCAGAAGCTCACAGAAACCCAACCTTACTTCTCCTAGGAGTGATGAGTAACTAGTCACCAATTCAGTGTTTTCAGCAACGTTATAAAACCTAATTCCTGCAAATAATGAGAATCAACTACATATATTAAAATAAAAGAAACATTACATGGGACATACTTCTACTACAAAATAATTTATTATTTATCTGAAACAAACTCTACATATCTAAATTACATCTCTTTAATTATGTTTCCCTGATGGTTTGGATCTCAACAGTTCCCTGTTTTGTAAAATTTGCTTAGACGTTTAATGCAGTTATAATCTGTGTTCCATTTAAATTGTACATAACCATTCATTTTTTAAAGTTTTTTTAATGTGGACCATTTTTAAAGTCTTTATTGAATTTGTTACAATACTGCTTCTGTTTTTGTTTTTTTTGGCTGCAAGGCATGTGGGATCATAGCTCCCTGACCACGGATTGAACCTGCATCCCCTGAATTGCAAGCGGAAGTCTTAACCACTGGATGGCCAGGGAAGTCCCTTATTTCATTCTTTTGTCCACTAACATTCTTTAGTGAAAAAAGACTCTCATAATCAGCATTATGACCCACTATACTGAACATGTGTTGGCATATAATTGATAACTGACAATTGACCTTCCAATTTGATTTGTTGAAGTGCATAACACTATCTTTCCATTCTTCTGTATTACTTAGCATCTCTTCATCAAACTCTAGGTAAAAAAAATAAAGTTTTTCAAGTAATAAAATGCATTTCCAAAGATAGTCATGGCAAATTTCATAAAAATTATCTACGTCAGATGAGAAATTCTTTTCCATTTTTATGAGGTCCCTCTTAAAAAGTGTCTTGACACTTAACTCTCTAACACCATACACAAAAATAAGCTCAATATCGATTAAAGATCTAAATGTAAGGCCAGAAACTATCAAACTCTTAGAGGAAAACATAGGCAGAACACTCTAAGACATAAATCACAGCAAGATCCTTTTTGATCCACCTCCTAGAGAAATGGAAATATAAACAAAGATAAACAAATGGGACCTAATGAAACTTCAAAGCTTTTGCACAGCAAAGGAAACCATAAACAAGACCAAAAGACAACCCTCAGAATGGGAGAAAATATTTGCAAATGAAGCAACTGACAAAGGATTAATCTCCAAAATTTATAAGCAGCTCATGCAGCTCAATAACAAAAAAACAAACAACCCAATCCAAAAATGGGCAGAAGACCTAAATAGACATTTCTCCAACGAAGATATACAGACTGCCAACAAACACATGAAAGAATGCTCAACATCATTAATCATTAGAGAAATGCAAGTCAAAACTACAATGAGACATCATCTCACACCAGTCAGAATGGCCATCATCAAAACATCTAGAAACAATAAATGCTGGAGAGGGTGTGGAGAAGAGGGAACACTCTTGCACTGATGGTGGGAATGTGAATTGGTACAGCCACTATGGAGAACAGTATGGAGGTTCCTTAAAAAACTACAAATAGAACTACCATATGACCCAGCAATCCCACTACTGGGCATATACCCTGAGAAAACCAAAATTCAAAAAGAGTCATGTAACAAAATGTTCATTGCAGCTCTATTTACAGTAGCCCAGAGATGGAAACAACCTAAGTGTCCATCATCCAATGAATGGATAAAGAAGATGTGGTACATGTATACAATGGAATATTACTCAGCCATAAAAAGAAACGAAATTGAGCTATGTGTAATGAGGTGGATAGACCTAGAGTCTGTCATACAGAGTGAAGTAAGTCAGAAAGAGAAAGACAAATACCGTATGCTAACACATATATATGGAATTTAAGAAAAAAAATGTCATGAAGAACCTAGGGGTAAGACAGGAATAAAGACACAGACCTACTTGAGAATTGACTTGAGGATATGGGGAGGGGGAAGGGTAAGCTGGGACAAAGCGAGAGAGTGGCATGGACATATATACACTACCAAACGTAAGATAGATAGCTAGTGGGTAGCAGCCGCATAGCACAGGGAGATCAGCTCCGTGCTTTGTGACCGCCTGGAGGGGTGGGATAGGGAGGGTGGGAGGGAGGGAGACACAAGAGGGAAGGGATATGGGAACATATGTATATGTATAACGGATTCACTTTGTTATAAAGCAGAAACTAACACACCATTGTGAAGCAATTATACTCCAATAAAGTTGTAAAAAAAAGAATTCCTGAGTCGAACGTATGACTAATTTGTTTATTGATAATTTTCACTTGAGGTAATCAGTTAGATATCCTATCTTCACTATGTGACTAGACTCTGCAGGAAACTTCTGCCTGAGCTCTCCTGAAACCAAGTTTCAGCACATGTACATCAGCACAAATAACAGCAGTTTCATTCAGAGATGATGAATCATGTCTTCAGGCAAATAAGGACATTGGGAAGCTTGTTCCTGGATGTTTCTTTGAATTATCTTGCTCCTGTTGTCTTATATTATTTGCCTTTATTAAAAGCATTATATGATTATGCTCAAACAATTAGAAATAAATATATTTTAAAAATAAAAGTAAAAAATAAAATTAAAAGATAAAAAAAATTTAAAAAGTAAAAATTTCCCTGGTGCCTCCGCTATTATTGTCCTTGCTCCCACATACAGCTACAGTCAACCCCTGACTCCCCAGGAGGCCCTTCAAGACCTCTAGGTAGGTCTCTGGACCTGCTTTGTCGGACCCACCTCTGCGTGTGTTCCTCTCAACAGCTTCTGCTCCTGAAGCTGGCCTGGAGCATGTGTGCTAGTGTGAGCCATCTGGGGCACTGGCTTCCATGGGCATGGCCACAGGGGACGGCACAACCCACTGGGACCTGCATGGCCAAAGGAGGCTTTGGAGGGGGATGGCTCACAGCCCACTGGGGCCTGCATGGCCAAAGGAGGCTTTGGAGGGGGCAGCATGCAGGACACCAGGACCTGTGCTGCCTGTCGGAGGCTTTGACTGGAGTGGGGGTGGGGTGTTTCTGGTATTTGTTTTGGATATATCTCATATCTTTTTTTGTGCCTCTGTCCTCTTTTACTTTCTTCTTTTGTGTTAAACAGATATTTTCAAGTGAGGAATAAAATATGCCTTTTAACTTAAAAAAACCATTTTAGATTAATGTTAAATTAATTCCAATATTACACAGAAACTGTTCAAATATGTTTCTCTTCCTACCCCCTCCTTTGTGCTATTTTCATGTAAAGTATATCTTTAACATTATGAGCCCAACAATGTTTTATAATTGTTTCAGGATACGTGCTGCTGAAGTGAGCACTATAATTATTGTTTTATGCAATTGTTTTTAAAATTATTTGAGGAGAAAAGGGTATGCATCATGTCAATAGAATGAAGGATAGAAACCACTTAATCATTTCAGTAGACACAGGCATTTGACAAAATTCAATGTGATAAAAGCACTCAAGAAACTATGAATACAGCTTCCATTGTGGTGCAGTGGTTAAAAATCTGCCTGCAAATGCAGGAGACATGGGTTCCAGTCCTGGTCCGGGAAGATCCCACATGCTGTGGAGCAACTAAGCCCATGCACCCTAACTACTGAGCCTGGGCTCTAGAGCCCGTGAGCCACAACTACTGAAGATCATGTGCCTAGAGCCCATGCTCCAAAACAAGAGAAGCCACCACAATAAGAAGCCTTCACACCAAAACGAAGAGTAGCCCCCACTCGCCACAACTAGAGAAAGCCCGCGAGCAGCAATGAAGACCAAATGCAGCCATAAATAAATAAATAAATAAATAAATAAATAAATAAATAAATAAATAGAAGGAAACTACGAATACAGGGAAGCATCCTCAGCCTGATAAAGAGCACCTATGAAAATTCATGGTTAACATGATACTGAATGGTAAATGACTGGATGATTTGTACCTAATGTCAGGAACAAGACAAGGATGTCTGTGCACATCATTTTCCTTCAACATTGTACTGAATGTTCTAGTCAGGGCAATTTAGACAGGGAAAAGTTATAAAAGGCATCTGTATTGAATAAGAAGAAGTAGAACTATATCCATTCACAGATGACATGAAATTATGTACAGAAAATCTCAAGGAATCCAATAAAGCATTATTAAAACTAATAAATGAGTCCAGCAAGGTCATAGGATACAAGATCAATAAATAAAAATCAATTGTATTTCTATGCACTTTCAATGAATAATCTAACAATGAAAATAAGAAAACAATTCAATTTATGATAACATTGAAAGGAATCAAATTCTTAGGTGCAAATTTCACAAAAACAGTGGAAGACTTGTATACTGAAAATAATAAAATATCATTGAAAGAAATTAGAGGGTCTAAATAAATGGAAAAATATCCCATGTTCATCAGAATATGAACAGTATTGTTAAGATGACAGTACTCCCCAAATTAATCTAATGATGCAATGGAATCCATATCAAAATCCCAGCTGGCTTCTTTGTAGAAACTGACAGGCTGATCCTATAATTCATGTAGAATTGCAAGGGACCTTGAATAGCCAAAACAAGCCTGAAAAAAAGTTGGAGGATCCATATTTCTCCATATAAAAACTTACTACAAAGCAATGGTAATGAAGATGGGGGAAGGGTAAAGGCATACAGGCAGATATCTAAAACAGTAGAATAGAACTGAGCATTCAGAAACTCATAGGTCCATACTCAACTGATTTTTGACAAGGGCATCAAGGCCATTCAATAGAGAAAGAGTAATTTTTTCAATAAGTGATGTTGGAACAACTAGATTTCCACATGTAAAAGAATAAAATTGGACCTTTACCTCATAACTTATACAAAAATTAACACAAAATGTATCAAAGACCTAAATGCTAAGAGCTAAATCTATAACACTCTTAAAAGAAAACATGGGGGTATATCTTCAGGATCTCAGATTTGGCAATATATCCTTAGACATGACATCAAAAGAATAAGCAATAAAAGAAAATAAATTGGGCTTCATCAAAACTAAAAGCATTTGTGCTTCAAAGGACACTATCAAGAAAATGAAAAGGCAATCTCAGAATGGAAGAAAATATTGGTAGATCATATATCTGATAAGGGCATTGTATATAGAATATGTAAAGAACTCTTACAACTCAATAATAAAAAGACAAAGAACACAATTAAAAAATGGGTGAAGGATCTGAATACACATTTTTTCCAAGGAAGATATACAAATGACTGAGAAGCATTCTGACTGTGATGTGTCAAAGTGTTGTAACATTGATTATATCCTATTTGAATTTCATTGACTTCTTGGGTGTGTAGATTAATGTTTTTCATCAGATTGAGAAATTTCAACCATTATTTCTTCAAATATTTTTTCTGCCCTTTATTCTCTTGCTTCTCCTCTGGGACTTTCATTACACGTTGGTTGATATGCTAAATCGTATCCTACAAGTCTCTGAGACTCCATTCATTATTTTTCTTCATCCCTTAACTTTCTGTTCTTTAGACTGAATAATCTACATTGATCTACACCAAATTCAGCTGATCCTTTCTTCTGCAGCCTCAATTGTGCTGCTGAGCCCCTCTAATAAAATTTTCATTTCAGTTATTTTACTTCTCCACTCCAGAATTTCTATTTGCTTGTGTGTGTGTGTGTGTGAATTTTTGTCAAGCTTTCATTTAACTCTTTAAATATGGTTTCACTTAGTTCTTTAAACATATTTCTAATACCTATTTGATGTCTCTATGAATTGCACCCAATATCTGGGCTTCCTTAGGGACAGTTTCTATTGACTGACTTTTCATCCTGTGCATAGCCACACTTTCCAGTTTATCTGCACATCTTATTTTTGTTGTTGTTGAAAACTGGACATTTTAGATAATATATTGTTCTGATACCACCTCCTGGGATTGTTGTCATTTCTGGCTTCCTAGGGATTACCTTGGGTCAGCATAGCTTAGTAGTCAGTCAGATTGAATGCTGCTGAAACCGCACTCCTTGAATGTGACTTGAACTCAGCCAAAACTCAGATTGGGACTTGAACCCATGATCCCTGACTTAGGAGAGGACTCAAACCCACTGTCTTTTAATTGAAACTGCTCACCTGGTGTCAGGACTTATTGAAGCTCAGGTTCTTTTTTCTCAATGCAGAAAGAATTCAGTGTGAGGCAAAGTGATTGGCAAAGAGTGAGCTTATTAGCATAGGATGCTTGTGAGAGATACAAATGGGCAGGCAAGGGAGCACAGCAGCCCCAAGAACAAAGCAGGCTATGTTTTTATAATCAAAGAAAAAGTGGGGAGGGGAGAAGACCACCTTCTTCCTCATTTTGTGGTAGACATCAAGGCTTACATCATTAGTTCCTCCTTTGGCCCTATATGGTCTAAATGGGACTGTCATGGTACTATTTAAACATATGTATATTAGCAGAGGGGTGGTAACATATACTAAAATATGGTACTTCATATCAGGTTTCAGTATAATGTCCCCTTTCACCTAGTTTTTTTCCCCTTTCACCTATATTCCTGCCTTGGCCACATGCAGAAATGCTACTCTTCAAGAACCATTAACTCCCTGAATTCATGTAACAAGATTCAGAACCCATATCTACTGTCTTGCATTTTAAGTATCAGGACTTGTGGCTTGAGTGTGCCTGGTGCTTGAATGTGCCTGGTCTTCCTTCAAGTAGTGTAGATTGTTGCTAGGTTACTGGATTCTTTTCTTGCATGGTCATTAGCTTACAACAGTCTTGCAGACTCCCTTAAAATTCTCTCTCTGTCTTCAATCCTCCAGTGGGATATTCAAATTAACCATTTAATTACCCTACTCTATCACTTTGAGTTGGTTAGGCTTCCATTCAGTGCAAAGGTGATCTATGTATGGGTTAGGGAATGCATTCAAAATTCAGGGAGTTAACAAGTCTGCCTGGGCTTTCACTTCTTGCTTGCACAGGGTCTAAATGTCAGTCAGATATGAACAGTAGACTGGGGTCCTCTCTGGTGTTTCCTGTGTGTGAATGTAGGCCTACCCATGTGCACAGCGTTCCAAATCAGCAGGAAAAAGTCAGAGTTTTCATATCCTTATTTGAACTGCCTTATTCCCTTCATTTTAAACTTTTGGCTGGTCTCTTGCTTGCCCCAATTGTTATTACAGCCTTAGGCAGCTTCCGTGTTAGCCTTTGACTGTTTGCTACCAAGCACTATTGTTTTTAACAGAGCTGTGGACATGGGGCTTTTCCTTGGAACTCCAAATCATATAAATTCCTTCTGGCACCAGCAAGGTCTATAATACCATGTTGCTGAGTCGGGGAAAGTGAGGATGGAACAAGTTCCAAGTTAAAATGTCACAGACCCTATTGTTCTTACCGAGGCTCAGTAGTTTTTCTTGAATAAATGTTTCTCAGCTTGTATACCTTTAGTTAATTTCCAGAGTTCTGAAATGGTTGTTTCTAGTAATTCATCAGTTTTTTAGTTGCTTCTTTTAGAGAAAAGATTTGTCAAGGTCTTCTATCTGCTCTTCTGGAAACTCTTCATGAGTATAATTAAAATTTTTCTAATATTTATGTTTAAAACATAAAAAGAACAGGTAAAATTAATATTAAATTGTTTTATTTAATCCAATATATCAAATTATCATTTAAACATGTAACTTATATAGTTCTTCCAGCTTTATTCAGATATAATTGACATATAACATCATGTAAGTTTATGTTATACAATGTGATGATTGCTACAAGTATATATTGTGAAATGATTGCCAGAATAAGGTTAGTTAACACATTCATCACCTCATATAGTTACCATTATTTTTTGTGCAGTGAGAACATCTAAGATCTACTCTCTTAGCAACTTTCATGTATACAATATGGTATTGTTAATAGTCACCATGATGTACATTAGGTCCAGAGAACTTATGTACCTTATAACTAGAAGCTTGTACCATTTGACAAACATTTCCCCATTTCCCCTACTTCCCAGCCCCTGGCAACCACCAAGCTACCTTTTTTTTTCTGTGAATTTGGCTTTTGTACAGTCCATATAAGTGAGATCATATAGTGTTTGTTTTTCTCTGTCTGACTTATTTTACTTAGTTAATGCCCTCAAGATTCATCCATGTTGCAAATGGCAGGATTTTCTCCTTTATTACAGCCGAATAATATCCCACTGTACATATATCAAATTTTCCTTATTCATTTAAATTTTGAAGGACACTTAGGTTGTTTCTATGTCTTGGCTATTTTGAATAATGCTGCAATGAACATGGAGGTGCAGATATCTCTTTGAGACAGTGAATTCGTTTTCTCCAGATGTATACAGAGAAGTTGGATTTCTGGATTATATGGTAATTCTGTTTTTAATTTTTTGAGGAACATCCATAGTGTTTTCCATAGTGGCTGCACCAACTTACATTCCCACCAACAGGGCACAAGGATTCCCTTTTCTCTATATCCTTGCCAACACTTATCTCTCTCACTCTCTCTTTTTTTGATAACAACCATTCTAACAAGTGTAAGGTGATATCTCATTGTAGTTTTGATTTGCACTTCCATGATTAGTGATGTTGAGTACCTTTTCGTGTACCTGTTGACCATGTATATCTTCTTTGGAAAAAAAAATGTCTATTCAGGCCCTTTTCCAATTTTTAAAGTGGATTATTTGTTTTTGTTTTTTTGCTATTGCATTGTATGACTTCTTATGCATTTTGGACATTAACCCCTCATCAGATATATGGCTTCAAACATTTTCTACCATTCAGTAGGTTGCCTTTTTATTTTGTTAATTTTTGTGTGTCTGGTGCAGAAGCTTTTTAGCTTGATATAGTCTTATGGGTTTATTTTTGCTTCTGTTGCTTGGTGCTTTGGTGTCCAATACAAAAACTCATTGCCAAGCCATGCCAGGAAGATTTTTCCTGTAATTTCGTTTAGAAGTCCTATGATTTCAGATCTTACACTTAAGTCTCTCATTCATTCTGTGTTAACTTTTGTGAGAAGTGTAAGAGGGGGGTCCGATTTTATTCTTTTGCATGTGAATATCCAGTTTTCACAACACCATATATTGATGAGACTATCCTTTCCCCATGAGTGTTCTTGGCTCTCTTGTCAAATATTAGTTGATCATATACATGTGGGTTTATTTCTGGGCTCTTGATTCTGTTCCCATGAGTCTCTGTGTCTGTTTTTGTGCCAGTACCATACTGTCATAATTACTATAGCTTTATTAGTATAGTTTGAAATCAGGAAGTGTGATGTCTCCAGCTTTGTTCTTCTTTCTCAGGATTGCTTTCGCTATTTGGGGTCTTTTGTGGTTCCCTATGAATTTTAGGATTGTTTTTATCTATTTCTGTGAAAAATGCTATTGAAATTTTCATAGAAATTGCATCAAATCTATATGGCTTTAGGTAGTATGGACATTTTAACAATATTAATTCTTCTGATCCATGAACATGGGATATTCTTACATTTATTTGTGTTCTCTTCAATTTCTTTCATCACCGTCTTATAGTTTTCAGTGTAGAGATCTTTCACCTCCTTGGTTAAATTTATTTCTCAGTATTTATTTATTTATTTATTTATTTATTTTGGCTGTGCCTCGTGGCTTGTGGGATCTTAGCTCCCAAACCAGGGATTGAACTCGCACCCTCGGCAGTGAAAGCACAGAGTGCTAACCACTGGACCACCAGGGAATACCCAATATTTCATTGTTTTTGATGCTATTGTAAATGGGAGTGTTTTATTTGATTATTTTTAGCTAGTTTATTGCTAGTGTATAGAAATGCAACTGATTTTTGTATGTTGACTTGGTTATATAAATATTATTAATAAAGTACACTACATTTTTTAAAATACTGTCTTTGCAATCTGATATATATTTTACACTTACAGCTCATCTTAATTTGGATTAGTCACAATTTAAGTGTCTAATAGCCATATTGGCTACGGGCTACTATACTGAACATGCAGCTCTAACATTTGTTAGAGTACAGAAAAGCAATTGATTTTTAATATCAATCTTATGTCTGGTCACTTTGTTAAACTCTCTTGTTATGTCTAATTTTCTGTCTTTGCATTCTTTTAGATTTTCTATATATAAGACCATATCATCTGCAAATAATAATGGACTTGTTTCACCTGTTCCAACCATTACACCACTTATTTTTCTTCTGTTCCTGTGATGTCTAAGACAGTTATAAATAGAAGCAGTAATAGTGGGCAACATTGTCCTGTCTGATTTTACAGGAAATATTTCTAACATTTTGCCATTAACATAGATATATATAACAGGTTTTTGGTAGCAACTTTTCACTAGATTAAGGTGGCTGCCTTCTATTTCTAATTTGCTTAATTTACAAACACACACATTTTAGTAGGCATTTAATTTGCTCTTTATGCTTCTTTTGACATGGTCATATGCTTTTTATAGTAATATAAAAATTATATTTAGATATTCTCTAACTTAAGCTACCTTTGCATTTCTGATAAAACTTTCATATCTATACATTTTGGTCATTGTTGTTGTTTGCAAACTTTTTTTAAAAGGATTTTTGTATCTGTGTCCATGAAATAAATTGGGTCTCTCTCTACTCTCCTTTAATTCATTATCCACACAGAAGTTCTAGTAATCTTTGAAAAATATTAAACTGATTACTCTATATAAGGCTATCAATAATTTTAAATTTTAATTAAAAACAAATCCAAATTCATTACTCTGACCTATAAGGCTTTACAAAATCTGGCTGCATCTTATGCTATTCTCCATTGCCTTAAGCTTTTTTCAACACTACTCAGTATTTTTCTGGAGATCCTAGCACATCAAAGCAAGAAAAAGAAATAAATGAATTTCAAAGGAAGAAACATAATTGTTTCTTCATAATCATAATTGTGGATGCTAGTGTATATATGTAGAAAATGCAATATAACCTATAAATTATGAACAAGTCTGATGGATGTAAAATCATGTAAAAAAATCAAATATTTCTATATGCAATTAACAAATTGTTGGAAAGTTAAATTTAAAGGATGCCATTTTCATTAACATAAAAAATCAGGTAGCTGAGGGACTTCCTGGTGGTCCAGTGGGTAAGACCCCATGCTCCCAATGCAGGGGGCCCGGGTTTGATCCCTGGTTGGGGAACTAGATTACACATGCCTGCCGCAACTGAGTCCGCATGCTGCAACTACGAGTCGCATGCTGCCACAACTAAGAAGTCTGAATGCCACAACTAAAGATCCTGCATGCCGCAACCAAGACCCGGGGCAGCCTAAATAAATAAAATAAGTAAATATTTTTAAAAAGTCAGATAGCTGAGAGTAAACTTAACACAATATGCATAAAACCTCTATGGCAAAAATGATAAAAACTTTACTAAGATACCTTTGAAAGACCTAAATAAAGATATACCAAATTCACTGGGTGAAGGACTCAATATTTTTTTTAAAAAACTGCCAGTTCTTTAAAAATTGATCCATTAGGTTCAAAGCAGTCACAAGCAAAATCAGAATGAGACTTTTTTTGTACACTGACAAGCTGATTCTAAAAGATCTATGAAACTACAAAGGGCCAAAATAGCCAAGTGACTTGAAGAAGAATAAGGTAGGGGACATGTTCTAATATTATAGTAAGTCTATAGTCATTAACAGAGTATGGTATTGGCACAAAGGTAGGTAAACCAATGGAACAGAATAGAGAGCCCAGAAACAGAAATCTATACGTTGGGTCCCCCAGGAAACAGACCCTGAGACTCTGAGATTTGTGGCAAGAAGTTTATTAAGGAATGTTTTTGGGCATAACACCTCTAAAAATGTAGGAGAAGCAGGGTTGGGTGGAGGTGATCTCCAGCTGATCCTCTTAGGAAATCTAGTTCTGAAGTCACCTTTCACAGTTGTCCCAGTTGAGTCCAGATATTTATGTTCACACATTGACTAGCCATTAGAAGTAGGCTGACACCAGGGAAAGCAGGTAACTTCAGATAAGAAGCTTCTTTTGGCTGAAGGCATTTTCTGGAGAGTGAATGAGTTATAAGCCAGCAAAGCCCAGACTTTCTAGCAGCTGGAGGAACGAGTGCCTTGGTCCTGAAGTGGGATCTGGGTAGCACTCTATCCTCTTCTACTACTCAGATCCACCTCCTTCATATAAATCCACTCCATCCAGAACAACTCTTCCAGGATTCTGGTTGTTCTCTTCTCCTGAGGAATAGAGGTAGGCTAGTGGGATGAAGTATATATAGCACCTTCCACTACAGCTGGTTCCCAGGTCACAGCTGGTAACCATGTTCTCCTTCTTCCACAACTGGCTGAAGTGTTTCAGTGCAGCTGACTTTTATGACTCATGTTCACATTGTTCACATACCAGGTAGGAAAACAGAGATTTCACCAAGGGGAAAAGAAAGATTCTCTTCGTCTTTGGCTAGCTCCTTTACTGATCTTGGTGACTCACCTGGTGAAGTAAGTCAGACCTTCAACCCTGTGTGGTCTGAGCCCCTAGTCACCGTGTCCTTCTCAGGTCATTGCTGCTATACTTGTCCATTTACTTTCAAGACTGGAAAATAGAGTCCCAGGAGCACCAAGTGGATCATCTCAGTGTCTAACATGTTCTTCCTGTCTCCATCGTGTAACAGCAATCCTGCCTCCTCCTAATGGTTGGGGTCAGTATTCTGACTCACTCCTTTTCCTCTTGGCACAAGCAGCACAAAGGGAATGGGCAGCAGTCGTAGCTTAAAGTTTTATGGGACTCTTTCTGTGTCCATGTGGGAGCAGTCTCCCTCTGAGAATGAAGACCTCTGGAACAATGGAGCATAGAGTTGTGGGGAAATAGAGCACAAATTCCCCTCATAGCATATTTTTCCCCACCACAGATACCTCTAATACCAATAGGTCAGCCAGCTTGTATAGCCCAAGTGGCAGGGCTGTGTACACCAAAGCCTAGACCTACTACATAGCCATTTCCTGCTCTGAGCTCCATTTCTGAATAACTTCTTCTATGGCAGTGCTGTCACTGGAGGATATTCACCACTGAGCTTCTTGGTGATGCTGGTGACCCTCTCAATAGCACTTCTCTTATCACTTTGGTAAATACAACATCCTCCAGGCCCTCCTACAACACGTAGTCAGCTGATGAGTTTTCTGGTCTTATAGAATATGTTCCTTCTAGCATGCCCACTTCTGGGTCTTTTGATTCCTTCCTCTACCATTTTCCACAGCATTTCCAGCATTTCTACTTTACATAGTGTGAATGGCACCTTTTCTAAGCTTCGAAGAGCAATTCTAGAAGCATACTAGCTTTGTCTCTCAGGGTCCTTGCCAGGATATTAAAATCCTGTGTCACAGGTGAGTTCTCCCATATTGATAAACTCTCCCTCCTCCAAGCTTCTGTTTCACCGACCCGCTCACCCTGGCCTCTTTATCTAGTACCTGGAGGATCCAGGTCCATATATACTCTTTCAGCTCTTGCCAGTATTTGTTGGCAAGGTCCTGGAGCTTATTTTTCCCACAGTCCCTTTCTTCACTTAACAGGCCTAGGACTTCCCTGGCCAGGTTACTTGTTGGTCACCTGAGGGGAGGTGTGGGAGGACCCTGAGTAAGGCGCATGCTGACTTGTGAAGCAGAAGTCTCAGTATCTTCAAGCATGGGGGGCAGCACTGGCCTTTTACAGGGAAGAGTAGGCTACTTCTGCATGCCCAGAAGGCTCAGAGCATTCTAAGAATTCAAGATACTTGAGTGCATCAACTCAGATAGCCTTATTCCAAGTGTCAGGTCCTACCCCTTCCCACATAGGGTCCTGACCACGGCATAGAAGACTTACTGGGGTTGAGAAGTCAACCTCTGAATTTCTACTACTCTTATAATTAAGTCCTGTGAATCTTGGCTATGCACTCTTTCTGGACTTAGTCATTGCTTATGTATTTGCCTTGTGAGTTTTCTTTACCCTGGGTATGGGCAAACTATGGCCAGGATGGCCAAATCCAGCCTGTTTTTTGTAAATAAAGTATTATTGGAATAGTGCCATGCTTGTTCACTTACATATTTTCCATAGTGGTTTTTGCACTATAACTGCAGAGTTGAAAAGCTGTGACAGGCTGAATGATCCACAAAGACTAAAATAGTTACTATCTAGCCCTATACTGAAAAAGTTTGTCAACCCTGCTTATACATTTCTTTTTTTTTCTTCCCAGATCTTACATTTGCTTTTATACTTATTTCATTGATTCTGTGATACATTTTTTTCCAATTTGGGAATATGATTTTTAAAAACATAGCAATAATCCCTATAACTAAATAATTATACATTGGTCAGATTATTTCCTTGGGATAACTTCCTGGAAGTGGAATTCCAGTAGAAGTGTGTACCCATTTTTTAAGACTTTCTAATACATACCCTCAAAACTTTATATCACAAGATGATTTTTTTATGTTTTCCAATTCAATAGGCAAAATATATACCTTGCTTTTAAATGAACATATCTGTTACAACTTAAAAACCCCAAATATTTCAAAAACCTTCCTTATACTTTTCAATATGTTCTTTTCTGTGCATGCATTATATCTCACAATTTAAAATGAAAAAAAACCTTTCTGTTATCTACATAATCTGAGAATGTATATATTACATGCAATTATTATGCTTTCATGTTAATAATTCTTGGTTGTATAAAACCAACCTAAATAGTTACAAATGGCCTTCATGGTGGAGACATCACACAATAGCCTATAATTTGGTCTTGGGAATTACTTGAGTCATACTAGAGAAACTTGGAGCTCACAAATCTTGTCTCACTGTCTTACCCCCTTTCACATTGCTGCAGGCTAATTCATCAGTCCAAGGAGCACCACAAGATAGCTGTCTGAGGGCCATCAAAAGTGATCTGAAAAGTTCTTTTCTGTATCTGAGACATGACCTTGGGAATAGGGCAACACTGGGGAGAGTTACAAGAGGTGACTTGTTCAAGGGAAATGTGATATGTGTTTACCATTCGGGGTCATAATACCTTTTTAACATGAGAGTGTAGGCATGTAAAAGAGCAGATGGGTCACTGGAGATCTTTACCTAGACATGAGAAGATTGAATAGGTTTGTGCATGAACATATTCACTAACACACAATTTTGGTTATGTGTCTAATACAGGGGTGGATTCTTTGGGGAATGATAAAGAGGTGGTAGCTACAGCCCCCTCCTCCGTGTGTTTGAGTGTGTGTGTGTGTGTGTGTGTGTGTGTGTGTTTAATGAAGGGGGAGGGATATGTCATGGTAATGCATGAAGGTATTTTGCAAGGGTGATGGGAAAACTGGCTTTTTGCATCCTTTTTGCTGTGGTAGATCTATATTCTTTTATTCTCCCTGCTCCTCTTCCCCCTTCCGTGCTTTGTTAAAAGTATTGCCTTTTTAAGCAGCTGAGAAGGAGGTTGAGGATAGTGTCATATTTTGAGCTGAATCACAGGGAACTCAGGCTCTTAGGTACATATGGAAGCAGTAGCATTCTGAGAGATTTAGGGATAGGATATTTCAGACGGGGAGTTACGGAATTCAGTGAATGGAAGCTCCTGAGAGAAGTTTTTGAGCTGGCTGGTGAGAACTTTAGGCCTTCTTGGTCTCAATCAGGTTGAAGCTACCTTTTTAAGCCAACAGCTCACTTTTCCTTATTTTTGTTCTCTTTCTTATAGGGTAGAGAGTATTTTGTGGAGAAAAATAGATGATAGAACTGGAAAATATAACCGCTAGAGTGAGGTGTAGGCTTCCCAACTAGAATATTAGGAGCCATATCTGCATCTAGTGAAGGGATGGGTCCCATTCTTGGTTAACATCCTTAATGTGAAGTTGCATTATGTCACTTTCATATTATTTTTCTTAAATAAGAAATGTGGCTGCTGTTGGCCAAGAATTCTGTTAATGCTGATTCTTTTGTTCATGTCTTCATGTGCCATGTAGGTTGGGATTAGTTGTCTTCAGTGACCATATTTTTCCATAACTTCTGTTTTCCTAAGCCAATCCCAAGCTGGGGCAAGTTTTCCAGAGAGACTTTTCAGAAAAATTAGATCAACATAAGAATAATGATTTTTTTAATTAAAGATACATGTTCTCACAAACACATGGAGGCTAAACAATACACTACTTAATAACGAAGTGATCACTGAAGAAATCAAAGAGGAAATTAAAAAATACCTAGAAACAAATGACAATGGAGACACGATGACCCAAAACCTATGGGATGCAGCAAAAGCAGTTCTAAGAGGGAAGTTTATAGCAAAACAATCCCACCTTAAGAAACAGGAAACATCTCGAATAAACAAGCTAACCTTGCACCTAAAGCAATTAGAGAAAGAAGAACAAAAACATCCCAAAGTTAGCAGAAGGAAAGAAATCATAAAGATCAGATCAGAAATAAATGAAAAAGAAATGAAGGAAACAATAGCAAAGATCAATAAAACTAAAAGCTGGTTCTTTGAGAAGATAAACAAAATTGATAAACCATTAGCCAGACTCATCAAGAAAAAGAGGGAGAAGACTCAAATCAATAGAATTAGAAATGAAAAAGGAGAAGTAACAACTGACACTGCAGAAATACAAAAGATCATGAGAGATTACTACAAGCAACTCTATGCCAAGAAAATGGACAACCTGGAAGAAATGGACAAATTCTTAGAAATGCACAACCTGACAAGACTGAAGCAGGAAGAAATAGAAAATATGAACAGACCAATCACAAGCACTGAAATTGAAACTATGATAAAAAATCTTCCAACAAACAAAAGCCCAGGACCAGATGGCTTCACAGGCGAATTCTATCAAGCATTTAGAGAAGAGCTAACACCTATCCTTCTGAAAGTCTTCCAAAATATAGCAGACAGAGGAACACTCCCAAACTCATTCTACGAGGCCACCATCACCTTGATACCAAAACCAGACAAGGATGTCACAAAGAAAGAAAACTACAGGCCAATATCACTGATGAACATAGATGTAAAAATCCTCAACAAAATACTAGCAAACAGAATCCAACAGCACATTAAAAGGATCATACATCATGATCAAGTGGGGTTTATTCCAGGAATGCAAGGATTCTTCAATATATGCAAATCAATCAACGTGATACACCATATTAACAAACTGAAGGAGAAAAACCATATGATCATCTCAGTAGATGCACAGAAAGCTTTCGACAAAACTCAACACCCATTTATGATAAAAACGCTGCAGAAAGTAGGCATAGAGGGAACTTTCCACAACATAATAAAGGCCGGATATGACAAACCCACAGCCAGCATCGTCCTCAATGGTGAAAAATTGAAACCATTTCCACTAAGATCAGGAACAAGACAAGGTTGCCCACTCTCACCACTCTTATTCAACATAGTTTTGGAAGTTTTAGCCACAGCAATCAGAGAAGAAAAGGAAATAAAAGGAATCCAAATCGGAAAAGAAGAAGTAAAGCTGTCACTGTTTGCAGATGACATGATACTATACATAGAGAATCCTAAAGATGCTACCAGAAAACTACTAGAGCTAATCAATGAATTTGGTAAAGTCGCAGGATACAAAATTAATGCACAGAAATCTCTGGCATTTCTATATACTAATGATGAAAAATCTGAAAGTGAAATCAAGGAAACACTCCAATTTACCATTGCAACAAAAAGAATAAAATATCTAGGAATAAACCTACCTAAGGAGACAAAAGACCTGTATGCAGAAAATTATAAGACACTGATGAAAGAAATTAAAGATGATACAAATAGATGGAGAGATATACCATGTTCTTGGATTGGAAGAATCAACATTGTGAAAATGACTCTACTACCCAAAGCAATCTACAGATTCAATGCAATCCCTATCAAACTACCACTGGCATTTTTCACAGAACTAGAACAAAAAATTTCACAATTTCTATGGAAACGCAAAAGACCCCGAATAGCCAAAGGAATCTTGAGAACGAAAAATGGAGCTGGAGGAATCAGGCTCCCTGACTTCAGACTAAACTACAAAGCTACAGTAATCAAGACAGTATGGTACTGGCACAAAAACAGAAAGATAGATCAATGGAACAGGAGAGAAAGCCCAGAGATAAACCCACGGACATATGGTCACCTTATCTTTGATAAAGGAGGCAGGAATGTACAGTGGAGAAAGGACAGTCTCTTCAATAAGTGGTGCTGGGAAAACTGGATAGGGACATGTAAAAGTATGAGATTAGATCACTCCCTAACACCATACACAAAAATAAGCTCAAAATGGATTAAAGACCTAAATGTAAGGCCAGACACTATCAAACTCTTAGAGGAAAACATAGGCAGAACACTCTATGACATAAATCACAGCAAGATCCTTTTTGACCCACCTCCTAGAGAAATGGAAATAAAGACAAAAATAAACACATGGGACCTAATGAAACTTAAAAGCTTTTGCACAGCAAAGGAAACCATAAACAAGACCAAAAGACAACCCTCAGAATGGGAGAAAATATTTGCAAATGAAGCAACTGACAAAGGATTAATCTCCAAAATTTATAAGCAGCTCATGCAGCTCAATAACAAAAAAACAAACAACCCAATCCAAAAATGGGCAGAAGACCTAAATAGACATTTCTCCACAGAAGATATACAGACTGCCAACAAACACATGAAAGGATGCTCAACATCTTTACTCATTAGAGAAATGCAAATCAAAACTACAATGAGATATCATCTCACACCAGTCAGAATGGCCATCATCAAAACATCTAGAAACAATAAATGCTGGAGAGGGTGTGGAAAAAAGGGAACACTCTTGCACTGCTGGTGGGAATGTGAATTGTTACAGCCACTATGGAGAATGGTATGGAGATTCCTTAAAAATCTACAAATAGAATTACTATATGACCCAGCAATCCCACTACTGGGCATATACCCTGAGAAAACCATAATTCAAAAAGAGACATGTACCAAAATGTTCATAGCAGCCCTATTTACAATAGCCCGGAGATGGAAACAACCTAGGTGTCCATCATCGGATGAATGGGTAAAGAAGATGTGGCACATATAAACAATGGAATATTACTCAGCCATAAAAAGAAATGAAATTGAGCTATTTGTAATGAGGTGGATGGACCTAGAGTCTGTCATACAGAGTGAAGTGAGTCAGAAAGAGAAAGATAAATACTGTATGCTGACACATATATATGGAATTTAAGAAGAAAAAATGTCATGAAGAACATAGGGGTAAGACAGGAATAAAGACACAGACCTAATAGAGAATGGACTTCAGGATATGGGGAGGGAGAAGAGTAAGTTGTGACAAAGTGAAAGAGCGGCATGGACATATATACACTACCAAACGTAAGGTAGATAGCTAGTGGGAAGCATCCGCATAGCACAGGGAGATCAGCTCGGTGCTTTGTGACCCCCTGGAGGGGTGGGATAGGGAGGGTGGGAGGGAGATGCAAACGGAAGGGGATATGGGAAAATATGTATATGTATAACTGATGAAATTTGTTATAAAGGAAAAAAAAAGATACATGTTCTCATTTTATTCCAATGTAAAATGAATCTAGGAATAGTAATATTATATTAATTTTCAGGAGCTATAGTGGAATGTTCTGATGGTAGGGGTTAATTTTCCTTTTACCTGATATTCGTTTTTTAAATTATTGAGGTATAATTGACATATAACATTATGTTAGTTTCAGGTGCACAATGTAATGATTTGATATTTGTATATATTGCAAAATGATCACAAGAAGTCTAGTTAATATCCATCACCATATGTTGTTACACATTTGTGTTTGTGTCATAAAACTTTTAAGATCTATTTTCTTAGCAACTTTCAAATATGCAATACAGTATTAATAACTGTAGTCACCATGCTGTATGTTACATCTCCATGACCTATTTATTTTATAATTGGAAGTTTGTGCCTTTTGACTTCTTCGCCTATGTTGGCCTTCCCCCCACACTGTGTTTCCCCCTCCCCACCTCTCACCCCACCTTCACCTCTGGCAACCTCTAATTGTTCTCTGTATCGATGAACTCTGGCTTTTTTTTAAACATTCTACATGTGAGATCATATAGTACGTGTCTTTCTCCCATAAAAATAGCTTACTGATGCAGGGAATGCTAATTGTCCCTAAATCTACTCTTTCCTACTTCCTCAGTAATAGTTCTCCTCCCCAATATTTAGCAGCTGATAGTCAGACTAAAGACTCTATTTTGCCAACTCTGTTGCAGATTGGTAAGGCCTTGTAAACAAATTTCAGGCCATGATAAGTAAGTAGAAATGTTCCTAAATGTTGAAGGTATACATTTCTATTCTCCTTCCTCCTCCTTCTGGCTGTGATGCAGATGTCATCACATCCGCTAGAGCAGGAATCCACAACCCGTGGGCTGGCTGGCTGTTCTAGAAACAAGGTTTTATTGGAAATCAGCCATGCTTATTTATTTACATATTGTGTATAACTGCTTTTGTATTACAAAGATGGAGTGATAAGTTATGAGAGAGACCATATAGCCAGCAAAGCCTAAAATATCGAATATCTGGCTCTTTAAGCAAAGTTTACTGACTCCTGGGCTAGAGCATGAATTGCCTTCTTGGACCACAAAGACACTGAGAAAACAGTACGTTACAACTTAATGTTCTTTTATCTGGGGATTTCTTTTAATATATAATGTTATCTATGTACCTATTTTTAACTGATAGCTTGATGAAGGGATATCACTAATTATAGTTTATAATATTTTCTGTGCATCTTAGCCATGAACATTTTATTAATATTTGATTGAACTTTTAATTGGGTTTCTTATTAAAACTAATTTAAAAGTAAATTTGGTATTAAGACCTGGGAAGTATATACATTCCAAAGTTCCATCTGGGTGATGGTTGGAGGCACAGGCATGGACAGGGTCAGTGGATGGACAATGGAGGGACATGGGCATGGGTGAGGATGGAGTCCTGGGGGGCAGCAGAGTTTATGGGGTGGGTGTAAGAGACAGTGAAGGAGACTGAGAAAAAGAGGCCACAGATTCAGGAACAGAACCTGGGGTGATCAGCAGATCTCAGGTACCATATAAGGGGAGAGAACTGAGTTGTGTCAAGAATTGTGTTAAAAGCTAAAGAAAGGACACATTGGATAAAGAATGAGGAAAAAAATGAATTAACAAGTTAGGAAGTCTTTCATTTTCAAGGAAATGCAAATTAAAACCATAATAAGGTATGATATCACAGCCCCTAGGATGGCTAAAATCAAAAAGTTAGAGAATAACTAGTCTAGTGAGACATGCAGTAACTGGAACCCTTGTCCACTGCTGAAAGAATTAAAATGGTACAGTCTGATAGCATCTAAATGTTAAATATGGAGTTACCACATGACCATATGACCTAGTAATTCTACTTCTAGGTATATATCCAAGAGAAATGAACACATGTTCACATAAGAACTTGTTCATGAATGTTCTCACCAGTGTTATTCATAATACCCAGAAGGTGGAAATAATCCAGATGTCCATCAGCTGATGAATAATGAACAAAATGTGGCATATCCATACAATGGAATATTATCTGGCAATAAAAAGCATTGAAGGGGGCATCCCTGGTGGTGCAGTGGTTGAGACTCCACCTGCCGATGCAGGGGACATGGGTTCGTGCCCCGGTCCGGGAAGATCCCACATGCCGCGGAGCGGCTAGGCCCGTGAGCCATGGCCACTGAGCCTGTGTGTCCAGAGCCTGTGCTCTGCAATGGGAGAGGCCACAACAGTGAGAGGGCCGTGTACACCAAAAAAAAAAAAAAAAAGCATTGAAGTACTAATACACACTGTGACATGGGTGAACCTTGAAAACATTATGCTAAGGAAAGTAGCCAGTCACAAAAGGCCATATATTATAAGATTCCATTCATATGAAAGAAAATAGAGTGACAGAAAGTATATTAATGATTGCTCAGGGCTGGTAGGGGATGGTGGGAAGATGTGGAGTGATTGCTAAAGGGTATGGGGTTTCTTTTTGAGGTGGTGAAAATGCTCTAAAATTGAGTGGTGATGATTGCACATATCTGTGAATATGCTAAAAATGACTGAATTTTGAGCTTTATGTTGGTGAATTGTATGGTATGTGAACTATATATCAATAAATCTGCTTTAAAAATTAGGATGTCACCAATAGCTTTTGAGGAAGCATTTTAAATAGAGTATAAATAGGTGAGGCTAGAAGACTGTGGCATGTGAATGGGAGGTGTGGAGCCATGTAGGGGAAGCAGTTTTGAGAGAAGTTTATTTTAGGTTTGGGACGATGTGAAGCCACTTGGAGAGCAGCAGGAGAATCCTGTAAGTGTAGAGTAAGAGTAGTGACCAAGGGAGAGAAGGTATTTTTAGGTTTGGGACGATGTGAAGCTGCTGGAGAGCAGCAGGAGAATCCTGTATGTGTAGAGTAAGAGTAGTGACCAAGGGAGAGAAGTGATGATTGATGTAGTTAAGGCCAAAGGAAGTTCTTAGGCGATACAGAGATGGCAAGGTGAACTTTCTGACACCTGTTTTTTTCCAAAATGTGAGAGAAGAATCCTGGGAGCTCATTGAAAAGAGGAACGGCATCAGACTTATTTTTGTAATCTCAGTATCTAGTTAACTTAATGGTAAAGGCACATTTATTCATTCTCTACACATTTTTAAAAAAATATTTATTTATTTATTTATTTATTTATTGGCTGTGTTGGGTCTTCATTTCTGTGCGAGGGCTTTCTCCAGTTGCGGTGAGCAGGGCCCACTCTTCATCGCGGTGCGCGTGCCTCTCACTGTTGCGGCCTCTCCCGTTGCGGAGCACAGGCTCCAGACGCGCAGGCTCAGTAGTTGTGGCTCACGGGCTTAGCCGCTCCGCGGCATGTGGGATTTTCCCAGACCAGGGCTCGAATCCGTGTCCCCTGCATTGGCAGGCAGATTCTTAACCACTGAGCCACCAGGGAAGCCCCCATTCTCTACACATTTAACAAGGGCATACTCTGTGCCAGGTACAGAGCTCATGGCTGGGGATCCAGCAGGGAGGCCTAACAGATAAATGTCTCATAGAAGTCACATTCAAGTTTGTGGGGTAAAACAGTGCATGGGTTGTGGAGGAGACAGTGTTCACTGAATATTCATGTGCTCCTCTCTTTTTCCCAGCATTCCTTGCTGTGAGGTTGGAACCATGTGACTAAATCTGGCCAATGGACTGTGGGCATGCATAGATTTCTGGTTTAGGCTGTATAAAGCCAGTGTGCAGCCTCCATATCTCCTCCTCTGCTATGGTGACCTTGGAAACCACATGCTCATGAAATAATACTTATCCATATTAACTGCAATATGTTCTCATATCTCCTATTTGTTTTGATTCGCCTTCTCTCCATTTCTCTTTCCGTCTCCTGCCATCTCTTCTTCCATCCCCCTGTCCTGATTTTTCTTTCAAGGGCTGGTTCCAACAGCCTAAACTGATTTCATGAGTGATTATTAGGCTCTTTGAAAAAAGTATTGTAGATCAGCATTTTCAACATTTAATCTGTACATGAATCATAAGGGATCTTGTTAATGCAGATTCTGATTCAGTGGGTCTGAGTTAGAGCCTGAGTTTCTAAAAGGCTCCCAGGTGATGATGGTGCTTGCTCAAGGACCACACTTTATATAGCAAGGTTCTAGAGGGTATTCCTGAACTCTGGTAATGAAATTTCTGACAAAAATTTATTTCTCTGGAATAATGCACACATGCACATGCAACAGATTTGTATGTATGCATACAAACATATGCATATGTATATGTGTCCTCACAGTTGCTTGACAATATATCCCCTCCCAGGCACCCTCAATGGTACCTTTCTTCTTAAAGACAGGATATGTTCAAACTTTTGTTTATTAACTGGTGTTTTAGTAGTGTGCCATTTCCTTATATCTGTTGAGAGGGTGAACACACATAGTCATTCTTGAGAACAGTTATGAATGTCTGTGTGTGGAGGAGAGATGCTAGGGGGAGGAGATCAAAACCCTATGAGAGATGAAGGAAGCTTCTTGTGCCTGGCGGAATTCCCACTCCCTTGCTTGGCTTCATCCAATCTCTGTTACTCATGAGAGCTCTTTTAGGGACATCAGAACATGTAATTCCTGCTGTCTGTAAATGTCTCCTTTGGTTTTCATCTCCTAAATGAAGTTCATCTTCTGTGTGTCTGTTGACATGTTCCATAGGTCTCATCACCTTCCAGTCTCCTAAATCCTCTGCTCTTATTTGCAGGACCCTACACTTATGCATGTATTATTATCGTTGGCACGGTTGTTTTCATGAAAATACATCAACTTGTTTGCTAACAGTGATGAACCTGGGGGAACAACTGATACAAAAATGTGAGCTTTACACAGAGAAGAATTAGCTGAAAGTACATAAATCATCAACATTAATACTACTATTAAAGTAAGAGCTGACTGTAAGGGCCTCTGTACCGCAGCATTTAGTGTTTTGATGGTAACCTTTACATATATACTAATTTTATGTCATTATAGGAGTAATGTTTATGAGAAAAGCAAAACAAACTTTCTTCAAATATGCACCAATAAGAAATACAATAAATCCTTGAACATCCTCTAGTTTAGAGTCAGAAATGCCTTACATTTCCAGTCTACTCTTTTTGTTTTCTTTTTTAAAAATTTAATTGAAAAAATTGAAGTATAGTTGCTTTATAATGTTGTGTTAGTTTCTGGTGTAGAGCAAAGTGATTCAGTTATATATGTGGGTGTGTGTGTGTATATATATATATATATATATATATATATATATATATATATATATACATACATATATATTCTTTTCCATTATGGTTTATTATAAGATATTGAATATAATTCCCTGTGCAATACAGTAGGACCTTGTTGTTTACATATTTTATGTACAGTAGTTTCTATCTGCTAATTTATAGACTCCTAATTTATTCCCCACCTCCCCTTTCCCCTTTGGTAACCACAAGTTTGCTTTCTATGTTTGTGATTCTGTTTCTGTTTTGTAAATAAGTTCATTTTGTATCATATTTTGGATTCCACATATAAGTGATATCATATGATATATGTCTTTCTCTGACTGACTTACTTCACTTAGTATGATAATCTCTAGGTCCGTCCATGTTGTTGCAAATGGCAATATTTCATTCTTTTTAATGGCTGAGTAATAGTCCACATTATATATATATATATATATATATATATATATATATATATATATCTCACATCTTCTTTTCTTCTTTATCCATTCATCTGTTGGTGGACATTTAGGTTGCTTCTGTGTCTAGGCTATTGTAAATAGTGCTGCTATGAACATTGGGATGCATGTATCTTTTTGAATTATAGTTTTCTCCAGATATATGCCCAGGAGTGGGATAGCTGGTAACTCTATATGGTAACTCTATTTTTAGTTTTTAAAGGAACATCCATACTGTTTACCATAGTGGCTGTACCAATCTACATTCCCAACAACAGTGTAGGAGGGTTTGCTTTTCTCTACACCTTCTCTAGTATTTATTTATTTGTTTATTTAAAGAATTAATTATTTTTTTGATTTATTTGATTGTTTTATTTATTTACTTTTTGGCTGCGTTGGTTCTTTGTTGCTGCATGCGGGCTTTCTCTAGCTGTGGCGAGTGGGGGCTACTCTTTGTTTTGGTGCACAGGCTTCTCATTGTAGTGGCCTCTCTTGTTGCAGAGCATGGGTTCTAGGTGCGTGGGATTCACTAGTTGTGGCACGTGGGCTCAGTAGTTGTGTCTCGCATGCTCTAGAGCGCAGGCTCAGTAGTTGTGGCATGTGGGCTTAATTGCTCTGTGGCATGTGGGATCTTCCCAGACCAGGGCTTGAACCTGTGTCCTATGCATTTGCAGGCAGATTCTTAACCACTGCACCACCAGGGAAGTCCTCTTCAGTATTTATTATTTGTAGACTTTTTACTAATGTCTGACTGGTGTGAGGTTATACCTCACTGAAGTTTTGATTTGCATTTCTCTAATAATTAGCAACATTGAGCATCTTTTTGTGTGCCTGTTGGCCATCTGGATGTCTTCTTTGGAGAAATGTCTATTTAGGTCTATTTAGGCCCATTTTTTGATTGGGTTGTTTGGTTTTTTGGTATTGAGTTGTATGAGCTGTTTGTATATTTTGAAAATTAAGCCCTTGTTGGTCACATCACTGGCAAATATTTTCTCCCAGTTTTATGGTTTCCTTTGCTGTGCAAAAGCTTTCAGTTTGATCAGGTTCCATTTGTTTATTTTTGCTTTTATTTTTATTGTCTTGAGAGACTGATCTAAGAAAACATTGCTATGATTTATGTCAGAGAATGTTTTGCTTGTGTTGTCTTCTATATTTTTCTGTTTTTCCTAATCTCTTATGTGTCTGCTGGCAAAAATCTGAGGAGAACAGCACATGAGCATTTTAAATGGACCCTTGGTTCTGAGCAAAGTTGGCTTCCCCATGCACTAATCTCTGTGCTTTAGCCCACAGAGACCAGCATTAGGCATGGCTTTGAATTCTGGTAATGACATATTTCAGCTGATTTGTGAACCAGAGCTCTTTGTCAGTGGCCAGCCTCTGTAAGTGGCATAAGGAATCCAGTAAAACAGAACCTTAAATCAGAACTGTAATGATTCATGAAATGTAAAACAAACCTTAAATCTAAAGGGTACTTGAGTACCATCTCTTGGCCATGAGGCCACATACTACAAACTAAGGCAAAAACTGAAAACCTGGAGCGGCCTGATGTATGAGAATAGGAAAGTTGTCCACAGCCCCCAATAAATGGCAGACCATACAATTCTGCCTCCAGAATGGTTAATAAAGGTGTGTGGAGGCTCTTCTCCAAAGATGGCCTTCCAATGAGGCATGCCTCCCTTGACAGACTTTCTGGCAGGTGGGTGTGCCAACAGATGGGTGTTCAGACACACAGATGTTCAGATGTTACTGGCAATCTTGGATCTACATGCCCTTCATGTAGCAAAGACAATCTACTGACACTGGTTGTAGTGAAGGAAAGTAAAGGGCTTATTGCAAGGCACCAAGCAAAGACAAAGGACAGTTCTTGCTCAAAAGACCAGAACTCCCTAATGGCATTCAGGGAAGTGTTTTTAAAGGCAACATTAGGGGTGTGGGTTTCAGGGTGTCTGATCAGCTCATGGACACTCTTCTGACTGGTTGGTGGTGAGGTAACAGGGTGAAGTTTCAAGAATCTGAATCATCAACCTCTGGTCCCAATGAGTTCAGAGTCTGTGTACTTGTGGTCAGCAGTTTCCATCTGGTGGGAATCTGGTTTCTGTAAAAACAACTTAGGAATGTACGTCAGACATTATTACCTATGCCCTTCAGTGAGAAATGGAAGCTCTGGTGGCTCTGCTATATGGCTGATCTATTGTTTAAATTTTTACCAGTTTCCCTGCCTGACAGCTATTCTTTGTTTCTACATGTTCACATTTTCCTAATCATTAACTCTTTTTTTTTTTTTTTTTTTTTTTTTTTTTTTTTTTTGCGGTTAGGCGGGCCTCTCACTGTTGTGGCCTCTCCCCTTGCGGAGCACAGGCTCCGGAGCACAGGCTCAGTGGCCATGGCTCACGGGCCCAGCCGCTCCGCGGCATGTGGGATCTTCCCAGACCGGGGCACGAACCCGTGTCCCCTGCATCGGCAGGCGGACTCTCAACCACTGCGCCACCAGGGAAGCCCCTAATCATTAACTCTTGAGCCAGCTTTTGAGACTCAGGGGAGCCTGAAGCAAAGCCTTTTACTTAAGAGAGCCGGAGCACGGGGTGGTGGGCTTGTATACCTGAGAGGGTCCTAAAGAGTCCTGCTTGGTATAACAGACAGACAGATGTTCAGACTGATTTCAACAGATTGACAGATGTTCTGACAGACAAGTGTTTGGACACATGGACATTCAGAAACACGATTATCAGACACATGGACAGGGGTTCAGACAGACGTTTGAACAGACTGACATTCAGAAAAATGAACAGATGTTCAGACAGATGGTTGGTTGGACAGATGGATAGATGTTCAGACAGAGAGCCATTTTTGCAGATAAGCATGCAGACAGATGGATGTTCGCACAGACAGACTGATGTTCGGACGGTGGGTGTTCAGACAGATGGACATAAGTTAAGAAAGATGGACATTCCAACAGATGGACGTTGGAACAGATTGATACACATTCAGACAGATGGGCATTCTTACAGATGGGTGTTCTGACACACAGATGTTCTGAGATGGACTTTCTGAAAAATGGATATTCTGATAGATTCATATTTAGACAGATTAATATTCAGAAAGACATTTTTACAGATGGACATTCAAACACATGGACACACATTCTGACAGAGAACCTTTCTGGCAGACAGACTTTCTGACAGATGGGCATGTGGACAGATGGGTGTTCAGACAGACCAGTGTTCAGATGGATGGATGTCCCCACTAACGGGCAGTTAGGCAGATGAACAGTTATTCACAGAGAGGGAAGTTCAGACAAACAATTCTTCTGACAGACATTTCAGCAGACAGGTGTGCTGACAGATGTTTTGTGGCAACCCTGCATGAAGTGAGTCTATCTGTGCCATTTTTTCCAATACCATTTGCTCACTCAGTGTCTCTGTATCACATTTTGGTAATTCTTGCAATATTTCAAACTTTTTCATTATCATTTAATTTGATATGGTGATCTGTGATCAGTGATCTTTGATATTACTATTGTAATTGTTTTGGGGTGCCAAGAATGGCACCCATACAAGATGGTGAACTTAATTAATAAATGTGTGTGTTCTGACTGATTCACTGACAGGCTGCTCCCCCATCTCTTTCCCTCTCCTTGGGCCTTTCTCTACCTTAAGACACAACAATATTTAAATTAGGTCAATCTAGAGGCCTACAATGACCTCTAAATATTCGAGTGAAAGGAAGAATCACATGTGTCTCACTTTAAATCAAAAGCTAGAAATGATTAAACTTAGGGAGGAAGGCATATCAAAAGCCCAAATAGGCCAAAATATAGGCCTCTTATGCCAAACAATTAGCCAAGTAGTGAATGCAAAGGAAAAGTTCTTGAAGGAAAGTAAAAGTGCTACTCCTTTGAACACATGAATGATAAGAAAGTGAAACAAACTTATTGCTGATATGAAAAGAGTGTTAGTGGTCTGGATAGAAGATCAAGCCAGCCACAACTTTGCCTTAAGCCAAAGCCTAGTCCAGAGCAAGGTCCTAACTCTCTTCAATTCTATGAGGGCTTTGAGTAGTGAGGAAGCTACAGAAGAAAAGTTTGAAGCTAGCATAGGTTGATTCATGAGTTTACGGAAAGTAGCTGTCTCTACAACATCAAAGTGCAGGGGCTGATGTAGAAGATACAGCAAGTAATCTAGGACATCTAGCTAAGATAATTAATGAAGGTGGCTATATCAAACAACAGATTTTTAATATAGCCTCATACTGGAAGATGATGTCATCTAGGACTTGCATAGCTAGAAAGAAGTCAATGCTTGGCTTTAAGTCTTCAAATGACAGGCTGACTCTCTTATTAGGGGTTAATGAAGCTGGTGATTTGAAGTTGAAGCCAATGCTCATTTACCATTCTGAAAACCCTAGGGATCTTAGGAATTATGCTATATCTACTCTGCCTGTGTTCTATAAATGAAACAGCAAAGCCTGGATGATTGCGCATCTGTTTTCAAATGGTTTACTGAATATTCTAAGCCCACTGTTCAGATCTTTCACTCAGAAAAAAAAGACTCCTTTCAAAATATTACTGCTCACTGACAATGCACCTGATTACCCAAGAGCTCTGATGGAGATGTACAACAAGATTAATGTTTTCATGGCTGCATCCATTCTGGGTCAAGGAGTAATTTTGACTTTCAAGGCTTCTTATTTAAGAAATACATTTTGAGAATTCCCTGGTGGTCAGTGGTTAGGACTCCATGCTCTCATTGCCAAGGGCCTGGGTTCAGTCCCTTTTTGGGGAACTAAAATCCCACAAGCCATGCAGCACAGCAAAAAAAAAAAAGGAAAGAAAGAAACACATTTTGTAAGGCTATAGATGCCATTGGTAGTGATTCCTCTGATGGATCTTGGCAAAGTAAATTTAAGGACATTCGTGATTCATGGGAAGAGGTCAAAATATAAACATTAACAGGAATTTGGAAGAAGCTGATTCTAACCCTCGTGGATGACTTTTTGAGAGGTTCAAGACCTCAGTGGAAGAAGTAACTGTGGATGTGGTGGAAATAGCAAGAAAACTAGCACTAGAAGTGGAGCCTGAAGATGTGATTGAATCGCTGCAATCTCATGATAAAACTTTAATGGAGGAGTTGTTTCATACAGATGAGCAAGAAAAGTGGTTTCTTGAGATAGAATCTACTCCTAGTAAAGATGCTATGAAGATTGTTGACATGAAAACAAAGGATTAAGAATATTTCATAAACTTAGTTGATAAATCAGTGGCAGTGTTTAGAGGATTGACTACAATTTTGAAAGAAGTTCTACTCTTGGTAAAATGCTACCGAAGAGCATTGTATGTTACAGAGAAGTCATTCATGAAAGTAAGTCAATCGATGCCACAAACTTCATTATTATCTTATTTTAAGAAATTGCCACAGCCACCCCAGTCACCTTCAGCAACCACCATGCTGATCAGTCAGCAGCCATCAACAGTGAGGCAAGACCCTCCACCAGCACAAAGATTACAACTAACTTGCTGAAGGCTCAGATGATGGTTAGCAATTTTTAGCGAGAAAGTACATTTAAATTAAGGTATATACATTATTTTTTGGACATAATTCTATTACACATTTAATATACTACAGAACAATGTGAATGTAATTTTATATGCACAGGAAAACCAAAAACTTCATGTGACTCTCCTGCATTGTCTGCTTTATTGTGGTGGCCTGGAACGGAACCTACAACATCTCCACAGTATGCTTGTATTCAGACACAGAGACCTATGTTGAGGCAGATGAATGTTCCAAACGGTGGACAGACATACTAACAGATGGCTATTCTGACACGTGGATGATCAGACAGAAGGACAAACCTCAGATGACTGGATGTTTGGACAGATGGACAGGAGATGTTCTGCCAGACAGATATTCTGCCAGAAAGGCAAAATTACAACTATTTACAGAGAATCTATTGATGAGAATGACCTAAAGACTAGCCAAAAAAGATATTCCATAACAAAATATATAAAGAAGGAACCACGATGAGATGGGTAGGAGGGGTGGAGACAAGGTATGGTCAAGATCCACAACCAACAAACTGGAGGATAATCATAATGCAGAGGGCCTCTCAAAGGAGTGAGGGGTCCAAGCCCTACATTAGGCTCTTTAGCCTAGGGGTCCTACACCAGAATGATGAGCCCCTAGAATGCCTGACATGGAAGGCCAGTGGGGCTTGTGTATGGAAGAGTTGGAGAGCTGTAGGAAACAGAGACTCTGTTCTTATACAGCACATGAAAAATCTCACATGCTTCAAGACTAAGTGTGGGGGCAGTAATTTGAAAGGAGATTGGGTTAAATCCACTTGTTGATCTTTGAGAGCCTCCTGGAGAGGCAAGAGCCAACTGGGACTCCCTCGGGGGACACAGACACAGGTGAGAGCCATTTATGGAAGTTCGTTCTACCATGAGGACACTGGTGCAGGCAAACCCCATTTGGAGTCCTCCCTCAGGCCTAATAGTGCTGGGAGCTTACCTGTCCACCAACTGGTTGGCACCAGTCCCAGGACTCCCCAGGCTCAGAATTCAGCCATGAGGGACACAGCCCTGCTCACCAGTGGGCCAGCGCCAGTCCTGGGCCTTGTCCCCCAAGGCTCACAGCCAGCTGCTGGGACACAGCCGCTTCCACCAGTGGGTCACCACAACTCCAGGTCCCCCAGGCCATGCAGCCAGCCACACTGTGAACTGATGCCACCCATCAGCAAGCTGGCAGCCTCCATGCAAAGCAGGGCCTAACAGCTAAGTAAGCCCAGGGGCTAGCCCTGCCTACCAGCATGCCCACAGTTGTCAGCCCCATTACAATAGAAGGGCCCATGCAGCCCACATAGGGGGCACCCCTAGAGCATATAGATCTGATGTCCAGAGGGGAGGGTGCTGCTGGACCCCATAGGACATCTCCTACATAAGGCCACTTCTTCAAGATTGGGAAACATAACTGAACTGCCTAATACACAGAAATAAACACAGAGAATTCGGCAAAATGAGGAGATAGAGGAATGTGTTGTAAACAAAGGAACAAGGCTAAACTGCAGAAGAAGAACTAAGTGAGGTGGAGATAAGCCGTCTACCCAATAAAGAGTTCAAGGAAATAATCATAAAGATGCTCAACGAACTTGGGAGAAGAATGGAAGAACACAGTGAGAATTTAACAAAGAGTTAGAAAATATAAAGAACCAAATGGAGCTGAATAATACAACAATCAATAAAAAATACACTAGAAGGAAGCAACAATAGATTAGATGATACAGAAGAATGAAGCAGTGAACTGGAAGTCAGAATAGTGGAAATCACCTAAGCTGAACAGAAAAAAAGAATTAAAAGAAATAAGGATAGTTTAAGAGACCTCTGAAACAATGTCACATATACTAACATTCACATCATAGGGGTCGTAGAAGGAGAAGAGAGAGAGAAAGGGACTGATAACATATTTGAAGACAAAATAGCTGAAAACTTCCCTAACCTTGGAAAGACAACAGACATCCAGGTCCAGGAAGCACAGAGTTGCAAACAAGATGAACCCAAAGAGAGCCACACCAAGACACTGTAATTAACGTGGCAAAAATTAAAGATGAAGAGAGAATCAAGAAAAGCAACTAGATATCTACAAGGGAACTCCTGTAAGACCACAAGCTGACTTTTCAGCAGAAACTTTGCAGGGCAGAAAGGAGTGGCATGATATATTTAAGGTGATGAAAGGAAAAAACCTGTAACCAAGAATACTCTACTTGGCAAGGCTATCATTTAGATTTGAAGGAAAGATAAAGCATATTACAGATAAGCAAAAGCTCAAAGAATTCAGCACCACTAAACTGACTGATAAGAATTATTAAAGGGATTTCCCTAAGTGGAAAAGTAAAGATCACAACTAGAAATATTAAAATTATAAAGGGAAAAACCTCATTGGTAAAGGCAATATACAGTAAAGGTGTAGATCAACCACTTATAAAGCTAGTAGAAAGGTTAAAAGACAAAAGTAGTAAAATCATCTATACCCATAATAAGTAGTTAAGGGATACACAAAACAAAATGATGTAAAATATGATGCAGAAAACAGTACATATGGACGAGCGGAGTAAAAATTCAGCATTGTTAAATGTGTTCGAATTTAAGAGATTTTAAGCTTAAAATAATCATATATATATATATATATATATATATATATATATATATATATATATATATATAGGTTGTTACATATAAACCTCATGGTAACCACAAACCAAGAATCTATAATAGATACACACACACAAAAGAGAAAGGAATCCAAACATAACACCAAAGATAGTCATCAAATCACAAGGGAAGTGAGGAAAAGAAGAAATAAATGAAAAAGGACTACAAAACAACCCCAAAACAATTAAAATGGCAATAAGTATATACCTATCAATAATTACTTTAAATGTAAATGAATTTTTGCTCCAATCAAAAGACATAGAGTGGCTTGAATGGATAAAAAACTAGACCAATAAATATGCTTCCTACAAGACATTCACTTCAGATCTAAAGTCACACATAGACTAAAAGTGAGAGGATGGCAAAGAGTATTCCTTGCAAATGGAAATGAAAAGAAAGCTGTTGTAGCAATACTTATATAATAAAAATAGAGTTTAGAACAAAGACTGTAATCAGAGACAAAGATATTATAAAGATCAGAGCAGAAATAAATGAAATAGAGACTAAAAAACCAGAACAAAACAAAACAAACAATCAATGAAATGAGAGCTGGTTCTTCAAAAAGATAAGCAAAACTGATAAACCTTTAGCCAGACTCATCAAGAAAAAAAGAGAGAGGATTCAAATTAATAAAATCAGAAATAGAAAAGAAGTTAAAACTGAAACCACAGAAATACGAAGGATCATAATTAACTGCTATGAAAAACTATATGCCAATAAAACGGAAAACCTAGAAGAAATGGACAAATTACCAAAATGTACAATCTGAAACAGAAAGAAATAGAAAATGTGAACAGACAAATTACTATTAATGAAATTGAAAAAATAAAGAAAAATTTAAAAAACTCCCAACAGGGACTTCCCTGGTGGTGCAGTGGTTAAGAATCCACCTGCCATTGCAGGGGACACAGGTTTGAGCCCTTGTCCAGGAAGATCCCACATGCCGCAGGGCAACTAAACCCATGTGCTACAACTACTGAGCTTATGCTCTAGAGCCTGGGAACCACAACTACTGAGCCCACGTACCACACCTACTGAAGCCCATGTGCCTAGAGCCCATGCTCTGCAACAAGAGAAGCCACTGCAATGAGAAGCCCATGCACTGCAATGAAGAGTAGCTCCTGCTCGTCACAACTAGAGAAAGCCCACGTGAACCAACGAAGACCCAACACAACTAAAAATAAATAAATAAATAAATAAATTTATTTTAAAAAAAACTTCCAACAAACAAAATTCTAGGATCAGACGGCTTCACAGGTGAATTCTATGAAATATTTAGAGAAGAGTTAGCACCCATCCTTCTCAAACTATTCCAAAAAACTGCAGAGAAAGGAATTCTTCCAAACCTATTCTATGAGGCCAGCATCACCCTGATACCAAAACAGAAAAAGGTATCGCACACAAAAAAAGAAAATTAGAGGCCAGTATCACTGATAAACATAGATGCAAAAATACTCAAAAAATATTAGCAAACTAAATCCAACAATACATCAGATGGATCATACACCATAATCAAGTGGGATTTATCCCAGGGATACAAGGATTTTTAGCATCCACAAATCAATGTGATGTACCACATTAACAAGCTGAAGAATAAAGAACTCATGATCATCTCAATAGATGCAGGTATAGCTTTTGACAAAATTCAAAATCTGTGTATTATAAAAACTCCCCACAAAGTGGGTATAGAGGGAATATAATTCAACATAATAAAGGCCATACTTAAAAATTATGTATTATATAACATAATACTCAAGGGTGAAAAACTGAAAGCATTTCCTCTAAGGTCAGGAACAAGATAAGGATGTCCACTCTCACCACTTTATTCAACATAGTTTTGGAAGTCCTAGCCACAGCCATCAGAGAAGAAAAAGAAATAAAAGGAAGACAAACTGGAAAGGAAGAAGTAAAACTGTCACTGTTTGCAGGTGACATGATACTAAACATAGAAAATCCTAAAGAAGGCAGCAGAAAACTACTAGAGCTCATCAATGAATTCGGTAAAGTTGCAGGATACAAAATTAACATACAGAAATCTCTTGCATTCTTATGCACTAACAATGAAAGATCACAAAGAGAAATTAAAGAAACAATCCTATTTACCATTGCATCAAAAAGAATAAAATACCTAGGAATAAACCTACCTCAGGAGGCAAAAGACCTGCACTCAGAAAACTATAAGATGAAAGGAATCAAAGATGACACAAACAGATGGAGAGATATACCATGTTTTTGGATTGGAAGAATCAACATTGTGAAAATGACTACACTACACAACGCAATCTACAGATTCAATGCAATACCTATCAAATTATCAATGGCATTTTTTATAGAATTAGAACAAAAACTTTTACAATTTTTAATGGAAACACAAAAGACCCTGAATAGCCAAAGCAATCTTGAGAAAGAAAAACGGAGCTGGAGGAATCAGGCTCCCTGACTTCAGAATATACTACAAAGCTACAGTAATCAAGACAGTATGGTACTGGCACAAAAACAGAAATATAGATCAATGGAACAGGATAGAAAGCCCAGAGATAAACTCACACACATATGGTCACCTTATCTTTGATAAAGGAGTCGAGAATATGCAATGGAGAAAAGACTCCTCTTCTATAAGTGGTGCTGGGGAAACTGGACAGCTACATGTAAAAGAATGGAATTAGAACATTTTCTCACACCATACACAAAAATAAACTCAAAATGGATTAGAGACCTAAATATAAGGCTATAAAACTCTTAGAGGAAAACATAGGCAGAACACTCTCTGACATAAATTGCAGCAATATCTTTCTCGATCCACCTCCTAGAGTAGTGAAAATAAAAACAAAAATAAACAAATGGGACCTAATTAAACTTAAAAGCTTTAGCACAGCAAAGGAAACCATAAACAAAATGAAAAGATAACCCACAGAATGGGAGAAAATATTTGTTAATGAAGTGACTGTCAAGGGATTAATCTCCAAAATATACAAACAGCTCATGCAGATCTATGTCAAAAAAACAAACAACCCAATCACAAAATAGGCAGAAGACGTAAATAGACATTTCTCCAAAGAAGACATACAGGTGGCCAAAAACCACATGAAAAGATGTTCAACGTCACTAATTCTAACAGAAATGCAAGTCAAAACTACAATGAGGAACTAATGAGAACCTGCAGTAAAGCACAGGGAACTCTACACTTCTACTGTGTACAGTAGAAACTAACACAACATTGTAAAACAACTATACCCCAATTGAAAAAGAAAGGTACAATGAGGTGTCCTCTCACACCAGTCAGAATGGCCATCATCAAAAAGTCTACAAACAACAAATGCTGGAGAGGGTGTGGAGAAAAGGGCACCCTCCTACACTGTTGGTGGGAATGTAAAGTGGTACAACCATTATGGGGAACAGTATGGAGGTTCTTTAAAAAACTAAATATAGAACTACCATATGATCCAGAAATCCCACCCCTGGGCATATATCTGGAGAAAACCATAATTTGAAATGTTACATGCACCCCAATATTCATTGTAGCACTATTTACAATAGCCAAGACATGGAAGCAATCTAAATGTCCATCGACAGAGGAGTGCATAAGAAGATAGGGTATATATATATATATATATATATATATATATATACAATGCAATATTACTCAGCCATAAAAAAGAATGAAATAATGTCTTTGGCAGCAACATGGATGGACTTAGAGATTGTCATACTGAGTGAAGTAAGTCAGAGAGAGAAAGACAAATATCATATGATAGTGCTTATATGTGGATCTAAGAAATGGTACAAAGGAACTCATTTACAAAACAGAAATAGAGTCACAGATGTAGAAAACAAACTTATGGTTACCAGGGGCAAATGGGGGAGGGGACAAATTGGGAAACTGGGATTGACACATACATAGTACTATGTATAAAATAGATAACTAATAAGGGCCTACTAGAGAGCACAGAGAACTCTACTCAGTACTCTGTTATGACCTATATGGGGAAAGAATCGAAACAAGAGCAGATATATGTGTAACTGATTCACTTTGCTGTACAGCAGAAAGTAGCACAACATTTTACATCAACTATACTCCAATAAAAAATTAAAAAAAAACAAACAAATTGACAAAAAAAAGTTTCTTGTTGGAGAACATTCCAAGGACAGGTGATGCCTAGGTCCTGAAGTGGTATGAAGATGATCTATTCAATGTATAGAAAGAAACCTAGAGGTGAAGGGCAATGAGGATTAAAAAAATTAGAGTTATGTCTTATTTTTTCCCTGAATTCTGTTAAGAAATGGACAAATAAATTATTTCCCCAAGTTCAATGGTTGTTTTGGGGGCTCACCATATATAAAGGTTCATGATGACAACCTTCTTCCTCTGAGCTATTATACATGCATTTTTAAAAAATAATTAAAATTGACAGCATTTGTCTCAGTTCAAAAATAAAATACTTCAGTTCCAACAATAACAAGAATAAATTAATCAATAGAAGCATATCCAGAGAAGACACTGATGACCAAATTAGACAAGAGCCTTATATATCAGTTATAAATATACTATTTCCTTTGTACAAGATAGAGGAAATTATGAGCATAAGTCAGGTGCTCCTGAGACACATCCTAGAATCTAGGGCATCTTGACTCCCCTGACTGGTTTCTGGGGGAATGTGGGGTAAGAGGTGCCCTTGGCTTCTGGGTCATCATGCCAACAGGGCATCATGGTATTCCACTGAGACTCCTGGAGACTTCCATGCCCTCAAACAGTGTGAAGTTGTTGCTAGCATCCTGTGGCAGATGGGGAACAGGGAGTGGGGGATGAGGGTTAGGGTCATTCCATCCCAGGAAGCTCCCTGCCCATAGATGAAAACCCCAGTGGCAGCCCCCAGAGCCCTTGGTGAGCCTGGGTCTGCTTCTTCTGTCTGCTCTCTGGAGGAGAGCCACTGAAGGTCTTGGCATCCTTGGGGGATCTGGAGCTCTTGGGAATCTTCCTCAGGGCACAATGGCTCCCTTCAGCACCAAGAGTTAGTCCCATGGGGAAGGGCCACTGAGCCCAGGTTGGAGTGCTACAACCACATCCTGGTATGCCAGTGACTACAGCTTCCTAAGTGGCCTATCAACGTGTCCTTGGTACACACCCAAGGGACCCGGCAGAGCCCCAGCAATCACCTGGGATTTCCCAAACAAGCCCAAAGTCTCGATCTCCTCGAAGGATTTTTCACCTTCAGGACTAGTGAATGGAGCCCTATAGTCGGCCACACATTCAAGTGAAGTTCTCACAAAGCTCATAATCTCCCCCTGAAAAGCAATATTGGACAAGTGATACAATTCTCATATATTTTTTGCCTTATATTCTTTATTGTTAGGAAAGTGAAAATAAAGTGACATGTTTGTGTGTGCGTGTGTGTGTGTGTGTGTGTGTGTGAATGACAGTAAAAGTTGTTTAAGAGGAAGACTTGTGAAAGTGGGATCGACACAGAGGAGAAGTGTTTTGTTTTTGACAAATATCTCCTAGGACATGTGCAGAAAGCAACGAAAGAGACACAGAGATAATAACATGTATCTATGTTATGATGGTCAAAGAAACTGTGAAGGAAGAAGCACCTGCTGCAACTTTGCCAGGAGGGACAGGAGGCCCAGTAATGCTCAATCAAAGGATGATGATGCCTGTAAAAATTAATAAACAGGGGAATTCCCTAATGGTCCAGTGGTAAAGAATCCCCCTTGCAATGCAGGGGACGCAGGTTTGATCCCTGCTTGGGGAACTGGGATCCCAGACGCTGCGTGGCAACTAAGCCTGCATGCCACAACTACTGAGCTCGTGCACCCCAACTAGAGCCAGCATGCCGCAAACTACAGAGCCCACATTCCCTGGAGCCCAACTAGAGAGAGAAAACCCGCACGCCACAACTAGAGAGAAACCCACGCACCACAATGAAGAGCCCGTACACCACGTCGAAAGATCCCGCGTGCCCCAAGCAAAGATCCCACGTGCCGCAACTAAGGCCCGACGTAGCCAAAAATAAACAAATCTTAAAAAAAATTAATAAACAGAAACCTCAACTAAAATAGAGCCAGGAGGCCAGAAGGGGAAGCTCTCACACTCTACAACCATAGTGGAACCCCAAAGGAAGAAGACTTCCTCCTCTTGTCTGGCAAGAGCTCAGCCAACGAACGATTGTCACAATTCAGTAAATGAGAAGCCACTAGACTCTTAATTCTCAATTCCTCTAAGGAACTCTTTGTTTACTAAAACCCTCCCGACTTCCTTTCCCCCTCTCTCCTTATGTGAAAGACTTGCATGTGACTTGCCATGGTTGCAGACGCCAAATTGCAGTTCTTTGATGATCATGAGTAAACCCATTTTTGCTGGAGAAATAACTTGCAGTCTACTTTAGGTCAACAATTTTGGCCCACACAGGGACCCAGAGAAGACCCCCGACAACTGGAAGGTGGGCAAGCAAACAAGTGTGATACCAACACTAACCTCATTGATGCTTGCTGGGACCCTGGGGTTTGAGGGTAAGTCTTTCTCCTGGATCTGAGCTTCTGCCCTCTTTACTTTGAGGATCTCCAGGTTTTATTCAGGATCTATATTAAGGCTTTGTCCTCTCTGATTAAAGCCTTGTTTATTTGGCACATTGACCTGGCTCTTTTGAAATCAGGCTGCTCCAACTGGAATTCCCTTGCCTTCAGCCTGATTCCCATTGGAACAGGGGCTCTTCTGTTGGATCTGTGCTGTTAAGCAGTTGGCGTGAGTCTTTCAGAGCTAGGCCGTGCCCTTGGAACTGGCTGGTGTTAGGCCTACAGGCTGTTTGAGCTGTTAGGGTTTTTTTGGTAATTTATCCTTCTATTCTAGAGAAAGACCTCTGGGAAATAGGATCCCAGTTATCTAAACATTTTGAAGGAGCATTCCCCCCACCCCTCAACCACAGGGGCCCTGGCTGATTTTATGTTTAAAATCTGTGGTCCTTCCTCATGTGCATTTCTATGTGGACCTGAGGCAGGAGATAGATGGGCCCCAGGCCAGACATTTACAACTAGCCTCCTGTACATATTTCTTGAGGCAGGGTATAGATGGGCTCCAGATTAGACATTTACAGCCAGCCTCCTGTTTATACTTCAAGATAGAAATAACAACAGGAATAGGCTAAGCACTGCCTGGGCAAAAGATCAAGAGGTCACATATTTCTCATCCTTGGGGTCAGGGAGATCTTGACTGCACATGCACAGATAGGATCCTCGGGGGTCAAAAAGGGAGGGGACACCAGACTATACTAAGTTTTACTAACTTCCCAAAGGTCCTTGTGCTAAAATCCATCTTGGCTAAAGTATGCGTGTGCACATAGGGGTGCACATAGGGGTGGGCCCTGAGTCAAAGGACAAAGCAAGATGATTGGCCAGAGAAAAACAAAGACCTGGAAGACTGCCCCCTTACAAATGATTTAAACTTCCCAGAGGCGTGACTTTTCTCTGAACTCAACCTTGCCTGTGTTGGCATGTACTCTGCTTTTCTAATATATGCCTACTTTCCTCTCTACCTTCTGTCTCCTTGTCAAAATTTTTTTCAAGGCAGACAAGAAATGGGGCTCAGAATTTATCCGCTGGCCCTCCTGATCTAGTGCTTAAGATCTGGCACTCGCACTGCTGCAATCAGGGTTCAATCATGGTCTTGCTTCCAGCTGCTGCTCACTGCACTCTGAAATTAGACTAACCTAACCAAAGGCAATTACGGGAAACCTTTGAAATCCCCAAACTTACCTTTCTTAAAACCCAACTGAACAACCTTACCTATAAAACTTCTAAAACTGAACAAAACACTTATTTTTATTGGTATTTTGAGGCTTCCAAATGTTATCAGGAGCCTAAAATTGCCTCTCTGCAAAATAAGATTTTAAGGTTAATTGAGGCAAACAAATGATTAAAGAAGGAAAAAATAGCTTCTGAAGCCTCACGTTCTTCTTCTGCAGCCTCTTTGTCTCAGGCACTGCCTTTAGCGCCATCTTGTTTCCCTCCTCTGGGACCTTGTGCTCAGGCCCTGCCTTCAGGGCCATCTTTTTCCTTCCCCTTTATACTGCCTATTCCTCCTCTGTACCCTCAGTTCCTCCACACTAACTCCCTCGCTGAACTTCCCTTTCCCCCTGAAAATCTCCTCACCCCATTTTCCTCTGAATCTATCAGAACCTGTCCCTTTAGAATTTAGCTTTCTGAGGATCCAGAGGTTAAACCCTTAACTTTAAATATTCCTTGGGCTAAAACTGAACTGCGAGCCATAGTTAAAGAGTGTCCCAAAGTAACCAAAGATCCTCACAGATTTGCTGAGGAATTTAATATAACAATCTTACCAATCTTGTGCTCTGACTTACATCAGCTAGGTCATATGCTTGTTGGTGAAGGCCAGGCCCAGCATTGGATGAAAATTGCTGACTGGGAAAGTCCTGAAAGGTCTCTAGAATTAAAAGCAGGAGAGCAACCTGCTAAGTTACATGGTCAGGCCAAGGCAATTTCTAGGTGACTTCATCGGGCAAGTCCTAGGGCTTTTCCAAAGCCTATTGATTGGAATAAAATTCAGGCTTACACACAAAAATCTGATGAATCTGTTCATAGCTATTACAATCAACTTCAGATTATTTTAAAGAAGATACTGGTCTTCCTTCAGATGTTGATCCCACCCAGGTAGATTTAACCCTGTTTATTAATGGTCTGAACCAGGGTCTTTCCTTTCTAATAAAAAAGAACAGGATGGAATAGGAAATGATGTCCACTCCAGATTTAGTTAATCTTACAAACCAGATCTCTCACACTCTAGATGAGTCACCTAAAAGGAAAACTGCCAAAATTCTTAATCGTAAACGTCAGCAAATAAAGTTCCCTAAATGAAACAAAAACCCTCCTAGTTTCTGCTATTAGAGCAAAGAGCCAGGTCACTGGAAAAGAGATTGTTACAGATACAAGCCCTTCAGTCACCATCAGCCCTCTAACCAGGCTTTCCAACTTCCTCCCAATTCCCAGTTGTGGGGCTCCAAGGAACTACAGGGGCTCTTCCCAATCCTCCCTCTTAATCAGCTTGGAGAAACATTCCTTCAGATTTGGGATGGGTCTCTTCTCATCCTAACTGACACTGCAGCCACACTCTCGGTGCTCAACCCCACTACTATAAAGCAGCCCCTGCCTCGGAGTACTAATACAGTTCAAACAGTGGGCATCTTTAATGAACCTCAAGAGGTTCCTGCCTGTGAACTGATTCCCTTTCGTTTAGGCCCTTTGAGAAACACACACTCTTTTCTCCTTAGTTCCTCTGCCGCTATCCATTTATATTAGGCTGAGACTTCTTACAGAAGCATCATGCTAAAATTTCTCTCCCCTGAAAGGGGAAAATAATTTTGGAATTTGACAGTAGTTATCAAAGCAGCCAATTAAATGACTCTGACATCTTTTATCAGCTCCGTCTCTGAGCTGATTCTGGAACCACTGATCATTTGTCCCTATTGAATCAACAACCACCTCCCTTATAGGCAAAATCTCCAACTGATATTGGCAAAATTCACAGTGCATCAATTCAAATAGATCCCTCAAAACCTCTCCCAGAATTAATCAACATGCTATAAGTAAAGAAGTCTTTCATGGCATAAAACCCATGATAGGACATTACAAGTCTCAAAGACTCATTATTTCTTGTAATAGTTCCTGCAATACCCTTATTTTACTAATGAAGAAACCCAAGGGCTGAGGGTGGAGGTTTGTTCAGGACTTCAGAGCAATAAACAACATTGTCATCCCTCCACACCCTGTTGTTCCTAATCCTCATATTTCACTAACATCCATTCCCACTGGATGTAAATTTTTTACTGTAATTTGATTTATGAAGTACATTCTTTAGTATTCCAGTTGATGAAGATGGACTATTGTCTATCGTTTTTGCCTTCACTTGGAAGAAAAACAATTCACCGCGACAGTAATGACTCAGGGTTTTACTGAGCTCTTATTTCTCAAAAATTCTCAAGGCTGATCTGGATAATGTAAAGTTCCCAGAAGTTCTATTTTGTTGCAACATGTGGACGGTTTGCTTCTTTGCTCTCCTCAGACCGCTTCACAGGAAGACAGCACCCACTTCCTAAAGCTTTTAGCCTTAAAGGGACACAAGGTTGCCAAGGAAATATTGCCATTTGCCCAAACCCAGGTTTGATATTTAGGGCATCTGATATCAGAACAAAAGCTATACCTACTTCCAGATAGCTTTCATGGTGTCCTGAGTTTCCCAAAACCCCAATCTAAGCATTGACTGCAAGGTTTTCTCAGGCTAGTCAGTTATTGCTGAAAGTGTATTCCAAATTTCTCTATTTTTTAAATTAAATTAAATTATTTATTTTATACAGCAGGTTCTTAGTAGTCAAATTTCTCTCTTAAAGCCAAACCTCTGTGTGTCTTACTCAACAACAACAACTCTGACCCAGTTTTATGGGAAGAGCCAAACAGCATAAACAAACTTTCAGGCCTTAAATGAGAGCTTGAGAAACCCACCTGCCCTTGGGAATCCCAGTTATCAGATCCTCTTTTTCTTTTTTGTATATGAAAAGGAAGGGAATGCCCTTGGGATACTCACCCCTAAACACAGGGACTACCATTGACCCATAGGGTATTATGGCCAGCAGGTGGACCCTGTGGCACACCTTAGAGCCATTACAGCCACTGCCCTTTTGGTTGAGGCCACCAAGAAAATCATTGTGGGATCCCCTTTAATCATCCTTGTACCTCATGCAGTAGAAACCCTCCTGAATTCTCATCACACTCAACATTTCTCAGTTAGCCACCTCACCTCCTATGAAGTCCTTTTGTTAACTGCTCCTCATATAACTCTTTTATGTTGTAATAACCTTAGCACTACTACTCTTTTCCCGTCCATCACCAATGAAGTCCCTCACAACTGCTTAACGCTGAAGGATCTCCTCTTTCTCTTTTTTTAGAAATTTATTTATTTTATTTATTTATTTTTGGCTGCATTGGGTCTTCGTTGTTGTGAAAGGGCTTTCTCTAGTTGCGGCGAGTGGGGACTATTCTTTGATGTGGTGCACGGGCTTATCATTGTGGTGGCTTCTCTTGTGAAGCATGGGCTCTAGGAGCGTGGGCTTCAGTAGTTGTGGCACATAGGCTCAGTAGTTGTGGCTCGCTGGCTCTAAAGCACAGGCTCAGTAGTTGTGGCACACAGGCTTAGCTGCTCTGTGGCATGTGGGATCTTCCTGGACCAGGGCTTGAACCCATGTTGCCTGCATTGGCAGGCAGACTCTTAACTACTGCACCACCAGGGAAGCCCTGAAGAACCACCTCTTGACTCCACTTGATGATTTGCAGGAAACTCCTGTGGGTAACAGTGGTTTCTCATGGTTCACCCATGGTTCTTATTTAAAAGGTGACAGTGGCAAATATCGTGCTGGGTATTCTACTGCAACTTCCTTTGAGGTTGTTGAGGCAGCATCTTTACTTATGGGTAATTCAGCCTAATAGGCCTACACAGGCTTGAGCTCTTACCCAGGCCTGTACTTTAGCCAAGGGCAAAACTGCCAATACTTATACTGATAGTAGATATGCTTTTGGTGTAGCTCATGCTTTTGGCATGTGCTAGAAGGAACATGATTTCCTTACTTCCAGCTGAAATAAAATTTAAAATGGCCCCTATGTTTAGGTGTTATTGGATGCAACACTTTTACCTGCCACTTTAGCCATTAAGATTTCAGGACATTCTAAACTTGACTCTCTAGAAGCTAAGGGAAATTTATCTTACTGACATTTCCACAAGGAATGCTGCTATTAAAGGGACCAAAACCAGCCAAACCTCTGTCATGGTCCAAAGGGATATTTCCCCAAATGATAACTGAGGAAAACTGGACCAGAGAATTTCAACAATTGGCCTGAAAAAAAGGAAAATCAAGACTGGAAACTCAATATTTTTTTTTTGATAACAAGAGAATGCTCTGGTTTGGACCAAATAACAACCCAGTCTTACTGAAGACTCTAAAATTCCCACCCTGACTGGACCTGTACATCATCTGGTGACCTGAAAGTAAAGATTTCCCAGAATTGAAGCAGATGATGTCTGAGTTCTACTTCTCTATTTGGGGGACTTGCATGTGACTTGTCATGGTTGCAGACCCTGAACTGTAATTCTCTGTTGAATAAACCTATTTTTTTCTGGAGAAATATCTGGCATTCTATTTGTTTTCAGTCAACACAATTTGGTGACATTTAGTACAATCACTTTTGCGCAACCCTCACCACTATGTAGCCCCAGAACATTTTCATCATCCCCCAAAGAAAACCCTGTACCAATGAAGCAATCACTCCTCATTCATCTGTTCCCCAGCACTGGAAACCATTAATCTACTGTCTCTTGGATTTGCCTATTCTGGATATTTCACATAAATGGAATCATACGTGTCTTGTGTCTGGCTTCCTTCACTTAGCATAATGTTTACAAGATTCATCCATGTTGTGGCATGTATCAGCATCTTATTCCTTTTTCTTGCTGAATAATATTTCATTGTATGGATATACTACCTTTTGTTTATTAATTCATTGAGTGATGGATACTGCGTTATTTCCATCCTTTGGCTATTGTGAATAGTGCTTCTATGAACAGTAGTGAACAGGTTTTTGTGTGAACAAATGTTTTCAATTCTCTTGGGTATATACCTAGGAGTTGAATTTCTTGGTCTATGGTAATTCTGTATTTAACACCACCAAACTGTTTCCCACAGCAGCTGCACCATTTAACATTCCCACCATTAATGCCGAAGGGTTCAATTTCTCCACATCCTTACCAACATTTGTTATTAAAAAAAATAGCCATCCTAATGGGTGTGATATATCTCATTGTGGTTTTGATTTGCATTTCTTGCATTATGACTAATGATGTCAGACATCTTTTCATTTGGTTATTAGCTATTTGTATATCTTCCTTAGGAAAATGTCTATTCAATTACTTTGCCCCTTTTTAATTGGATTGTGTTTTTTACTTGGATTGTGTCAAATTATGAGTTAAAAAAATATTTCAGACATGAGGCTTTTAGAAACTATTTGCAAATATCTTTTTCCATTCTCTGACTTGGCTTTTAATTCTCTTGATAGTGTCTTTTGATACACAAAATTTTAATTTTTTATTAAGTTTTAATTTTGATGATGTTCAATTTATTGAATTTGTTTGCTTGTGTTTTGTGTCATATCTAGGAAAATGTTGCCCTATTCAAGGTCATGCAGAGTTTCACCTATGTTTCCTTCTAAGAATTTTATAGTTTTTAAGATAGTTTTAGTGCTTACATTTAGGTTTTGATTCATTTGGAGTTAATTTTTGTATGTGTTGTGAGGTATGGGTCAGATTCATTCTTTTGCATGTGGATATACAGTAGTCTCAGCACGAGTCATTGAAGAGACTATATTTTCCCCAATTGAATGGTCTTTTTAGTCTTGTCAAAAATCAATTGACCATAGATACGTAGGCTCTCAATTTGATTCCACTGAGCTATACGTTTTTCTATTTGCCAATACCACATTGTTTTGATTACTGTAGCTTTGTAGTAAGTTTTGAACCTGGGAAGTGTTCTTCTTCCAAATGTGTTCTTCTTCTAAATTATTTCCACTATGTGGGATCCCTTGCAATTGCATATGAATTTTAGGATCTGCTTTTCCACTTCTGCAAAAACGCTATTGGAATTTTGATAGTGATTTGCATTGAATTTGTAAATCATTTTGGTAGTATTGTCATTTTAACTATGTCTTCCAATCCATGAATATCAAATATCTTTCCATTTATTTAGGTCTAGGTCTAGGTCTTCTTTAATATATTTCAAGTGTTTTGTAGTTTTCAGTGTGCAAGTCTTGGACCTACTTGGTTAAATTTCTCCTTAAGTATGTTATCATTTTTGATGTTATTATACATGAAATTGCTTTAATTTCCTTTTAAAACTTCTATTACTAGCATATAGAAATAAAACTGATTTTTACATGTTGACCTGATATCCTGAAACACTGCTAAACTCATTTATGAATTCTAATTGAATTTTGGTAGTTGTTCAGCTTTTCTATATATAAAGTCATGTCATTTGCAAATTGAGAAATTCTTCCTTTCTAATTGGGATGCCTTTTATTTCTTTTCCATGCCTAACTGCTCTGAGTACAACTTCCAGTACAGTGTTGAATAGAAGTGGCAGAATCAGGCACCCTTCTCTTGCTCCTCACCTTAGGGGGAAAGCTGTCAGTGTTTCACTATTCAATATGATGTTAGCTGTGGATTTTTCATCACTGTACTTTATCATGTTAAGGAAATTCCCTTCTATTCCTGAATTGTTCAGTAATTTTACATGACTGGATTTTGCATTTTGTGAAATGTTTTTCCTGCATCAAGATGGTTGTGTGTGTGTGTGTGTGTGTGTTTTGCTCTCATTCTACTAATGCAATGTATTATATTGAATGCTTTTTTATGCTGTACACATCTTCAATTTCTGGGATAAAGCCCACATGGTCATGGTGCTTTATCCCGCTAGATTTATGTTAATTTGGCTAGGAGTTAGGCAGCCATAGGTGCCAGAGACTTCAAATCCTTCTAGTATCCTTGTTTTTGTCTCCACTATTGACAAAACACTAAACACTCCCTAAACACTCCTCCTCAAGGAGAGTCTGTATCTCTCTTTCTGCTGTAATCCAGTGTTGTTGGTATGTTGGCAAGCTGTGGGGTAAGGGTGGGGGTAGGGATGGGGGAGGAGGATTCTATAATCTTCCAATTAAATCTCAGTCTTAGTAGGCCTATGTCTAGGGCAAATGTTTATCGGGTGACATAGCTTTTTCCCAAGTTCCTTGCCCTATACTCCCTCCTCTATTTGCAGCATTCCCAATCTTTTTCCTTGAATCCCCCGCAACCCCATCTATTTGATTGTTTTCTCCTCCTTAGTGAGACAGGAAGGTTAGAGGGGGCTAAAGTGGAAGGAGTGTCCTTACCTCAGCTAGCATAAGACTCTAGAAACTCTTTTCCCCAGGAGAGTAGGCATTTTTGGTGGAGAAGACTCTGGGTGTATTTCACAATGGTAACTCTTCTTCCACTAGAGCCCTGAGGGAATATTTCTCAGGTTGCCACCATGCAAATCCAACTGGGTTTCTGGATCTAATGACAATGGAAATGTGGGGGACTCTTAAGACTGTGGCCCCCCCCAGGAGTTTCTCACTCTCAAGACAGTCCACACAACCTTCAGCAATTTATCAAAATGAGCATTTAAATCTTTCTACCAGTTTATGGCTTCAGTAATTTCTGTTCCAGGTAAGCAGATCTCGGCTGTATCTTTCTGGATATGCCTGTCTCTCCAGATTTCAGTGTTGCAATTTGCCCACCAACCTCAGTTCTCAGGAAGATAAAAGAAAAGTCACTGATTTTCAGCCTGCCCAAATGTTTCTTGTTGTAAGGATACAAGCGATCACTTGCAAGCTGTTTACATGTCATAGCTGAAACAGGAATTCCAAACAAGTTTTTGAATGCTAGAAAGTTGAAGATTATGAAATGCAAACAAAATCACAAAAATTCTTTAACTGCTCAAATGTTTAAATGCTGAAGTAATGCAACAGCTTCACAATAAGTACTCCAGTGTCAACAGAAAGAATATCAGGTGTTGTCTGTGCAGAATTATGCAGAAATGCAAAATATGGGCAAGATAGCCAACACCCTGCATAGAATCCATTACACTTTGATTCAACTTTGAATAAATTGTTTGCACTTTTGCACATCCACCAAAATTTGCATTTGTATTATCTCTATGAAAAGCAGTACACTTCTCATTAACTCAATAAGTGAGCAGCAGCCTTCTATGCAAGCCTTTTTCACGAGAAAAACATACAAGGGATTTATTTTTCAGTATTGTGATTACTTGCAACTTGGGCTGTGTTGTAAAAAGACAAGGCATTTCAGATCTTTAATAATCTCTGTAATAGTAAATAGAGCTATTACATTTTTTATTGTTGCAGCATTTTATCCTGGCACTTAAAATTTTTTTGCAATTTTAGAATCAGAAAATACTCCTGGTTTGTTTGATCAGTCATTTGTGCTGAAAAGATTGATAATGATGATACACAAGGTGGACGGTCATTACAACTTCTGCTGTGATTATTTTATTTTCATCCGAATTTGTTTTAATTAGAAAATGTATTTTATCTGTTTATAGCTGAGATAATCATATATCTCTTAGGTTTAGCTGTTAATAGATACTGGTTTATAAATGACTTTCTATCACTTTTTCATATTGAATGAACAGTTTCATGCTGTGGAAAAGGTCTCAAAAGGATTTTTTCTCTCATTTAATAGATAACCAATGTTCTGAAAATTAATCATGAATTTACATTTGCATTTGGGATTCAAATACTAGATGATAGCAAACACCACAGAAATTGAAAATATTGAATTTGATAGTCTCATGGCATCATGATTACGTCTGTCACTGACGAGGCTAAAGTTATAACAGTAAATTGGGGTTGAACTGTAGAAGTTGTTACAAACTAACAATAAATTGAACTTTGATATGTGATGAGGAAAAGGTGGACATCATGTATGGCTGCAAGCGAGAGCTGTATTCGCAAGGAAGAACCTTCCCAAAGAAAGCCACAGCTGATCCCATACAAGGTTTTGGGAAGCTTGGTTCAAGGATTGGTGGATTTTCAGAAGCAGGGGTGTTTATTGATTGACAGACTTTCAATTATGTTAGTGTGATCACTGAAATAAGGCTGTTATTGACTGGCAAACTTTCAGAAGTATGGTCACTAGACTGAGGTATCTGCTGACTGACTTGTCTACCGGCATGGGATAGTAACAAATTGGCTGACTTTCAGAAGCTGAAGTCTCTTTAACTTGCTAACTGTCAGAAGCATGGCCACTGTTGATTTTCAGAGCATGTGTACTGATCCAAAGTAATCTCTAATTAATGGTGATTACTTGCTTACAACTTGAGACTTTGACAAAAAGAAGTCTTTTCCCTTCTTTAATATGGAAAAGAAGACTCTCAATTCTTATTTTCCTTCTCCTACACCCACCCCGCCCCCCCAACTTTGGTCTTTCCTCAGCCAAAAATACGAGAGAGACTATAAGGGATCGTTTCGGTCTTTGTGGAGATACAAGTTTCAGCTAGCATTGCCACCTAAGTAATTTAAGTGCCAATTACTGAAGCAGAAAAATACTTTCAACTGCTCGATTTTCATTATTGGGAAAAAGCACAACTTATTACAATAAGGGTGACCTGACAAAATCAATACAGGATGCAGTTCAAAATCATTCAATACGAGACTTATCCAGTATACACAGGATACCTGGCAACCCTACCTTCGAGTCAGCTTAGCCTTCTCATTCACCAACCTCATCTGTTTGCTTGTGAACACCATGTCTTGTTTCTAATCCATTATCTTGTCTCCTGTTCTCCATATATGCTATCCCTGCTTGAGTTTGGACTCTCATCCACCTATCACTTGAATTACCATAGCCCAGATTTCTAGGCATCAGTCTATACAGCTTTAATACATACTAAATACACCCTCTATACATCGTTGCCAGAACAATGTTCCTTGCTTAACATTTTTAACTGACTCCATCAATTTCAGGATAAAATCCAAACTTCTTTTCATGGCAAATAGGCCCTTTGTTATCTGGCCTCTGCCTTCTACTCAGACTTTAACATCTGCCATTCTCCTGCTCATTAGTTCTATACTTGAGTTTCCATAAGGTGTGATGGTATTACTCACCTCTACCTCTCCTATTTGGAATGCTTATCTCATCCTCTGGAGAGTTCTTATTATTCTTTCAAAACCTGGCTCAGGCATCATTGCCTCTGGAAAGCTTTCTCTGATGTCACCAGGTTTCCTTGGTTACATTCAATCTCTCCTGCATCATGTCCACATCTCTACAACTTTCTTGCACTGCAACATATTGTCACAACCTATCTATTTGCCTGTTAAAACAACCACACTTACATACAGTGACCTAATAATTTGCTTTACTTATCTGATAGTCCTCCATCCCCTTTCCTCCATTCATGGCTTCTTGAAGGCCTGTGACTTTTTTCTTAAAATTCCCAGTGTGCAGCATAGTACCTGTCCCAAAGCTGGGACTCAAACAACCAACCAACCAAACTACTGAGTTGCTTATAAATTACTCCTTTTGTTTTCTTAAAATTGTTTGACACTAGAGAACACCAAGTAGGAAAAACATACTCTTTATTTCATGAAGTGATTGATGTACCTTTCAATATTTTGGCACATATGCTAGATTCATTAAACTACATTTGACAGCCCCTTCTGCTGTGAATTTAGAATATATGTTATTAAATATATATGTATAATATATATTAAATATAATTTAATAGCTTTAAACTTGAAAATCACTTATTTTTCCATTTAATATACTTAAGATGACAGCTCACAGTATATAGCATGTATAATTTCATAATAAATGACTTCAGAGCAAAAAAAATAATTCTGAGAACAGAATTAAAAATTGTGTAGAAAATTTCCAATTCACAGAAATTACTAGAAGAGCAAAGGAAGAGAACAGACTTTTATTTCTACTTTTAAATGAAATCCATGCACAAAGTTTGACATCAAGTCAGGAAAAGGACAAACCCCAGAAAGTGAGAGGTAGTTTACAATTCATTTTTACCTTTCATTTGGTCCTTTTCTCTAAAAATGTATAATTTCTTTGACCACATCTTTTATATACTATTACAATGTCAGTTATTTTAAAAAAAGTATTAAGTTTACAGTTTAACAGGAAATCCAGTGCACACTTCCCCTCATCATCCAGATGTTTACAACAATTACATATGATATGCAGCATGCGATGCTGTAGAGAAAACAATTATTCTACAAATGCCCAAAGTCAATGTCTCCAGTCGGGAATTCTTCATTTTAGGTTATTATAAAGTGTCTGATAGGACTGAACAATTTCCACTTTTCTCATTATCTATTACATAGGTTTATCCTTGGAATTTATTATTTGATGACTAAATCACAGAACGGCTTTTCATATCCATTACATTTATTACATCACTTTCATGTATTCTGATGAGCTTTGGTTTCAGAATGTCACACATGCAAACCTACTTTCTAGGGGTTCTCTTCAATATGAATTTTATGATGATTAGTAAGAGATGACCTGTGATTGAGAAGTTTCCCACATGTATTACATTCATAGGGTTTCTCTCCAGTATGAATTCTCTGATGGGCAATACGTGATGAGCTTTGTCTAAAAGTTTTCCCACATGTATTACATTTGAAGGGTTTCTCTCCTGTATGAATCCTTCGATGCTGAATAAGAGGTGATCTTTGGCCAAAAGATATCCCACATTCTTCACATCGATATGGTTTCTCTCCTGTGTGAATTCTCTGATGATTACTAAGGGATGAGTTACACCTGAATGTTTTCCCACACTCATTACATTTATAGGGTCTTTCTCCAGTATGCATTCTCTGATGTTGAATGAGAGCTGAACTTTGTCTGAAGGCTTTCCCACACACTTTACATTTACATGGTTTCTCTCCAGTATGAATTCTTTCATGAATAATAACTGTTGAGTGGGAACTTAAGGCTTTACCACATTCATTACAATTATAAAACTTCTCACCAGTATGAATTATTCGGTGTCTGTTAAGTCGTGAAATAGAAGTGAAACCTTTTCCACATTCATTACATCTATAAGGCTTTTCTCCAGTGTGATTTCTTTCATGTTGAATAAGAGATGCACTCTGACTGAAGGCTCTCCCACATTCACTACATTTAAAAGGTTTCTCTCCTGTGTGTATCCTCTGATGATAACGAAGGGATGAACTAGACTTAAAGGTATTGCCACATTCATTACATAAATAGGACTTCTTTCTGGAATTCATTCTCTGACATCCAGGAAGGGATGTGTTGCAACTAGATGCCTTCCTACCTGGATTATATTTATAGAGGTTTTCTCCAGTATGGATTTTTTGATGTATAAAAAGGCCTGACCTTCTGCTGAAGGATTTACCACATTCTTTACATCTATAGGATTTCTCCACAGTGTGTGTTGTTAGGTGTTTATAAAGGGATGTACTGAGAGTGAAGGCTTTCCCACATTCTTTACATACATAGGGTTTCTCTCCAGTATGAGTTATTTGATGTTGAATAAGAGCTGAACTTTCGTTAAAGGCTTTCGAACAGTCTTTACATTTAAACAATTTCTCTCCACTATGGTTTTTCTCATGTTTACGAAGGGATGAAGTATTAATGAAGGTTTTCTCACACATACTACATTTATAACGTTTCCCGGCTGTGTTGCTTTTTTGTTGATTAAATAAATTGGAATTCTGTTTGAAGCTGTTTCCTTGTATTTCACATTTTGGTGGGGTTTTTTCTCTGGGAACCATCTGTTGCCTAACAAGGACTGACTTTGGGCTGAAGTTTTGGCCAAATTCATTATTTATATGTTTTCTTTCTACAGTGAGGATTTTTTTGTGAGCGACTGAAACTATCTGAACACTTTCTTTTTTCTTCTGCTTTTTCTCTAATCTGTCTTCATATTTGCAGGGGTTTTCTAATTTGAAGTCCCAGGGTCCATTCCTTTTGGATCTTTTCATTATCAGCTCCTGAAATGAAGAACCTTGTGTTTGAGTTGACTTTGTGGTTTTATAACTGTTCTTCCATCCTGGAAGGGAAAGAAAAAACTGAAGATGTTCCATGTGATACAGCATTTGGCTACTGAGACTAAATGTATAGACTGAATATTGATGGTATTTAAATAAGGTCTTGGTATATGGCCAAAAACAGTAAGAAGAAAAACTTAGGAGATTTAAGCAGTACAGAGAAACAATCAACAGGAGTTGAGAACAACAGGGTGGAGAAAAGATTAAACAAACCCATTTAAAGAGGGTGAGTGTAAGAGTGATCAGAAGAATTGGCTAATGGAAAATGGAGAAGAGGGATTCAAAGGGGAGGCATGAATTGGAAAAGGCAGCCTGGGATCAGAGTCCAAAGCCTATGATAGAATCCTAAATTATCTTCATGACATTTTTCTTCTTTGTGTAATCATTCCTAATCTGGAAAGTCTTCATCCCTTTTCCCTCATGCCAAATTCCTTTGTATCCTTCAGATTCAGTTCAAAAGTTAACTCTGAGTCCCTTCTTGACTGTGAGTTTCCATAGATCATTCCTGTAATTATAGGCACTCACCACAGTGTTAAAAATATATATCTATATATTCTATATATGTAATTATATTTATCTATATCTAAATATTTTTCACTTTCCTTTTCTACCTAATGTTCTCTGCAAGCAGATTAGCATGCCCTATTAACCTACAGATCCTCCTAATGGCATCTGAATTATACACAAAATGTTTGTTTTGTTAACCTTCCTTAATAACTTATATATACCTAATTTGAACAATGTCAAATAATCTCAATTATTTATATATTAATTTCATACACACACACACACACACACACACACACACACAGAGGATTCAAGACTTGCATGAGAATTTGCCTTCCAGGACAGTACATCATACAAGCAGTGGGAGGGTTTCAGAGCCAGTTCAAACAGGAAGTAATTACTGAATTAATCTACAGAGGTGCCAACAGGTAGGCATGAAGCCAAAAGTTGCAAGATAAGAAAGCAGCCTTGCTCATTTATCAAGCAGGAGATGCTATGCAAGCAGCCCAGATAAGAGTCAAAGATCAATAAGACAGGAATAAACATAAAAAGGTAAAAAGGGCTAACATGATAAGGTGGTAAAAAACAGAATTAAATTCAATAAATTTTCAAGTTGGGTAAGGACACAATTCATTGAATATTAAATTCTGGTGGGGAATAGGTATACATATATTTTGGCATTTTCTCCTGGGCTAGAGTAACCATTTAAAGGGCTCCTTTGCAACTCACTGTATTTTGAGATTCCTATCTGACATTCACTTTCTCACCTGTTTACAGATTCTCTCTGCTTGGTGAACATAATATATTCTGCTTTTCTCTTTTCTTCTACCAGTGTTAACTTCTCAGTTTCCTTCATAGGTAACTTTCTATTTCCACTTTAAAACTGCTTTCCCTAGGGTTTGGGATTTTTTCCCCCACTCTACACACCCTCTCTGACTAATTTTATATGCACCATCTTTACTATTTTTTTTAAGGCACTGATATTTGCCAAGCCGAGCAAGTGGGAATAACACTCATTTTAAAATACATATATAGATAAGTATCAATAAATCACTCATTAAATTAGGAACCACATCTTCTGGAAGAGACCATAATGTGCATTTTGTGTAATACCTCTTTTTCACTTAGCCAATCACAAAACCTATCTGCTCTCTAACCTTTACTATTTGTTGTAACAGAAAGAGGAGTTTTTACTTTTCTGTTCAACCTTTCAATTTCCTTGTCGATCTAAGTCTTGCTTAAGTGATCCAAATTTCAATAACATTATTTGGGCACAAGTGTGGGAGGCAGTGGTAAAAATGGAGTACTTTCCCTGTGAACATCAGTCATTGGTTCTAGGTTACTACACGAGCTGGGAAGAAGATAGCAAGATTCCAAAATTTTGGATTGTAGTTTATAAGGCAAAGTTAGAGACCCTGCCTTAGGTCTGTATGTAAAGACTGCAGTTTTACAACCAACAACTTTACTAGAGCCTGAGCACTGGGCTCGGATACCTAAATGGTACTCTGTTTCTCATGCTTTACTGTTCCACCATAGACTCCTAACTAGTCTCCCCACCTCAAATCTTGCTGTCAATTCAGTCTCCACACTGTAGCCGCAGTAATCTTTCTAAAATCCACATCTTACCATGTTGCAAACTTCTGTAAGATCCTCCAACTTATCTTCAATGATTTGTATATAAGTAAGGTCCAGAGTACTTAACATGGTCAACAAGGTGTTTCATGATCTGACCTTCATTCACCTCGGTACTCATCTCCTTCCCCTGGTTTCTTGCCATGTATACTGAACGACATGCAGTTTCTGGAGCACTACATGTTTTTTTCTTATTTTGTTATCTTTGCATATGCTGGAGACATCCTTTCCATTCACAAATATTTATTAACTGCCTACTATGGACCAGGTAATGATCCACAACTGCTGAGCCTGTGCACCTGGAGCCCGTGCTCCACAACAAGGGAAGCCATCACAATGAGAAGTCCGCGCACCGCAACAAAGAACCCACGCTTGCTGCAACTAGAGAAAGCCCGTGCGCAGCAATGAAGACCCAACGCAGCCAAAAAAGAAAAAAAAGGTGAAGAACTGAAAAAATCACTTAGGCATTGTAATACTAGAGGGCAAGAAAAGGAAGAAAAGCAGAAGAGTATGGTGGTCCAGAAACCAATGGAAGAAAATACTCCAGTGAGGAGGCAATGATCAACTTTGTTAAACAATTTAAGAATTAAAAACTTAACCCTGATTGTGCCAAGATGGAGACTGTCTGGGATTTAATAACTGCTTTTCATGGAATAGTAAGGAAGAAAGCCCTACTGGAGTGCACAGAAGAAACAATGGGAGGTGAGAACATGGAGACATCAAGTATAGAAATGCTTTTGAAAAGTTCTGTTTAAAGGAGAATAGAGAAACAGGACATGGGGAGTTTTTATTTTTTAATGGAAGTAATTATAGCTACAAGGGTCCATACCAATACTGGGAAACTCACCTCAACTCTACTTCAAGTGCCAATGCCTTAGTCCAGAATGGGACTAATAACTTAAAACAGTCATGTTTCCCAATGAAGGGGACATGAGTCCTGGATTATGGACATCCTAACTGTTCTTTATGGTCTGCTTAAAGTTTTCTGTAGGTCTAAGATATGCCTCCTGAAGTGCAGTTCAGCTTTTGCTCTCTCCCAGAATCAAGCCTGGGCCTGAGCTAACTCATGAACAAGGTTATGACTTAGGTCAGAAGTTTAGAGAACAGGTGATTTTGCCAATGACCACCACCCTGACTAGTTCCTGTCATTAGGTCTAGTTTCTCCTCCCTTGGTGCTTATGAAACTCTGTGAGTCTCTCTTCAACCTTCTCTCCCTAGATGATTTCATCCACTCCCACACCTCCTATCTGAATGACTATCCTGAGCCTCAAAACACTTTACAGAGGTATTTCCAGCTGCCTGCTAGACTCTTCATTTGAGTATTTTTCTTCAAATTCAGCTTGTCCAAATCCGAATCCAGTGCATTCCCTTCAAACTCTTTTTGTGTTTCCAAGTTCTGAATTATATCATAACTTCTTCAGCTCCTTTGCCATGAATTCTTAGTTTCATCTCAGAAGCTTCTCTCCCCTGCATTCCAAGTCTAGTCAGTCATCAAATTCCCTTGAATCTCTTCACTAAGATGTCTCTAACAACCATCATTAATACATCCAAGTTCAGGATCTCCTTACTCAATAGTGACTATTGCTACTGACCTTCAATTTGATCCTCTGACCTGTTTCTCACCTTTCTAGTATTACTTCCCACTGAACTTAACCTTCTTACTATATAGAACTCCTCTTATTATTTCAAAAAGCATTGACTGCTCCTTATTTAATTCATTCATCAAATACTTAAAAAGCACCTACAACATGTCAGGCTCTATCTTAGGCATGTGATCCACAAGACATTCCAGATCTGGTAATGAAAAGAAACAGTTAACTTCTTTAAGGAGCTCCCAGTTTGGCATTAGAGACAAAAAAGGAGAAGTGTGGTAATTTATACAACAAAAACACAAGACAGAAATGGATGAAAATGTGAGCTCACAACAACATCCAAACTACCCTCAGATAGTAGCAGGTACAAGCTGGGAAGGCGTACTAGTGGTGGCCAGAATTTGGGGGAAGAAATGTCTAAAATGGGATTTTAAAGGATTAGCCATAGATTGGATGGAGGGATAGTGTGAGGGCTAAAGGCAGCATCAAAATCTTTGAACCCAAGCCAACTTTCCAGACCTATATCCTTCCCACCTTATCCTACAGGTGGTCAGATTCAAAATTATTCCTATAAAAATGTCACATGCATTTGCAGTCTCATAAGGTTTTCTAGAGTCAGAGAATTGAGGGAGCTATATGCCGAGAATTACACACAACACCACGATGGGGGCAGAACTACACATCTGTAAATGTATTCCAGAATGCCTGTGTTGGTGAAAAAGAGAAATGCTGTTTTAGAAATTCTGTTGTTGGTAATTCTGATTTTTAAAGCTTTTTATTATGGAAGATGTTCAGCATGTACAAAAGTAGAGTGAATTGTACAATGAATTGCCAAGCCAGCATCAACAATCACTAATGCTGTTTCATCTATTACCTTATTATGGGTTGAATTGCATCACCCAAAAAAGATATGTTGAAGTCCTAATTTCCAATAACTCAGAATATAACCTTATTTGGTAAGGTTAAGTAACTTTGCAGATTCAATCAAGTTGAGATGAGGTGATTAGGGTAGGTTCTAATATGACTGGTGTCTTTATAAAAGGGAAATTTGGACACAGGCAAGCACAGAAAAACCATGTCAAGATACCCCAGGGGAACACCAAGTGACAAGAGAAGCAGAGACTGGAGTGATGCAGCTGCAAGCCAAGGAACAAGGACCACTGGCCACATCCAGAAGGTAGGGAGAGGCAAGCAAGGATGCTACCTGGAGTTTCAGAGGGAGCATGGTCCCACAAAACTGTGAGACAATACATTTATGTTGTTTAAAGCCACACAGTTTGTGGCACTTTGTTGGAGCAGGCTGAGAAAATTAATACAACTTCCTTACGTCTCTTTCATTAGCATATGCTAAAGTACGCTAATTCTGTATTATATCATTTCATCAATAATACGTCAGAACACATTTCCCAAAGATAAGAACTCTATTTGTAAACATAACCACATATTTTTATTATAACCACCAAAATCAACATTATTGTTTGAAGTTATTTTTGCCTGTAAGGTATTAATTGCATGTTCTTCACCCAATTCCAATGTGGTGGTCGGGGGGCGGTTTCCACATCAATAATAAGCAATTCTTGGATACCAACTGGGTGTCCTCAATTCAGCTCAACTCTGACATTATCTACCTGGAGATAGCATCATATCCCACAGGTTAAGGGTTCAGTCCTACAAGACTGCACCCTGCCTCCCTCAGACACCAGTTACAAACCCAGGTTATCATCTGTACTTCTGACCAACTGGCTATAAATCAGAGGTTCCCACGACCCCCTCCTTAGGTTTGGTTAATTTGCTACAGTGGCTCATGGAACTCAGAGAAACATTCTGCTTACTAGATCACCAGTTAATTATAAGAGGATATAACTTGGGAACAGCCAGATGGAAGAGATGCACAGGTCAATGTATGGGGAAAGGGCATGGAATTTCTAAGCCCTCTCTAAGTACACCACTCTCCCCAGATCTCCACATATTCACCAACCCAGAAGCTTTCTGAATCTGTCCTTTTGGGTTTTTATGGAGGCGCCATTATACAGGCATGATTGATTAAATCATTGGCCACTGGCAACTAATTCAACCTCCAGTACCCCTCCCCTCCCTGGAGGTCAAGTTTCAAACCTCTCATCACATGATTGGTCCTGGCAACCAGGCCCCATCCTAAGATAGGGTCCAAAAGAAACCTCATTAACATAACAAAGACACCTTTGTGGCTCTCATCACCTAGGAATTCCCAGGGTTTTAGGAGCTCTGTACCAAATATATATGTCTTATTATAAACCATAATATTTATATAAATCACTAAGGATCTTTATTCAAGCTGCTGTGATTTAAAAGCATTTGAGATAATTTTTCTCTGTGACTAAGCCAACAACCTGAAACACAATTAGGGTCATTTGTTTCATTTTGCTTTCAATATTTATGGAACACTTTTTCATTTTTGTTTAATCTTGTTTTATAATTTATAATTTTTTTTTTTTTTTTTTTGCGGTAGTTGGGCCTCTCACTGTTTTGGCCTCTCCCGCTGTGGAGCACAGGCTCTGGACACGCAGGCTCAGTGGCCATGGCTCACGGCCCAGCCGCTCTGTGGCATGTGGTATCTTCCCGGACCGGGGCACGAACCCCTGCATCGGCAGGCGGACTCTCAACCACTGCACCACCAGGGAAGCCCTATAAAACATTTTTATGGTTCCAAAGTCAACATTCTAAAAACAAGGTACCTTAAAAAAATTCTACATTCTATCCTTGTTCTCTCAATCCTTTTTCTTTTTCTTCCTTCACCTTATAGGTAACCATTTTTATAGATCTGCTTTTATCCTTTTTCTTTGGCTTCTCTATTTTTTTTTAATATAAGCAAATATACACTTTTTCTTTTTTGGTATCTCCTCCTTCCTTTGATAAAACTCCTACTCTCACTGTTCTGTTCTGCACTTTCCCCTACTTAGTAATATTATCACCCCACAGTGGAATTTACAGAATTCTTCCTCATTCTTATTTACAGTGAGAATTCCACCATGAGAATGTCCCTCAGCTTATTCAACCAGATTCCTTTGATGGACAGTTGGATTAACTCTAACTGTAATACACCAGGACATCATATGGGTACACGATAAAGGTACAGCTTTAAACCAATATCCATATTGCTAATTAGAAACCACAGCATTTATAACATTCTAGCCCAAACTGGACCCAATGGGGTAACATTATCCAAAGCCACATACAACCAAAATCACCTCTTCTGCCAGCCAAGAAGAGAGCTAGCTGAAGGCCGTAGAACTACTCCTTAGAATGAGGAAGCTCTTTATGTACTGACATGGAAAGAGTTTCAATATATATCAAGAGAAAGGGGCAGAATAATGTGTGCTGTATAATATAATTTGAGTGGACAGAGAAAAACAAGAAATATTTGTTTATATTTGCATAGAAGAGCTCTCCAGCTACTGCCTCCTTGTTACATCTCACCTTGTCATATCCCACACATATTTATCTCCTCCTGCTCACTCACCCCTCATGGGCTCCATTCTGGCTTCTGTCCTTACCACTACTCTAAGGCAACCATGACCTTCATGTGACAAAGGCAAGATGCTCTCTTCAGTCCCCACCTAACTTACCTCTCAGCAGCATCTGATAGTGACCCCTCATTTTCCTTCAGATGCTCACTACCTAAGCTACAGTAACCCTGAACTTGCCTCCAAATTCTTCTCATGTTCCACCAGCTTCAATCTCCTTTGTGTGCTGATTTTCCTCTACCTGATCTTTAATCCTTGGAGTTCCGTAGGTTTGAGTGCTAGGCCCCTGATTCTTTTCACTCTGTACCCTTTCCTCAGGCCAGCTTCATCTATAAACATACTCTAGGCAAGACTTCTCTACTCTCCATACCTAATTATACAAAACCCAGCTCAAAACAGCAACTTGAGTGTCTCAAAGACAGCTCAACTGAATTTATGATTATTTCCTCCCCCCAAACTGTATAACCTGTTTGTCTCTGTAATTGGCACCAGTTCTGAATCAAAACTTTAAAAGGCATCCTTCACACCTCTCCCTCCGCTAATCAATTACCAAGACTTGTTTATTCTGCCATCTAAATATGTCTCAAGTTCATCTACTTTTCCCTACCTCTACTGATACCATCCTTTATGAGACTTGACTTCAATGACACGAGACTCCCGAGTTTCCTTCTATAGTACACCTTACCCTTGTCTTCCCTATGGGTTCATTTCTCTCTGCCTAGCCATGAAATGCCACAGTTCCTCAAGATTGAGTCCTAGGCTCTTTCTTGCTCTTGCTGTACTCTGAATCCACTCCAAAGGCTAACTCAAACTCAACCACTGTTTCAATTATCTTTAGTGACAGGGTCTCCCAAATTTACATTTAATGCCCAGGGTATACTATAAGGGGTGGAACTCCAAATCAAACAGGCTATTTGACATCTCCACTTGAATAACTGGGTCAACCAAAGACAACTGAATTCATCCAAAACCATATTTATACCATCCCCCAAATCTGATCTCCTAGCACCACTATCTCAGTGAATGATATCACTGTCCATCCCAGAACAAACCACAAACCAAGCACGCATCCTTGACAACTCCATCTCCTCTATCTTCCATATTTAAACCATCTCCAAGTCCTGTTGCTTTTATCTGCCAAATATCTCTGCAACTGGTTCCCTTTTTTCTGTCTCCATCACGACTACCTAACCAAGTCATTCATACATTCACTAACTGGAAGCTGACTCTGACCAGACACTATTTTAGGTACTGGGGACATGGGAACAAATGAAACAGACAACCCAGCATGAGGGAATTTACAATCCAGAGGAAGAGCTGATAATAAATAAATATGTACTATTTTGCAGTAATAAGTACTCTGAGAGAAAATGAAGCATGGTGAGGGGATAAAGAATGTGGAGGACAAAGGACCTGTGTCCTGTGGAGGACAAAGAACAAAGGATGAGCTGTGTCTAACTGACAAAGTGCCATCTGAGCAGAAACCTGTATAGTGTGAGGAAGTGAGTCAAGTGGGCTCCTGGCCATCAGGAAGAAGAATGGTCCAGGAGAGGAAAAAGCAAGTGCAGAGGCCCTGAGGTGGGAGCCTGCTTGGCCTTCCTGATGAACTACAAGGAGGCCAGGGTGATTAGAGTTCTCCAATGAAGGGCAGAGAGGAAGGAGGTGAAGGCGAAGAGGTAGCTGGGGCCAGACAACAAAGGCCTCTGAGGGCCACGCTGGGGGCTTTGGATTGTGTTTTATGTGATAGAAGCCACTAGAGGCTTTGAGCATGCGAGTGAGATGACCTGATCTATCTTTTAAATAGACCATTCTGGCAGCTACAAGGAGAGTAGATGTTGGTGGCAGGAGAGGAGCGCAGGGGATGAGAGCAAGACTAAATCAAACATAGTAAACAGGGCTACAGAGCATTTGGGCTCAACTTTCACCTTGTAAGAAATTCACTCCTTAAAATCACTGCATGTTATTTCATTAGGCTGCCGCTATAACCCCTACAGCACCTTTCTGCAAATTAGAAAAAGACCCCTACTCTCTGTGCAGATGAAGCCCCAGCAAGTCTTGGTGAGTGGAAGGCAGTCCACAAGCAACCCCTTAGCTGACCACCCTTCCAGGTTCAGTCTGCCTTGAATTCTTGCATAAATATAACAAAGGAAGAGAAAAAGACAAAGAAAGAAAAACACCTTTTCATTGGAGGTAACTGTTTACCTAGATCATCCCTGGATTTTAAATTTTTTGAATAAAAGAATATTTTCATGTTAGGTGTAAATCAAACTCATGAGACGTTCAAGTTGATTTAATCACATTATTCTTATTTTATATATATATATATAACTTATATACATAATATGCCAGAATAGTGATTAGACTTTGGACTCATTTCTTAAGTAAGAGACTCAGATGAGACGTGTACCCTTTGAGCCATTTCCTCCCATCTCTCAACACGAAACATACTGATCCAGGGATGACAGTTTGTTTTCCCTTTTTGTCTTGTTTTTCCTATTTGTGAGGAGTTTTGAAGTGAAAATTATATTTTAAAAACACACTTGGAGGCAATTAGAGGTTCTAGGAGTCCTACCCTGGAAGCATAAGCTTTTCTGTCACCAGCTGTTCAAAGGGTTGGTTTTTAGTTTTGGTCTAGAGTTAATGATCAAGGTACTTCCAAGAACATCCAGGTCCCTCACCTAAGCTCACAGGGGAGTGAGCTCCCCTTGGAAGGGAAACTGTTCCAAGGGCACTTTAGTCCAGGCAAATGGGAGACTCGCCAGGGGTGCAGGAGAGACACAACCACACGCCAGCACTCCCAGGACGCCCCATCAGACTGTCTCCTTTGACCAAAGAGAGGAGGTTCATCCCATCAAGAGAAATGCACACACTGCTTGGCTCTGATGGCCTTACTTCCTCCAGACACCCACTCAGAGTTTTCCTTTGGGGGCAGTTTCCCAAACCTGAGAAGGACTTGACATCACCACTAGGTGTCTTCAGGGTCTCTCTGGACAGCTTTCGACTCCAGTCATACTTTCTATTCAGTTTAATCCAACTAACACTTCACTCAGGAAGGGGGACTCCTCATGGATCAGAGGCTCCCGAGGCGAATGGAAAGGGAACAATTCTTCCGTCTCTTCCTTTGATCTTCCACGCCATGCTCAGTCCACACCTGACGCCCCTCCTAAACTCTCCACTGGTTTCCTGCTGCCTGCGTTCTCTGTTTACTTTGTGGTGGTCTCTAGCAGTTCCCACAAAATTAGAATATTTCTCCCAAGTGACAGTTAAAAGATATAAGGAGAGATAAGTGTGGTTCCCACCTCAAAAGATCTCACATTATATGGGGAAGAATGAGCTCTACTAAAGGTGTGGGCGCTTTAGGGATCGAGACAGCCTGTCCCACAGCCCTTCTGCTGGGCCCGCATTGTGAGGGGTCATCACTGACTCATCTGGACCCGACGGCAACCTCAGACAAGTCCTACTACGTCCATGCCAGGTGGCTCCACATTGGTTGCGGGCTGATCCTTGCAGAATATAAACCTGGGCTCGTGGCCAGGGTACTTCAACTCCTCAGAGGCTGTGCCTGGCTCTCAGGTCCCGGCCCCCTCTCCCTGCTCCCGTCTCCACACGCCGGCTTCCTTTGTCTGGACTCTCGGACATGCTCTTCCTGTGCCTGAATGCTTCTCACAATGTGGGATCCGGCCCTTCCTCGGGAAGCCTTGCCCACAGCACCCCTCCTGTTCCACGTTCTCACAGCACCTGCGGCTCTTCCCCCGAGGTCCTCACCGGAGGCTGTCATTCCACAGCCCTCTGTGCGATTAGCCTCCCCCTCCACTGAGCTCCGCCAGGGCAGGACCTGCATCCTTCTGTCCGAGGTTGCACTGCTGTTTATCATGGGACAGGAAAGCAGTGAGCGAGGCTTAGAACCTGGCTCCCCCAGAGCCCTGGCCTCCCCAAGTCAACAGCTCTCAGTCCTCAACTTCCATGACAGCCGAATCTGCCAGTTTTCTCCTCTGGTGACTTCTTCTCAGGCTCAGCCACAGATTCTTCCTTCTTAACCCACCTCATAAACACTGAGGTTTCCTGGGACTCTGTCCTCTCCTCCGTTCCCTCATCTGCTCAGCTCAAGGCTTCAAATGCCACCTTTGCACTGATGGCTCCCTGACCTCCCTGTTGAGTTCTGACCCTGTTTACCTTCTACAGCTGTCCACTGGTGACCTCTACCCATATTTCACTAACATTTCAAATGAAACCCATCCCACACCGAACCTGTCCTATACCCTTAATGAAGGGACCTCTCCTCTTTCCTGAACTCACTGCACATGCCTTCCTCCAGGTAATGTCTTGCCTACATTAGGCAATAATCTCCAGAAGGTTCCCACCTCTAGTTTTTCCTCACTTCAAATCTAGGACCAACAGTGTTTCCAAAGTAACCATTCTTATTTAATTGAAACTGTGTAATAAGGACTCATGAATATATTCTCTGTGAAAATTTTAATAACATTGTATGTAACTAAAGTCCCCTTTCATCAATGCCCATTCTCAGTCCCAATCCAAATGTAACTAGTTACCAGCTTAGGTGTCCCCCGACCTTTCTCTCGGCACTTACACGCACATAATGCATATAGACAAACACCCACGTAATTTTCTTTACACATAAATGGCGATATGTCATAATAATGCACCGTAACTTGCTTTAGTCCTTCACGTAGCTTGGAGCTCTGCCCACACCAGTGCTGCTGCTTTCTGACTGTGGTGCTGTGTGCCAGTGTAGGGACCCACCTCAGCTTCTTTAGCCTTTACTGAAGGACGTTTAAACTATCTCAGACTCAGACTATTTTTTCTAAAATATCAACAACCATACAACTCTTCTGCTTGAAACTCTTGAATTATTTCCAGTCATCCATGGACAGTTCCCATCCCTAAGAACTGTACCAAAGCACTTCATAGTGTGGCCCCCACCTGGCTCTCTAATCTCATTTCCTTCCTCATCTCTTTCTTTTCCCATATACCCTGAGCTTCAGTCTGAATGAATTATCTGCAGTTCCTTAAATGCACTAAGTTTGCTGAATGAATGCATGACAATGTAGCCCACCTCTGAAACAACAGGAAATCACAAGAGAAAAGATCCTGAGAGATTCACTTGTGCAGTAATTATCAGAGAAGAAGAGGAAGCTTGTGACTTGGGGCCTTAGCATCCCTTCTCCAAAACTTCTTGAGGACTGAGAACCTGCAGAAAATTCCCTGACCAACATCTCTGAGTTGCACATGCACTCATTTACCAGACTGCTGCCTGCAGAGATTCCCCACCCACTCACCTAGAGAGGAGCCTCCAGGGCTTTCTTTCTCTACCTTCCAGGGATCTTCTCCTTGCTGCAACAGGGAGATCACCTCGGGTTTGGAAAATGGGAGTCCTGCTCATAGACCAAAAAGAAGAAAAAAAAAGAAAAGAAAAAGAAAAAAAAGACTTGATTTTGCCTTGACACAAAGAGGTATCTGAGATCTGAGCAGAAAACTCAAAGGATGATACAGAGAACTTCTGTGGGATGCTCCAGTTGTGCCCCCACAATGTGAGGGGTGTGTTAGGGTAAAAGCAAGGGGCAATGTAACATTTAGTTGTATGTTAGTGAAGTATGATAAACATGCAGACTTGATTAACAGGGTGCTAATAGCTTTCTATGCAAGAGGGAATATGTATATACTGTTAAATGTATGTTAAATGTACAGATTAAATTAATATTTGTAACAGGGATCTGTGGAAAGGATTATGTACCAAGTAGCTTGTTTAAAATGAGAAAACACTATCTGACTCCCTTTGAAAGATGGCAGCAGTCAGCAAACTATGGGTCATAGGCCAAATCTAGGCCACTGTCTGTTTATGCATGGCCCTTGAGCAAAGAATGGTTCAAAAAAAAAAAAGAAAAGGAATATGTTACAGAGACTATATGTGGCCCACAAAGCTGAAAATATTTACTCCCTGGCCCTTTACAGAAAAAGTTTGCTGACCCCTGTAAAAGAGAATTGAAAAAAGCCAGTGTTGGGTCAAAGAAAAAGGTTGAGGGATGCTCTCTGTTAAGAGATGAGCAAACACATCATAGTTCAATCATAGTGGGAAAATGTTGCCTGCAGTAAGGGAATTTCTAATGTGCAGCTCTGTAGATTGTCCCATCCATGGGGCAATTCCATACCTACGAGGGAGAAAAAGGTTTTCAGGTTTATTTATGGAGATCCAGTTTGCACAGTGCTAAGGCAAAACTCAGCTAAAGTTTTTAATGACCCAGGGCTTTTATCCAGGAAATCAGATGCTGAGGTATCCCAATTTCTGAATTCTGTATCTACAGGGGAGATTTCCTTACCCAATGAGACAAGGTTACTATAGTTCTCCAGCATCACATCTTGGTACAAGTTTCTCTGAGAAGGAGCCAGCTTTCTCCACTCATCCCGCGTAAAGAACACAGCCACATCTTCAAACGTCACTGACACCTGTAGAGACAAGCATCCCAGCTCACCCAGGACCACCCATCACACAGGGTGAAAAAGGCGGCAGTGGGGAGTAGACGGGCTACCATGAAATGCTTCTATATTATTCTAGGTTCTGAAGGTTCCAGGTCATTTGTTTAATGAACAACTGACCAATGACAAATATATACTGAGTAGCATGAAGTATGACCCAGGCCCCGAGTTAACTGCTACAAGAGATGTGTGGAGGTATTAAGGCCATTAGTGGGAGTGTTAATTAGAATAATCTTCCTGTTGGCAATTTGGTAACATACATTAGAAGCTTTAAAATGTGCATACTCTTTAACTCTCCAATTACTATATTTGTTTGATAATGAACACTGAACAAAAATGCACATGCAAGGACATTTATCATGGTGTTAGTACCAGCAAAGAAATGGAAACAACCTCAATAATCACCGAGGGAGCTAGTTTAAATAACTGAAGGCACTCTGTGCTCCCTAAAGCTTGAGGACAGTAATAATGGAAATTAAAATAGCTATAATTTATTGAATGCTTTTTTCAGGCTAAGTACTATTCTTAGGGCTTTATATTAACCTTTAGTGTATATCTTTATTTTATCTTCACAACAACCCTATGAAGAAGGTACTATTATTGTGTCCATTTTACACAAGAGAAAACAAAGAGAAATTTATCCAAGTCACACAGCTGGTATGAAGGAAAAACTCACTCCTCCTGCATGTCTCCTCTACTCTCAATACAACACTATTTCACTTCTGACACCAGATGTGGGGGGTTTTCCACACACCAAGCACTTGTGGGACACCAGCTGGGTGTCCTACAATTAAACTCAATTCTGACACCTGAAGATAGTGTCAGATTCCCACAAGACTGGCCCCCTTTCAATGTCAATCACAAGTCCAGGTTGTTACCTGTGCTGCTGACTGACTGGCTATAAGTTGGAGGTTTCTACAACGCTCTCCTCAGGTTTGATTAATTTGCCAGAATGGCTCACAGAACTCAGGAAAACATTTACTTACTAGATTACTGGTTTATTATAAAAGAAGATATAGGAACTGGCAGGTGAAAGAGCGGCATAGGGAAGGGGTGCACAGCTTCCATGCTCTCTCGGGATTCACCATTCTCTCTGACTCTCTACATGTTCACCAACCTGGAAGAACTCTGAACCCTTCTGGGTTTTTATGGAGGTTCATTACATAGGCATGATTGATTAAATCACTGACCATTGGCGACTGATTCAATTTTCATCTCCTAGGGTGGTGACAGATGGATAAGAGGGGTTATTGGGGGGCAGGACTGAAAATTCCAACACTTTAATCAAGGTTGGTTCCCCTGGCAATTAGCCCGCATCCTTAGGTGGGGTACAAAAGTAACCTCATTAACATAAACTCTGGTGTGGATACAAAACACACCCATTGTACCTTCATTGCTCTGAAGTAATTTCAGGGATAAAAAGCATATATTACTAACCACTTAGGAAATCACAAGGGTTTTGGAAATTATGTGCCAGGAACAGGGACAAAGACCAAATATATATTTCGTATTATAAATCACAATATCACAGCTGGTCAGTCGTAGAGGTAGAATTCCAATCCAAGGAACTGCCTCTCAACGCCTATCTCATAGGGTTAAGTAATAAATGATAATCCATACGATGGAGGTAAAGAGTAGTGATGGTAGCACAACACTGGGAACGTACTTAATGCCAATATACTCAAAAATGATTAAAGTGGTAAATTTAATCTTATGTATATTTTATCAAAATAAAAAGCTAAAATGATAAAAATATACATACATACATATGTACACATGTACATAAATAAATAATAAATAAAGGTACACAGAAAATTATTCTGAGGGCTGCATACCAAAGGTATGACCATGATTATCTCAAGATGTTGGGGTAAGAGTGATTTTACTTTTTTATTCTCTGAGATTTTTATCATTAACATGCAGTGCATGTATAATAAGATAATTTATTGGCACATGGCAGGGAATACAAGAAATGATCTTTGCCCTCAAAACAATTTACAATCCAACTGGCAGACAAGAAAAACGCATGAAACAATTTGAACAAGAAAAGTGTCGCTGGACAGGACCATATACTATTTCCTAGTTCAATCCTCATTTTAGAGATGAGAAACACAAGGTCCAGGGCAGTTAAGACACCAGGTCACATACTTTATCAATGGCAGAGACAAGACGATAACTGAAGTTTTCTTTTAACCCAGAACTTGGTGGGTATATTCTCTCTCTGGTCTTAAACGTCCTGTCACTGAGTTTTACACACAAGTCCACATAGTACTGACATATCGGCAGCAGGTGAGGTTAGGGAGAAATGTCACATAGGACACACAAGCAGGGATGGAGAAGATTCTGGGTAAGAGAGCAGCCTGGCTCTGTTGGAATGGAATGGGAAGGGCTTAGACAAAAGTAGCCCAAATATGCAGAGGCAGGCCCTAGCCACACTCTCAGAACATCAACCACTACCACATTTCATGGGTCCAAAAGATACACAACATCACATTGCAGAGAACTCTGGTCATTTGGGAGCCAGGCCTGCCCTGCTTTCTGAAAGATGTACCAGAGGAAAGACTGGATGATAACTAACATGAACTTAGAGGCCAGACATACCTGGGTTTGATTTCAGGTTACCTGACTTCGTTGAGCCTTAGTTTCAAGTGTAAAATGGGGGTAATAACTTCTGCTTCGCTATGAGAGTGAGAACAAAGGTGAAGCCCTCAGGATATTCCCCAGCAACGTTAACTACTATTGTTAGATGAGGATGAGTAAAGGAAGGACACTGTATAGTCATTTCTATCTACCAACAGTAGATAGATAGACATCATGAACTAGAATAATATCGTTTAGCTACCACAACCACCACATATTGAACATCTACTATGTGCCCGGCCCTGATAAGAACGCTTTCCATGCACTAACTCCCAGGATCCTCTCATCTACCCTTTGAGGTAGGCCCAGTTGTTGTATTCATGTTACAGGTGAAGAAACTGAGGCACAGAGAGGTAAGAAACTGAGGCACAGAGAGGTGGAGTTTTTTGCCCAAGACCCATTAACAGCAACAGAGGAGATGGGCACAAACCTGGCCATCTGGCTCAAAAGCCCCACTGAGGAATCACCGTATACACTGCCTCTCCACTACCAACATCCCATGATATCCCATACACTGCTGCTTCCTGAGGAGTCTTCTCTCTGCTCTTGGAGTCAAGAGACCTCTCCATCTACATCCCCACCAGCATGGCTATCCTTTGTGCACACAGTGGCTCACCTGGATGGGGTCCCACCCTCATTCTCACAACATAAAGATGAAAATGGCAGGTCAACATCAGTTTTCAAGAGAGTGACAGAAGCAAGGCACATGATCCAGAAAGTTAAGATGGAGAAAAACTAAAAACTATGGACTGGGAAAAGCCTGGCGAAGGTATCATGAGGATTTCTCAGGGGCGGAAAGAAAAAGAAAAGCATTCTGGCCAAGGGTAGGGAGGGGGACACGACTGAGCAAAGGAGACAGGCCAGAAAGGAACTCTGCCAAGTGCGCATGTTTGTTTGTTCTGACCCCAAGTGGTATAAGACATGTGGCATCTTACCTATCAATTCACTAATCATACAGTGAATTGAGATTAATGAATAAAAGAGTGTCTATTAGAAAAAAAAAGAGAAACACAGGCCATGGATTGGGGGGTTGGAGGCAAGCATTCCCTATGCAATCCACCATCCACCAGGGTGGACCAACTCTTCCAAGGCAGAAGGACATGGGCTCCAAATCCTGGTGAAGACTGTATTGGGGAGAAAACTTCAGTTTAAGGGTAAAATAACAAAAAAAAACCCATCTATCTCTAAGACCTGAGATGGCAATGAACTCACCTGAGACCTTGCTTCCCTCTGTTCAGTAGCCATGTCCTCTTTCTCGGCAGTTTCACCTTAGGATGGGAGAAGTCTCCAGAAGCCAGATCTGAGAGAAGAAAAAGGGAACCAGGAGGAAGCCCCTTCTGCTTTCCACCCCTCAGAATCAGCAGCTCTGAAGCCTTTATACCACTTGAAAATGATGCCAAGTGCCCCCAGAGAAGGAAGTCAGAAGGAACGAGGGCTAGACAGGACCAGAGAGAAGGGCTGGGTCATCCTGGTCCAGGCCCAGCTCTTTCCCTGGCTCAGAGGAAAAGGTCCTAGGACTCTATCAGCAGTAGCAGCAACTCCCTGAGCCTCGCCGCGTGCCAGGCACTACCTATCAATACATCATCGAGTCCCACAGCACAGCTGGCACTGTCAGCACCCCATTTTATACATCAGGAAACTGAGGGCAGAGTGGGAGCAACTTGTCCCAGTCCACACAGCCAGGGAGGGTAGCACCAGGTTTCCAAGCACCGTGGGCTCCAGAGCACCTGCTCTAACCTCCCTGCGTGCATGTGACAACTTTTCTCCACCTCAAGCATTCCCACCCAATTCCTACCCCTCCTGTCAAGGAAACAATTTCCAGATTTCTAGAGAAAGCTGCTTCGGAAAGGGAAAACATCAGCTCTCCTATGGCGGGGAGGGGCTGCTGTCTTGAGGAAAGGGCACATTAAACCAAAGACCTGGGTCCAGTCCTGGCTCTGCCACTGGGGGAAGCCGGTGACTCACTTCTCGCGTAAAACAAGCCTGTCACTCGGGAGTGCAGGGGTGATGGTAAGGGGAGGAAATAATTTTCTCACGTTCACTGCCAGCCCAAAACAAATTCAAATGCCAGCAGGCGCTGAGCAGGTAGCGCGCTGGGAACTGGTCGGGAAGAAGCAGGAGGGTGGCTGGGTCCAGCCAATGGGGACGAAGTGTCCGACCTGTCTCGTTCAGGGGCACGTCAGTGGGACGGCTGGGGGCGGCAGGCGAACAGAGCCAGGGGTGCCCGGCTCTCGGCCCGCCGGCGCCCACAAAGACCCGGCTCGCGTCTCTTGGGCCTGTGCCCCATGCCCCGGCGACGCATCCTCCCGAAGCCCGGTCCTCCCTCCCGCATCCTGCCTACCCACCGCCGCTCACCTCGCCCAGGCATCGGGGGTTCCGCGGGCCGCAGGCTGGAGGCTCCGGAACTGCCACGGCCGGACAGAAGCTTCCGCTGGGGACTCCACGCGGTGCCGCCTCGGCGGACCTCTGGCGGATAATCAGCTCACGCCAACGGCAAACGCCCGACGCCCGACGCCCCACGTAGGTCCGGGAGGGGTGGGGCAGGGACAGTCGCGAGCCCCTCTGGGAAATGTAGTCCATGCGAGAGCAAAAGATTCTGGGAAATGTAGTTCTTCGAGCTTGTCTGCGAGGAGAGCCCTGGCTGAGCCTATCACTTGTCCAGACCCCATTCTGGGTTCGTGGTCGAGCTCCTTGGGCTGCTGGCTCCTGGGTTCCCGGTTCTTCCAGGAGGAAACCGAGGTTCCTACAGGGCAGTGACTTGTAGCTCTGCATCTGCGTAAATGAGAGCAAGGCAAGTAGACAACCGCCAAGAACAAACCTATTTCCCCGTAAGTCTTTCAACAAGAGTGTATGGAGGACTTCCCTGGTGACTAAGTGGTTGAGAATCCGCCTGCCAATGCAAGGAACACGGGTTCGAGTCCTGGTCCCAGAAGATCCCACATGCCTTGGAGCAACTAAACCTGTGTGCCAGAACTACAGAGCCTGTGCTGTAGAGCTGGTGAGCCACAGCTACTGAGGCCATGTGCCACAACTACTGAAGCCTGCGCACCTAGAGCCCATGCTCGTCAAGAAAGAGAAGCCACCTCAATGAGAAGCCCACGCACCTCAACGAAGAGTAGCCCCCCTCACACCACAACTAGAGAAAGCCTGTGAGCAGCAACGAAGTCCCAACGCAGCCAAAAATAAAGAAAGAAATTTATATTCGAAAAAAAAATGTATGGATCACCTGCTATGTGCCAAGCCCCTTTGTAAAGGATTTGAAATACCTCAGTGGGCAAAAGAGAGATCGTTGCTCTGGAGAACAGTTTTGGGAGGTGGGGGTGGGGGAAGGAGGTAGAGAGCAGACAATAAGCCATGAATATCATTATATAACATTTTAGGAGATAAGTGTTATGGGAAAAAGTGAAAGAAGAGCAGTGTGGTGGGGATTTGGGGCTCATTTGGGAAAGTGAGTAGGGTGGCTCCTCGCAGGCCTCACTGAGAGAGTGAGAATGGAGGGAAGAGTCAGAGGCAGTGCAGGAGAGGAGGGCCATTTCAGGCACCGAGAAACCAACAAATTTTTTTTTTTTTGGTAAAGAAACACATGGCCCATTTAGAAGGTTTGATAAATAAAATAAAGAAAGATGCACTTGATGCCACCACACAAAAATAAATGGTTAACATTTTGGTGAACATCTTTTAGCAGCCCTTTGAACTCCATATTAATCTCTCTGATAGTCACACCAATCTGTTTTTAACAAAATGGAATATTGCAGATAGCAATTGTAACCTATGTTGGTTACAATTATGTGTGGGTTTTTTCCCCACTTAAGAATATGCCTTGAATATTTGAACTTGCCAATAAATCTTATCCGTCAGTAGTGTTTTCAGTGACTTCAGTACATTCCATTGTATTTAAATAAATTCTTTTGTTAAACATATTTAAACTTATTTATTTAAATGTACTTACCTAATATTTTACCCCTACTGTTAGTTATATTTTTTCTAGTTTTTTGCTCCATTAATATCCTTGTAGCTATATCTTTGAAAATTATTTTCTTTTATTTATTTATTTATTTTTGGCTGTGTTCGGTCTTTGTTTCTATGCGAGGGCTTTCTCTAGCTGCGGTGAGCGGGGACCACTCTACATCGCGGTGCGCGGGCCTCTCACTATCTCGGCCTCTCTTGTTGCGGAGCACAGGCTCCAGACGCGCAGGCTCAGTAGTTGTGGCTCACGGTCCCAGTTGCTCTGTGGCATGTGGGATCCTCCCAGACCAGGGCTCGAACCCATGTCCCCTGCATTGGCAGGCAGATTCTCAACTACTGCGCCACCAGGGAAGCTCGAAAATTCTTTTCTTTTTTTTTTTTTTTTTTTTGCGGTACACGGGCCTCTCACTATTGTGGCCTCTCCCGTTGTGGAGCACAGGCTCCGGACGCGCAGGCTCAGTGGCCATGGCTCACGGGCCTAGCCATTCTGCGGCATGTGGGATCTTCCCAGACTGGGGCATGAACCCGTGTCCCCTGCATCAGCAGGCGGACTCTCAACCACTGCGCCACCAGGGAAGCCCGAAAATTACTTTTTAGTTTAAATTCCCTGAAGTTGAATTGCTGGATCAAGGACTGGTAGAATTCTAAGTACATTGACTAGTTGCCTTCCAGGAAGATTTTACAATTTATATTTCCATAAGCAGTTTCTGACACCCATGCCCATTCTGGGTTTTTTCTTTTTAACGATTTAAAAAATACTCTTTTTTAATTTAATAGAGCAAAATTTTTATATTTAATTTGAAATTAAATATAATATCATATTTATTGAACTATTCAGCTATATTAATTGCCTGTATATGTACTTTGGCCATTTCCTATTGAAACGTTAAAACTTTTGGTATCATTTTGAAATACTGTATATGCACAATTTTTTAAAGGGAAAAGTGCTTTGTTGTTTATCCTGTCTATGAAAATAATGCATTCATTGTTAAAAAAATTTACACACAGTATATGGAATGAAGAAACATGTAATAAAGAAATAAATCCAACAGAAGCATTGGTTACATGTTTATATGCTATTCATATATGCTGTTGTATGTGCATATACACATTTGTGAGTATGAAACAAAAATAGAATCATATTTCTCATACTTTTAAAAATGTGAAATATACATACAGAAAGCCAATTAGAACATATAATCCAGTGTAACACATGATTATAAAGAGATCACCCCTGTAAACATCTATCCAACTTGAGAGGTAGCCCCCTACTAACACTCAGTACCTTCTTCCTAATCACTAATCAGCTACTATCATGACTTTTGAGATAGATCTTTTTGTGATTTTCTTTATGGTTTTACTACCTACTCATACATCCTTGTGTAATAGCTTTACTTGTATTTAACTTTATAAAATAGAGTCATATAGTCATATTTTTTGTGTGCTTTGTTCTCCAAACATTTTGTCAGATTTATCCCCATTATTGCAGGTAGCTTTACCTATTATACTGTCAATGGACATCTGTGTTGTTTCCAAGTTTTATCTTTTAGGAACCGTGATAAAACAAATTTAGTAGTATGTTATTGGTAGAATCTAGGTGATGGTATATGGGCGTTCACTGTAAAATTCTTTCAACTTTACTTTGTATTTGAAAATTTTCATAATAAAATGTTGAGGAAAACTCCATACCTGGGGTTTGACCCAAAATGGAGTAGCCCCATTCCTCCCATGTCATCCCTTTTACAATTAAAAATCCATGGGCATAACACAACGAACAAGCACGGGAAGACTCTGAAATGTGGAAGGAAGAAGGCAAACTGAGAACTTTAGAGCCAGGGAAGGACATGTGGTAAATTCCCTTGTTTTCCTTATCACCTCCTGTATGTCTCAGCTAGGGTGCTGCAGAAGCTTACAAGCCAGAACCAACAACAGACCCAGACAAGAAAAAAACAAAACTCTAAGAAAAGCCTATTTCCCTTAGTTGAAACTGGGGAAAATGGTGGCCTAACACAGAGAACTTTTTTGGTAATACCCACCTTACTGTAACCAAACACCAGTGGGAAACCACCCCCCACTCATCTGAACTGTGGAAGCCAAAGGAAGCAGCATGTTTTTCTCAAATGGAAAGAAAAGGAACTGTCAACCATGAATTCTATATCTGGTGAAAATACAATTCAGGAGTAAAAGGGAAATAAAGACATCCTCAGACAAAGGATAACCAAGAGCATTCATTGCTAGCAGAACTACCCTTAAAGAATAACTAAAGGAAGTATTCTAAACAAAGTAAATGATAACAGAAGAAGGCTTGGAACTGTAGAGAGAAAAAAAAAGAACATCAGAATGGGTAAAAATAGGGATAACTAAAACAGACTCTCCTAACTATGAGTTTCTTAAAACAGAAGTGATGGTTGAAGTAAAATGATAGCACGATTGGTGCCCAATGTATACAGAGGAAAGACTTAAGACAATTATATTTTAAAAAGTGGGGAGACAGAGGGACCTCAGTGGAATTAAGGTTTCTGTACTTTGCTAAGTTATGTGTGTATACCTAGAGCAACCACTAAAAAATTATACAAAATGATATACTGAAGAAGACTATATAAATCAAGGTGGAAGTCTAAAAAATGTTTAAGTAACATACGAGAAGGCCAGAGAAGAGAAGCAGAACAAGAAACATGAAACAGAAAACAAGGTTAAACAAAATCCTTTCTCTCTCGTTAACCAAATGGCTCATGATAGACTATCTCAAGCTTTATTTGTTTGTTTTTCATTTTCAAGTAAGAGTAATAGTAGCTTTAAAAAACATGCTGCCATAATAAACCAGTCACAGAAAGACAAATACTCTATTATTCTACTTATATGAGGTTATTTGAATAGTCAGAATCATGGAAACAGAAAGCAGAATGGTGGTTGCCTGGGGCTTGGGGGAGGTGCTGTGGGGAGTTATTGCTTAATTGGTACAGAGTTTTAGATTTACAAGATGAAGAGTTCTGGACATGGATGGTGGTGATGGTTGCACAACACTGTGGATATATTTAATACCACTGAACTGTACACTTGAAAATGGTTAAGATGGTAAATTTTATGTGTATTTTACCACAATAAAATGTCTTGGGAAAAAATGCTGCTGTAAATATTCTGTACATGCTGATGTACCTCTTCATGAGTTTTTCTAGAGTTTGCAGGTACCTGTGGATAATTAAGACTTTCCCAAGAGTGCATAGTTACTGATAGTTGTAAGGGAATGAATGTCTAGGCCACAATTTCCATTTGTGTCCTCCTGAGCAAGGAAGGTTCTCTCCTCTTTTCATTCCCTTCAAATAACCCTCTTCCCACTCACCAGAGGACTCTTAAAATGGTGCAGTGCCCAATGGTGTCAAACTCTCTGGAGTACCACAGTCTAGGACTACTGAAATGAGTCTTTTCTAGGAAGACTTCTTTTCTGATTAATGAAAGACCCCACACATGGGGCTTCCCTGTCTTTAGTCACATTTCTGTTAGAAATGGGGTATATAGGCCCTTAGCAGTCTCTGAGACCAGATACTTCAACAATTTGAGAGTCATGGTAGTTTCACTGTCCCTTCTCATCTAGTCAACAAACTGTCAAATAATGTACTGCTTTCAAGAAAGAGTGTATGGTGAGAACAATGCAATTAAGGCGCTGGTAAAGAAAATATTGAATGATTAAAATGCCACACACACACACCACACACACACACACACACACACTTTTTTTTAAAGCAAGCACCGTTCTGCAAGAGATGATGTGAAAAGTATTTCAAAATGGATGCCAACCAGAGAAACTTAATGGGCTTACTCACTGATGTCAACTTCGTCTTCAGCTCTGCTCCATATTCATCCACAGGAGGGCGCATTAAATGTCCAACCTGTATTTTTTCTAACACCACCAAGCTGTTAACTCAATTGTGACACAGGCTACCTGGAGATGATATCAGATGCCACAAGTTAAGGCTTCAGAAGTCCTACAAGATTGCCCACCACCCCAAATTCCACCCCCACTTCAGACACCAATCTCAAGTTCAGGTTGTTACCTGTGACTCTGACCTACTGGCTATAAATCAGGGGTTTATGCACCCCCCTCCTCAAGTTTGATTAATTTTCTAGAGCTGCTCACAGAATTCAGGAAAACATTTTGCTTACCAAATCACCAGTTTACTATAAAAGGATGTAATACAGAAACAGCCCAATGGAAGAGAGGCATAGGACAAGGTATGGGGAAAGGATGCAGAGTTTTCTTGCTCTCTCTGAGCACCTCTCTCCCAGCAGCTCCACAAGTTCACCAACCTGGACGCTCTGAACCCCAGTCATTTTGAGATTTTATAGAGGCTTCATTACATAGGCATGATTGATTAAATCATTGGTCATTGATGATTGAACTCAATCTCCAGCTCTCCAGCCCCTCTTCCCTCCCTTGATATTGGGGAGCGGGGATGGGGCTACTTCAACACTCTAATAACATGGGTTGTGCCCTGGCAACCTGCCCCCATCTTTAGGTGTTTTCCAAAAATTAGTTCATTAACATAAGGTCTGGTGTGGTTGAAAAGAGCTTGTTATGAATATCAAAAGACACATTTATCTCTCTTACCACTTAGGAAATCCCAAGGGTTTTGGGAGCTCTGTGCCAGAAACTGGTTGAAGATCATATATATATTTCTTATTATAAATCACAATATCACAAACTGGTGAAAACAACAACTTGAAACAGTCATGTTAATGAAGCTTCTTGTCTTTTCATTTATTCTCTTTTTTAAATGCAGATTTGTAAGTGTACATTTTCGTCAAATTTGATAAATTTGTTTGACCCCAAATAAAACATGGAACATTCTCATTATCCCAGAAAGTTCCCTCAAACTACTTCCCACTCAAAACCACCCACACAGAAGCAACCACTCTTCTGATATCTTTTGCTGTATATTAGTTTTGCCAGTTCTAAAACTTCATATAAATGGAACCTTATAGTATGTACTTTTTTGTGTCTCACTTCTCTCCCTCAACATATTATTTATGAGATTAATTTATTATGGTCTGTGTATCGATACTTCTTTTCATTACTGTGTAGTATTTTTTCTTTTTTAAAAAATACCCAATATCAATAGAACTTACATTCTTTTAAAAATATTTATTTCATTAATTTTATTTTTTGCTTCATCGGGTCTTAGTTGTGGCGTGCAGGCTCAGTAGTTGCACTGCACGGGCTTAGTTGCCCTGCTGAATGTGGAATCTTAGTTCTCCATCCGGGGATCAAACCCACATCTCCTGCATTGGAAGGTGGATTCTTAACCACTAGACCACCAGGGAAGTCCCACTGTGTAGTATTTCATTGCACAAATGTACAACAGTATTTATGCACTCACCTGTTGATGGACGTTTGGATTGTTTCTAAGTTATTATGAATAAAGCTGCCATGAACATTGGTGCACAAGTCTTTTGGTGGGCATCGATTTATTTCTCTTGAGTAAATACCTAAGACTAGAACAACTGGTTGTGGGGTAGGTGTATTACTCTGCTTGGGCTGCCATAACAAAATACACAGACTGGGTGGTTTAAACAACAGAAATTTATTTCTCACTGTTCTTGAGGCTAAAAAGTCCTGGGAAGTCTGATCTGAGAAGTGTAAGATTAAGGCACCAGCAAGGTAGGGTTTATTCTGAGGCCTCTTCTCTTGGCTTGTAGGCAGCTGCCATCTTGCTGTGTGCTCACATGATCTCTTTGTGAGTGCAGGAAAGAGAGAGAGAGCAAGCTCCCTAGTGTCTCTTCTTATAAGGGCCCTAATCCCATCATGAGGGCCCCACCCTCATGACCTCAACTAGCCCTGATTACTTCCCAAAAGCCTCATTTTCAAATACCATCCACTGGGGGTTAGGACTTCAAAATACGCATTTTGGGAGGAACACAAACATTCAGTCCATAACAGTAGGTGACGTTTAACTTTATAACAAACTATTAAATAGCTTTCCAACGTGGTTTTATCCCTTTACACTCCCAGGAGCAATGTAGGAGTGTTCCCGCATGTTCACTAACACTTGGTACTGTCACCTCTTTCATTTTAGCCTTTTATTGAGTGTATAATGGCATCTCATTGTACTTTTAATTTGTATTTCCCTGAAGACTAATGATTTTGAGACCCTTTTCAGGTGCTCATGGGCCATTTGTATATGTTCTTTTGTGAAGTATCAGCTCAAGTCTCTTTCAAGTCACTATCACAGTTTTCAAGGTCTCTGTGAAATATGATTTACTTGGTACCAAAGGATACAAGCAGATCTGAAGGGAGTCAGGAATTGCAGTGATGTGGGATGTCCTCCATCAGAGCTATTTTTCTTATTCTCCCAACCATAGATTAAACTTCACTAAACCTCTAGATGCTTTAAACTATCCCTTAGCCTTTTGGTCACAGTAACTTAATTTAGTTGCTCCTAAACATTCCTTGGTGAATTTAGGTGTGTCAAACAATGGTTCTGTGGGTAGGGAATGCCTCTGAAAGGACTGGCTGAATTTTGTCAAACTCAGATTGATAAAATTCATATCAAAACTGATATAAAACTCAGTTCAGTTATTTCATGCTGTTAAGAACTTTTATCCTGGGCTTCCCTGGTAGCACAGTGGTTAAGAATCCACCTGCCAATGCAAGGGACACGGGTTCCAGCCCTGGACCGGGAAGATCCCACAAGCCACGGAGCAACTAAATCTGTGCGCCACAACTACTGAGCCTGCACTCTAGAGCCCAGAAGCCACAACTACTGAAGCCCGCATGCCTAGAGCCCGTGCTCCGCGATGAGAGAAACCACTGCAATGAGAAGCCAGCGCACTGTCACGAAGAGTAGCCCCCAGTCGCTCCAACTAGAGAAAGCCCGCACACAGCAACGAAGACCCAGCACAGCCAAAAATAAATAAAATAAAATAAATTAATTAAAAAAAAGAAATTTATCCTGAGCACAGACTCTACATTCTCGCTATATGCTATGTTCATCATTGCTCAGCTGTGTACCAGAGCTGTGGCACAGCTTTGTGTCTTCAGATGACCCCAGTTGGAAGCACACTGCTTGCTCTACCACCAGTAGACTTCAGGGGTCACAATGCACGTCATCCCCATGGTTCCAATCCTTACATCATCTTTAAAATTTTTCCTATAAGAGGTTTAATTAATGAATTGTCTAATACATAACAACATGTATGTGTAATCAGTACTGCATATCATTATACCTATACCAATTAATAACATTGAAACCCAAATCTAATCTTGTCCTATAGGACTAAAATCATTGGCTAGGTTTAAGGAGCACATATTTTGAAACATTTAAAATTGATCCAGTTCTAACAAGTAATCCACACTTATTCTATTCTCATTCACATCATTTATGACATTACATTAATACTTTCTTTCATTTCTTGGCTCAGCAATACATCAGCCCAAGAAATGTGACTTAGCAAATTGTGGCATATTAATCTCTTGCTAGCACAGAATATATTTTGTAAAGATTTCAAGATACCCCTTACAGATTCCCTCCTGTGTCTAAAGCACTATGCTCATAAGGCATGTGATTCTGTGTGTTCTCAAGGCCTCCAGACACCAGGTAACAATGGCCCACACAGAAGGACAAATCTGAGAATAGTCTTTAAGTTGAAGTGAGAATTTTCTGTCCCAAGAGGTAAAGGTAAAAAATTATGATTAATAAACGTACCCATGCATCTTAACATACAGAAAAATTTAGATCTTATACCTTCTATCCAAGAATATACAGCTAAGATTAGATAGGTGTAACTTTTGGGCCATTATCCTCCACATCCTCCAAGTGTCCAGAAGTATCTTCTGGCCCAGCAGCCATAATTTCAGCTGGCTTCACACCATTTTATTGTTTCATTTATGTTTTGAATAGATACAAGGAGTGCAGTGTGCCAGCTGGTCTTTGTCAGATATTTCCCTTCAGTGGGAGTGGTCTTTTCAGAGGTGCATACAACTATTCAGCAGCTGTCTCCTCAGATGTTTCAGATGATAGCTCAGGTACAAGGAAGCAAGACTCATGATGGCTTTGAAGCCCTAGGCCCTATCAGATCTAATGTATCTTGTAACAGCCTATGAGAACAGCTGAGTTTCCAAGGTTCCTGCAAGGGACTTGCCCAGTGTAAATACACTTTACCAATCAGGAGTCATTTTTATCTTAAGCAATGTTGCCTCATTATGCAGCTGATGAATCTTTTGAGCATGTTACCAAGGCAGTCAGAAACATAAATAAGATTGTTCAGAAACACAGTTGACATACTTTCTTGGGTGGTTACCAGGGGAACAGAGCTAAAATGCTATTCCAAGGTCAAATTCTTTCACAGAGAATGAGAAAGGATTTCCTTATCTTATTACCTATCACCCATCCCCTTGTTCTTTAGTTAATTGTTTTTTTTCATTAAACTGTATTTTGAGATCATTACTGATTGACATGCAGTTGTCAGAAATAACACACAGGGCTCCTGTGTATACTTTACCGTTTCCCCAGTGGCAACATCTTGCAAAACTATAGTACAATAATGTGCTTGTTAGCTTTTTTAATACAGAAAAGAAGACAGGTTAGTATATACCTGGTCACCAGGACTTATATTGTAAAATGGGCCATTAACAACCAATTTATTTATTAAATAATTAGGTGATTTTTTTGATCAAAATAACTTTTTAGTATCCATAGTATTTTTATAGGAAATTTTCTACCAAATAATAGTATGACAGTATTTAACACACCAAACAGTGTTATTTGACAGAGTTAACAGTATCTCTTTCACCCTCACAGCAAGTGTCTCTTTTAGGTATCTCAAACTTAGTATGTTTTAAATTGGATGTTTTATCTTCTCTCCCAAACCAGTTTTACCAACATTTTTAGTAGACTTTACTTTTTTAGATCAGTGTTAGCTTCACAGCAAAACTGAGCGGAAGGTACAGAGAGCTCCCATAGACCTCCTACCTTACCCACATACACAGCTTCCCTCACTATTTTTTTTTTATATACTGCAGGTTCTTATTAGTCATCCATTTCATACACATCAGTGTATACATGTCAATCCCAATCTCCCAATTCGTCACATCACCCCTGCCCACCACCACTTTCCTCCCCTGGTGTCCATACATCTGTTCTCTACATCTGTGTCTCAATTTCTGCCCTGCAAACCAGTCCATCTGTACCATTTTTCTAGGTTCCACATACATGCGTTAATATGTGATATTTGTTTTTCTCTTTCTGACTTACTTCACTCTGTATGACAGTCTCTAGATTCATCCACGTCTCAACAAATGAACCAATTACGTTCCTTTTTATGGCTGAGAAATATTCCATTGTATATATGTACCACATCTTCTTTATCCATTCATCTGTTGATGGGCATTTAAGTTGCTTCCATGACCTGGCTATTGTAAATAGTGCTGCATTGAACATTGGGGTGCGGTACATGTGTCTTTTTCACTACGGTTTTCTCAGGGTATGTGCCCAGTAGTGGGATTCCTGGGTCATATGGTAATTCTATGTTGTTGTTTTTTTTTACATCTTTATTGGAGTATAATTGCTTTACAATGGTGTGTTAGTTTCTGCTTTATAACAAAGTGAATCAATTATACATATACATATGCTCCCATATCTCTTCCCTCTTGCATCTCCCTCCTTCCCACCCTCCCTATCCCACCCCTCCAGGTGGTCACAAAGCACCGAGCTGATCTCCTTGTGCTATGCGGCTGCTTCCCACTATCTATTTTACATTTGGTAGTGTATATATGTCCATGCCACTCTCTCACTTTGTCACAGCTTACCCTTCCCCGTCCCCATATCCTCAAGTCCATTCTCTACTAGGTCTGTGTCTTTATTCCCATCTTACCCCTACGTTCTTCATGACATTTTTTTCTTATATTCCATATATATGTGTTAGCATATGGTATTTGTCTTTCTCCTTCTGACTTACTTCACTCTGTATGACAGACTCTAGATCCATGCACCTCACTACAAATAACTCAATTTCGTTTCCTTTTATGGCTGAGTAATATTCCATTGTATATATGTGCCACATCTTCGTTATCCATTCATCCGATGATGGACACTTAGGTTGTTTCCATCTCCTGGCTATTGTAAATAGAGCTACAATGAACATTTTGGTACATGACTCTTTTTGAATTATGGGTTTCTCAGGGTATATGTCCAGTAGTGGGATTGCTGGGTCATATGGTAGTTTATTTTTAGTTTTTTTTTTTTTTTTTTTTTTTACATATGCAATATATTTTTTGCATATTTTTATGACATCAGGTCACAAACATCTAAGATGATCTAAAAGGTGTTTTGCAAGCAAATGATTTTGAGAATTTCTAGGTTTCAACTATTAGCATTATGGATTTAAATCAAGATGAAAATTTGCCTCTTAGAGCTGACAATAGTGCCTAACAAAAGTGATTAAGAAATGACTAAATTTGTCCTGTCAGCCTTTCCTATCGCTCTTGCAGCTGCTGAGTAATACTTTGAATGATTTCACTATTTACATCTGGACACTACTTTTAAAATTCATCACCTAATAAATCATACCACCCACTGTTTTTGACATAACTTAGCTTCTTTGATAAAATCCCTGTAGACAGTGGAAAACACCCTGTTTTACTGTTGCCTTCGGTTAATCTCATCAACTCGATTTATTCAGTGATAAATTTTCATGCCTAATTATTTATATCTGTGAATTTTACATTTTATTTGGGGGACTTCACCCCATAATTTATCATTTCAGTATTTGGAGAGAAAATACACTCATAAAATTGGTTATGGAACCTCTTAGATCTTCACTGATCTATAAATCATGCCTATAAGTACAAGTATGTAAAAATATGGCAAGTTGAAAAATTCAGTCCTATAAAATTAGTCCTGGTAGCAATTATCTTATGACAGTAAGGAGACCACCTCTAGGAAACACAGTGGTAAGATAGTAATAAAAATGAGGGTACAAAGAAGATATATACAACCAATTGCAACTGCTGGATAACAAATTCAAGCAACGTCTTCAATTTTGGGGTGAGGACTTCATTTTGTATATCTGGCAATTAGCCAAAATAACACCAGTTTAAAAGTAGCCCTGAGATCTTTTGGATTGAATTAACCTTATTTATCACATAATAGGCTGTCAAAAGTCAATTTTGTCTGTAATACTTAACTTTGTTGATTTACCACCAGGATCAAATACATCATAGGGAACACCACAGATGTTTTTAACAAAAACATGTTCTTTCACCCACACATAGTTTGCTTTTTCAAACATTGAATTAGGGTTTCTTTCTTTGTAGACACAGTGGTTCTTTTTCTTTTTTTTTTTTTTTTTGCTTTATCACAAATTTAATCAGTTATATGTATACATATGTTCCCATATCCCCTCCCTTTTGCGTCTCCCTCCCACCCTCCCTATCCCACCCCTCCAGGCGGTCACAAAGCACCGAGCTGATCTCCTTGTGCTATGCGGCTGCTTCCCACTATCTATTTTACATTTGGTAGTGTATATATGTCCATGCCACTCTCTCACTTTGTCACAGCTTACCCTTCCCCGTCCCCATATCCTCAAGTCCATTCTCTACTAGGTCTGTGTCTTTATTCCCATCTTACCCCTACGTTCTTCATGACATTTTTTTCTTATATTCCATATATATGTGTTAGCATATGGTATTTGTCTTTCTCCTTCTGACTTACTTCACTCTGTATGACAGACTCTAGATCCATGCACCTCACTACAAATAACTCAATTTCGTTTCCTTTTATGGCTGAGTAATATTCCATTGTATATATGTGCCACATCTTCGTTATCCATTCATCCGATGATGGACACTTAGGTTGTTTCCATCTCCTGGCTATTGTAAATAGAGCTACAATGAACATTTTGGTACATGACTCTTTTTGAATTATGGGTTTCTCAGGGTATATGTCCAGTAGTGGGATTGCTGGGTCATATGGTAGTTTATTTTTAGTTTTTTAAGGAACCTACATACTGTTCTCCATAGTGGCTGTATCAATTTACATTCCCACCAGTAGTGCAAGAGTGTTCCCTTTTCTCCACACCCTCACCATCATTTATTGTTTCTAGACTTTTTGCTGATTGCCATTCTGACCGGTGTGAGATGATACCTCTTTGTAGTTTTGATTTGCATTTCTCTAATGATTAATGATGTTAAGCATTCTTTCATGTGTTTGTTGGCATTCTGTATGTCTTCTCTGGAGAAATGTCTATTCAGGTCTTCTGCCCATTTTTGGATTGGGTTGTTGGCTTTTTTGTTATTGAGCTGCATGAGTTGTTTGCAAATTTTGGAGATTAATCCAACAGACAAAGTTGCTTCATTTGGAAATATTTTCTCCCATTCTGAGGGTTGTCTTTTGGTCTTATTTATGGTTTCCTTTGCTGTGCAAAGCTTTGAAGTTTCATTAGGTCCCATTTGTTTATTTTTGTTTTTATTTCCATTTCTCTAGGAGGTGGGTCAAAAAGGATCTTGCTGTGGTTTATGTCATAGAGTGTTCTGCCTATATTTTCCTCTAAGAGTTTGATAGTTTCTGGCCTTACATTTAGATCTTTAATCCATTTTGAGCTTATTTTTGTGTATGGTGGTAGGGAGTGTTCTAATCTCATACTTTTACATGTACCTGTCCAGTTTTCCCAGCACCAATTATTGAAGAGGCTGTCCTTTCTCCACTGTACATTCCTGCCTCCTTTATCAAAGGTAAGGTGACCATATGTGCGTGGGTTTATCTCTGGGCTTTCTACCCTGTTCCATTGATCTATATTTCTGTTTTTGGGCCAGTACCATACTGTCTTGATTACTGTAGCTTTGTAGTATAGTCTGAGGTCAGGGAGCCTGATTCCTCCAACTCCGTTTTTCGTTCTCAAGATTGATTTGGCTATTCGGGGTCTTTTGTGTTTCCATAAAAAAGGTGAAATTTTTTGTTCTAGTTCTGTGAAAAATGCCAGGGGTAGTCTGATAGGGATTGCATTGAATCTGTAGATTGCTTTGGGTAGTATAGTCATTTTCACAATGTTGATTCTTCCAATCCAAGAACATGGTATATCTCTCCATCTATTTGTATCATCTTTAATTTCTTTCATCAGTGTCTTATAATTTTCTGCATACAGGTCTTTTGTCTCCTTTAGGTAGGTTTATTCCTAGATATTTTTTTTCTTTTTGTTGCAATGGTAAATGGGAGTGTTTTCTTAATTTCACTTTCAGATTTTTTATCATTAGTGTATAGGAATGCCAGAGATTTCTGTGCATTAATTTTGTATCCTGCTACTTTACCAAATTCATTGTTTAGCTCCAGTAGTTTTCTGGTAGCATCTTTAGGATCCTCTATGTATAGTATCATACCATCTGCAAACAGTGACAGCTTTACTTCTTCTTTTCCGATTTGGATTCCTTTTATTTCTTTTTCATATCTGATTGCTGTGGCTAAAACTTCCAAAACTATGTTGAATAATAGTGGTGTGAGAGTGGGCAACCTTGTCTTTTTCCTGATCTTAGTGGAAATGCTTTCAGTTTTTCACCATTGAGGACGATGTTGGCTGTGGGTTTGTCATATATGGCCTTTATTATGTTGAGGAAAATTCCCTCTATGCCTACTTTCTGCAGGGTTTTTATCATAAATGGGTGGTAAAATTTAAGTTAATACATGCACAAGCCCTCTGACTTCCCCCATACCTGAATATGTGCATATTTTCCATCATTTCCACTTTTGTTTGCAAATCTTGTTAGAAAGCAATGATGCTCAAAATATCCACCCCTCAATGCTGGGGTGCTGGCTCTTACCTCAGGTTCAGATCATATCCCTCGCTGTTAGGTCTCCTTTATATTCACCTAGTCACTCACGTTGGAGGAAAACTAAGCTGATCTCATGAACAGGCTCAGAGGTATGTTAATGGGGAAACACTTTATAGGCTATACATTTTATCACTTACACTCAATTGTCACAGAAGCATTGCACATGTGCTATTAGCAGCAGACTTAAAGCAAGCAGTGTCACATTTCATGAGTAGTTATAATCTGTGAAAATTTCGCTGGATAATTTTCTTGCCATTCAGAACACCAGGGCAAAAGCGTGGTTAACACAATACCTGTCATAAATACAGACCTTAACTAAAAGAACTAGAATTTAACATCCACTAAAACATAGTCTTTTTTCTCTCTGAAATAACCCTCATCTCCACCAAACACAGCAAATCAAAACTAGTTTGTTTGCAAATGACCATATCAGCTCCTTCAAGCTGGCTGAGGTAGAAGTCCTCAGGAGTCACAGACTGAATTCCCCAAAGGCCTCTCAAGGCCAGGAATGCCATGACAAAAGCCTGCCATAAGCCTCCACCTCAGTGGATTTCTGTCTTCTAGAGGTATCCCAAATATCAAGATTCGTGCACATGCCAGGAGACAGTCTTTCCCATTCACCTGATAAGGCTGCTCAGAAACCAAGAGTCCCAGTTTTTGGAGGGACTGGGCAGAGAGAAAAGAAAAATGTTTCAATTCTACCCTCAGGAGTAGTATACCCAATTGCTGTAAGTCACAACTAACTTGAGGGGAAGGGCATCCCTCTATCTGGAAAACACAGATCAAAACTTTCCAGACAAAACCCATAAATATTATAACCATATTCACCAGTTCACTCAGTAACCAATCCTTCCATTAACTTTTTACGAAGCCATCAGGTTTTCCTTTAGGATTATTTAAGTTTTTACCCAGTTCTGAAGTGTAATCTGAAATTTATCAGAGACCTGTTATTGTCAAAAGGTCGTTCCTATGAATCTGGAAGATGAAGCACTTTTGCAAAAGCATCAGAGTACAACAAGAACTGTCTACAAAAGACAAAAGACTTAAAAAGTCACAGTTAAACATATTATCACAATGTAAGTGATAAAGAAACTTGGTTATAGTAACTAGAATTATGATTGATTATAATCTTAACCCTTAAAAACCTTAATCTCTCACCAAAACCATAAAACAATTGTGCATTTCCTGATTGGAAAGCTTAATGCTTTAGTCTTATTCTCCTAAGCAGGCAAAAGTAGATAAACTTAGACCTGCCCAGCAATTAATGTTCCAATATTTTACCTTTCTTGAAATGACTTAGTCAATGAATTCTCTTCATGTAACTTAGTTTAGTTTCAAGTTACAAAAATCTTGAGAGTCTATTTTAGATAGACATTCCCAAAGCATAATTATTCCCATAAAGATTTTTAAAACCCTTGCTCCTTTTTGTTCATTTACCCTTAGAGATCACATATGATTAGATTAAAGTTCCTGAGAACCCAGGTAGATCATATACATCTCAAAGGTACAGGAAGAGAAATACCAATTCCTTCCAGAGAGCTAGCTTAACCAATTACAGAAGGCTCACTTTGATACAGTAGCAGAGCCATGAGGGGCCATTGTTCTCCAGATCTCTTGGCAGCCCCCATTCATCATGCACAGCCACTAGAAGGTCTCACATACTAGTAGACATCCACTGCAGTACTACCCCTGCAACTTTCAGGATTACCCCCTCAGCTTTTGGACCCCACGTGTGAATGGCCGGCCACTCTGGGATAAAACCCACAACTTTCAGGCCCCACAAGCTAGTGGACAAGCCCTGCAACATTCCATTCCCCATCCTGTGTTTCCCAACATCTCAGTGCTCACAAGAGTTTCCTTGTTCTCCTGGCTGGCTCTGCCAACTGTTGGGCTGCACCCAGCAGGCCTCTAAGGCCTACATTTGCCCAGTTTAAGACCAAAGAAGAAGCCTGGAGTCAGCAACAGAGACACCAGTGGCTTAATGGATGGTAGGGCGTGTAGATTGCCAGTTATAGAGGGAATTACATCAGTTTGGCGCATTAGTTACCAGGACCCATACTACCCCTTTGATAAGGACAATCAGTAGCCTGGGCCTGGAGCAAGCATGTAGGAAGTTCAGTCGTGTGAGTAGGGTACAGGTGAAGCAGGCAGTGGTTGAGCAGGGGGTGTTCAGAGTGGAAGAGAACCCCTATCTTGAGTGGCCTGACCATATAAATGTCATCAGTATTATACCATGTCCCTGTTCCCTCCTTCCTGATCCTCTCCTCCCCACTTCATGTAGTAAAGTCGGAGTAATTTTTTTACCTATTTGTCTTTGAATGATTTCTTTACCAAAATATTATATTAGATATGATTTCTTGAGACTACTTTTGGCTTCATTATGACAACTTTTAAGGATATAAGCTGAATTTGTTTACGATAGAAATTTCTTGAAATAACTGGATCACTAGGCAGTTCTTTGGTCTTTTTAGGTTCTATAGGGAGTTTGAGTTGTAATCATGGCTTTGTATTGTGGGATTTGATCTGCATCATCAAGTCTGAATTCTTAAGGGACATCTGCAGCTACTTTCATGCAACAAAGATAACCTCACGTCCTTCTTGACAAATATATCCATCCACAGTACAGGGGCAAGTTTGTGCCTTTATATCAGTTGTATCTCACATTTAGAAATCATGATGAACCTGAACCAGTAGTTTTTGATGAGCAACAGGATATGCCTGAAGTTTAGAATGAATAAAAGGTGGCCTGTTTTGACGGTGGGCTTGGCAATACATTGTGTACCTCTGTGTGGCTCACAAATGAAAAGTTAATCTAGAAAACCAGATTCATTTGGAATCAGAGTTCATAAGCTAGACATAGCCAGCTTTCAATATTTAAGTGACAAAAGGTCAATGCCGAGAACAAAGTCATCTACTTGAAGGCCAATTGACAATGTGATAGATAAAGTTCATATAAAGCCTAGCTTTCTGCCCTCAACCACAAGGAGACAAGATATTACAGGCAGAACACTAAGAATATCTACTAGGCTACAATATCCAGGGAATAGCAGGAAGGGCGTCTTCAGCTCATGAGAGATGGTGCGGGACTGTAATGGAAACCGTGGCCTTGGAACAGAAACTTGAAGGACAAGTTAGAGGAAAATGATTCCATGAAACATGAAAATACCTCCAATGGCTGTGACATGGAGCAAACCTTGTTCCCTCCAGGGAGAACAGTATCTGGGGAAATGTGCCAGGAAGAAGGATGAGCCTTTATTCCAACATCAGTGAGGTGAAGCCAAACTTTTCTCTCCATATGGTTTTTTGTTTGTTTGTTTGTTTGTTTTTGTTGGTTTTTTAAAACATCTTTATTGGAGTATAATTCCTTTACAATAGTGTGTTAGTTTCTGCATTATAACAAAGTGAATCAGTTATACATATACATATGTTCCCATATCTCTTCCTTCTTGCATCTCCCTCCCTCCACCCTCCCTATCCCACCCTTCTAGGTGGTTTGTGTCCAGATGGTTTTAATTGGCTCACAAAGAGCTGTTCCTGTTGGCTAACTAGTGCTAGATGGAAGATGCCTGTGGTGAAGTGGGGGTGGTGTCTTTAGGGAGTCCCAGCTGCAGAGAAGAGGCTCCTGGCACAGGCCTGGCCTCTGCTAAATCAGGCCATGGAGGGTGAATTCCCAGACACAATCCTGATTTCCTGGCTGCTCCCAGGGGGGACTCTGCCAGCCTGGCACTGCTTTGCTTGTATGGGGAGAGGGCACTAGAAGCCCTGCATGAGGCTGAGCTTTAATTTATGACCACTTCATGTCATGTGTGACTCTCACATGCAGGAAACCACAAGAGAGGCTGATTCTACCTGGACCCTAGAGTAAACCCCTTTTCTTATTTCCCCTTCATTCCCCTTAAGTGGTTGAAGTAATGCAGGGAGCCAGTGAAGATGGAGTTGAAGGTGGTCCCCAGAAGTAGGAGGATTAAAGACTTGAGGCTCTGGTAGAATTAAACAGCATATAACCTCACACCACAGCCAGTCTGAGCAAGACAGAGGCCCTTCCTCTTTCTGTTAACACCACACTGCTGAGATTTCTTTTCCCCTTCAGACAGGATCTTCTGTCTGGTGAATGATGATTTCTCCCTTGAGATGAACGAGTGGGGACCATGTAGATAGAGAGTGATTTTCCCTTTGACTTTGTACCCTATTGTAAGTTCACTGATTTCTCTCTATCCTCATGCTTCTTCTACAGCCAACTTTTGACTGACAGTTGAGGGAGAGGGATGAGCAATAAAACTATATCCCAAACATGGTCCTTTTCATTCAACCCTGCAGCTTCCTTGGGTCCCAGAATGCAGTGAAATCTTTCTGTGTTCTGGAGCAGCCTTCTCAGTACTTTAGTTCCCTAGATTTAAATTTTTACCCTTCTGATTTTTTTGTGTCTACGAATGTTCACTTCCCAGGTTACCATTAGACTTGCCTACCACATCATCAGTGATTTTTCAATACATGATTATTTGGGATGAACAAAAACTCTACTGAGCATTGTATGGGATGTGCCCATGCATAATCTATGGTATTTTATCAAAGTGAATATGTAATGTAATAACCAGAGGAGATATGTATGCAGACATGGGTAATGCAAGGAAGAATATGATGAGACCAAAATGAGTCATGTAACCTTAAACACCAACATTAGTCCATGTTATTATATCTTAAACATTTGCACTAAACTACTTCTAAAATAAAACTTAACAGTTCAGAACACTACATAGATTTTATCACATGTAGTCAGGTTCCCACTGGCACCAACATACATTTGGGAGTTCATTTACTACATCCAAGAAGAACTATGTTGTGTGCTCAGTACATGTCTGTGAGATGTAATTAGTAAAGGAGTTAAGGGGAATGCACAATTATTAGAGTCTTAAAAAATCAAGGGAGGGCTTTCCTGGTGGCACAGTGGTTGGGAGTCCACCTGCCGATGCAGGGGACACGGGTCCGTGCCCTGGTCCGGGAAGATCCCACATCCCGCAGAGCGGCTGGGCCCATGAGCCATGGCCACTGAGCCTGCGCGTCCGGAGCCTGTGCTCCACAACGGGAGAGGCCACGGCAGTGTACCGCAAAAAAAAAAAAAAAAAAAAAAATATATATATATATATATATATATACACATATAAAATACACATATTTCCACCTTGAAAATAGAGAATATATATTCTTATTTTAAGCCCAGGGAATAATTACAAATGTTGGCCATTTTCTTGACTACAAAAAAAACTTTATAATAGAGTTTTTGAAATGAAAACTGAATCAATGAAATCAAACATTGATTTCATAGGATATATTCTCTTATGGCCTTCACCACAAAGCCAAAAATTAGAAACCAGAAATCAAAATGTAAAAAGAAATGTTCAGTTGATAAAATTTAAAACAGTGTTCTTCATAATCCCCATATCAAAAAGAAAGTTTAAACCAAATGATTCATAAATTAGAGAAAAAATATAAAAAGCTATGGGAAAATAGCCTTAAATGTTCTTATTGATAATAAAGGAATATAAAAACTGAATAAATCAAGTATTTAATCAAGAATTTTTATTTTAAAATTATTTTACTCAAATAAATATATTAGCATAGCTTTAAAAGTTAAACAATTCTTTAAATGAGAAAGGTAGTTCACTACCTATCTTTCCACTCCATGATCCAACTTCCCAATATAAATACTTTTATATATTTCTAAATAATATGTTTATAATGCTATTTTTGATCATTGATTTACAATATATTGTCTTCCCATTTTGACAGGTGATGAGTTAATACCACTTCACCATCCCTTTTCCTCTTCCTCAAATGCTCCTATTATAGGCACATCACAATTTGGAGGTATGTCAATATCTATTACTGACTTTCTGACTCTGTTATACACTGTTTGTGTACTAATCCTTTTGTTTTTCCTGGCACAAATTTTGAATGTTCCTGAAGTTAATAATTGCCTATTTAAAAAAAAAATAATTGCCTATTTTTTTCATTTGCTTAATTTATTTATTTATTTATTTATTTATTTATTTATTTATTTTTTTGCGGCATGCGGGCCTCTCACTGTTGTGTCCTCTCCCGTTGCGGAGCACAGGCTCCGGACGCACAGGCTCAGCGGCCATGGCTCACGGGCCCAGCTGCTCCGCAGCATATGGGATCCTCCCGGACTGGGGCATGAACCCGTATCCCCTGCATCGGCAGGCGGACTCTCAACCACTGCGCCACCAGGGAGGCCATCATTTGCTTAATTTTTATGCCTCTTTTCTTTCCATATTTTGAAATTAATTTTGGGGGGGTGAGTTATAATTGATAGATAATAAACATTACCCATTTACGTTACACTTCAATGAATTTTAAAATCATGTTGTCATGTAACCACCACCACAATCAAGAAACACAACAGTTATATCACCCTAAAAATTTTCTTCTTTCCCTTTGAAGTTAGCACCCTTCCATGACCAGGTAATCACTGATCTGCTTTCTTTCACTACAATTTTGTGTTTCCTAGAATTTAATATAAATGGAATCATACAGTATGTGGTCTTTTGTGTTTGAATTCTTTCACTTAGCATAATGCTTTTGAGATTAATCCATGTTGTCAATGTATCACAAATTTGTTGCATTTATTAACATTGTGTTCCTTTTCATTCCTGTGTAGTATTCCATAGTAAGGAGATCCACAATTTTTATAACCATTCAACAGTTGAGGAAATTGGTTTGTTTCCAGTTTAGAACTATTATGTATAATATGTATGCATATCACTATATATGTATACAATGTGCATATAATACTACCATGTATATTTCTGTAGAAGTTTGTGTGTGGCCATATGCTTTCATTTTTCTTGGAATGTGATTACTGGTTTTTATGGTAAATGTTTTAACTTTATAAGATACTGCAATACTGCTTTTGCAAAAAATAGCTGGACAGTTTGCATTCCTATCAGCAATATTTGAGAGTTCTAATTGTTACACATCCTTATCAACACTGGGTATTGTCAGTCATCTTTTTTTTCGGTATGCAGGCCTCTCACTGCTGTGGCCTCTCCCGTTGCAGAGCACAGGCTCCAGACACACAGGCTCAGCGGCCACGGCTCACGCGGCATGTGGGATCTTCCTGGACCAGGGCACGAACCCATGTCCCCTGCATCGGCAGGCGGAGTCTCAACCACTGCGCCACCAGGGAAGCCCTTGTCAGTCTTTGTAACATTAACTATTCTACTGGATGTATAATAATATCTCATTGTGGTTTTAATTTGCATTTTCCTGATAACTAGTGATGTTGAGCATCTTATACTTATCGCCTATTCATATATCTCCTTTTGTCAAGTTCTGTTCAAATATTTTCCCCATTTTTATTGGGTTGTTTGCCTATGTTTATTGAGCTGTTTTTCTTCTCATTTTTGAGGGTTTTTTTCTGGACTCAATTGTAAATTTCGCAAATATTTTCTCCCAGTTTGTGGTTTGCTTTTAATTTTCTTATGCCTTATGAAGAGAAAAAAATTAATTTTAATGTTCATCTTATCACTCTTTCCCCTTAAAGTTATGCTTTTTATGTCCTATTCATGAAATCTTTGCCTAAGTCAGTGTAACAAATATTTTGTACCATGTTTTCTTCCAGTAGTTTAATAGAATTTTGTCTTTAACTTTATGATTCATTTCCGTGAGTGAATATGATGTGAGGTAAAAATTAGAGTTAGTTTTTATCTATACTGATAACCAGTTGTTCCAACATCACCTGCTAAAAAGATTTCTGTTTCCATATTGAATTATACTTGCACCTTTGTTGAAATTCAATTCTATTTCTGGAGTTTTTGTGTGTTGCATTCATTTCTATGTTTATCTAACGCCAATACCACACTGTCATGATTATTGAATCTTTATGTTAAATATTGAAATCAATAGTATAAGTGATCTGAACTTGTTCTTAAGTTTCAAGGTTTTTGGCTATTTTAGGTCCTTTGCTTTTCAATATAAACCTTTAAATCAGCTTGTCAATTTCTTGAAAATTGTCTGTTAGGGTTTTGATTGGGTTGTATTGAATCTGTTGATTAATTTGGGGAGGATTAAATTCTAATCTTTTATTGCTAACATGTAGACACACAGTTGATTTTGCGTATTCACCTTGTACTCTGAAATTAGCTTTTCAATTCTAGGAATGTTTCTATAGATTCCATTGTGTTTTCTATGTACTTCAACATGTACACTAAGGCAAGAGTCAGCAAATTTTTACTGTAAAAGGCCAGTTACTGAGTACTCTAGATGTTGCAATGTCACCTCTCCCATTGTAGAAGGAGAGCAGTCATAGAAAGTATGAAAAAAATGATGATGGCTATGTTCCAAAGAACTTGTTAAAAAAAGAAAACAAAAGGCAGAGGGCTGAATTTTGCTTATAGGCTGTGCTTTGCCAACTCTTGTTCTTGGGTTTTGCAGAAATGAAATCATATAACATGTACACTTTTGTCTGGCTTCTTTAACAGCATAATTGTTTTGAGATTCATCCATGCTGTAGCTGTAGTTTATTCCTTTTTATTGCAGGTAATATTCCATTTCATGGCTATACTACAACGGTTCATACAGGCGCCTATCTATGAAGGCTTGTGTTGTCTCAGAAATAAAGTCACAGGCAACATTCAACTACAAGACTTGGTATGGATCTATGCTTTTTCTTCTCTTGGATTAATTAACTAGAAGAGGAAAGGCTGGATCATTTTAAGAAATTAACATTTTTAAGAAAATGCCAAACTCTTTTCCAAGGTTGTTGTATTGCATATATTTCTTGGTGAATTGCCTGTTCAAATTTTTTGCATTTTTAAAAATTACAATGTTTGTCTTTATATTCCTGAATTTGTATATTGGGCATAGTTAACCTTTATCAGATATATGAATTAACAGATAAATGTTCTTATCAGATATATGATTTGCAAATGTTTTCTTCCAGTATGTAACTTGTCTTTTAATTCATTTATCAGTGTATTTTGAGGAGCAGAAGTTCTTACTTTGATGTTCAATTAACCAGTTTGTTCATTTATATATGGTCTTTTGGTGTCATATCTAAGTTTTTGTTTTGTTTTGTTTTGTTTTGTTTTGTTTGCGGTACGCGGGCCTCTCAATGCTGTGGCTTCTCCCGTTGTGGAGCACAGGCTCCAGACACGCAGGCTCAGCGGCCATGGCTCAAGGGCCCAGCCACTCCGAAGCATGTGGGATCTTCCTGGACCGGGGCATGAACCTGTGTCCCCTGCATTGGCAGGTGGACTCTCAATGACTGCGCTACCAGAGAAGCCCTCCAAAGATTTTTTACCTGTTTTGGAAGTTTTATAATTTTGGATTTTACATTCAGATCTGTGGTCCATTTTGGGTTAATTGTAAAATATGGTATGAGGTATGGATCCAAGTTCCATCCCCCTCACCCCATATGATTTAGATAGCCAACTGGTCCAGCACCACTTGTTTAAAAAAGCTAGACGTTCTCTGCTAAATTGCCTTTGTATTTGGGTTTATTTCTGAATTCTTTCCTTTCCATTCATATATTTGTCTATACTGATGGCAGGACTCAGAGCCAAGACTGATGGCCAAGACTCATTTGTCTTGAGTACAATCTTTGTTAATAATTCTTGAATTTGGACAGTGTAAGTCTTCCAACTTAGATCTTTTTCAAAGCTGTTTTTGCAATGCTAGGTTTTTTGCATTGTTATATAAATTTTAGAATCAGTTTGCCAATTTCTATGAAAAAGTCTGATGAAATTTTGAGACCACATGAAACGTTATCAATTTCAGAATTAACAATAATTAGTCTCCTGACCCAAAAGCATAGCATATTTCTTCATTTTAAAAGGTTTTCTTTTATTCCTCTCATGAATATTATTTTTAGTTTTCAGTGTACGGATTGCTCATATTTTTGACAACTTTAACACTAAATGTTTCATATTTTATGCTACTGTAAATGGTACTAAGTTTTTAATTCAAATTATTTATTATTTGTTGTTATATGATTTTTTTTAATATTGGTTTTGAATCCTGAAACTTTGCTAAACTCACTAATTAGCTATAATAGATTCCTTATAATTCCATCAAAAATTCTGCATGGCAGATTATTGTGTCCACATACAAAGACAATTTTACTTTTTCCTTTCCAATCTACTTGGGTGCCCTATAATTTAATTTCATTCAGATACTAACTATCCTGACCTAAGACAGACCCCAGAGTTTAAGGGCTCAGTCCCACAAAGCTACCCCCATTCAGATGCCAATCAGAAGTACTGGGCCCCCAGGTTACTCATACTCTGCTAAACTTGGTTACACATCGGGGTTTCCATGACCCCATCCTCAAATTGGATAATTTGCTATAATGTCTCACAGAACTCAAGGAAACAGTTTATTTACTATTATTGGTTCATTTTAAAGGATACTATAAATGACACAAATGACCAGCCAGAGGAAGAGGCACATAGGGACAGGGCAAGGTCAGGAAGGGTCCTGAGTGCAGGAACTTCTGTCCCACAGAGTTTGGGGTGCACCACCCTCGTGGCACATGGATGCTCGCTCTTCTACTTTTCCTTCTTTCTCTGGCCTGTGGTGTCGAAATGATGACAGTACCTCCAGCTGCCACCCTGGACCATAAGATGAGGATGGAAAACTTACACTAAGATAATGGGGTAGAAATTTCTGAGCTTGGGAGTCTGATGACATCTTAGATCCACTGTACCAGCCTTTGAATACCTACATCTGAACTTATTTTGTGTGTGATAGAAATAAACTTCTATCTTGTCTAAGCCAACATTTTATACATTTTTGTCTTTTGAAGGTAATAGTACTGTTCCAAATGGCCCCCAAGCATAGTGCTGTAATGTTGTCTAGTTTTCCTAAGTGCAGGAGGGCCATGAGGTGTTTAACGGAGAAAATAATCTTTGTTCAGGCATGAGTTATAGTGCTGTTGGCCATGAGTTCAATGTTAATGAGTTTACAATATATATTAAGTAAGGTGTATTTAAACTGAGACACACATACAACAATGTTATGTATTGATTGGTTGACCAAAAATATTGTGGCCAGAGGCTCACAGGGACCTATTTCCCTTAGTAACAGTGGCTCAGTATTCACCAATTCAGTGTTTATCATGACTTTATGGAACAAAACTACCCATATAAAGAGAATTGACTGTATTATTATCCTTAGATGATAAAGCTGAGGTGCAGAGATACAAAGTAATGAGCCCGGGATCACATAGCTAGTAAGTGGTATAGCTGATATTTGAACCCAGGGCAGCCTGGCTCCAGAACCTGTATTCTTCCCCACCACACCATCCTGCCTCTGGTAGGGTGAGAGAACTCTGGGTATCAGGCTTCCTTGAAGGTCAGGGTTGGGAGTGGGAATTAGGATGCCCTGGAAAAAAAACTCCTCCCCAGCCTCCTAGGAAATAATGGTATCCTGGGATGTCAAGTCAAACCTGTAGTGTCTCAATGTCTTGGGGAGCAGGGTAGTAGGTCAGAGTTTCTTTGTAATATCAGAGTGTCCTGGGATCATCAGGCTGCTTTGGATGGCTGGTCAGAGTTCCCTTATAGTGCTAGGCTATATTGAGGCAGCAAGAGTATTGGAATTCAGTGTGTGCTTGTGGATCCAAGTTGACTACATGAATCTTGGGAGGCAGAGCTGTCATGCAGCTCGAGTTTCTCTAGGAGGTCACAGTATACCCTGGGGTAGGGGGAGAGGGGTTGGCATCTTGGATCAGTGTTTCTTGACTTTTATGTTGTTATGACCTGAATGTTTGTGTCTCCTCACCACTTCATATGTTGAGTCCTAACCCCAATGTGATGCAATGATATTTGGAGGTGGGGCCTTTGGGAGGTGATTAGGGTTAAGTGAGATCATGAGGTTGAGGCCACAAGATAAGAGTAGTGTCTTTATAAGAAGAGAAAAGAGACCAGGACTGAGTTCTCTTTCTGTCTTGTGAAGACACAGAAGGTGGCTGTCTGTAACCCAGGAAAAGTCTCTTAGGAACTGAATCAGCTGGCACCTTAATCATGGACTTCTCAGCCTCCAGAACTGTGAGAAATGGATATCTGTTGTTTTAGCCACCTTGCCTTTGGCATTTTATTATGGCAGCCAGAGCTGATGAAGACAAGTGTACAGTCAGTTCTCTTGGGGATCTTGTTACAGTGAAAATTCTGATTCAGTAGGACTGAAGTGGGGCCTCAAATTTTACATTTCTAACAAGCTCTCATGTGCTGCTTATACTTCTGATCCATGGATCATATTGTAAGCCTCAGGATCCTGGAAGATTACCATGTTTTTCTGTCTTGAGTTGTTCTTTTAAAGAATGTGTGTGAAGGATTAGCATAACATTGGGGATCAGACAGTCCCATGAGTACAGTGTGTTCCAAGGGGATTAGGGTGCCCTCACTGATTCAGTCTATTCTGACATTTCAGAACTTCATGGCGGGGGACAGGGATAATCTCCTAGTTGAGGTTGAATACTCTAGGTTTCAGTGTGTCCTAGAGAACCCTAGAGTCCTAGGATATTGGGTTGTCTTTAAAGGGTCAGGATGTCCTACGGATGTCAGAATGTAGTTCCTAGATCTAAGTAATCTCAAGAAGCAGAGTACTGCGGGTATCAGGGTGTCCTGACTGCTCTGCAATGCTGGGTATGTCAGGGTTTCCTTGAAGAATCAGAATGTTGGGATGTCATGGGAATCTCAGTCTTCTGCAGAGTCCTGAGGTCCAGGGAGATCAGGATGCACCTGAAATACAGATGCTCTTGAGGGTAAGTGTTCTCTGATGGTCTGGGTGACCTTGGAGCGTCAGGGAGTCCTGGGGGGTTCTGAGTGAATGAGGAGGTGACATTTGGGAGAGGGAAACAGAAAGTACTTGAGAACTATGGTGTCCGGGAGACTCATCCTATGGTTCAGGTTGTCCTGACGGGGTGTCCAGTGTATTCTGAGAATCAGGATATTTAGGAGGGGCCAGAATGTACTTGTGTTTTTAGTTTTTTACTTTCCTGGAAAGAAGTCTTTGGGAATCACCCACGTACTGAGACACAAGGCAGGCCGTACTCCTTATCTCCATTTTCACAAACTCTCCCTCTCCCTCTCCCCTCATGATGAGGTTCTGAGGAGGAGTCTCAGGAGGAATGCATTTTCTCTTCCTTCCCCTGCCTGCTCCCAGGAGGGGATTTAACAGGACAAAAGAATTTGGTCCTCTGGGAATATGAGCTCTTGGCCCCAGTCCCTGGACCCTCCAACAGAGCACGTTCCCTCATTTGGCTTGTGATCCTCCCCTGATGATGGGGGCTCTGGCGACCAGGCAATGATTGGATGGGCTCACATGGGTGAGGAACAGGTCACTCCTCCAAGGCTCAGGGAGAAAGAGTTAGTGTGGGATTGCAAACTGGGAAAGTAGGCAGCTGAGAGCAAAAGGAGAGAACGGCATCCCAGAGAGAGAAGGTGCAGGGGGAGAAAAGTGGAGACTAAAACAGAGAAACAGGGTGAGGGCAAGGCAGAATGAGATGATACTCAAGCAAAGGAATGGGGAATTAGAAATAGAAATAAAAGTTAGAAAAAAGGAGAGAGAGAAAAAGGTCTATCTATCTATATCTACACAGGGAGAGAGATTCAGAGAGAGGTATAAACAGGGGGAAAGCAGTGAAATACAAGGTATAGAGGGGAACAGAAACAGAGAAAGACTGATCCAGAATCACAGACTCAGGGACATGAGCCTGAGCTGTCTTTGGTCTTTGTTGTGAGCCATGGATGCAGAAGGGAAGAGTGAGCAGGGTAAACAAAAGAAGGGGCGAGTTTGCAGCAGTCTCTGGCCCGAGGGCTACGCAGCCACTGGGACTTTGATCTCCACGGTGGGTGAGTGAATCTCTGGGGTGGTCCTGAGGAGACAGCAGGTGTGCATGCTCCATGCCCAGGCTCCGTGGGGCGATGGTTCGCCACGAGGAAAGTGAAGAGGAGAAATAAAAAACCAGAATCCTAGCATGTTAAAAACAAGGGAATCTTAGAACACATGGGACGATACAACTCCTTTGCTTTACAGAGTGGCACACTGAGACCCTGACTGATGAGGAGGCGGCAGAGGCTGAGCTAAAAGCTGTCTCCTCACTCCTGACCTCAGAGTTTGCTCACTGCACTGCTTTCTCCAAGGAAGAGAGTTGGAGGGGCCAGGGCTTTGGATCCGAGGAGATCAGAGGGCTAAGGTGGACAGTGAGCACGGGGTAGGGTCTACCGCCTGGGTCCCCATGGGGATGGGATCCTCACTCCAGATATCTTTTCTCAGTGTGTGCCTCCCAGGTGTTTCCTTTCGCTCCTGTTCTCTATTCCCCAGATGGCTCTCAGACTAATTAGTGTGGGGGCTTAGTGAGTCTGTAGGGAGAAGAGGCAGGCCTTTCCCACGAGCTCAGGTTCCTGCAGCCTGGTGGCCAGGCCAGGACTGGGATTGGGGAGAAGATGAAATGTATGTGTGAGGAGGGTGTGTCTGAGCAGAAGAGTGAGGAATGTTTCATCTTCCCAGGTGGAGGGAATAGGACAATGGGAACAATATAAAGGTTTAAGTTGCATGTTGAACCATGAGAGCAGGGAGCAAGTCATAGGGGTCTTAGACAGAGACCTGGGCAGTTTGTTAGGTTGTCAGAGCGAATAGGAGATCCACAGGGTGAGACCCAGGAAGGTGGTATGTGTGCTGAGAGAGATGAAAGGCTATGGAGGGGCATGCCTTACATGGGGATGCATCTGTGGGAGTGTAATAGGGAGTGGGCACAAGGTGCAGAAGTGAGGCAGAGGGAGCGTGAGTGCCTAGGACAAGTGAGACTGAGGGGCGGACTTCATGTGGAGAGGGCAGCATGGGTTAAGGGAATCAGAAGTGAAGCAGGGCCAAGGCTGAGCTGGATTCAGCTAATTCTGAAAGCTGAAGAATTTCTGGTCAGGGCAGAGTATATGAGCAATACACTGGGTCCTAGTAGAAACTGGGGGTTCCAGCATATGTGGTCTGGCATGGATGGGTGGATCCATGCGGCAGCAAACTCTCCTCCACCCTCCTTCTCAGACATGAGCACTCAGCCCTGCAGGAACCTCTCTGGTGTAGGAGTGGGGAGACCAAGTCTTTGCTCACAAGGAGAACAGAGGGGTCGCCCACACTCCCGGCGCCGCCAACGCACCACCTTCAGTCCAGCGCACTTGGAACAGCTGGAGTCAGCTTTTGGGAGGAACCGCTACCCTGACATTTGGGCCCGAGAAGGCCTGGCCCGGGACACAGGTCTCAGCGAGGCCAGAATCCAGGTGATGGCCCAGGATCCTCCGCCCACCATCCCCTGAAGAAATGCAGATTCGGTGATTGGGAACTACTGGGGCATAAATTCTCAGGGCACTATAACCCTAACCCAAATGTTCGCCAGAACAGAGTCTTACCCAACAGTCAGCATAACCTCATCTACATCAGGAATTTCACTGGAGTTTAACCTTGGGGCTAACCTAACCTAACTTGAATTTCAATGTCAAACCCCAACCTTAACAGTGATGTGAACTCCAACAGAAATTCAATCCTAACTATTCACACACGTACGTAACCTTGTCCCTAACCATGGTCTTGAAACTCAACCTGATGCTTGCTCAATTCTAACCATAGAGTTACTTAATCTTAAGAATAAACTGTACCCTAAATCTAACCTGGTCTGTAACAATTAAACTCATCCATAGTCTTAGTCTCTAATAACCCTAGAGGAAATTTCCCATTCTCTGTGGAGGTGAAATGCCACTGTGTCATATTTATCTCTTTCTTTTTACAAGTTGACATTTCTTACTCACCCAAAGTTGTAGCAGGGCAAATTTAGATATGGATTGGGGGAATGGTGTGGGTCTTGCTTTGTCACTAGTCCTGGTTCAGCTATGCCTTCTGCAAGAGCTTTACTTCCTCTGGGGATGTGGGGGAGTCTTATGCCCTGTACCAGTCTGTAGCCACATATGACAATGCCACCTATTTGAGAGAGGGGCTCTAATGTGGCTATTCTCCCTCCTCCTCAGGTCTGGTTCCAGAACCGCAGAGCTAAGCAGAGGAAGCAAGAGCGGTCACTGCTCCAGCCACTGGCCCATCTGTCTCCTGCCACCTTCTCCGGTTTCTTGCCTGAGCGCCCTGCTTGCCCCTACTCCTACCCAACACCACCTCCCCCAGTGACCTGCTTCCATCACCCCTACAACCATGCCCTTCCCTCTCAGCCTTCCACTGGTGGTTCCTTTGCTCGACCCCACCATTCTGAAGACTGGTACCCCACCCTGCACGCAACCCCTGCTGGTCATCTGCCCTGCCCTCCACCCCCATCCATGCTTCCCCTCAGCCTTGAGCCACCAAAGTCCTGGAACTAAAGTTAAACAAGTACTGATAAGGTATTTTCCCAGCCTGTGACCCTCACAAAACAGAGAAAACTGGGTGGTTTCCTTTCCTTCTAAGGGCGAAGTAGAAATATGGTGAATGACAGCTCAGAGACTGGGAATGTTAAAATGGGAGATCATGATGAAGGCTCACTGAGCTGATTAATTGAGTGAATTTAAGGAGGTGAAACTACTGGAAGATATAGGTAAAAAGCCCCAGTGGAGGTGACTGGTGGAAAAGTGACATTGAGGGAAGCAGTGGTTGCTGCTGGTGGCTGGAAATGGTTGAAGGGGATAGAACTTTTGGGACTTCACTCATTGAGATCACAGTTGAGGACCTTCATCCCCATTGTTTCTAGCTGATTTCAATAAGGCTTTTGATTTAATGTCTACCTATACATCCCTTCCCCAACACCACCATCTGAATCCATCATTAAGTTTTATTCATTCTATCCTGGAAATAGCTCTTGAATTTATTCCTCTCCTTTCTGTTCCAGCAGACACTTTTTTTCTGGCCCCACGTTTTCTAATTAATCCTCCTCCTTGGTTCCCTTAGCTCCAGTCTTTCCCACTTCCAAAAGGCTTTGTAAATCTGATCATCAAATATTAGCTCTCCAGTGTTTTATAAACAATAAATAAGTAATACCTGATTTGCTAAGCCTGTAAGAGTCTTCAGCGTTACCTTCAACGTAACTTTTAAGTCACCTGCATGTGGCTTTGTTATTGAGCAAGGGCTCCTGTGACTACAGCACCGAAAGCCAAACTCTGACAGCTGATGTTTGCAATAAAGTAAGGGTTTATTGCAGGGTGCCAAGCAAGGGAGTGGGAGACAAGCCTCAGATCTGCTCCAACTTGGCCTTTGAGTTGGGAGTGTTTTTAAAGAAGAAGAAAAAAGAAGTTGGGATTAACCATCATCTTGTGACATCTCTTAATCATAGTTGTGGAAGTCAGGATGTTTCCAGTTTACAATTCTCTAGCCACCTGGGGGATCTGTGAGCTCATCCTGCTCTGGAGAAACAACCTGATTTTGTGTGTTAATGATGATATCTACAACAGCAATTTTAGTACATTAATGATGTTGTAGACAATAGCAATTTTAGTCATCTGATTCTGTTTGATTAGTGTTCAGTTAGCACAGGATTGAAGTCAGAAGAGGCAAACAAGGCAATAAAGTTTTGAGTAGAGAGATTAATCAGAAACTCACAAAGGGAACTCAATTTTAGAGGGGCTCAGTTTCAGTTTGTGATAGAGAAGAAACAATTTGATTAAGGGCAAACTTTTCCAAGAGCAAACCGTGAGTCTTGAGGTTCATAAGAGGTCATTCCCAGAAAAGAATCTGCTGTGAAGTGCCTTAGTCTGAGCTCTCCTAATAGAAACATGCTGTGGCCTAGTTGGTTTGCCATTTATATACCATATTGCTTATAATGTACTTATTTTACTCATAATTTACTTATTTATAAGTAGGTCTACCTCACTTATGGGCACATACATATAAAACTTCTGAGTAAACAAGCCTCTGGGGATTTTATTTGCAGTTTTTTGTATGTATTATATTTTAAAAGTCTGGAATTGAAACCTCTGTGATGCACAATTCCATTTCCATGTAATTATCCCCTTGTGCCAGACTGCCTTCCTGAAAGATAATACTGGTTTGCATGCCTCCCAAAATATCAGTGTCAGTTTCAGCACATCCTTATCGACATTGATCATTTTGGACAATTTTTTGACTGAGAGTCATGTCTCCTAGTTGGTTATTTTTTCAGTTTTCATTTAATCTATTGCTAGTGAATGTTAAAAATAGTTTCATGTTTATTGACAATTTACATTTTTTTCTCCTCTGCATTGCTTTTCTGAGTTATTTGTGTATTGACCTAGTCATCTCTTATTAGTGTTTGAGGAACCCCAAGTGAGATATCTCCCCTTAATTTTACCGCTTCACCATGTTTTCCTTATTATTTGGATCAAAATACTATGCCTTGAATCATTTTAAATTTATTTTAGCTTGTGCGGTAGAATAGTCATCCAATTTCCCCTCAATCAGCTAGCTGGTTTTTCCAATATAATTTATTTAACAGTCTAACTTTGATTTGTAAAAACATTTTTCCACACACTAAGATCTCATATGGGACAGCTGTAGACTCTTAATTCTTTCCACCAATTAGCTTCTCTATTCTGATATCAGTACCATAGTGTCTTCATTACCAAAAATGTAAGGATCTTTAAAATGTTAAATTTTCTTATCCAAATACAAGGTGTGTCTTGTTATTTTTTCCAGATTTCTCTTATGTCCCTCAGGAAACTTCTTGGTATTTTTTTATAAAACAAATCTTAATAAGAGTTTTATAAATTACAAAAGTTATATAGGGTCTTTGTAACAGTCAACCCAAAAGATTTATATACATATAAGACATATATATTATATAGATGAATATATATTGTACATGAATATATATTTATACATATTAACCTGGATTAATCACAAAACCCCATGTTAAGCAAATTCACCTCAACATGAGATAAACAACATTAGTAGTGTGTATCTTTCCACAACTTATTGTGCTCATAGAAAAATATACAGACATACACATGTAACAGGGAAGAACAAAATGTGACTCCACGTTGGATCTGTTTCTTTTACTTTAACCTTTGCTCTCCATTAATTTTTATTACTATAATCACTAAAAGGCTGATGTCTATAGCTATAGGCATACATAATGGCCTCCCTCGGGGAACCCTGACCCTCTGCCTGAATATTAAACTAAAGTGCCTTTGTTCAGCTCACAAGGAAACACCCTGACCCTGCCCAACTGTGAATGGCTGCAGAAAAGAAGAAATTAGCACAGCCCCTCCCTGCGGCTGGCCAAAAACCAGGAGATATTTTGCAAGACTTATGGCCTTTTACTTTACTTCCTCACCTCCTCCCCTTCTCTGTTCTATAAAAAAAAGCTAGCATCCAGACACTGATAAGATGTTACTCTAGGATATTAGTCTGCCACCTTCTCATCTGCCTGCTTTCCAAATAAAGTTGCCATTCCTTGCCTCAACACCTCATCTCCTGATTTATTTGCCTGTTATGTGGCAAGCAGAGCTAGCTTGGACTCAGTAACACATACACTAATATTTTTTTCCTTTTTAAAAATAAAAATGATATCCTACTGTAAGTGGATATAGATATAAAAACATTCTTCAACTGGATCACATAGATTTTTATTGTTTTCATTCCATTAACTGGCAATTTTATGAGCCATTTAACCATTCTCCTGTCATTCGAGATTCAGAGTTAGTTTGATATTTTGTTTTGTTTTACCACCACAAATGCCACTGTAGTTGTTTCATTAAAGGATAATTCTCAAAAAAAAGGTAAAATCATGACTCTCATAGATATGTAAATTTTATTTAACTCATTTAACTCATAAGGCAACGATAAAGATGTCAAAGCCAGTTCAAAGGACAAAGACCAAGCATATTTATAGATGAGGAATAGTGAAATGAATGTGTAAATGGAGGCAAAATTGCCTTCTTTCCTAGCTGAGGAGGGACTTCAATTGACCCTTCAGGGGATGGGATTTATTTACGTATCTATAGACAAGAATTTTTTTGCATTGCCATCAGTTATCTAGAATTTACAGAGTTATAAATTAGCTCAAAGGCAAAGAAAGCCTCAGAGTGCACAAAGAATCAAAGTCAAATAAACTGGAAAGGTGGGCCCTAAACAGTGCATGGCTTTCCATTGAATCACATTTTCCCCCTACAGTTTCCTCTGGTCCAGGTGCTTTTTACTTCTGTAGGTTAGATGTCCCAAGGTTGGACTGCTGTGTTAAGTGTTATGTACATTTAAAATTGTAAGAGATACAGCCTGATTAGTTTACCAAAAAGGGTAGCTTAGGAAAATGTCTTGTTTAGTTAAAATTTTTTTTCCTTTAAGCCTAGAAAATACTTCACCCTAATATTTCTTTAAAGGTTTGATTTTTTAAAAATCTAAAATAACTACAGAACCTACTTTTGTATATGCTGAGAATCAAGGGAGTGAGTCTCTTCTAGATCAAAAGTAAAATATACCAGCGCTATTCATTAAACTACCTTATTCATTGAATCAAATTGCTACGTTTATCATATATCATAAATTAAATTCGTGTGAGGTTTAAAAATCTATTCTTGGTTCTCTATTCGAGGGTCGGTTCTCCCACTAGCTTTTTAGGATCACGCAGGCAGCGGCACACACTGGGGGTCCCCCTCTGCCTCATCACACCTGCTGGTGAGCTGGTACATACGAGGTCATGTTCTCTGTGCCCTTCACTCCAGCCTTCCTAGCCCATCTCGGCCTCCTGTCCCGCCCCCTGGCCCGCGGTCCCACTATGGGGGAGGAAGGGGTGCAAGCAAAGGAAGGAAGGCAGAGGGTGTTTCCGCACTACTGGCCCCCTCTCGCTGTCAGCCTGCACACATCCTGGTGCCTATAGTGCCAGGGACTGAACTGAGGGGCTGAGGCTGGTGAGGTTAGCAAGGCATCTCAGCGTCCCTGCGGGTCTTAGAAAGCCCAAGAGGCAGGGCAAGGCGTACCTCGATTCTTCGGGTTCCCCTGTCCTTCCTTCTCGGGATTAGAGATACCCTTACAGTTCAAACTGGCAGAAGTTTGGAATCTTTGCCCCAATTGGGGTTTAAAAAGAAAAAGAACTGCCTTTGAAGCAGCGACATCCCTTCACTCATCCCCGCCAACCAAAGAGGAAATGCAGCCACGTGAGGGTAAAGAAGTCACGAATTCTTCCTTGCGTTGGGAAATCTAAATCCCTGGTTTTTCAGAAAGATCCATTCCCAGCAGGATCCAAATCCGAGTTCAGAAAGCGAAATGACTTGGAGTCCGAAATGGGTGTGCAGGGCGTAAGAGCAGGAGCTCTGGGGTGGCATAGCGGAGTGCACTGCTCCAAGCGACTTTGGAAACAATTAGGGCGCTCCTGCAAGCTACTGAAGACCGCAGGGCTGAACCATGGAGTTTCCGGGTGCTCCTAGAAGGCTGAGAGGTGAGGTCCCAGAGACCCTACTGGTCCGGGCTGGGAACGGGCGGGGCATGCTCAACGCAATGAAAACAACCAGGCCTAAGAAAGCAGAGGAGTTAAAACATTCAACTCCTGTGAGAAACCCCCTCCCAGACACCTGGGGACTCGAGGCCTGGGCCGCTTCTAGCTCTACCAGCTTCAACTTCCTGGGAGCTCGAGCAACGCGTTTCTAAGTGCTTCAGACACTTCTTGGTCCTGGGGCCTGGCTCCTCTCCAGCCCTCAGGCTGTCTGCCCAATGCAAACAACACCTGGTCCCTTCACGGTCGCAGGACCTGTTCTCTAGGTTCTGAGCTCATGGCCGTAAGGGTCTTGAGAAGAGTTCCTCTCCACGCATCCAGACCGGGGGCTCCTGGCTCCCGAGAATGGCAGGAGAACACTTGAAGACCCCGGCCCATTGTCTGCGTGGCGTCTGCTCCCTCCTATACCAGAGACCTCTTCACTTCGCTCGTTCCCAGACTGCATATCTAGGCGCTGTCTGAACCGTCCACCTGCGCAAACAGCGCCCCCTTCGGCTCATTGACTCCCTCTTTCACTCAGCTGTCTTTGGGAGGATGAAACCTGGGAATGTGTTGCACACCTAGGAAGAGAGATAAGTGCCATTAGGTCAGGGAATTGCGGTACAGGAGACCTAGGTACTAGACCTAAGTGGGGGAAGGAGCTGGAGCTCCAGGTGGCAAGCACCCTGGACCCTGAAAACTTCTCACCTGGTGGAGACAGGAGCGGCTGGATGAGGACAAGAGAGGGCCTTCAAACTGCTGGCTCCAGAGTAGGGGACCCAGTGTCAGTCTCTAAGACTGTACTGGGTGGATTTTCCCCTGCAGGGCTTCCTCCCAATCAATCCTCCCGCTATTTTCCAGGTTTTTCCAAATTCTCCTGGAATTAAAATACTCACTCTTTTTCATGCTAGAAACAAAAGCTGAACCCAAAGTTCCAGTAACAAAAGCAGCTCGGAGACTCAGTCTCTTTTGAATTTGGTCAAATATCTTCAGAGTTTTCCAGGTTCTTGCTCCAGGAGGTCCTTCCTCCACTCCCTACGACATGCCCCTCAGATTCAACTCCCTCAATACTAGGCATCTGAAAGCCTAGGGGGTCCCTTACAGCTCTCTTAACACCCAGCTAAGAAGCCCAAGATGGAATAAGGTAGGCGTCAGCCCCACAGGGTGACTCATTGAAGGTGTGTGTGTGTATGTGTCTGTGTTAGCATGTGGGTGTGGGTCTTTGGGGGCTGCAGTGTCTGGATAGGCCTAGGAAGCCACATGGCCTAAGGCTTTGGAATTCAGGGTGCTCGAAATGTGCCCTTATCAATTTGTTTGCTGGACTTCTGGGCCCATCTGAGCCCTGGCATCTCTGTACCAGCAAATAGAACCTGAGGAGCTGGTATAGGGTATCTCAACTAGCAGCTAGAACACCTCTGGGAAATTCTGGCATTTTCTAGAGTGAGATGGCCTCGTATGCACTCAGGGTAAGGAAGCCATGGGCACCTCAGAAACTCAGGCTCGGAGCCTAAGCCTGGTCAGGTGAGGGAGGTGAGGGGGAGCATGGGTAGAGACAGCTTCCTGTCCATCATATTAACTCTGCCATCACAGGGACATGAACCCCAAGGTCAAAGAAGTCAGGTCCTCTTGCCCATCTCCAGAGGATAGAATTGACTCCTGACCAAGCTACCTGCCCTAGCAGCAGTGTGGTAGGGCAAACTGCTTAGTCCCCAAGACTTCCACTACCACCTCCCCCTTTGCTGTTATAAACATTTCCACCTTTTTTTGTTAGACTTCTCAGTTATCAAAGCTAGAATTCTAATATCCTTATAGAATTCCATGCAAACATTTATTGGGTACCTTCCTAGTGCCAAGTGTTAGTCAAACCCTGGAGATTCATCTCAAATCCAAGAACTTCCTGTCAGACATTGAGACATACCAAGATAGGAGAGGACATGTGAACCCAGCCTCTGACAGAGGAAGAAAAGAAGTGTCTGAAAGGAGATCCCCAACACCCCACTTCAGAGGACTTGTCCTCGCTCTGCTGAGCTCCTCTCTGAGCTCACTTACAGACGTTGTCCCCTCTGTGTGGAGAACAGAGGGTCGTGGAGAAAGGGAGGAATGTGAGGGTCATGGCAGCCGCTGCTCAGGACAGGCACACACAGAAGCCCTTGGCCTTGAAACCTAGCCACTCTGGACACAGAATCTCTGAGGGTATGCTGGCCACCCAGGAGAGGTATTTCGTTTGTTTACTGATCTCCTGCAGTGGACTCTGAAGATCTAATTGCGGTGCACGTCCTGACATCTTCCTGGGTAAGCTAGGTGTCTCCAGCAGTGCACGGGCCAGAGAACACTCCTGGCAGCAGAGCCTTCTCCCAGGTCCAGGGTAGGGCTCTGGGCGTGCTCAGAAGTCCCGCCTTTGCAAAGCCTTCAATTCAAGGAGGCTCCCCGGCTGCTTCTTCCTTGGAGGCCATGCAGGGGGTCCAGACACCGTTTTCTGCCCTCCCAGGACCACATTGGAAGCAAGAGGTCTGAGTGCGAAGGAGGTCCTGTGGCAGAGGGGGGATGGCAGGAGAGAATGTCTCTGGGCTTGTCCAGGGGGGTCTGTGAGGGATGCGACACAACCTTGGCCCAATCAGGAAAAGAGAAAGTAGCTAATGTGATCTATATATATCCCTCCATTGTTAAACACTCCTTACCTCTTTAACCAAACCAAACCAAAAGAAAACAAAAAAGCTACTTCAGCAATTCCTCCTCTCCACAGGAATTCAGTGTGTGAAAAATGCAAATTTCTCTCTGATGCCACTGTAAGCCCAAGAGACACTCCCTTCCCTAACCAGATGCTGCAGGTGCCTGAACATCATCCCTAAGGACCAAATACCAACAGACAGGAATTGATCCCCAAGAGTATCCTGAAGAGGTGGCTGCTGCTTCTGGAAGTTGGCAGGGTGTATATTTAAAGTTAATAATTGTCATAATATAATAACAGCCTCAGTGGCTCAAACTTGCTGTTTTTCTTACTTGCAGAAGACATAAAGCAGTAGCATTGACTGCAGGATCCTGGCAGAGTCCCAGGCCCAGCACCATGGTCAGGTGTGGGGGCAAGTCTTGCTTCCAGGATCTGGGATCTGTTCACAGGAGAGAAGTGGCCAGAGCCAAGACTGAGAGACGGCACTGGGGCCTGGAGGTGAGCTCAGGAGCCACAGAGGGGGCTGGGGAGGATGGACTTACAGGTGCAGGCATCCCCACTATCTGTGCCCAGAAATGCTTGGTGCTGCCTGCACAAACTCCCACTAATTACAGTTGTGGGAATTAATTTTTATCACCCTTAAACTTGAGACATTCAACTTGCCTGTGGTAATGGATGAAAATTGGTGCTTGGGCTTCAGATTGACAGGGCAGGATCCCAGGTGGGGTCAGCCAGAGTAGAGGTTTGGTTTTATCATAGTCCGGTGGACAGTGTTTCAACTTTTTTTCTTTTTAAGAGGAGGTGGTAGATACACTCAGGTCCAGCAGTTACTCTGAAGAGGAGAGGGGTGGAAGTACTGGCATCCCCCTTTCACCACAGAGGCAAAGCACAGAAGCAAGGGAAGTGGGAGGAGCACAGGCCCAGGAGCTGGGGCTTTGAGTCTCTTGTTTTTGAAGGGACCTGTGAAGGATGGATTTTCTTCCTTAGGGCTAAAAGCAAACCCCGAGTTCTCCCTTGCTGTTTTGTATTGTTTTAGACTCTTCAAATCCCACCTCTTCCTCTGGAGCTGTACTGGCATCCCCCTTTCACCACAGAGGCAAAGCACAGAAGCAAGGGAAGTGGGAGGAGCACAGGCCCAGGAGCTGGGGCATTGAGTCTCTTGTTTTTGAAGGGACCTGTGAAGGATGGATTTTCTTCCTTAGGGCTAAAAGCAAACCCCGAGTTCTCCCTTGCTGTTTTGTTTTGTTTTAGACTCTTCAAATCCCACCTCTTCCTCTGGAGCTTGTACACTCCTTCAGGGCACGTTGTCCTGGGCACGCTGTCTGCTACATTTTCCAGACCACAGAACCCGCCCCATTCCCGCAAGTATCAGACCCAGCAGGGCCTAGTCCCAGGCCCAGGAAACTTGAATCTTAAACTCCTGCCTGTCCTAAGAGTGGAAGTCAGAGGTCTTCCAGGCACATTCATCCATCTGGGCCCTTGGCCCTCAGACCTGGTAGAGATGGTTCTCTCTCCCTTCCTGCATCCCCATTCTTTTCTATAATTGCCCTTCTCCCTCCTTTTTCCCAGGCTCACTCTGCTCTCTTCTTTATCTCCCCTACATTTATCCTTTAACCTTGGGTGAACTTGGTTCAGTCCTGATTTAATAACCACAGCACCTGGACCAGGCAGGAGTGTGGGGCGGCTGCAAATGGTCTTTGCCTCCCTTGCTTCCTCCCTCCCATTACCTGTCTGTCCCTAGTGTGGGGGACTGAGACAACTTCCTACCCCAACCTTCCTTGAGTACAGGATGTGTTGGGAAGTAGGCAGTGGTGACATGAAAAGAGAAAAATAATCATTTGGGAGAGATCAGGTCTAGGGCATCTGGTCCAGCAGGGAGACGAGGGCAGTGCCCATATTTCCTGTCTGTACCGTTCTGGGAATGTCCCCACTGGGATTGGTAATGCGGACTTGGCCCAAGTCAGGTCACCTCCTCCTATTCCTGGAGGCAGCTGCCTTTGGGTGAAGAGTTTACTTCCTGTGCTCAGATCTCAGAAACTTTTCCTTGCTTCTGGGTCTGGGGAGGGGAAGAGGGAGGGACTGCAGGCCATCTGAGGTATGTCTACTCCATAACTTGCCTGGGTGGGGTGGGTCATATGAAGGGGACCCAGGCACCCACCTCACCTTTTCCCCCTCCCTCCCAGCTGGCTACCCTTCTTGGAAGCTATGAGGGTTGGCCACTGATTGGCATCCACAGTATTCATCATCACTCCAAGAAAACTTAAAGTAAGTGATTCAGGCTGAAAGACTACAATATATGTCAGAAATCTGAATCTACACAAAGAAATGAAAAACGTTGGAAACAGAATAAATAAACACAAAGTGAAATCTTTTTTCTTTTTATTTTTTTTTTTGGCTGTACACTGGACTCTCACCCTTGTGGCCTCAACCATTGTGAAGCACAGGCTCCAGGCACGCAGGCTCAGCGGCCATGGCTCACGGGCCCAGCCGCTCTGCGGCACGTGTGATCTTCCCGGACTGGGGCACGAACCCGCGTCCCTTGCATCGGCAGGCAGAATCTCAACCACTGCGCCACCAGGGAAGCCATAAGTGAAATCTTTTCATTCCTTACTTTTATCACTCTAAATGCAAACTGCTTAAACAAAAGTTGTATGTATTGTGAATTTATAGCATATTTAAAAGTGACACGTATGACAACAATGGCAAAAGGATGGAAGGGAAGAATTGGGAATATACATATATAAGATTGTTACATTACAGGGGAAGTATAAAGTAAGAGGTTTAAATAATAAGAAGTCAATAGAGGAGGTGAAGAGAAATCATAAAATTAAATCCATAAAGGCAAGAGAAGAGGGGAAAAAAGAAGACAAATTGAAAAAGTAGAAAACATCCAGTAAGAAGAGAGATTTTAACCCAATGATATGAATAATCACTTAAATGTGAATGGCCTAAATAATCTCTGCTAATAGATTTGGGGAAAAAAAGCAAGATCGACGTAAGATCTATAAGGTCTCTAAGAAACATACTTTAAGTAAAAAGACATAGGTTAAAACAATAGTTATAAAGGAGAGTGGGGTAATTTTGTTCACGAGGCTACAGTTGGCAATGTTTGAAGACATTTTTGGTTTTCAAAACGAGGAGGTGCTACTCACATCTAGTGGGTAGAGGCCAGGGACACTGCTAAATATCCTAAAGTGGACAGGACAATCCCCCACAACAAAGAATTATTTGTCCCTAAATTTCATTAGTACCGAGGTTGAGAAAACTTGGGTTAAAAGTTATAAATTTGAGAGATGTCATGAAAACAGTAACCAAAAGAAAGCTGAGGTCATCATATTTATTCAAATAAATTAGACTTCAGAACAACAATACTGTCAGGGATAAAGTGGAGCATTACCAATGAAAAAGAGGTCCATTCTCCAAGAAGACATAACAATCTTAAATGTGTATGAACCTTCACACATACACAAACTTCCACATATATGCAGCAAAAGCTAATAGATCTGAAGAGAGAAACTGATAAATCCACAATAATAGTTGGAACTTCAATACTCTTCTCGCATTAGCTGAAAGAACAAGTAGGCAGAAATTCAGTAAAAATATGGATGCCTTGAACAGAACTATCAACCAACTTGACCTAATTGGCATTCATAGAACACTCTAGGCCCAAAATAGCAGAATCTATTTTCTTTTTGATGCACATGGAACATTGATCAGGATACACCATGTTCTGAGAAATAATACAAACCTTAAAAAATTGAAAAAAATTAAATTAATAAAAAAGTGTGTTCTCAGCTGGAGCTTGGTCAAGATGTAGGAGCAGGAAGATCCTGAGCTCACCTCCTTCACACTAAAATTTCAACTGTTTACAGAGCAACTATTGATGACAAAGACCTTAATCTAGCAGAAAGGATCTTCTACAACTAAAGATGTAAAGAAGGAACTACAGTTGAGACAGATAGGAGGAATGGAGTTGTGGAATAGTCAAGACCCATACCCCCAGGTGGGTGACCCACAAATGTGAGGATAATTACAACTGCAGAGATTTCCCCAAGGAGCAATGGGTCTGAGCCCTGCAACAGGATCCCCAGCCTGGAGATCCTGCACTGGGAAGATGAACTTCCAGAAATTTTCTTTGAAGGCCAGCAGGGCTTACTTTAGGGAGACCCAGAGGGATGTGGGAAATAGAGACTCTATTCTTAAAGGGCACACACAAAATCTCACACACTCTGGGACCATGGGCTGAAGCATTAATTTGAAAGCATCCTGCAGTAAACCCACCTGCTGATCTTGGGGAGTCTCCCAGAGAGGCAAGAGGAAACAGGAGTTCACCCTGGGACACAGAAATTAGTGGCAGCCACTTTGGGGAGCTTATTCTACCATGTAGACCTGATGCTGGCAAGGGCCATTTTGCAATCCCTTTAGCTTATTAACACTGGGACCTGGGCCTACCTGCCAGCCCGTCAGGACCAGTACTTGGATGCTTCATGTCAAGCAACTAGTGGGGTGGGGACACAACCCCACCACCCAGCAGAAAGGCTTCCTTAAGACACCCTGAGCTCACAGCCACCCCAGGATATTGCCCTGTCCAGGACCTGGCCCCACACACCAGTGGGCAAACCCCAGCACCAGGACCCTCTGGGCCCCAGCCCCACCCACCAGTGGGCTGACACACCAACCCTGGGACCCCCAGAGCCCTTCAACCAGAGACCCTAGGACCCAGCTCCACCTACCAGGGGGCTAGCACTAGCCCCAGGACCCAGCTTTATACACAGGATAGTAGGAACCAGACCTGTGTTCCCCTGAGTCCTGATTCTGCACACTGGTGGTTGAATACCAGCCCCAGAACTAGTGCAGCCCCACAGCCTGAGATGGTAGGACACAGCCCACCCACCAGCAGGCCACAACAATCCCCAGAACCCCCTGAGTACCTGCCTCACCCACCAGCATGCCAACACCAGTTCCGAGACACCCTGTGCCCTTCAACCAGCCACCTCAGGATCTAGTCACACCCACCAGTGGGCAGATACAAGCTTTGAGACACCCCAGAATCCACAGCCAGTTGTGTCAGGAACTGGCCCTGCCCAACAGCAGGCAGACACCAGCCCTAGGGCCAATGTATACTCACAGCGTACCTTGTCAGGACCCAGACAACACACCAGCAGGCCAACAGCAGCTCCAAGATACCTTGAACTTCTCAGCCAGCTAGGCTGGGATCAAGCACATCTCACATGGTGAGTGGACCAGCACCAGCTTTGGGACATCCCAGAAACCACAGCCAGCCATGTCAGGAACTGGCCCCATAGCAGGTCTGGAAACTCTGAGCCCTTAAACACCTACCCCAGAACTACCTCTGCCAGCCAGTGAACCAGCAATACCCCAGAAGACCACAGGTTTCCAGAGACACCCACCTTGTGACCTGGCAACTCCAACCAGTGGCCAGCAGTCCCCACACAAGGCAGGGTCTGGCAAGCAACCGGACCAGGGACCAAAAACGCCTACCAGACCAATGACAGCAGTTGGTCTGCCACAAAAGAAGGACCCATGCAACCCACATATGGGGCACCACTAGAGCATTTAGCTTTGGTGACCAGAGAGGTGTGTGCTGTTGGGTTGCATAGGATGTCTCCTACAAAGGGTCACTTCTCCAAGGTTGGGAAATGTAAACAACCTACCAGATACATAGAAATCAAACCAGCAAATTAGGAAAAATGAGGTGACAGAGGAACATGTTCTAAACAAAGGCACAAGATAAAATTCCAGAAGAAAAACTACTCTAAGTGGAGATAGGTAATCCCAATGACGAGTTCAAGGTAACCATTGTAGAAATGATCAAAGAACTTGGAAGAATGGATGAACAGAGGGATAAGTTAGAGTTTTTAATGAAGAGATAGAGAATAGAAAGAAGAACTGAAACGAGATGAATAACACAGTAAGTGAAAAATACACGAGAAGGAACCAACTGTAGACTAGATGATACAGAGGAACAGATCAGCAAGCTGGAAGACATAGTAGTGGAACTCACTGAAGCTGAACAGAAGAAAAGGGAATACAAAGAAATGAGGGCAGTTTAAGAGACATCTGGGACAACATAAAGCATACTGACATTTGCTTATATGAGTCCCAGAAGAAGAAAGAGAGAAAGGTGCTGAGAACATATTTGAAGACATAATAGCTGAAAACTTCCCTAACCTTGGAAATGAAACAGACATCAAGGTGCAGGAAGCACAAAGAGTCCAAAACAGAATCAACCCAAAGAGGAGCTAAAAAAGACACATTGCAATTAAAATGGCAAAAATTAAAGATAAAGAGAGAATATTAAAAGCAGCAAGGGAAAACCAACAAGTTAAATACAAGGGAACTCCCATAAGGCTACCAGCTGACTTTTCAGCAGAAACTCTGCAGGTCAGAAGGAAGTAGCATGATGTATTTTAAGGGATGAAAGGGAAAAACCTACAACCACGAATACTCTACCTGTCAAGGTTTTCATTCAGTTTTGATGGAGAGATTAAAGGGTTTACAGACAAGCAAAAGCTAAAAGAGTTCATCACCACCAAACCAGCTTTATAATATTAAAGGGATTTCTCTAAGCAAAATAGAAAAGGCCAAAACTAGAAACATGAAAATTATGAATGGAAAAAAGGTATCTATATAGTAAAGGTGGTAAATCAATGATGTACAAAGGTAGTGGGAAGGTTAAAAGACAGAAGTAGTAAAATCATCTATATTTGCAATAAGTAGTTAAGGATACACACACAAAACAGATGTAAAATATGATGACAAAACAGTAATCATGGGGAGAGGGAAGGAAAATGCAAGCCTGTTAAAATGCTATTTAATTCAGAGATCAGCAACTTGAAATAATCATACATATATAAAACTCATGGCAACCACAAACAAAATATCTATAATAGACACACAGAAAGAAAGGAATCCAAACATAACACTAAAGATATTCAAACAAATCACAAGAGAAGAGGACAAAAGAAGAAAGGATCAAATAAAAACTGCAAAAGCAACCCCCAAACAATTAACAAAATGGCAATAAGTACAAGCCTATCAATAATTACTTTAAATGTAAATGGACTAAATGCTCCAACCAAAAGACATAGAGAGGCAGAATGGATACAAACAAGACCCACATATATGCTACCTACAAGAGACTCACTTCAAATCTAAAGATGCACACAGACTGAAAGAGAGGGGATGGAAAAAGTACTCTATGCAAATGGAAATCAAAATAAAGTCAGAATAGCAATACTTATATCAGACAAAATAGACTTTTTGTTTGGGAGATTTATTTTCATTTCATTTTGTGTAATTGCAATTGATTTGTTGCAGAAATTTGTACCTGGCATTTCATACTCCATAGAGTAGCACTTGAACTATTATCTGGCCTCTTTCACTGCTTTCCATTATCACCATCTGACTTTATAAAAGGAAATTTCCTTTTCATACAGTGTTAGTGGTAATATAAAATTGGTACAACCTCTTTGCAGATCAATTTGTTCATTCTATTAATTTTTTTAAAAAGTACTCTTTTATTAAGCAATTTCACTTCTAGAAACTGATAACTGTACAAAGTTGAATGGACAAGGATAATCAAAGCTGCATTGTTTATAAACTGAAAAAATGGCAACAACTTAAAAATGTCTATAGGATGGACCACATCAATCATGATGCATCTAGCTGATAGAATCCACTGCAGCCATTAAAAGGAATGAGGTAGAGTTTCTTTACTGCCACAGAAAGGCCTTCAAGGAATAAAAAGTGAAAAGAGAAAGGTTGCATAATCATAATGATAATAATAGTAATTATTATTATTACAAACACTTGAAAAGTGTGTACTATATTCTAAGCATTTAACTTTATTATTATTTTTTTTACATCTTTATTGGAGTATAATTGCTTTACAATGGTGTGTTAGTCTCTGCTTTATAACAAAGTGAATCAGTTATACATATACATATGTTCCCATATCTCTTCCCTCTTGCGTCTCCCTCCCTCCCACCCTCCCTATCCCACCCCTCTAGTTGGTCACAAAGCACGGAGCTGATCTCCCCGTGCTATGTGGCTGCTTCCCACTAGCTATCTATTTTATGTTTGGTAGTGTATATATGTCCACGCCACTCTCTCACTTTGTCACAGCTTACCCTTCCCCCTCTCCATATCCTCAAGTCCATTCTCTAGTAGGTCTGTGTCTTAATTCCATCTTAACTCTAGGTTCTTCATGACATTTATTTTTTCTTAAATTCCATATATATGTGTTAGCATATGGTATATGTTTTTCTCTTTCTGACTTACTTCACTCTGTATGAGAGACTCTAGGTCCATCCACCTCATCAAAAATAGATAAGTTTCGTTTCCTTTTATGGCTGAGTAATATTCCATTGTATATATGTTCCACAACTTCTTTATCCATTCATCCGATGATGGACACTTAGGTTGTTTCCATCTCCGGGCTATTGTAAATAGAGCTACCAATGAACACGACCCTTTTTGAATTACGGTTTTCTCAGGGTATGTGCCCAGTAGTGGGATTGCTAGGTCATATGGTAGATCTATTTGTAGTTTTTAAAGGAACCTCCATACTGTTCTCCATAGTGGCTGTACCAATTCACATTCTCACCAGCTGTGCAAGAGTGTTCCCTTTTTTCCACACCCTCTCCAGCATTTATTGTTTGTAGATGTTTTGATGATGGCCATTCTGACTGGTGTGAGATGATATCTCATTGTAGTTTTGACTTGCATTTCTCTAATGATTAATGATGTTGAGCATTCTTTCATGTGTTTGTTGGCAGTCTGTATATCTTCTTTGGAGAAATGTCTATTTAGGTCTTCTGCCCATATTTGGATTGGGTTGTTTTTTTGTTATTGAGCTGCATGAGCTGCTTGTAAATTTTGGAGATTAATCCTTTGTCAGTTGCTTCATTTGCAAATATTTTCTCCCATTCTGAGGGTTGTCTTTCGGTCTTATTTATGGTTTCTTTACCGTGCAAAAGCTTTGAAGTTTCATTAGGTCCCGTTTGTTTATATTTGTTTTTATTTCCATTTCTCTAGGAGGTGGGTCAAAAAGGATCTTGCTGTGATTTATGTCATAGAGTGTTCTGCCTATGTTTTCCTCTACGAGTTTGATAGTTTCTGGCCTGATATTTAGGTCTTTAATCCATTTTGAGCTTATTTTAGTGTACGGTGTTAGGGAGTGATCTAATCTCATACTTTTACATGTACCTGTCCAGTTTTCCCAGCACCAATTATTGAAGAGGCTGTCCTTTCTCCACTGTACATTCCTGCCTCCTTTATCAAAGATAAGGTGACCATATGTGCGTGGGCTTATCTCTGGGCTTTCTATCCTGTTCCATTGATCTATATTTCTGTTTTTCTGCCAGTATCATACTGTCTTTATTACTGTAGCTTTGTAGTATAGTCTGAAGTCAGGGAGCCTGATTGCTCCAGCTCAGTTTTTCGTTCTCAAGATTGCTTTGGCTATTCGGGGTCTTTTGTGTTTCCATACAAATTGTGAAATTTTTTGCTCTAGTTCTGTGAAAAATGCCAGTGGTAGTTTGATAGGGATTGCATTGAATCTGTAGATTGCTTTGGGTAGTAGAGTCATTTTCACAATGTTGATTCTTCCGATCCAAGAACATTGTATATCTCTTCATCTATTTGTATCTTCTTTAATTTCTTTCATCAGTGTCTTATAATTTTCTGCATACAGGTCTTTTGTCTCCTTAGGTAGGTTTATTCCTAGATATTTTTTTTCTCTTTGTTGCAATGGTAAATGGGAGTGTTTTCTTAATTTTACTTTCAGATTTTTCATCATTAGTGTATAGGAATGCCAGAGATTTCTGTGCATTAATTTTGTATCCTGCTACTTTACCAAACTCATTTTTTAGCTCTAGTAGTTTTCTGGTAGCATCTTTAGGATTCTCTATGTAGAGTATCATATCATCTGCAAACAGTGACAGCTTTACTTCTTCTTTTCCAATTTGGATTCCTTTTATTTCCTTTTCTTCTCTGATTGCTGTGGCTAAAACTTCCAAAACTATGTTGAATAAGAGTGGTGAGAGTGGGCAACCTTGTGTTTTTCCTGATCTTAGTGGAAATGCTTTCAGTTTTTCACCACTGAGGACGATGTTGGCTGTGGGTTTGTCATATATGGCCTATATTATGTTGAGGAAAGTTCCCTCTGTATCTACTTTCTGCAGGGTTTTTATCATAAATGGTCATGGAATTTTGTCGAAAGCTTTCTCTGCATCTATTGAGATGATCATATGATTTTTCTCCCTCAATTTGTTAATATGGTGTATCACGTTGACTGATTTGCGTATATTGAAGAATCCTTGCATTCCTGGAATAAACCCCACTTGATCATGGTGTACGATCCTTGTAATGTGCTGTTAGATTCTGTTTGCTAGTATTTTGTTGAGGATTTTGGCATCTACATTCATCAGTGATATTGGCCTGTAGTTTTCTTTCTTTGCGACATCCTTGTCTGCTTTTGGTATCAGGGTGATGGTGGCCTCTTAGAATGAGTTTGGGAGTTTCTTCCCTCTGATATATTTTGGAAGAATTTGAGAAGGATAAGTGTTAGCTCTTCTCTAAATGTTTGATAGAATTCGTCTGTGAAGCCATCTGGTCCTGGGCTTTTGTTTGTTGGAAGATATTAATCACAGTTTCAATTTTCATGCTTGTGATTGGTCTGTTCATATTTTCTATTTCTTCCTGAATCAGTCTTGTCAGGTTGTGCATTTCTAAGAATTTGTCCATTTCTCCCAGGTTGTCCATTTTATTGGCATACAGTTGCTTTTAGTAATCTCTCATGATCTTTTGAATTTCTGTAGTGTTAGTTGTTACTTCTCCTTTTTCATTTCTAATTCTATTGATCTGAGTCTTCTCCCTTCTTTTCTTGATGAGTCTGGCTAATGGTTTATCAATTTTGTTTATCTTCTCAAACAACCAGCTTTTAGTTTTATTAATCTTTGCTATGGTTTCCTTCATTCCTTTTTCATTTATTTCTGATCTGATCTTTATGATTTCTTTCCTTCTGCTAACTTTGGGTTTTTTTGGTTCTTCTTTCTCTAATTGCTTTAGGTGCAAGGTTCAGTTGTTTATTTGAGATGTTTCCTGTTTCTTAAGGTAGTATTGTATTGCTATAAACTTCCCTCTTAGAACTGCTTTTGCTGCATCCCATAGGTTTTGGGTCGTTTTTTCTCCATTGTCATTTCTTTCTAGGTATTTTTTTATTTCCTCTTTGATGTCTTCAGTGATCACTTCGTTATTAAGTAGTGTATTGTTTAGCCTCCATGTGTTTGTATTTTTTAGAGATATTTTCCTGTAATTGATATCTGGTTTCATAGCATTGTTGTCAGAAAAGATATTTGATACAATTTCAATTTTCTTAAATTTACCAAGGCTTGATTTGTGACCCAGGATATGCTCTATCCTGGAGAATGTTCCATGAGCACTTGAGAAAAATGTGTATTCTGTTGTTTTTGGATGGAATGTCCTATAAATATCAATTAAGTCCATCTTCTTTAATGTATCATTTAAAGCTTGTGTTTCCTTATTTATTTTCTTTTTGGATGATCTGTCCATTGGTGAAAGTGGGGTGTTAAAGTCCCCTACTATGAATGTGTTACTGTCAATTTCCCCTTTTATGGCTGTTAGTATTTGCCTTATGTATTGAGGTGCTCCTATGTTGGGTGCATAAATATTTACAATTGTTATATCTTCTCCTTGGATCGATCCCTTGATCATTATGTAGTGTCCCTCTTTGTCTCTTGCAATAGTCTTTATTTTAAAGTCTATTTTGTCTGATATGAGAATTGCTACTCCAGCTTTCTTTTGGTTTCCATTTGCATGCAATATCTTTTTCCATCCCCTCACTTTCAGTCTGTATGTGTCTCTGGGTCTGAAGTGGGTTTCTTGTAGACAGAATATATATGGGTCTTGTTTTTGTATCCATTCAGCCAGTCTGTGTCTCTTGGTGGGAGCATTTAATCCATTTACATTTAAGGTAATTATTGATATGTATCTTCCTATTCCCATTTTCTTAATTGTTTTGGGTTTGTTATTATAGGTCTTTTCCTTCTCTTGTGTTTCTTGCCTAGAGAAGATCCTTTAGCATTTGTTGTGAAGCTGGTTTGGTGGTGCTGAACTCTCTCAGCTTTTGCTTGTCTGTAAAGGTTTTAATTTCTCCATCAAATCTAAATGAGATCCTTGCTGGGTAGAGTAATCTTGGTTGTAGGTGTTTCTCCTTCATCACTTTAAATATGTCCTGCCAGTCCCTTCTGGCTTGCAGAGTTTCTGCTGAAAGTTCAGCTGTTAACTTTATGGGGATTCCCTTGTGTGTTATTTGTTGTTTTTCCCTTGCTGCTTTTAATATGTTTTCTTTGTATTTAATTTTTGACAGTTTGATTATTATGTGTCTTGGCGTGTTTCTCCTTGGATTTATCCTGTATGGGACTCTCTGTGCTTGCTGGACTTGATTAACTATTTCCTTTCCCATATTAGGGAAGTTTTCAACTGTAATCGCTTCAAATATTTTCGCAGTCCCTTTCTTTTTCTCTTCTTCTTCTGGAACCCCTAAATTCTGACGTTGGTGTATTTAATGTTGTCCCAGAGGCTTTGAGACTGTCCTCAGTTCTTTTCAATTCTTTTTTCTTTATTCTGCTCTGAAGTAGTTATTTCCACTATTTTATCTTCCAGGTCACTTATCCATTCTTCTGCCTCAGTTATTCTGCTATTGATCACTTCTAGAGTATTTTTAATTTCATTTATTGTCTTGTTCATCATTGCTTGTTTCACCTTTAGTTCTTCTAGGTCCTTGTTAAATGTTTCTTGCATTTTCTCTATTCTAGTTCCAAGATTTTGGATCATCTTTACTATCATTATTCTGAATTATTTTTCAGGTTGACTGCCTATTTCCTCTTCATTTGTTAGGTCTGGTGGGTTTTTATCTTGCTCCTTCATCTGCTGTGTGTTTTTCTGTCTTCTCATTTTGCTTATGTTACTGTGTTTGGGGTCTCCTTTTTGCAGTCTGCAGGTTCGTAGTTCCCGTTGTTTTTGGTGTCTGTCCCCAGTGGCTAAATTTGGTTCAGCGGGTTGTGTAGACTTCCTGGTGGAGGGCATTAGTGCCTGTGTTCTGGTGGATGAGGCTGGATCTTGTCTTTCTGGTGGGCATGTCCACATCTGGTGGTGTGTTTTGGGGTGTCTGTGTACTTATTATGATTTTAGGCAGCCTCTCTGCTACTGGGTGGGGTTGTGTTCCTGTCTTGCCAGTTGTTTGGCATAGAGTGTGCAGCACTGTAGCTTGCTAGTCGTTGAGTGAATCTCGGTTTTGGTGTTGAGATGGAGATCTCTGGGCGATTCTCGCTGTTTGATATTATGTGGAGCTGGGAGGTCTCTTGTGGACCAGTGTCCTGAAGTTGGCTCTCCCACCTCAGAGGCACAGCACTGACTGCTGGCTGCAGCATCAAGAGCCTTTCATCCACACGGCTCAGAATAAAAGAGACAAAAAGTAGAAAGGACGAAAGAAAGAAAGAACGAAAGAGGATAAAATAAAATAAAGTTATTAAAATAAAAAAAATAATTATGAAGAAAAAAATTTTTTTAAGTTAAAAAAAAAATGGACAGATAGAACCCTAGGACAAATGGTGAAAGCAAAGCTATACAGACAACCTCTCACAGAGAAGCATACACATACACACTCACAAAAAGAGGAAAGGGGAAAAATAATAAATCTTGCTCTCAAAGTTCACCTCCTCAATTTGGGATGACTCCTTGTCTATTCAGGTATTCCACACATGCAGGGTACATCAAGTTGACTGCAAAGATTTAATCTGCTGCTCCTGTGGCTGCTGGGAGAGATTTCCCTTTTTCTTCTTTGTTTGCTCAGCTCCCAGGTTTCAGCTTTGGATTTGGGCCCGCCTCTGCATGTAGGTCGCCGGAGGGCGTCTAGTCTTCGCTCAGACAGGACGGGGTTAAAGGAGCAGCTGACTCGGGGGCTCCAGCTCACTCAGGCCGGGGGAGGGAGGGGTACAGAGTGCGAGTCGAGCCTGCGGTAGCCGAGGCCAGTGGGACGTTGCACCAGCCTGAGGCGCACCGTGTGTTCTCCCTGGGAAGTTGTCCCTGGATCCCGGGGCCCTGACAGTGGCAGGCTGCACAGGCACCCTGGAAGGGAGGTGTGAACAGTGACCTGTGCTTGCACACAGACATCTTGGTGGCCTTAGCAGCAGCCTTATCATCTCATGCTCGTCTCTGGGGTCCGTGCTGTTAGATGCAGCTAGCGCCCATCTCTGGAGCTCCTTTAACCAGCGCTCTTAATCCTCTCTCCTCATGCACCAGGAAACAAAGAGGGAAGAAAAAGTCTCTTGCCTCTTCGTTAGGTCCAGACTTTTCCCCAGACTCCCTCCCAGCTAGCCGTGGTGCACTAACGCCCTGCAGGCTGTGTTCACGCCGCCAACCCCAGTCCTCTCCCTGAGCTCCGACCAAAGCCAGAGCCTCAGCTCCCAGCCCTGCCAGCCCCGGCGGGTGAGCCGCCAAGCCTCTCGGGATGGTGAGTGCCAGTTGGCACCGATCCTCTGTGCGTAAATTTCTCTGCTTTGTCCTCCACACCCCTGCTGCTGTGCTGTCTTCCGAGCCCCGAAGCTTCCCCCCTCTGCCACCGCAGTCTCCACCCGCGAAGGGGCTTCCTAGTGTGTGTAATCCTTTCCTCCTTCACAGCTCCCTCCCACTGGTGCAGGTCCCGTCCCTATTCTTTTGTCTCTGTTTATTCTTTTTTCTTTTCTCCTACACAGGTACGTGGGGAGTTTCTTGCCTTTTGCGGGGTCTGAGTTCTTCTGCCAGCGTTCAGTAGGTGTTCTGTAAAAGTTTTTCCGTGTGTATATGTATTTCTGATGTATCTGTGGGGAGGAAGGTGATCTTCACATCTTACTCTTCTGCTATCTTCCCACTCTCCAACAAAACAGACTTTAAAACAAAGACTGTAACAACAGACAAAGACAAAGGACCTTACACAATGATCAAGGTATCAATTCAATAAGAAGATATAACAATTGTAAATATACATGCACCCAACATAGCAGTGCCTAAATATATACATAAAGTGAACATTAACAGAAAAGGAGAAATTAGCAGTAACACAATAATAGTAGGGGAATTTAACACCCCACTTACACCAATGGACAGATCATTCAGACAGAAAATCAATAAGGAAACTCTGGCCTTAAATGACACATTAGACCAAATGGAATATATATATAAGATTATATATCTACAAGATTTCATCAAAATGCAGCAGAATACACATTGTTTTCGAGTGCATATGGAACATTCTCCAGGATAGCTCATGTGCTAGGCCACAAAACAAGTCTCAGTAAATTTATGGAAATTGAAATCACATCAAGCATATTTTCTGGCCACAGTGCTATGAGACTAGAAATCAACTACAAGAAAAAAACTGCAAAAAAAACACGTAGAAGCTAAACACTATGCTACTAATTAATCAATGGATCACTGAAGAAATCATAGAAGAATTTCAAATATACCCAGGGAAAAATGAAATAGAAAACGTGATGATACAAAAATCAATGGGACACAAAAAAAGCAGCTCTAAAAGGGAAATTTACAGCAATACAAGCCTACCTCAGGTAACAAGAAAAATCTCAAATAAACAACCTAACCTTACCCTTAAAGGAACTACAAAAAGAACAAACAAAACCCAAAGTAATTAGAAGGAAAACAAATAATAAAGATCGGAGCATAAATAGAGGCTAAAAAAATAGAAAAGATCAATAAAACTAAGAACTTCTTCTTTAAAAAGATAAACAAAATTGATAAACCTTTAGACAGACTCATCGAGAAAAAAAGACAGGGCCCACATTAATAAAATCAGAAATGAAAAAGTTATAACTGACACAACAAAAAAACACTTGTAAGATGTTACTACAAACAGTTATATGCCAGTAAAATGGACAACTTGGAATAAACAGATAAATTTCTAGAAAAGTACACTCTCCGAAGACTGAACCAGGAAGAAATAGAAAATATGAACATGCAAGTTATGAGTAATTAAATTGCACCAGTAATCAAAAAACTCCCAACAAACAAGTCCATGACTAGATGGCTACACAGGTGAATTTTACCAAATATTTAGAGAAGAGCTAAAACCTACTCTTCTCAAACTATTCTAAAAATTGAAGATGAAGTAATGCTTCTGGCATCACCCTGATAACAAAACCAGTGAAAGATACCACAAAAAAATTACGGGCTAATATCACCGATGAACATAGACGCAAAAATCCTCAACAAAATATTAACAAAAGGAATCCAATAATACTTTAAAATGTTCATAACATCATGACCAAGTGGGATTTATCCCAGGGATGCAAGCATGGTTCAATACCTGCAAATCAATCAATGTGATGCACCATTTTAACAAACTGAAGAATAAAAATCTCATGATCATCTCTACAGACTCAGAAAACGGTTTTGACAAAATTCCACATTGTTTGTGATAAAAACTCTCCACAAAGTGGGTATAGAGGGAAAAAAACCTCAACATAATAAAGGTTATATATGATAAGGCCACAGCTAACATTGTACTCTATGGTGAAAAGCTGAAAATATTTCCTGTAAGATCAGGAACAAGACAAGTATGCCCACTCTCACCACTTCTAGTCAACATAGTATTGGAAGTCCTAAATACAGCAATCAGAAAAGAAAAATACATACATAGTTTTTCATATTCTTTTCCATTATGATGTATTACAAGACAGTGAATACACAAAGTCCCCTACATACAAGAGTTCCATTACGAGAGCATGTTTGTAAGTCCAATTTGTTCTTAAGTCCAAAAAATTTAGCCTAGTTACCCAACTAACATGATCAGCTATATAGTACCGTACTGTAATAGGTTTATAATATTTATCACCCAAATTATACATAAGAAACACAAAAAATAAAACATTTTAAACCTTACAGTACAGTACCTTGAAAAGTACAGTAGAACAGTACAACAGCTGGCATACAGGGGCTGGCATCAAGTGAACAGGATGCCAGGAAGTGTTACTGACTGGAGGACGGAGAGGAGGTGGGAGAGGTAGAGCTGAAAGATCCTCAGCAATAGGAGATGGAGGGCAAGCTGCAATTTCACTCATGCCTGAAGCTGATGGAATGCACATTTGCCTCTTTGAAAGTTCACAACTTGAAGGTTTGTATGTAGGGGACTTACTGTGGTTTCTTGTGCTATACAGTAAGACCTTGTTGTTTATCTATTTCATATATTGTAGTTTGTATCTGCTAATCTCAAATTCCTTATTTATCCCTCCCCACTCCCTTTCCCCTTTTGTAACCATAAGTTTGTTTTCCGCATCTGTGAGTCTGTTTCTGTTTTGTAAATAAGTTCATTTGTGTCATATTTTAGATTCCACATATAAGTAATATCATACAGTATTTGTCTTTCTCTGTCTGACTTACTTAACTCAGTACAATAATCTCTAGTTTCATCCATGTTGCTGCAAATGGCATTATTTCATTCTTTTCTGAGGCTGAGTAGTATTCCATTGTGTATATCTACCACATCTTCTTTAACCCTTCATCTGTCAATGGACATTCAGGTTGCTTCAATGTCTTGGCTATTGTAAATAGTGCTGCTATGAACATTAGTGTGCATGTATCTTTTTGACTTATAGTTTTGTCCAAGTGTATGCCCAGGAGTGGGATTGCTGGGTCATACGGCAACTCTATTTTTAGTTTTCTGAGGAACCTCCACACTGTTTTCCATAGTGGTTGTACCAATTTACATGCCACCAACAGTGTTGTAGGTTTACCTATTCACACCCTCTCCAGCATTTGTTATTGTAGAACTTTTAATGATGGCCATTCTGGCTGGTGTGAGGTGGTGCCTCATTGAAGTTTGATTTGCATTTCTCTAATAATTAACAACGTTGAGGCTCTTTTCATGTGCTTAATGGCCATCTGTATGTCTTCTTTGGAGAAATGTCTATTTAAGTCTTCTGCCCATAACTTATTTTATACCTATAAGTTTATACTTCTTACTCCTTACCTCTGAATTGACCCTCCCCCTTTGCTCTCTCCACTGGTAACGACTAGTTTGTTCTCTGAGTCATGTCATCTGTAAATAGTGACAGTTTTACTCCTTCCTTTTCAATTTGGATTCCTCTAATTTATTTTTCTTCTCTGATAAATCATACCAATATTTTCTTAGGTCAGTCTCCCAAGGCAATAGAAATAAAAGCAAAAATAAACAAATGGGACCTAATCAAATATAAAAGCTTTTGCACAGCAAAGGAAACCATAAGTAAGACAAAAATACAACCTATGGACTGGGAAAAAATATTTGCAAACAATAAGACCATAGGTTGTCAATTACTAACACCCACGCTGGAGAAGGGTATGATGTTTCCTAAAAATTCTAAAAACTAGAGCTATGGGGACTTGCTTTGTGGCGCAGTGGTTAAGAATCCAACTGCCAATGCAGAGGACACGGGTTCGAGCCCTGGTCCAGAAAGATAACACATGCTGTGGAGCAAGTAAGCCCGTGCACCACAACTACTGAGCCTGTGCTCTAGAGCCTGTGAGCCACAACTACTGAAGCCCGTCGCCTAGAGCCCATGCTCTGCAAGAAGAGAAGCCACTGCAATGAGAAGCCCATGCACTTCAACGAGGAGTAGCCCCAACTTGCTGCAACTACAGAAAGCCCACGTGCAATAACAAAGACCCAACACAGGCAAAAAAAAATTAATTAATTAAAAAAAATGGAGCTACAGAGCATACGGCACTTCCACTCCTGGGTGTAAATGTCAGGATAACCATAAATCCATAGGACACAGGCACTTCAACTATTAGTGCAGCCCTTTTGCAGGAGCCTCGAATTGGAAACAATGTAAGTGTCCTTGGAAGGAAAAAATGGATAAAGAAGATATGGTACTTATGTACAATGGAATATTACTCAGCCATGAAATCAATGAAATAAGGCCAGTTGCAGCAACTCAGGTGGACTTAGGTACGATCATTCTAAGTGACATAAGTCAGACACAAAAAGACACTTAGCATAAGGTATCACTTATAGGTGGAATCTAAAAATGGCTACACATGAACTAAATTACAAAACAGAGTCACACATTTAGAAAACAAACTTATGGATGCTAAAGGGGAAAGGTGGGGTGGGGTGAGGCATAAACCAGAGGGTTGAAATTAGCACAGATAGGGTTCCAAAGACCAAATAGGTAATCGACAAGACCTACTCTATAGCTCAAAGAACGGGACTGGGCACACTCTAGTCACCATAAAAGAATATATACGACTGGTAAGAATCTGAAAAAGAATTTATGGATGTCTCTCTGTAAGTGAATCAAGTGGATGTGCAGCAGCAAGAAAGACAGCATTGAAAATCAGCTATACCCCATTATAAAAATAAATTACAAAAAAAAAACCACAGGGAGAAACTGTTACAAAATTCCTTCAGGGGCTGTGATGCAACCTGCATTGACCCCATCTAGATCCACAGCGAAACGGGACAAGAGCAGAGGGCTCAGTCTCTGTCTTTACGTTTACAGTCTAACGCGAGCTCAAGTCATTTTACCTCTGTTCATACGCTGCTGATTATTCTCAACAAATCACAAAGATATCGGTGTTTTATGTTTACTCTTTGGTGCTTGAACTGGAGTAGCAGGCAGCACCTTGAGTATATTAATCCTGGCTGAGTTATGCTAACCTGGAGCGCTACTTGGAGATGCCCAAATCTTTAACGTAGTCATAACAGTCCCTGAACTTGTAATAATTTTCTTTGTCGTTGTACCCATTATGATTGCAGGGTTCAGAAATTGACTTGGGCCACTAATAACTGGGGCACCTGAGGTAGCATTTCCCCAAATAAATCATGTAAACTTTTGACTACTTCCCCCATCATTCTTACTCCTACTCATATCACCAATAGTAGAAGCTGGTTCTGGTACAAGTGGAACTGTATATTCAGCTCTAGCCTGCAATCTGGCCCACGCAGGAGCCTCTGTTGACCTAACCATTTCCTCCTTACATTTAGCAGGTGTCTCTTCAATTCTTCGTGCTATTTCTTGTATTACTATAGTCTTTAATCCAAAACCAGCAGTCATATCCCAATACCAAACACCATTATTTGTTTATTCTTCCCTAACTATAGCCATATTACTATAATTACCACTTTCAGTCCGAGCAGCCAGAATTGCCACACTGTTAAGAGACAGAAATCTCAACACTACATTCTTTGACCCTGCAGGAGGAAACCGAATCCTATACCAACACCAATTTTGATTCTTTGGTCACCCTGAAGTGTGTATTCATGTCCTACCAGGGTTTGATATAATTTCACATAACATTACATACTATTTAGGACAAAAACTGCCTTTCAGCTATTTGGGAATATTATGAGTCATGTCCACTGGCTTTTTAGGATTTCTCTTGTGGGCCCATCTTATATTTACCATAAGGATAGCTGTCAACACAGTAGCATACTTTGCATCAGATACCATAATTACTTCTATCCCTACAGGAGTAAAACTATCTAGCCGATTAGCAACTCTTTATTTAATTTTTTTTTTTTTTTGGCTGCGTCGGGTCTTTGTTGCTGATCACCGGCTTTCTCTGGTTGTGATGAGTGGGAGCTACTCTCCGTCGCCATGCACGGGCTTCTCATGGCGGTGGCTTCTCTTGCTGCAGAGCACAGGCTCTAGGCATGTGGGCTTCAGTAGTTGTGGCTCAGGGGCTCTAGAGGGCAGGCTCAGTATTTGTGGTGCACGGGCTTTTTGCTCCACGGCATGTGGAATCGTCCTGGACTGGGGACCAAACCCGTTTCACCTGTATTGGCAGGCCAATTCTTTACCACTGCATCACCAGGACAGTCCCTGATTAGCAACTCCTCACGGAGGTAATATTATATGAGATCCCACTCTATTATGAGTTTTAGGCTTTATTTTCCTTTTTACAGTAGGTGGTTTGACAGGAATCATCTTAGCCAACTCATCCCCGGACATTGTCCTCCAGGATACATACTATGTAGTAGCACATTTCCATGACCTAGTGTCCATGGGAGCAGTCTTCACTATTATAGGAGGCTTCCTACACTGCTTCCCACTATTCCCAGGTTACACAGTTAACTCAGCAGTAGCAAAACTCACTTCACAGGTATATTTGTAGTAGTAAATATGACTTCCTGCAGCACTTTCTTGGCCTCTCAGGGAGGTTACTACGTTACCCTGAGGCACACACAACATGAAATATGTTGCCTTTAGGCTCATTCATCTCAGTAGCAGCAGTAATGCTAATAATCTTCATACTGTGAAAAACATTTGTGTCCAAACGAGAAGTCTCAGCAGTGGAAACTGCTACTCCTAACCTAGATTGGTTGCACGGATGCCCTCCACCATATCCTATATCTGAAGATCCTACCTATGTAAATGTAACATAAGGTAGGACTCAAGTCCTTTTCAAGCTGTTTGTAGCCAACAGCATAACAATTATGTCTTTCTCAATAAATGAGATAAAAAATGTAAACTTTTCAAAGTTAAATTATAGGCTAAAATAGTGTATATCACGAAGGCATATCAATTTCATCTAGCCTCTCAAGATACAACATCACCGATTATGGAAGAATTTTTACATTTTCATCACACACATTAATAGTGATTTTTAAAAGAAGTTCTGTAGTCCTCTATATTATTTCACTAATATTGTCAACTAAACTAACTCATATATGTACAATAGATGCACAGGTAGAGAAAATTTGAACATTTTACCAACCATTTTTGTAAGCTTCGCTGCTCTATCATCATTATGAATCCTTTACATGATACATGAAATCAATAACTCTTCCCAAACCATAAAAACTATGGGTCAGTAATGATACTGATGCTACAAATAAACAGATTATGAAGATTTAAATGTTGACTGCTCTGTAATCCCCATATCAGAGCTAAAACCAGGAGAATAATGATTAATAGAAGTCAACAACCTAGCAGTATAGAGATAGTCATTGAATATTAGTTTCAACAGAAATTGTTGTACACTCCTAAGCTGTTCCTTCTCAGGCCTAAAAAGACCTGCTCTCCCAGGACGCCTAAATTAAAGAATCTTAATACCGACAGGGCCAGGCCTATGTTGTGGACAATGATCAGTAGAGGCCATTTTCCTGAGTTCAAAGACAGGACAGAGGGATATGGCTGATATGGGGTGAATCTGGAGCCCAAGGGGATGCACTCTCCAAGCTCCAGGATTGGAATGGGGCTTCTGGGGTCCCAAGCCACCCACCACGCCCTCCCGAGCAGGATCTTGGCAACATTCCCTGTCACTGATGAGGCAGCCCTAGAACTTGTCATGCCCCAATGTTGTGTCCTATGTGGGCCCCATGCTCTTGGGACCACACCCACACTCTGCAGGTCTATGCTGCAGGGTCCTTCGTGCCTCAGGAGTAGAGACCGAACAGCAAGCAGTTTCCTCCCCAACTAGCAGGAGGAGGGGAGGAGATCAGGGGCACCAGGGGAGTCTCACTCAGACAAAACACCCCAGGGGTGCCAGCGGGGTCAGTGATGATGCTGATGAGGCACAGACCAAGAGATGGATCCAGAGGACCCAAAAGGCAGCTGGTCAGGTCCTGGCTCATCTGCACGCCAGACACCTTTGTGTCTCATACACCCCCTTCCTCATACACCCTCTCCTTAAATGCAGATTCTTCAGAGGCAAACAGGCAGAGCTTCAGACTGAAAGTCACCTCTTCCAAAGTGACCCGTCAGCAAACACTGCAGGATTCCACTCCAGTGGGCACCCTGGGGTCGACAACTCAGGGACTGAAGTGGATATCGGTGCCAGGGGCAGTGGGAGGGAATGGGGAGTGAGACGTTCATGGTTGTGGAATTTTGGTATTGCAAGATGAAAAGTTCTAGGGATGGTGGTGATGGCTCCACAAGAAGGTGAATATATCTGATACATCAGAAACGTGCACTTAAAATGGTGATGATGGTAAAGGGTATGTGATGTGAGTTTTATTTCACTTAAAATAAATTCTTAAAATAATGTCTTCTTAATTGAGATTCCATTTCAACTGCACTTCATCACAAATGTCGGAGGCCCAGACACAGAACCCTACATTAAGGCCCATCATGGTACCCTCACATGGCACATGGGAGACCATTCTAGGGGGGGGCTAGTCTGTGCTCACCTGACCTCTGTCCAGGGGGACCCAGGCAGTGGTGACCCCCATAGATAAGACATACAATATGATATGATATTAATATGATACCACCAAGCATTGTCACTCACCAGAACACAGAGCAGCAACCCACTCAAACATGCCTGACCTCACGTGAATGTGAGAAGATTAAGAGAAGAAAAGGTAGCACAGGTTAATCAGGGCAACACCCTTAATGCAGAGGTTGGAAATCTCATAGGGGAAAACACACACTGCAGGCAAAGAGCACATATGGGGTCTCCCCGTACATGTGATCCTGACCCATGCAGATGTGGTGAGACCCACACAGTCCCCACACCCTTTACCTGGGGTCACACGTCCACACTCACCATGGTGACCCCACCTCCCCAGAGCCTGCACCTAAAGTCACATTCTCTCTCAACAGGTGACCCCTCCTACCCAGACCCCTCCACCTGAGTCACATGTCCACAGTCCCAGGGTGAACCGCCCTCCCCAGACTCCCCCAACTGAGGTCACACGTGCACAGTCTCCAGGGTGACCTCACGTCCCCAGACCCTGCACCTGGGGTGACATGTCCCCTTGGTCAGGCTCTGCTGGTGGCTCCCCTAATGTGGAAACAAGCTGTGTTCCTGGGGCCTCCTGGGATGGGAAAATTGGCAGGTGGGTCTCCTCTCCCCACACTTGTACCAGAGAAGTCCTCCTTGTTTCAGTTTGATTCTGTTGATTTTGTCTGTTTTTAAAGCTTTAATGCTAGAGTTGAACACTCTACTTGGTTCCGGCAGGCTCAGTCCTTTCTTGTCTCACATGCTTGTTGAGATAACTCACAGGACAGCAGGGCTGAAAGCCGAGGGGCAGCTCTGGAGGCTTCTGAGTAGGGATGGTAGACTGGAAGGAGAGCTCAGCAGCAGCCTCAGCTGTTACCCATCGGGCTTTTGCCCAATCTGCGTGCCCTGCAATCAATTCACCAGCTAAACCTGCCTCCCTACGCACCATGCACGTGCTGGTGAATTGGAATTATTGCCAGGTAGCCCTCCTGCGCATTCTCCACGAGCCCCAGGGAAGGTGAACTTTGCAGGGATTAAGACTAAGGCCCCAACCATAGCACTGACCTTTGGAAGGACCAGGTAACCACACTCAGAAGAGAGGCTGTTACTTAGACAAGCCCACCTCAGCTCCAGACCCCAGACAGCTAAGCACTGACCTTCAGATGCAGGCACGGAGGTTCCCAGTCCAGAGGCCAGGCCATGTTTCTACCCAGGTTCCCATAGTCCAAGCGTACACAGAACATGGTCAGGTCTAAATCTTCTTATTGTAGAAAACACATGGTCAACTCTAAACATAATCAGTAGACAGGACATGCAGAGGTCTAAATCTACCATGTAGACAGCACTTGATCATGTTTAAACTAGCTTAGGGCTGATCTCATAGGAGGTACAGGTCACACACATGGGTCTCTCATCTTTGGACACCCACATCAGGAAAGTGAACAAAATCTTTGTCATTAAACATTTCAACAGGCAAAACAGAAATGTTACCAATATCTCTGGCCACCTGATGGTCAGGATCCACAGGTGAGCCACGAACTTATGAGAGTGCAGCCCAGTCTGTTGCCAGGACAGACAAGAAGTGGGCTGATTCCAGCCTCCCAGGCTTCCAGAAGGAAGCAGCCTCACTGGAAGCCCAGGCAGGACAGTCCTGCATGGTCCGGGCCGGGAGATCCGGTCTGTCCATTCTGCTGGCCGGTTCCGGGCAGGGCGCTCAGGGCCGCTGAGAGCCCTGCACTCAGGTCCTGCATCCCTGTAGCGTGTGTGTGTGTGTGCATGTGTGTGTGCGTGTGTGTAGAGGGGGCTGTGGCTGATGGCTCCCATAGCTCCAGTCCTGGGCACTGCGCTGTCTTCGAGGGGAGGCACGGGGAGAGGTAGGGGCACAGAAGCCGTTGGAGAGGCGAACCCACCGTGGAACACCTTGCACACTTGCTCGCCCCACCTGGTGACCCACTTTCCCATCGTGGGCCACATGTCACCCCCCAGCCCCCATCCCCGAGGGCAGGGCGCCTGCTCTTTCAACAGCACAGGGTCTCACATGAAGGAGACCCAGTGGGGACTGTCACGCCCCCACTTCTGAAGCTGGCTTTGGGAGAATGAACCCCCTTGACTGGGCGATGGGACCCTGTGAGGAAAGAGGTGGCGGCCCCATCCAAGTTGGAGCCTGGCTGAGAGATGGGAACACAGGAGCCAAGTGCAGAGCCTGGAGGCCAGGCCAACAGGAGGGGCACCCCCAGCCTTGGCTGGGCTCTCCAACAGTGACACTGTAGCTTTAGGGGACCTGGGGCAGGTGACTGAAGGTAATGGGGGTCTAAACTGGACCCTGAATGGGGCTTAAAGAAGGTGTGAAGGATGTTACTGAGACCGTGACAGTCATTGGAAGACAGACTGTGTCAGGACATCCTGCTCCATCCATTTAAATCCCTGAGATCTGTGACCTTTACGTGGCTACACAGGATTGTTAGAGCAGCTGCATGTGGATATATCTGCAAGTGGTTCCAGAAAACACACAGTTGTGCGCAGGGGCGGGCACAGCACACACACAAACATATGCAGGTGCACAGCACAAATTCAAATATATTCACACACTAGCATATGAACACACATGCACGCATATGCCCATGCACACACTAATGTGAGCAAGTGCACACTAATGTGTGCAAGTGCACATACCTATGCACATGCACAGCATATGTATGCAAACAGGCACATGCACATGCATGTACATAGCACACACACAGGGAATAAAGTGAATCCATAAAGTGAATCCATAAAGCATTAAGTCCTGAACAGAAGTGAAGCTGACATGTATTTTTCCCTTTTCTTAGCTTTGATGTTTTTCACAATAAAAAGTTTAACAAAAAAGTTAAAGACAAATGACTTTGGATTCATAGGACTTTCTGATGTTATTCCACAAATATTATGACAGGAGAAATGAATGTAGATATTACATGTGTCCACTAATGGATGAATGGAGAAGAAAAACATGGTCCATCAATACAAGGGAATGTTATTCAGCCTAAAAGGGGAGGCAATTCTGACACAGGCTGCAGCAGGAATGAACCTTGTGGGCATTATGCTCAGTGATGTAAGCTAGACACAAAAAAACAAACAGTGCTTGATCCACTCATACAAGGCCCCTAGAGCAGTCGGAAACATAGAGACAGAATGTAGGATGTTGAGTGCCAGGGGCTGAGCGAGGGACAATGCGGACTGAGTGTTTAATGGGGACTGTTTCAATTTTGCAAGATGAAAAACTTCTGGAGGACAATGGCAGTCAGGTTTGCACAACAGTGCGAATTACTTCTTGACCCTGAAATGTGCACTTAAAAACAGTTAAGATAGTAAAGTTTATGTTTTGTGTATTTGACCACAATTTTTAAAACTTTTTAAAAAACAACAGGAAGCAGTCCATGAATACCACAAGATGCACAACTTCACTAACAACCGAGGGATTAAAACTGTAAGAAAATTATTGTGCACACACCTATCAGAATGGCAGACATGAAGACACAGTATCAAGTATCAGCAGGATGTGGAGCAATGGAAAGCCTGGTGTGCAGCGGGGGGTGCAACCACTTCTGAAACAATCAGGCTTCAGAGAGCGAAGTCCGTGCACACAGACCCACAGTTTTCCTCCCAGCTGAACACAACCCCCCCCCCAGCCCTGAACCAGGACACACGGACATGGACTCTGCAGCCATAGGAGCCAAACCTGAAAGAACCTGAAGGCCATCACAAGCGGATGCAGAAATGAACCATGCACGCTCCTATGAAGGAATATTCCACAGCAATGGAGTACATTTTGTTTAAAGGTAGTAAAACTATAGAAATTATTTTTTTTAAAAAACTATATTCACAAGATGAAAGAATCTATAATTCTGGCACCTAGGGATTGTCGAATGCTCCTAAAAATAGATTGTTGTGGAAACGTTTATTATAAGGAAATTGACATATTCTCTAGGAAGGATGGGGTGAATGGGACTGCTACATTTTCTACATTGGAGACATATACAGGTTTTGATTCTACTTCTGTTAAATCAAGAGGGGCTTCATTGGATTTCTGCTACTGTGGAGATAATCAAATTCTGGGTAGGGGTCAGGAGACAATTAGTCATAGGTGTTTTCGTGTAATAATTACTGTTGAAAGTGTAAATGATCCATTTATCAGTAGGACTGAGAATAGAATAACTGCTACATTACTTCATATGAGATTGTGTGTGCTACTGTCCCTAGAGCTCCAGTGAGTGAGTATTTTGAATCTGAAGCTCATCCAGATCTGAGGATGGAATAAATGGCTAGGTGTGATATGGCTAATATAAATAATATGCCTACATTTATATTAATTAGTGGATAAGATATGGGAAGAGGAATTCATGTTGTGAGAGCCAGGGTTAAGGCTAGCATTGGGGCAATAATATATAAATTGATGATGTTGATGGACATAGTGGTTCTTTAATAAGTAATTTGAATGACTCAGAAATGGGTTGTAATCATCCATGGGGGCTGATGATTTCTGGCCCTTTCTGGATTTGTATATAGCCTAGGATTTTCCATTTAGTTAATATGAGGAATGCTATGGTGAATTAAATTGGGTCATTTGTGAAAGAATGTTGATTATAAACATATTATTAGGAAGAGGACTTGAACCAGTGCAGATTAAGGTTTCAGTTTTACATAATTACTGGGCTCTGCCACAGTAACAAACCCTGCTCTACATTAGGGTATGTATAAATTAATTGAATGTAGATTATATCATCATTTAGTTTGAAGACATTTTGTAAAGTAAGCCGTATTGCCCTTGTCATTTCACACTGGAAGAAATCTGCAATAGACAGAAAGCAACCAGGATGACTCCAGTCTGAACTCAGACCACGTGAGACTTTAATCGTTGAACAGACAGTTAATAGCAGTTATACCATTGAAATGTCATGATCCAGCATCAAGGACATAAACCATATTGCCGATATGAACTCCAGAATACAATTACACTGTTATCGTTAGTAAAACTTGTTCCATTGATCAGTGTTTTAGAAGAAAAGGTGATAAAGCACTTTGACTAGCTGGTCTAAATTTTGATCACTCAGAGGTGGTTTTATTCTCCAAAAAATAAATGGCGCATGGGTTCAAGGTGCATGGGCTTCAGTAGTTGTGGAGCACAGGCTCAGTAGTTGTGGGCTACTGTCATAGTTGCTCCGTGGCAAGTGGGATCTTCCCATACTGGGTGTCGAACCAGGAATAATTCCCCTCCACTGGTAGGCGATTTCTAAACCACTGCATTAGCAGGGAAGTCCAAGAATTGCAGTCTCCCTTCTAATATACCTTAAGCCCAAAGAATCCATGGAAAATTGTTACAGAAAATAAGACAATAAAACATTGTAAGGACTATAACAGAAGCATATAGTACACAGTTCATATAGACACAGCCCAAGCAGTTACAAAGTATACTAAAATGGAGGCTTCAAATTTATTTTATATTTTTATTTTTTTAAACATCTTTATTGGAGTATAATTGCTTTACAATGATGTGTTATTTTCTGCTTTATAACAAAGTGAATCAGTTATACACATGCATATGTTCCCATATTTCTTCCGTCTTGCATCTCCCCCCCTCCCACCCTCCCTATCCAACCTCTCTAGATGGTCTGTGTCCAAATGGTTTTAATGGGCTCACAAAGAGCTGTTCCTGTTGGCTAACTAGTGCTAGATGGAAGTTGCCTGTTGTGAAGTGGGGGTGGTGTCTTTAGGGAGTCCCAGCTGCAGAGAAGAGGCTCCTGGCACAGGCCTGGCCTCTGCTAAATCAGGCCATGGAGGGTGAATTCCCAGACACAATCCTGATTTCCTGGCTGCTCCCAGGGGGGACTCTGCCAGCCTGGCACTGCTTTGCTTGTATGGGGAGAGGGCACTAGAAGCCCTGCATGAGGCTGAGCTTTAATTTATGACCACTTCATGTCATGTGTGACTCTCACATGCAGGAAACCACAAGAGAGGCTGATTCGCCCTGGACACTAGAGTAAACCCCTGTTCTTATTTCCCCTTCATTCCCCTTAGGTGGTTGAAGTAATGCAGGGAGCCAGTGAAGATGGAGTTGAAGGTGGACCCCAGAAATAGGAGGATTAAAGACTTGAGGTTCTGGTGGAATTAAACAGAATATAACCTCACACCACAGCCAGTCTGAGCAAGACAGAGGCCTTTCCTATTTCTGCTAACACCACACTGCTGAGATTTCTTTTCCACTTCAGACAGGGGATATAAGATCTTGGGGATCTGCCCTGGCACTTTCCACTCTAATTTGCAGCCTACTAACACGATTTCCAGGAAGGCTCTGCTGCCCAAAAACGCAGAGTTGGAAATGTAGAAATGCTGCCGCCTTGTGGCCGTTTCCCGCAAGAGCGGCTTTAAGCCCACAGCTAATGGTCTCTTAACATTCCCAAGGACTCAGGGCTGTAAAGGACACCTGCCCTAAACAATTGAGCTGAGGTAGGGAATGGACAAGAAAATTCAAAACTGGCCAAATTTTCAAGAAGGTACTATGAAGAGGTAAGTTTGACTGACTCTCTTTTTGAAAGAAAACAGGGAAATGGGTAAAAGCTCAACCTCAGGAATTATTAGACTCAGGCAAATCTAATCTGCAAAAAGGTTTCAACTCACACAGGTCGACTGACCATCAACAAAAAGCCTACAAATAAAAAATGCTGAAGTGGTTTTTGAGAACTGTGTACCCTCTAGCTGCTGGTGAGATGTAAATTGGTAACAGCCAATAATGAGAGCAGAAAGGAGCTGCGTTTAAAAGTAAAAACTGAGGTACCGTTCGATGCAGCAGGCCCACCGCTGTGCCTCTCACCTGAGAAGACCAGAATCCAGAAGACAGACGCTGCCAAAGCTGCACTGCAGCCTTATTCACAATAGCCAAGACATGGAAGCAACCTAAATGCCCATCAACAGATGAATGGATAAAGAAGAAGTGGTCCACGTACACAGTGGAATATTAGCCATGGGAAACAATGGAACACTGCTCTTTGACGTACCACAGATGAGCCTAGAGGTAATCACAGAACATGAGGTAAGTTGGAAAGCAAAAGACGTATATCCTATGATATCACTTACAGGTGTTACCTAACAACTGACAAAAATGGACATATTTCCACAGAGAAAGACACACACAGACTTCAAAAACAAACTATGTGTATCTAAAAGGAAAGGTGGTGGCAATGGATAAATTAAGATTAGGTTTACCATACCTATACAAATGCAGATTAAGCACATATATCAGAAAGCCCGAGCACATAGCAAGGGAAGTGTGCAGAACACTCTGGAATCCTTTACACGGGAAAAGCATCTGTACATGAATAGATATATATGATGTACGAATGAACCAGTGTGTGTACACCTAGGACAAACTGTACTCTAATCATTACCCTGGTTAAAACAATTAAAACAATGAACAAGAAGTAATGAGACATAAACTTCAGGGGCTTTTTCCTGGCACATTCCATTCTAATTTACAACCTAGTAACAGGACTTCCAGAAAGGCTCTGCTGTCCTAGTAACCAGATTTGGGAATGGAGAAATGCTGCCGCCTTGTGGCCGTTTCCAACAATACCCGCTTTAAACCCAGTGCTAATGGTCACTAAATATTCACAATCACTGCAGGCATGTAAATGACACCTGCTCTCAAATAAAATCCTGGGGTCGAAAAACGAACACAAAATTCAAAAGAGGGGAACTTTCCAAGAAGACAATTTCAAGAGGTATACTGTACTCACACATTTTTATCTAAATAAAAGTGAAAGGTGTGGGAAAATGCTGAATATTACGAATTATTAAAGACATGCAAACCCAAATTACAAAAACCTATCAGCTCACACCAGTCAGAATGGCCATGAGCAAACAATCTGCAAACAATAAATGCTGAAGAGGTTGTGGGAAAACGTGCACCCTCGGTGTTAATTGGGACGTGGAAAGAGCCGCTAATGAACACACAATGCAGGTGCTTTGAAAAGGTAAACATTCAGCTACCAATCAATGCATCATATCCCCTGTTGGGCCTATCACCTGAGAAAATGAGAATCAAAAGTCACAGGGTGGCAACACTGCACTCCAGCAATATTTACCATAGGCAACACTTAGAAGCAACGAAAATGTCTATCAACAGAGGAATGCACAGAGAAGAAGTGGTCCATGTACAGAATGGAATATTGCTCCACTAAAACCTATGAATTAAATTTAAAAAACAAACATAAGTAAGGAGACGTAAGCTTTTGGGTGTATATCAGGGCACATTGCACTCTAATTTATAACTGAGGAGCACCACTGGCAGGAAGATCTATTTCCCTAGGTGCCAGAGTGGGGAACGTAGAAATGCTGCCGTCCTCTGGCCGATACCTGCAACAGCAGCTTTGAAATCTGTGCTAATGGGCACTTCATATGCACAAGTTCTGCAGGGCTGCAAATGAAACGTGCCCTTAAAAATATCTTGATGCTGGTAAAGGCCAAAACATTGCAAAATGTGGCACATACTTCAAGAAAACAATTTGAAGAAGTCAGCTGTAATAACAGTTTGAAAACTAAAAGGACATGCCTGAAAGCTCAGTTTCAAGGGAGTATGAGACACATGCAAACCCAACCACAAAGAAGTATCAGCTCACACCACTCAGAATAACCTTCAGCAAACAAAAGTACATGTGATCAATGCTGAAGAGGTTTTGGAGAAATGCATACCCTCAATTGGAAGTGGGACGTAACATGCTAAGAGCCACTAATGGGAACAGAATGGAGGTGCCTTTAAAAGGTAAACCTTGAGCTACTATATGATCCAGCAGGCCCACTTCCTGGGCTATATCCTAAGAAGAAAGAATTGGAAAGACACAGGAAGGCAAATCTGCACTGTAGAAGTATTACAATAGCCAACACATGGAAGCAACCGAAACGTCCATCAAGAGATGAGTGGACACAGAAGAACTGGTATGTGTACAGATGGAATATTAGCCAAGGAGAAAAGTGAAACAATGCCATTTGCAGGACCATAGGGGTTTCTAGATGTAATCATTGTCAGTGGTAGTAAGTGAGAAAGCGAAAGACACATATCCTATCATATCACTTATGGGTGTTACCTAAAACTTGATACCAATGAAGATATTTCCAGTGAGAAAGGCAATCACAGATTCATTAAACCAACTTATGGTTCACCAAATGGAAAGCTGTGAAGACTGGATACATTACGATATTGGGGTTAACAGAGATATACAAACACATGTGAAATATATAATCACCAAAAACCTACGGCATACCAAGGGAAGACTACACCACATCGTGTCCTAACCTACATGGGAAAAGGATCTGAAAAAGAATAGGTATATGTACATGTGTAAAAGAAACACATCTTGCATGCCTACAATAAACAAAACATTGTAATCTAATTTGCTGTGATAAAGAATAAAAATTAAATTTAAAAAACGAACAAGAAGTAATGAGACATAATCTTAAGGGGCTTTTCTTGGCACATTCCGTTCTAATTTACAACCTACAACACAACTTCCATTATGGCTCTGTTGCCCTAGTAAGCAGATTTGGTAAGGAGAAGTGCTGCCGCCTTCTGGTCGTTTCACACAACAGCGGTAATGGTCACTTAATATTCAAAATAATGGCAGGCCTGTAAATGACACCTGCCATCAAAAAAAAAAAAAATCCTGGGGTTGTAAATCGACCAGAAAATTCAAAAGACGTCAACATTTCAAGAAGACCATTTCTAGAGGCATATCTTGCGCACATTTTGTCTTTTCTTTCTTTTTCTTAAAATAAAAGGGAATAGAAAAATGTGCAACATCAGCAATTAATAAAGACATGCAAATCCAATTACAGAAACGTTCACCTCACAGCCGTCAGAATGTTCTTCAGCAAAAAGTCTACAAAGAATAAATGCTGAAGGGGTTTCAGAGAACTGTGTACCCTCTAGCTGCTGGGGGGATGTAAACTGGTAACAGCCAGTAGTGAGAACATAATGGAGGTGCGTTTAAGGGTAAAAATTGAGCTACCATGTAATCTGGTAGGTCCTTTGATGCGCCTATCAGCTGAGCAGAGCAGAATGGAGAAGACACAGGCTGGCAGTCCAGTACTGCAGGAAATTTTTTTTTTTTTTTGCGGTACGTGGGCCTCTCACTGTTGTGGCCTCTCCCATTGCAGAGCACTGGCTCTGGACGCGCAGGCTCAACCGCCATGGCTCACGGGTCTAGCTGCTCGGTGGCATGTGGCATCTTCCCGGACCGCAGCATGAACCCGTGTCCCCTGCATCGGCAGACGGACTCTCAACCACTGCGCCACCAGGGAAGGCCAAAACAATACCATTTTTATTACCAACAGCAAGACTATGGAATGCAGTTCAGGTTTGGTGTGTGTGTGATTCTTTCTGTCTCTGTCCCACTTGGAATGCACAAATTAATGTGTTTCGAAGTCACTTGAAACAATTCTCTGTGAGGTTATGCCATCCATTTTGCATACAGGACCATTTGTCTCAGTTTGTTTTTGATGTTAAGAGATGGCTTTCACTCTTTTTTGGTTTCATTCTGGTTCTTAGTTATGTAAAATGTTTACATTGTTCCAAGCCAACTTATGAAACAAGGCACATTGCTTGGTTTGTAAACCTGTCATTTGTTCTTCTGTTGTTTCTGTTTCAAAATATAAGCAAATATATATATATATACACATACGCACACCTAGATAACTATAGGTGTATATATATGTATATGTATATGTGTGTGTGTATATATATTCCTTTTTCCCTCCTTTGCTTATATAAAAGGCAGCATACTATATAAATGGTTCTGTACCTGATCTTTTCCTGGTCAGTTAGCAATATATCCTGACAGTAACTTCACGTTGATACAGATCCTCCTCGTTTCCTCTCGCAGTTCCACACTACACCACTGTGCAAATGTGCCATAGTTTGTCCAGTCAGTTCCCTTTGGATGAAGTCTTGGGGGATTCCCCATCTTTGGCTTTGCAAATAGTGCTGCAAACTATAGTCTTGTTTATATGTAACTTCATTCTTTTGAAAAGATTCCATTTTGAATCCTCACTCTCTCATCAATGAACCCTTTGGATAGTCACTTAATATTGCAAACTTCAGGCTCCTCATCTGTAAAATGCGGATAATAATAGTATCTAGCTCACAGTTCAAAATGAGTTAACATGATTTAAAATACCCAGCACAGGGTCCGGCACATAGTGAACAGTCAATAAATGTTTGCTATTGTTGCTGTTGTTTTTCCATTTTATTAAAAATAAATTTATTTATTTTATTTTTTTATTTTTGGCTGCGTTGGTTCTCCATTGCTGCACGTGGGCTTTCTCTAGTTGTGGTGAGCGGGGGCTACTCTTCGTTGTGGTGCATGGGATTCTCATTTTGGTGGCTTCTCTTGTTGTGGAGCACGGGCTCTAGGTGTGCGTTCTTCAGTAGTTGTGGCATGCGGTGGGCTCAGTAGTTGTGGCACACGGGCTTAGTTGCTCTGCGGTATGTGGGATCTTCCCAGACCAAGGCTCGAACTCGTTTCCCCTGCATTGGCAGGCGGATTCTTAACCTTAGAACCATCAGGGAAGTCCCTCCATTTTGTTTTAATTATTCATAGCCTAGGACTTTAAAAGTTTACTGTCTGGAAGGAGAGAGTGAGATGTAAATTTTTTGTTACCTAATGGGGTGTTGAGTGCTACCAGAGGTGTAAGAACAAGGCCTGTTGGAGCACAGTCGAGAGACTCAACAACTATGCCTGGGGATCAGAAAGGCTGTTCATGACAGTTGATTTGTCCATCCCACCAGCCCCTTTCCTTATGGAAGCCACACCCCAGGTTTCCTTTCGCAACACATGGAGCTGCAGCAACCCCCGCCACCCAGGTTAGCATATGACCCAAGCCTGACCTCCCAGGGTCTCAATGATTGGCACAGGAATAGGCACAGGACCCAGTGCAACCAATGAGGGTCAGCCCTGGAGCCCACCAGGGACTATTAGAAAAGAGGCTCTCTCATTTTCCACCAGAATGTAAATCTCATTGAATGTAAGCCTGGAACTGCCAAGGTCCAACACACGGCAAGGGAGAATGTGAAGAAATCAGAGCTATGAGTTGGAGAAGGACAGATTCTCAACATTGTCTCTTGGACACTGGGGATTTCAGTTAAGTGGGCTGAAAGAAAGCCCTTTTCTGACTAAGCCAGTTTCAATTGGGTTCTCATTTACATTAAGAATGCCAGATAGACAGAGGAGGCCTGATGCCAGAGGCTTAGTTACTAGGGGGATAAGGAAAGGAAAGACCTTCCTGCAGAGAGAAAATCATGTGGGAAAGTCCTGAGGAAATGTAGCAGTCAGCCTCTTTTGTAGCTTTAACTAAAGCAAGACCTGTGGACTGATGCCCATCATCTGAACAAACCCAACTTCTCAGCTGGAAGGCTAAGCTCCAGATCCTGAGCAAGGGCAGAGAATTCTCACCTGGACAATCATCAGCCAGGTGATGTCAGAATCAGAGAAGAGCATGCAAATGAGTTGTTGGTGGTGTTGGAGCCTCCCCAGATGCAGGTTGGGGACATTGTCCATGCCCATCATAGTCTGCAAGATGTTCTCACAGGCATTCTCTCCACTGCCAAGTGTAGCCTTAACCAGCATCTGCATTTTACCCGGGGGCCTCCACTTCCCTCCATGGTCCTGCCTGTTACATTGTGGCTTTGGTTTCTGAAGCCTCCTATGCTCTAGAAGTCCCTCTTCTCATGTTCCCATGTTTTTGCTTGATGCCACTTTTCCATACTGAATCAGCTAATGAAGCTTCACAGGGTGCCTTAACTGAAACACACCATATAACAGCTTGTGCTGTGCAGGGCAATAGGGCAAGGATGTGCACCTCTGGCTTGGAGCTGGGGGCATGGGGTGGTGAGACTGAGAAACTGGAATTTACTACTTGGAGGCTTTTTAAAAAAAACCTTTTTATTTTGAAATAATTACAGATTCACAGGAAGTTACAGATAGTACAGAGAAGTCTGTGGTGCTCTTCACCCAGTTGCCCCCACAGTTACTTCGTACTTCATTATAGTGCAATATCAAAACCAAGAAGTTGACATTGATGCACCGTGTGTGTACACTTCTATGTCATTTTATCACAGATGTAGATTAGTGTTATCATCACCGCAATCAAAATACAGAAATATTCCGTCATTATAAAGATCTTCCTTACATTACCCCTTTACAATAGTAAATGTGGATTTGTTTATTTCTCCTTTTCAGCTTTTTTAGTTTTTGCTTCACATATTTTTTAGCTCTAGCCTTCAGAGAATACATTCAGGATATTTATCTTTTGTTGGTGGATAAACCCTTTTATCATTATATAATGTCTCTCTGTGTTCCTGATAATTTTCTTTGCAAATTTATCTAACATTAATATAGTTAGTGCTTTTATTTTTTTATTTGGCTACACTGGGTCTTAGTTGTGGCACACAGGATCTTTAGTTGTGGCATGCAGAATCTTTAGTTGCAGCATGCGAATTCTGAGTTGTGGCATGTGGGATCTAGTTCCCTGACCAGGGCTGGAACCTGGGCTCCCTGCATTGGGAATGTGGAGTCTTAGCCACAGGGTAGACCCTAGTGCTCTTTTTTGTGTGTGTGTGGTATGAGGGCCTCTCACTGATGTGGCCTCTCCCATTGTGGAGCACAGGCTCCGGATGCACACGCCTAGCGGCCATGGCTCATGGGCCTATCCGCTCTGTGGCATGTGGGATCTTCCCGGACCGGGGCACGAACCCGTGTCCCCTGCTTTGGCAGGCGGACTCTCAAACACTGTGCCACCAGGGAAGCCCCCTAGTGCTCTGTTTTTATCAATGTTTACAGGATACATCTTTCTCCATCTTTTTGCTTTCAATCTAACTACACTCATATATTTTAAGTGAGTTTTTGCAGGCAGCTTATAGTTGTGTTTTTCTGTTTCTTTGTTTTGATATGGACCATTTTTAAAGTCTTTATTGAATTTGTTACATATTGCTTCTCTTTTTATGTTTTGGTTTTTTGGCTGCAAGGCATGTGGGATCTTACCTCCCCAACCAGGGATCGAACCCACACCCCCTGCATTGGATGGCAAAGTCTTAACCACTGGACTGCCAGGGAAGTCCTCGCAGCTCATAGTTGGATCATAGTTTTTCTTAAATACACTCTAACAATCTCTGTCTTTTAGTTGGTGTATTTAGACCATTTACATTTATATTTAATGTAATTACTTATGTTAGGGCTTAAGCATGTACTTTTAATTTTAATTCTGTTTGTCCTATTTTTTATTTCTCTGTTTTGCTTTTCCTGCCTTCCTGTGGGTTACTTGAACTTTTTTTGGAATTCCATTTTGATATATCTCTAGTGCTTTTGAGTATATCACTTTGTATAGCTTTTTTAGTGGTTGTTCTGGGTATTACATCATACATACATAATTTATCACAGTTTACTGATGTTGTCATTTTACCAGTTTGATGACATACAGAAACCTAACCTCCTGCTAGGTCCCTTTACCCTCCTCCACTTATAATTATCTTAACTATTTCCTCTACATACATTTAAAACCACATCAGACAGTGTTATATTTTTCCTATAGCTTTTTTTTTTTTTTTTTTTTTGCGGTACACGGGCCTCTCACTGTTGTGGCCTCTCCCATTGCGGAGCACAGGCTCTGAACGTGCAGGCTCAGCGGCCATGGCTCATGGGCCTAGCCACTCTGCTGCATGTGGGATCTTCCCAGACCGGGGCAAGAACCCGTGTCCCCTGCATCGGCAGGCAGACTCCCAACCACTGCACCACCAGGGAAGCCCAGACAGTGTTATATTTTTGCTTCAACTGTCACACTTAGAAAATTCAAGAGGAGAAGAAAAATGTTTTTACTCATTCTGTTCGTCTTTCCTGATGTTCCAAGATTCATTCTTTCAATATTTTTTTCTCTAAGAGAATTTCCTTTAGCTATACTTTTAGGGTAGGTCTGCTGGCAACAAATTCTCTTAGTTTTCATTTCATCTGAGAACATCTTGATTTCCCCTTCATTTCTGATGAATATTTTTAGTATAGGATTCTGGGTTAAGAGTTCTTTCATTTCAGCACTTGAAAATGATTATGCCACTTCCTTCTGGCCTCCACGGTTTTTGATGAGAAATATACAGTCATTCAAATTGCATTCTTCCGTTAGGTATGCTGTTGCTTCTCCCTGCTTGCTTTCAGGATTGTTTCTTTGTCATGAGATTTCAGAAATTTGACTTGTGTCTTGGTGTGGATTTCTATGGGTTTATCCTGTTTGGGATTTGCTTACTTTCTTGAAACTGTAGGTTTATGTCTTTTTCCAAATTTGGAAAGTTTTCAGCCATTATTTCTTTGAGTATTTTTCAACTTGCCCTCTTTCTCCTCTCCTTCTAGGACTCCAAAAACATGAATATTAGATCTTTTGTGGTAATCTCACAGGTTCCCTAAGGCTCTGTTCATTTTTGTTTGTTTTGTTTTTCTCTCTTTTCTCTGATGTTTAGATTGTGTAATTTCTATTATTCTATCTTTCTGTTCACTGACTCTTTCTTCTGTTATCCCCATCCTGCTGTTGACACCATCTACTAAGTTTTTAATTTTGGTTTCTGTATTCTTCAGTTCTAAAATCTCCATTTTGTTTTTCTTTATCTCTTCTATTTCTTTGTTGAGACTATATTTTTTTTCATTTGTTTCAAGCATGCTCATAATTGCTCATTGAAGCATTCTTATGATGGCTGCTTTAATAGTCATTGGAGATAATTCTAACATCTCTGCATCTTGGTACTGGTGAGCATTGATTGTCTTTTTCTATTCAGGTTATAATTTTCCTGGTTCTTGTTACGATGAGTGGTTACCAATTGAAACCCATACATTTTGAGTATTATATCATGAGATTCGAGATATTTAAATCTTCTGTTTTATCTGGCTCCCCTTACAGCAGTCTGGCAGGAGAAGAGATACCTTTTCATTACTGCCAGGTGGGAGTAGACTCCAGCTTCCCGACTTGGCCTCTGTTGATACCCAAAGTGGGGAGGGTCTCCTTGGTACTTCTGGGTGGGAGTGGGAGTTCCACCTTCCCACTCAGCCTCTACTGATCCCATCCTGGCTGGGTGGGGCTTCTCCTCAGGTAGCCTCTACTGACACTATTTGGCTGGAATTGAGCGGTTATTATCTAAACTTTTCTCTCTTGCAAGGCTTCCCCTTTCCTGTTCCTCTGGCTAGAGGGAGTAGGCTTTTATTGGGAGCTCACCCATGTCATTTCTTGGATCCTGAGGTCCCTTCTCTCCACCATAACTGTCTTCTTATCTTGGTTTTATATATAATATCCATGGCTTTTGGTTGTTCTTAGCAGCAGGAATAGGAAAAATGTATTTATTTCACTTAACATAGTGTCTTCAAGGTTCATCATTTTGTAGCTTGTGTCAGAATTTCCTTTCTTTTTAAAGCTGAATAACATTCCATTGTATACCATGTTTAGTTTATCCATTCATCCACCCATGGATACTTGGGTTGCTTCCATCTTTAGGCTATTGTGAAAAATGCTGCTATGAACACGAGTGTACAAATACCTCTTCACATCCCGGCTTTTAATCCCATGGGGTATGTGGAACTGCCAGAAGTGGAATTGCTGGATCATATGGTAATTGTGTTTTTGATTTTTTGAAGAACCTCCATACTGTTTTCCAGAGCAGCTGCACCATTTTACATTCTGAATGCAGATCTCTTAATCTACAGCCTATGTCTTTAATTCTATGCTGTCTGAGGAAGGGTGCTCTGGGAAAAAGGACCCAGGGATAAAGATGCAGAGGCAGGGTGAGCAGGAGTGTTTGGAGGGCAGGGAGGAGCCCATTCTGGCTGGCATGGAGGCCCCAGAGGTGTGTCAGGCTGAGACATTTAGACTTGATGCTGAGGAAACTGGGAGCCACTGAAGATTCTGTGAAAAGGAAGGCACTGTGAAGACGGGGTTTCATTGGGAAGATTGTTCACATGGCTTAGATTGAGGGGGTGAATGCTGGCATGAAACAAACCCTGTAGCCTATGGTTCTTTTTGAGGAGCCCAGAGATTCCTTTTTTATACATTCATTAGTTCATCCAACAATCCATTGATCCCAAATCCATCACCACACTCAGTGCCACATCCTGGGGCCACAAAGGCTGAGGCCACAGACATGAATCGACCTGGGACTCACAGCCCAGTGGGGAGGCTGACACAGCAGCCTACTATCCCCAGCAACATACAAAGGGGACGCTTTGGGAATTCAGGGATGTGAGCCAATACAGAAAATTCACATTTGTCACTGACATGTATGGGAGGAAAAACACATTACACAGACTGGTCACATTTTCCCAGCCTCAGAATCCCAGTTCCTCACAGGGTACAGGCTACTCTCACCCACAAATGCATAACCCTGGCTATAAATTCAGTTACAGGACAACTACATGTAGAACAATGAAATTAGAACCCTCCCTAACACCATACACAAAAATAAACTCAAAATGGATTAAAGACCTAAATGTAAGGTGAGACACCTCACCTTACACCTCTTAGAGGAAAACATCGACGGAACACTCTATGACATAAATCACAACAAGATCCTTTTTGACCCACCTCCTAGAGAAATGGAAATAAACAAATGGGACCTAATTAAACTTAAAAGCTTTTGCACAGAAAAGGAAACCATAAACAAAACGAAAAGATAACCCTCAGAATGGGCGAAAATATTTGTGAATGAAGCAACTGACAAAGGATTAATCTCCAAAATATACAAACAGCTCATGCAGCTCAATACCAAGAAAAAAACCAACAACCCAATCAAAAATGTGCAGAATATCTAAACAGACATTTCTCCAAAGAAGACATACAGATGACCATAAAGCATGTGAAATGATGTCCAACATCTCCAGTTATTAGAGAAATGGAAATCAAAACTACAATGACATATCACCTCACACCAGTCAGAATGGACATCATCAAAAAATCTACAAACAATAAATGCTGGAGAGGATGTGGGGAAAAGGGAACCCTCCTGCACTGTTGATGGGAATGTCAACTGGTACAGCCACTATGAAGAACGGTATGGAGGTTCCTTGAAAAACTAAAAATAGAACTACCATATGATCCAGCTATCCCACTCCTGAGCATATATCCAGAGAAAACCATAATTCGAAAAGATACATGCACCCCAATGTTCATTGCAACTCTATTTACAATAGCAAAGACATGGAAACAACCTAAGTGTCCATCGACAGATGAATGGATAAAGAAGATGTGGTACATATATACAATGGACTATTACTCAGTCATAAAAAAGGAATGAAATAATGCCATTTGCCACAACATGGATGGACCTAGAGATTGTCATACTGAGTGAAGTAAGTCAGACAGTGTAAGACAAATATCATATGATATCGCTTATATGTGTAATCTAAAAAAATGATACAAATGAACTTCTTTACAAAACAGAAACAGACTCAAAAACTTAGTAAACAAGTGTAGTTACCAAAGGGGAAAGGTGGGGGAGAGGGATAAATTAGGAGGTTGGGATAAACATATACACAGTCCTATATATAAAATAGATAGCTAATAAGGACCTACTGTATAGCACAGGGAACTCTGCTCAATGTTCTGTAATAACCTTAATCTGAAAAGAATCTGATAAAGAATAAATCTGTATATGTATAACTGAATCACTTTGCTCTACATGTGATGTTAATACAACATTGTAAATCAACTGTAGTCCAATAAAAAATTAAAAAATTTTAAATAAAATATAAGATATGTTAATAAATTTTTTTTCTTATTAAGAAAACCTCAATGAGATATCACCTCACACCTGACAGAATGGCTATCATCAAAAAGAACACAAATAACAAATGTTTGCAAGGATGTGGAGAAAAGGGAACTCTCGAGCACTGTGTGAATGTAAACTGGTGTTGCCAATGCAGAAATAGTGTGGAGGTTTCTCAGACAACTAAAAATAGAAGTACCATATGATCCGGCAATTCCACTACTGTGTATATATCTGAAAAAAATGAAAAGACTAATTGGAGAAGATACATGCACCCCAGTGTTCATAGCAGCATTATTTACATTGCCAAGATATGGAAGCAACCTAAGTGTCCATCAACAGATAAATGGATAAAAAACAGGTGGTGTAGATATACACAACGGAATACTACTCAGCCATAAAAAATGAAATTTTGCCATTTGCAACAACATGGATGGAACTTGAAGGCATTATGCTAAGTTAAAAAGTCAACCAGTGAAAGAAACATACTGTATTATGTCACATACATGTGGAATCTTTTTGAAAAGCCAAAAGTATACAAATAGAGAATAGAATAGTGGTTCCCAGGAGGTGGGGGATTTGGGGAGATGTTGGTCAAGAGGTACAACCTTCCAGTTATAAAATGAATACGCTTTGAGAATCTAAGAGAGCATGGTGACAATAGTTAACAATTCTCTATTATATCCTTGAAAGTTGCCAAGAGAGTAATTCTTAAAGATTCTACCACAAAAAAAGGTTATTTTTGAGGTGATGTTAACTAATCTTATTGTGGTAATTATTTTGGAATATATAAATATATCAGATCATTACATGGTGCACCTTAAATGTATACAATGTTACACGTCAATTATATCTCAACGGAACTGGAAAAATACAATACAATAAAATGTACAATATGTAGAAATGAAGGAACCATATAAAAATTGAGTACATACTGTTTATTTATAATTCAAGAAAGTGCAAAATAATCTTTCTTTGTTTTGTATATAATAGTGAAGACCTTAATCTCCCTGAGCCTCAGTTTTCTTATTTCTGAATGTAATGTAGGATACTAAACAGAACTTCTCATGTATGTCTGGAGGAATAAAAAAAATGTGTGCAAAAAAACCCAAGAAAATTCAGTTACAGCTCAGTATTTTCAGAGCATGGCTTAATAATTAGGGTCAAAGCTGAGTAAAGGGACCAATTCCTGTTTGTGTTTTCTGCCGAGGTTCTCATTTTTACAGCTATTTCCCTCCAGAGTCCAATGAAAATAAAGTCATTCTCTTTGAAGCAAAACTTTTCCATGCAGAAGAAAGTTGCTGCCTGTTCTAATGGATACCCAAGAGCCCTGTTTTGCACAAGTTTCTTGGAGCAGCTGAGCTGCAGATGTGGAGGAGGGCTGGTCAGGCTTAGCTCCTAGCAAGCCCTCCTGGGCATGTCTGCTACAGGGGACTTTCCTCAGGAAGCCACATTGCTCTTGGCCTCTTCTGCTCCTCTACATGCCCCGCAGCAGCCCCCAGCCTCCAGCCTCCAGGCCCACACAGGCTCCTTCTGCAGTTTGCCCACCTGGGTGGGGATGGAACCAGGCCCGGGTGAGTATCTGCTGTGACCCTGCTAGGCAGGGTCGGCCCAGGAGCATCACTGATCCAGAATTGGTGCACTGCTTTCCGGGGGATGAGGGCCCTAAGCAGCCAGAGTGGGGGGCAGTGGTGAGGAAAGGCATGCCAGGTCCACAAATCATCCACAGCCCTTGAATGCCTAGAATCCATTCTCCTCCTGTCCAGTGTCCTCAACCTCTGACCCTTGCAGATTCTGAGGAGCTCAGCATGCCTCCCCCTTCATGGAGGAAACAGAAGCCCCAGGGGCAACTTTCTCAGCCTCTCAACCCCCACCTGTCCTTCCTCGTGGCCTTGCTGCCCACCTCCTCCTACCTCTTCAGGGCCCTCGACACTGTACTTGCTTCAGCCCTCTGGTCGCCCCTGCTCTCCTGGCTGCTCCGCTGTTGCCCACACTAATGTTCCTTCCCTCCTGAGACCCTCCCAGCACCCCGTCCTCTCTTCCAGGTGCTGCCCACTCAGTCTCACCTCTTCCTCTCTTCTACACCTCCACCCATTCCTCAACCCACTGCCCCCAAATAACACCCACCAAGTTCTAAAATGACCTCCTTGTTGCCGAACCCAGTGGACACATTTTGGTGCTTGGTGTCGCCTGACCCTGGTGACCTGCTCACCTGGCTCCTCCAACCTACTTACAGACCTGGCTTTCCTCCCCACCCTGCTTCTGTCTGCTGCCTCTGCAGCCCTCTCTCCCCATGCCTTTCAGTTAGATGGGGTTTCCCTTCATCTTGGTGGGTTCCTCAGGCTGGCTGACAAGCCCTCTCCTCTCCTCTCTCTCTGTAGGGCCCTCTTGAGAGATCTCACCTCCTCCTTGATTTTTTACTGTCAATCCCGAGTCTCAGAAACAGATCCTGGGCGCCCCCACTGTGATGTTCCACCTGGACAATCCTCTCTTCCACCCAACCTGTTTCTCCCTCCTGCTCCTCACGGCTACCCAGACCAGCAACCCAAGGGCCCTCCCATGCCCCTCCCTCCCTCCCCTTTCACAGCTAATGAAGCCCGAGCCCCAAGCAATTCTACTCCTAAACACCAGGAGAAGAATCAGCTACCACCTACTCTTCTTACCCCAGACCCCTGAGCAGCCTCCCAGCTCACCCACCAGCTGCTGCCCGAGATCTGGCCCTTCAAATCCATCCTCACCCAACTAGAATACCAAAGTGCTCAATGCATTCCCAGGTGAAAACTCCCCATGGGTCTCCCGGGCTTTTAGGATAAGTTCAACCCCCCGAGCATGGTACAAGGACTAAATGATCTAAATGCCAATTAACTCTTTTTCCAGTCTCATTCCTTTCAAGCATCACTGCCCTGCCTGCCTTCCTACCCCCACCTCCCCAACCCCCATATGTACAAACTCCACTTTCTAACCATTTTGACTGAGCTCTTATATTCGTGAATGCTCCAGGTTACAGAAGACTTTTGTGGTTCCCTTTCCCAATTCCCACTTACCCTTCTTAACTTAGGTGTCACTTCCCTTCAAAAGTGCCCTGAGCCTCAGGCCTGGATTGAGAGTCTGTTAAGTCGAACACCCAACCTATCAACAAGGTCCCTTTCTCTCTCTCTATCTCCCAGTGGCTCAGGCCCTCAGTGACAGCAGCCCCTTCTTTTGAACAGCATGTTACAGTCTACAGATCTCTTTTAGCTCCTTTATCATCTTCACCTGCCCACATCAACCCTTATTTGGCAGATGAGGTAACAGCAAGTTCAGGGGCAGAATGTGTTGGAACAAAGTCCAGGTCTTGGGCTGGGGTACACTGTGAAGCCAGGCAGTGGCTACTGCAAACACTTCTCTAGTGAGGGGCACAGACCCAAAGGCCTCTCGGGGCCAGGCATGCAGTGTGGTCCAGGTACAAGACAACAGGCAGTGGCCAGGGCTGTGGTGAACTAGAGGTCAATGCTCTTCACAGGGCTGCACAGCTCTGGCTGGCACTGCCATGTGGCAAACTGGGCCCTGGTGCTGCCTGGTCTTCCAGTTTTTCCAAGAGTAGTCAGGAATCAGGATTTTAAAATAAAGTTTCCTGACTTTTAACACATTATACTGGTTGGATCCATCCTCTATTGAAGTATGTTTACCACTATATCCAAGAATCTAGAACAGGAGCTAGCATCCATATTGTTGCAGGCCTGAAACAAATATAATCTAGATGGATGGATGGATAAGTGGACAGATGGATGGATGAATTAACAGATGAATGGATAGATGAGTGAATGGGTGGATGGATAGATGGATTGATGGATGGATGGATAGATGGATGGATGGATGGCTGGATGGATGGATAGATGGATAAATGCATGGATTCATGGATGGTTTCATGGTTGGATGGATAGGTAGTCAGAAGGGAGGGAGAGAGGGAAAGGGAGAGAATGAATGTGTGACCAAGAAGACTGGATAGTCCCCGACTTTGCTACTAGAGTAGAGAGCTCAGTGAGGTAGCTGGTCATTGGTTCCCCAACTGCAGTGAAAATAGGTCTATCAGTTACTCAAAGGCCTCTTCCAAACTCCCCCAACTCCTCCCTATAAGCAGGTACTCATGTGACTCCTATATACTCTCCCTCATCACTGAAGAGTTGATAAGAGATACACTAAGGCCAAGGGACAAAATCTGGGTCATTTTGGACCAGGGCTTGAGGTTCTGTTGATGCATTTGGGAAGAAGGCATCTTTGCCACATCTCTAAGTGTGACAAGGTGCCATGAACAGTTTGTCTCCATGATTAATGAGAGAGAACAGACAGGATGGGAACATGTGGATTTGGGAGTCAGGGGAACCAGCATTCAAAGCTCAGCTCACTAGCTATGTGACCTTGAGCAAGTCCCTTATCCTCTCTGGGCTTCAGTGTTTTCATCTTCAAGATGGGGTGATAACATCTACTTCATACCATGTTTGTGAGGATTAAATGAGATGATACTATGTGCATGGCCCTGCACAGAGCCTGGTTTATTCTATACAAGAGTCCAAGTGGACTTTATAGTAATAAAATTTTAATATTAATATTACTCCCCATAACTGTTCAAGATGAAAACTTAAGAATGAGGAGGCTCAAATGTCCATCAATTGACGAATGCATATACAAAATGTGGTATACACGTACAATGGAATTTTATTCAGTCATAAAAAGGAATGAAGTACTGATTCATTCTCAAACATGGCTGAACCTTGGAAACACTGTGCTAAGTGAAAGAAGCCAGACACAAAAGGCCATTTATATGAAATACAGAGACTAGGCAAATTCATAGAGACAGAAAGTAGAATTGAGGTTATACCAGGGGCTGGGGTGGGGAGAAATGGAGAGTTATTGCTAAATGGTTACAAAGATTCTGTTTGGGGTGCTGAGAAAGCTTTGGGAATAGAGAGTGGTGATGGTTGCACACCATTATAAATATAATTAATGCTGCTGAAATGTAGACTTAAAAATGGTTAAAGTGAAAAATGTATTTTACTATAATAAAAGAATTTTTGTAAAAAAGAATAGGAAGTCTTGGCAAAGTAACAATTCTCCTAGTTTGATTTAAGAAAGGAAAGAGCTACATGACTTTGTGTTGTATAAACATTAAAAACTCTCAGAGTTAACTAGATGAAGGTGTCTTTTGCCCTTTCAGACCTAAAATGTGTTTTCAGTTTATGAAATGAAATTTGGAAACATGACCTGGATGTTTTCTTTCTGTAATTTGGGGTCAGGAGAGTGGAGAAAGAGAAAAACTAACCAGGCTAGTTACTGCCTTTGGAAGATAATCACACATGGAATAGGTTTTTTTCCCCGTCTCAAATTAAGATGTATATATCTAGCCCACATGAACTCCAGTCAGAACATATTTTAACAGGGACAACAGTCTGGTCTCAGTAGTCTACCCTGGGAATGTGAGAGGCCTCGCCACCTTCCCCAGGTGTCTGGGAGATGGTTTGAAGGCTGCACAAACCCTAACCTAAGTCATCCAGCACGGAACACTGGGGCACTCTTAGCCATCTTTAGCCCATGAGCTGTATCCAGGAGTACTTTAAGAAAGAATGTACCCAAGGGGAGGTGATGAGCTCATAATATTTGAGGACAAGGGGGCAGTATTGGAGGGCAGGATGGGGGCTCTGATGACATAGACAGCACCACAAGGCGCAACCCAGGCAGGCACCAAGCACACAGACGTGGGCACTGTCCTGGAACCAGAGTCAGCTTACAGGGACTGCTGATTACTTCTGCCAAATGGCATCCTTCCTCTTATCTTGCAGTCTCCACAACCCCCTACCCCGGCCTGAGAATAAGAAGGTCCATCTTGACCCTTGGACACTAGTACATTTCACAGTACAATTCTGGCACAGTTTCAGTAATGAGCCGTGAACCCCTGACCTATATTATACATCTCTAGGAAAGCCTCCTATCTAGGTCCAGACATGAATTTGAAAAAACTGCATGATGTGGATTCTCAGCAATCCATGGGACCCAGAGTTGAAGATGCATCACTGGATCTGGCCCAGGAAGAGCAGCTCCAAAGCTCTGTTCCTGTTTAATCACGGATGAAAATTCTCATCTTCAGTGTCCATAGACGCACTAGGGTGGGTGCTTTTATATCATTTTCTTTCATTTACTGCCTTGCTTTTCAGTGCAGGTAATTATTTCCACTACTGAACCAACAGCACGTGAGAAATACGAACCAGCATACCCAGAAAAAACTAAATGAGACCTTGAATGATGAATAATGGGAAGGAAACTTTTCTCAATGTGGTGAACACACGTTCCAGATTCTGATGCTGCTGAGATTGAGCCACAACACGACATTGCGCTGTTACTGAGAATGAGACAAGTTCCGGTACATGGGCTGTGAACACAGCTTTCCCTCACTGTGTTATCGATTTCCTGAGAAACTCTCCTGCCCTCCTGTCTATAAACATTTATTTGCATGACCTCTGACCTAAAAACGGCAAATACCCTTGGAAATGAGCATCAATATGGAAACCAATTGTGTGTCATATGGCTGGGATCTCTGGGGAACAATTGCTTTCAGTAGAGCAGTATATCAGTCAGGACTCTTATCTTTAAAGGTCAGAAGAGGGTCAAATTAACTTTAAAAACAAAGAATGCATTGCCTCTCTTAACGGAAAAATCCACAAAGGTTCAGGTCCGGCTGGATCCAGGTGCTCCTCAGGACTCGCCTTCCACACCTCTCAGCTCTAGTTTCTCTGTGTTCGTTTTATTTATGGCAGGGATGTGGGGATGCTATCCATACTGTGGCCCCCAGTGGCTCCAGGCCCACATTCCACCACTTGTGCAACCCCAGTGGAAAAAGACCCTCTCTATGCCAAAGTTTGCAGGAAAAGTCTGAAATCTGCCACTTCTGGGGACGACTGGGTCATGTGCTAATTACTAGATGATGGGGTCAGCCTACCCCAAGCCATAGCCTGGGAGTAGAAAAGGGGGTTTGCCCAAGGAGAACCAGGGTGCTCTCACCAAAAGAAGCAGGGACAGATGCAATGCTGTCCAGCACAGGCAAACATCCTCATGATGCTTGGCCTTGACCTGACCAGCTCCTGGACCTTACCAGCCTTCTCCTCGCCATAAGATGGGGCCACCTGACCACACCTGCTGATCCTTCTGCAGACCTGCCCAGCTTCTAGACCATCCAAGCCTAGGGCAGGCAGCCATGGGCTGGCTCTGGTCCTGCTGTCTATGCTGAGGCTTCCTCCACACCATGAAATAGGGTTTTCTTTTCTCATAGAGTTCCCTGTCTAGAGTCCTACAAGCTGCATGGCTCAACAACTAACTGACCAATTCATTCATTTATTCACTCATGCATTTATTTAGCTTCTGTTTATGAGTCCAGCACTCTGCTAGGCATCATCTTCATATACGCTGCCCATTCGATCTGTGTAACTGTAAGGTAAATGTTCTCCACATTGTAAAGATGAAGAAAGTAAGGCAACAAGTGGTTAAGTAACTTGACTAAGCTCGCAGGGCAAGGAAAGACAGGCTACAGCAGTGGTGCAAACCCTCAGACCCTAAAGCTTTGCCTAATAAAACTGGTGCAAAATGGGAAGAGATAGTGTGTCCAAGACTCACAGGAAAAGCTTCATCAACATAGAAAAATAAAGATCAGGCTAAATGTGTCTGTGAGCATGGCACAGTCTAGGGGCAGAAGCACTCGAGAAAAGTCCGAAGCATTTTACCATACCAGCTGCCTTAAGGACGTAGATGTCTTAGGTCTTGCCCTCAAAGACCTCACAATGCATGTGGGGCAAAAATCCAAAAATCCACATAAAAAGCTGAACATGGTAATTGCCTGAGGTAATAAACAAACACTGCATAGGCAGGCTGGGCAAAGGTAGGTGTCTGAGGGTTTCTGGGAAGAAGAAAGCACAAAGGGCTGGTATAATCAGACATGGCTGCCTGGAGGAGGTGAGCTTGGGAGAACCTAGAGGAGAGAGGTTGGAGGGCAGATTCAGGGTTGTGGTATGAGAAGGAAAGGTACCCAGGTGGGTGTGGGCATTGGAATCAGCATCTATGGGTTTTGCCTTCCCAGTGTGCCTCCCATTCTTTTACTAGCATCCCAAGTTCCTCTGGGGAGCCACCCCTTTGCCATGCTCAGCCCATGTGAGTGTGGATGGGGTTGATCCTATCCCCTGACTAGAGGGTGGGCATATGACCCAGACCTGATCAAGCAAAGCTCCACATTTTCTCAGCTAGAGTGACAGGTTTGGGGGACACGCGGCTGAGGCTAGACCAGTAGAAGTCCTTTGCAGGATCGGGGCAGTACAGCTGATATGATGTGGACCTGGACCTGGCAGGGGCTGTAACCACCCTCACAGGAGAAGAGGCCACCTGAGAATGAAGCCAACAAAGGAACATAGAGCCGAGAGACAGGCAAACCCACCAGGAGGATGTCGACTGCTCCTGAAACCACAATTTCCCAGAGCCCAAAAACGTTCCTTTGATGCTTAAGCCAGTTTGAGCTATGCTCCCATCAATTGCAATAAAAGGAGTCCTGATACAAGTGTGGAGCTTTGGGGGGCAGTGAGGGGCCAGCTGGTGAGTCTGCAATGGGGTGCTTCCATTGCTGAGTTTGGGGGCCAGTGATACAGGGGGGTCAGGCTGACCACAAAGGGCTTGAACCCCAAAATGTGGGTTCAGACTCAGCTGCTGTCCGGTGCTCCCGCAGCCATGTGCCTCTGCTGCCCAGATGCCCATGGATAAATGGCTGCTCTGAGGGTTAAAGAAAGATTCAGTCCTGCAGCTCCTTGGGCTCCTGTTTATTATATTAAACAACATGTAAAACTGCTCCTATCCTCACTCATCCTCAAATTGCTGTCATCAAGAAAGTTGGCCTTGTTTGTCCCAGTTCCCTAGGACGCAGAGACTTCCCGGGCCACTTAGGGCCAGGCAGGGAGGGTCAAAGCCAAATCGGAAAAGGTTGGTGTGCTGGTCACCAGAGGTGCAGCCAGAGGGGTGTGGACAGCAGGGTCGAGGGGGCGGTGTGGGGAGAACAATGATGGGGGCGAGATGAGCAACAGTGGCCAGGAGGCTGCCCCGGCGCTGGGCTGAGCCGAGTGTCACTCACCCTGAGACCTGTCCTTCTGAGCCAATCCCTCCCAGCCTCCTGACTCCTCACACGAGGAGCAGCCGTGGCGCTCTCCATGTGCCCATCTGTCTGTCCTGAGATAAGCGGCCGACCCCTCCTCTCCTGTTCCTGGGTGTCTGCCAGCTCAAACAGGCCGCCGGGGCACACCTCCACCTTCTACAAGAACAGCTCCTACTCGCTTCTATTTCCAGGAGGCACTGGCCCTGATAGTTGGTATGTCACAAGGTTGAACTGGGCACATCACTGGGTACAAACTGTCCTCATTCTTTGGTGACTGACCGGGCTGAGGTGGTGGGGGTGGGGATACCCAGTCTCTGAAGAGCTGAGACAACTGTGTGTCCTCAGTAGGCTGCAACCTGCTTTGGGGCAGCCTCCGAGATTTCCCCTGGGGCCGGCTCGCTGCAGGCTGCAAGCTGCCCCTCAGAGCCCCTGCTCAGCCCCCTGAGCAGCCTGGACAGTGAGGCCTCAAGAGGGCGCCTGCCGCACCTCTCTGCTGCAAGCCTGGGACAGCTGAAGGAGGCTTGGCCCCAGCCAAACGCAGCCTCTCACTCCTCAGATAAACAGTCTGAAATGGCAAGCGCCGAAATGAAATGTTTGCAGGAATTCTTGGACATTAAATAGTTCCCCAGGCCTTCCCTGGTGGCGCAGTGGTTGAGAGTCCGCCTGCCGATGAGGCGACACGGGTTCGTGCCCCGATCCGGGAAGATCCCACATGCCGCAGAGCGGCTGGGCCCGTGAGCCATGGCCGCTGAGCCTGTGCCTCCGGAGCCTGTGCTCCGCAGCGGGAGAGGCCACAACAGTGAAAGGCCCGCATACTGCAAAAAAAAAAAAAAAAAAAAAAAGTAGCATTGTTTGGGCCTCCCTGGTGGCGCAGTGGTTGAGAGTCCGCCTGCCGATGCAGGGGATACGGGTTCGTGCCCCGGTCCGGGAGGATCCCATATGCCGCGGAGCGGCTGGGCCCGTGAGCCATGGCCACTGAGCCTGCGCATCCGGAGCCTGTGCTCCGCAACGGGAGAGGCCACAACAGTGAGAGGCCCGCATACCGCAAAAAAAAAAAAAAAAAAAAAAAAAAAATAGTTCCCCACATTCTCTCTCTCTCTCCCTCCCTCTCTCTCTCTCTCTCTCTCTCTCTCTCTCTCTCACACACACACACACACACACACACAGATGATTTAAGTGTAAGTAAATCAGAAGCACCTGGACAGTTTTCTTAAAATACAAGTGAATTTTTAATTCAGGAGGAAAAGCCTACAACACATTTGGAGTCTCGGCAAACACAACAGCTTTCAGCTAAGACATCTGGCCATCTCAGAGTGCAATGCCTGATCTGTCCAGCATCCTCATCCAGCTCCCATTTACCCAGAGCTTTAATTTCCGCCTCTGGGCCTTCTTCTATCTCCTGTTCTACCCCTCAGCTTGCCTGACACTTAGAAACCTTTGTCTCTTACTTGTGATAAGTCCTGACTTAAATATTAGCCCTTTTAAGAATTCTTCCTCAACTAAGCCACACTCATGATTATTCATTCACCCTCCTCACCAATTTAATGCACTACCTGTGGAGGTTATCTGTTGATACTATTAAGTCTCCATTCTCCCACTTTCTGGTAACAATAGCCTCATTTTTCTCCCTTCCCTATCCTATCCCAGTTCATGGATTGGGTGGGACTGAGCAAACCCTCCACTAGCTACAAGGATGGGCACGAATCTCTGGCCTGGTCTTCACATCCTGGCCACAGTGACTGACTGGTTCCAAGATGAGCAAGCTACTTCTGTTAGTTAAATGAGAGTCAATCCCATGGAAAAGATGTACTCTAGGTCCACTGGGACTTCTGAGCCTGGAGTTGTTGGCAGCTGTTTTGCCAACACTTAGAAAAGGTGTGGTAGTTTTATCTATGGCCACATAACAACATGACCCAAAACCTAGTATCCTAAAACAGCCATTTATTATTTCTCACGATTCTCTGGATTAACTGGGCTGAGCTGAGCAGTTTTGTTACCACGGTGAAGGCTGAGGTCACTCATGTGGCTGCATTTAGTTGAGAGCTTGTCTGAGATGGCTAGAATGTCTATGATGGCTTCATCCTCAAGGTCTCTCTTCATGTGGCCTTTCATCCTTCAATAGTCTAGACTTGCGCTTCTTCACAGCTGGGTGGCTGGGTTCCAAGAAGACCAGCCCCAGTGTGCAAGCAGCTTATCAAGCCTCTACTTGCATCACACCTGCTAATGTCCAATTGGCCAAAGCAAACTGCACATCCAAGCTCAGACTCAGTGTTGGAAGGGGCTACACACAGCGTGAATATTAGGGAGCTTGGTCCACTGGGGGACACCCAGTGGACCAAGTAACTAACACACAGGTGTAGGGGAAAGGTTTCTTATGTCATCACTGTAGTCCTGGGACCCACGTATGCCTGAAGTCAGAGATCTACCCCTGGTCTCTTCAGTTATACAAACCCCAACATATAAAAAAATTTTTTTGTTTAGCCAAGTCATTCTGAGTCAGGTTTCTGTCACCGACAAACACTGTAATCAATGCCGCCTCCGTGCCAAGCCCAGGGTGGACACTGGGGACACAGACTGAAATCGGACACAGCTGACTTAGCTAGGTGGGGGTGTCCCCAGTTGTCTGTCTCCCCAACAAAACCACAAATACCCAAGGGACAGGGCCAGCTCTCAGGCCTGATTTATAACTCATGCCTAGCACAGTGCTGGGTACTTAAGGAATGGTCAGTGAAAGTGTGTTGTTGAACTGTCATCATACTATACACTTTCAAATGCTGCTGGACACATAGCCGCAAGTCTCATGTGGCCAGGGAGTAACTCTCAAAATGAACCAGGTATCATTCACTTTTAAGACTGAGGGAGGTCCCAGTCCTTGTCCCAGTGGGGTTGGGCAAGGGCTTTCCAAAGCAGCCCAAGCCTAGCAAAACCTTTTCCTTGACAGTTTATCTGCCATCCTTGCACTGAGAGGCGGACTCTCTTGTCTTCTAGAATAGTGAGAGTAAAGCAGAAAAAAGAGGGAATACTGAATTTGAAACCTACAGGTGCATGATGGTTTTAAACAGGTCCACAAATTCTTTGATACCTCCTCCTTCAAAAGGCAGATCTGACTTCTGCCTACTTCTCTTGAATAGGGGTTGGCCTTAGTGACTTATCTCTAATGAAGAGAATGTGGCTGAAGTGATTTTGCATGAATTCCCAGGCCAGTGAGAAAAAGCCACTTAGCCTCTCCTGGCTCTCTCTTGGGACATCCACCCTTAGAACCCAGTGACCACATTGTGACGAAGCCAAGTAGCCCCTTGGAAGTCCAGGAGCAGATGTCCTGGCCAAGCTCCAGCTGAGGTCCCAGGCAACACCCAGTACCCCTGACAGACATGGAGTGAGCCTTCAGACAATCCCCGCCTCCCAGCCGGCAATGAGGGGAGCAGAGACCAGCTCTCCTCACTGAGCCCTACCGAAATTGCAGATTCATGAGCAAAATAGACATTTTAAGCTATAAGGTTTTGAGGTAGTTTATAAAAACGCCACAGATAGATAGCTGGAACAAGATGGAAGAGACTTTAGAGATAATATAGTTCAACTTGCCCGTCTGACAGGTGGGAAAAAGTCCAGAAGATGGAAGTGACCCTGAGTCAGACGTGGGCCCAGATCTCTGGATATCAAGTAGAGTGCTCTTTGCACTATCTGCCTGGGGCTGACCCAGCGCTCATTCCGACTCCCTTCTCCCTGACCTCTCTGTGAAGATGAAGACCTGCCCCTAAGGATGGAGGGATGGAAAGATAAAAAGACACTGGGTTCCGGAAACATCCCTGAGCAGTCGCACCAGCCCTGGACTGCCTACCTCCGGAATTATCACGCGAGGAAAATAAATCCTCATGCATTGAAGTGAGGGTTTCTGTTATCTGCAGCCAAATGCATGACTAACTGATAACACTGGCTTTCTAACTGCCCTGGATTCAAAGTTGCTACTGTGTTGTTTCCAACTTATCTTGCTACTGTTGCCAAAAACACTGTAATTGAGCTGTAACTCCAGGGGCCAAGTTGAGAGAGCTCCCTACTTTCCCACTTGCCGCCAGAATTGCTCATCTATTCACAGCAAGCTGGTCCTCGCTCACCCTCAGCCTTCTAAGCTGACCCAGGCCTGCGCTGGCACCCTGCACACTCCCTCTGGCCAGCGAAGGATAAAAGAAAGGTGCCTGGTGCTTCTCTCAGCCCTGCAGTCACTGAGCTACAATACCAGGCTGACCATGTGCTGCCAAAGCCCTCAGAGATGTGACTAGACAGATGACACAGCCCCGACTAACAACCAGAATGGAGAGACCGCCAACAAAAGAGTGTGGCCACACACCACACACACGTGACCGTGCGTGCAGGCTGCCTGCTGACATGATGGGTAGGCTCATTCAGAGACCCCCATTGTGGGTCCTGCTGCAGTCAAGGCCTGAGGTCACCCCATGCAGAATCAAAACGCTGAGGGCTCCGACCTGGGCCTTTACAGCAGGTACATTTTTGGCTGAATCTGTTTACCCGGCCATGATTCAGTATTATCCCTTTAAAAATAATCAGTCATTAAGAGGAACTTCCAATGCCTCTGAGAGAGGGCTCACTTTGTGGCTGCCTTAATCTAAAAAACATCGGAATGGAAAGGGCCCTTTTAAGGAGCAGCCTTGCACAGATGGAGCAGCAGGAGCATCCCTCCACCTAGCGGCACATGCATTCAGCTAAATGGAACGCCAACGTGCCCTGACAGGAAAGCTCTAGAAACACAAACTCAAGCTGATCTCAGATAAGTCTAAGCTCCCCGAGTTGCAGCTTACATAGGTGTCTGCACCTGTCACTTAACTTGAGTCATATGATGACCCCGTAAGAGTGGGCTGGCTATTACTGTCCCCTTTTACAGATGGGGAAAATGAGCCTCAAGGCATTGCAGGGACTTGCCAAGGCCACGTGCATGTGAGTAGGCGTTATGGACTGAATGTTTGTGTCTTCCCCAAATTCATAGGTTGAAGCCCTAACCCTCAATGTGATGGTATATGGAGGTGGAGCCTCTGGGAGTTGATTAGGTTTAGATGAGGTCAAAGGGTGGAGCCCTCATGATGGGATTAGTGTCCTTATAATAATAAGAGACTGAACTCTCTCTCTACCATGTAAGCACGTAGCAAGGCAGCTGTCTGCAAGCCAGGACGAGGGTCTTCACCAAAACCTGACCATACTGGTACTCTGAGACTTTCAGACTCCAGAACTGTGAGAAACAGCCTTCTGTTTTGTAAGGCACCCAGTCTATGGTACTTTGTCATTGCAGCCTGAGCAGACCAAGACAATGAGGTACCCAGCTAGAAGCCCCTCTGGTGCTCTCTCACTTAACCCCTGTATCACTGGAGCAAATCACTTACCCACTCTGAGATTAACTTTCCCTGTCTGTAAAATGGGAAGATGCCCATCTTACAGGTTAGTTGTAAGGATAAATGGGACTGTGACTACCATGGTGATTGGAGAACTAAGAGGCTCAGAGCCCATATAAATGAAACATGTTTTGTTGTGGTACTAAAACATATGTAATGTAAAACTTATCAATTTTAAGTGTACAGTTCAGTGGCATTACATACATTCACACTGTTGTGCAAACATCACCATCATCCATCTCCAGAACACTTTCATCATCCCAAACTGATATTCTATATCCATTAAACAAGGTCCCATTTTCCCCTCCCCACAACCCCTGGCACCCACCATTCTACTTTCTGCCTCTTATATGTTTGCCTACAGTAGGGACCTCATGTAAGTGGAATCATAGTATTTGTCCTGTTGTGGCTGGCTTATTTCATTAGTGTAATGCCCTACAGGTTCATCCATGCTGCAGCACATGTCAGAATTTCCTTCCTTTTTAATGCTGAATAGTATTCCATCACATGTAAATACTATATTTTGTTAATCCGTTCATCTGTATTACAAATTATCATTCTCATTCTTGAAGAGGAACTGAGGTGAGGAGCTCCCACTTCCCCCTTACAAACTAGTCCCAGACAGCTTGTTCTTGTTCTTCTGAGTGTGGCTTCAGGCCACCATTCCCACAGACACACACACACGGACAAGCAGGTGTACCACCTCCCTGTAGTGGAGGGTCAGTTGTGTTTTTTGTTCTAACTTGCAGTTTGTCAGGGACCAATACTTTTGTGAAATACAATAAAATGATGTAGAAAATAAAAACTTAAAAACCAAAGCCATAAAAGTATTGGCCATTTTTTTATTTTTTGATTTGACAGACATAAAACTACTGGTTAAAAGGCTAGAAAAGTTTCAAACATTCTCAGTTTCTATCTAAATCTTGTTACAATCTGTAACAAACATTTCAAGGGCCTGTCACCCATCTGCCAACCACATTTTGAGCAGCACTGCCTGGAGCACTCATTAACAGCAAAAATGAAAACATATAAATGACCATCAAAATGTAGTTGTTAAATACACTTTGGCATCTCCATATTATGATTTAGCAATAAAATATAATGAAGCATATGAGTCAGCATTTCCACTCCTAAGTACATAACCAAGAGAAATGAAAACATATGTTCCCACAAAAACTTGTATACAAATGTTCATAGCAGCTTTATTCACAATAGCCAAACAGTGAAAATCCAAATGTCCATCAATGGATGAAAGGATAAACAAAAAGCGGTATATCCATACAATGGAATATTAGTCAGCCATAAAAATGAATGAAGTACTGACACATGCCATTGGATGAACGTGGGAAACATTATGCTAAGAGAAAGAAGCCAGACATAAAAGCCCACATACTTATGATTCCATTTATATGAAATACCCAGAATAGGCAAATAGAGAGAGATAAAAAGTAGATGAGTGGTTGCCAGGGGCTGGGAGTGATAGAGGGATTGGAACATGATGGCTAAGGGGTACAGGGTTTCTGAGTGGAGTGATGCTCTAAAAATGACTCTAAAAATGATTGTGGTGATGTCTGCACAATTCTGAGCACATACTCAAAATCATTGAATTGTACACTTTAAATATATGAATCATGTGGTATATAAATTATATCTTAATAAAGTTGTTATTAAAAATGAAGCAGAGTCTGAATTTAAAACATACAGCAGGTAGGACGTGCTCTCACTCCCTCTTGCGAGAGCACTGGAATCAAAACTAACTGCTGAACAATCGACAGGAAGACACTGGAACTCACCAAAAATGATACCCCACATCCAAAGACAAATGAGAAGCCACAATGAGATGGTAGGAGGTACGCAATAACAATGAAATCAAATGCCATAACTGCTGGGTGGGTAACTCACAAACTAGAGGACACATACCACAGAAGTCAACCCACTGGAGTGAAGGTTCTGAGCCCCACGTCAGGTTTCCCAACCTGGAGGTCTGGCAACGGGAGGAGGAATTCCTAGAGAATCAGACTTGAAGGCTAGCGGGATTTGATTTCAGGACTTCGACAGGACTGGGGAAAACAGATACTCCACTCTTGGAGGGCACACGCAAAGTAGTGTGTGCATCAGGACCCAGGGGAAGGAGCAGTGACCCCAGGGGAGACTGAACCAGAACTACCTGCTAGTGTTGGAGGGTCTCCTGCAGAGGCAGGAGGTGGCTGTGTCTCACCGTGAGGACAAGGACACTGGCAGCAGAGGTTCTGGGAAGTGCTCCTTAGCGTGAGCCCTCCCAGAGTCCGCCATTAGACCCACCAAAGAGCCCAGGTAGGCTCCAGTGTTGGGTTGCTTCAGGCCAAACAACCAACAGGGAGGAAACCCAACCCACTCATCAGCAGTCAAGCAGATTAAAGTTTTTCTGAGCTCTGTCCACCAGAGCAACAGCCAGCTCTACCCACCACCAGTCCCTCCCATCAGGAAACTTGCACAAGCCTCTTAGATAGCCTCATCCACCAGAGGGCAGACAGCAGAAGCAAGAAGAACTACAATCCTGCAGCCTGTGGAACAAAAACCACATTCACAGAAAGATAGACAAGATGTAAAGGCAGAGGGCTATGTACAGATGAAGGAACGAGATAAAACCCCAGAAAAACAACTAAATGAAGTGGAGATAGGCAACCTTACAGAAAAAGAATTCAGAATAATGATAGTGAAGATGATCCAGGGGCTCGGAGAAAGAATGGAGGCAAAGATCGAGAACACACAAGAAATGTCTAACAAAGACCTAGAAGAATTAAAGAACAAACAGACAGCAATGAACAATACAATACCAGAAATGAAAACTACACTAGAAGGAGCCAATAGCAGAATAACTGAGGCAGAAGAACGGGTAAGTGACCTGGAAGACAGAATGGTGGAATTCACTGCTGTGGAACAGAATAAAGAAAAAAGAATGAAAAGAAATGAAGACAGACTAAGAGACCTCTGGGACAACATTAAATGCAATGACATTTGCAGTATAGGGGCGCCAGAAGGAGAAGAGAGAGAGAAAGGACCCAAGAAAATATTTGAAGAGATTATAGTCGAAAACTTCCCTAATGTGGGAAAGAAATAGCCACCCAAGTCCAGGAAGTGCAGAGAGTCCCATACAGGATAAACCCAAGGGGAAACATGCTGAGACACACAGTAATCAAATTGGCAAAAGTTAAAGCCAAAAAAAATTATTGACAGCATAAAGGGAAAAACATCAAATAACATACAATGGAACTCCCATAAGGTTAACAGCTGACTTCTCAGCAGAAATTCTACAAGCCAGAAGGGAGTGGCATGATATACTTAAAGTGCTGAAAGGGAAGAACCTACAACCAAGATTACTCTATCTGGCAATGATCTCATTCAGATTCGACAGAGAAATCAAAAGCTTTCCAGACAAGCCAAAGCTAAGAGAATTCAGCACCACCAAACCAACTCTACAACAAATGCTAAAGGAACTTCCATAAGTGGGAAACACAAGAGAAGAAAAGGACCTACAAAAACAAACCCAAAACAATTAAGAAAATGGTAACAGGAACAAACATACCGATAATTACCTTAAACGTGAAGGGATTAGATGCTCCAACCAAAAGACACAGGCTCGCTGAATGGATACAAAACCAAGACCCATATATATGCTGCCTACAAGAGACCCACTTCAGACCTAGGGACACATACAGACTGAAAGTGAGGGGATGGAAAAAGATATTCCATGCAAATGGAAATCAAAAGAAAGCTGGAGTAGCAATACTCATATCCGATAAAATAGACTTTAAAATAAAGAATGTTACAAGAGACAAGGAAGGACACTATATAATGATCAAGGGATCAATCCAAGAAGAAGATATAACAATTATAAATATATATGCACCCAACATAGGAGCACCTCAATACATAAGGCAACTGCTAGCAGCTAAAAAAGAGGAAATCGACACTAACACAAAAATAGTGGGGGACTTTAAAACCTCACTTACACGAATGGACAGATCATCCAGAAAGAAAATTAAAAAAGAAACACAAGCTTTAAATGACACAATAGACCAGGTAGATTTAATTGATATTTATAGGAATTCTATCCCAAAACAGCAGATTACACTTTCGTCTCAAGTGCGCATGGAACATTCTCCAGGATAGATCACATCATGGGTCACAAATCAAACCTCAGTAAATTTAAGAAAACTGAAATCATATCAAGCATCTTTTCTGACCATAACGCTATGAGATTAGAAATCAATTACAGGGAAAAAAATGTAAAAAACACAAACAGGTGAAGGCTAAACAATACATTAATAAATAGCCAAGAGATCACTGAAGAAATTAAAGTGGAATTCAAAAAATACCTCGAGACAAATGACAATGAAAACATGACAATCCAAAACCTATGGGATGCAGCAAAAGCAGTTCTAAGAGGGAAGTTTATAGCAATACAATCCTACCTTAAGAAACAACAAACATCTCAAATAAACAATCTAACCTTACGCCTAAAGGAACTAGAGAAAGAAGAAAAACAAAACACAATGTTAGTAGAAGGAAAGAAATCATAAAGATCAGAGCAGAAATAAATGAAATACAAACAAAGAAAACAATAGCAAAGATCAATAAAACTAAAAGATGGTTCTTTGAGAAGATAAACAAAATTGATAAATCATTAGCCAGACTCATCAAGAAAAAGAGGAAGAGGACTCAAATCAATAAAATTAGAAATGAAGAAGGAGAAGTTACAACAGACACCACAGAAATACAAAGCATCTTAAGAGACTACTACAAGCAACTCTATGCCAATAAAATAGACAACCTGGAAGAAATGGACCAATTCTTAGAAAGGTATAACCTTCCAACACTGAACCAGGAAGAAATAGAAAATATGAACAAACCAATCACAAGTAATGAAATTGAAACTATGATTAAAAATCATCCAACAAACAAAAGTCCAGGACAAGATGGGTTCACAGGTGAATTCTATCAAACATTTAGGGAAGACCTAACACCCATCCTTCTCAAACTCTTCCAAAAAACTGCAGAGGAAGGAACACTCCCAAAATCATTCTATGAGGCCAGCATCACCCTGATACCAAAGCCAGACAAAGATACTACTACAAAAACAAAATTACAGAGCAATAACACTCATGAGTATAGATGCAAAAATCCTCAACAAAATATTAGAAAACAGAATCCAACAACACATAAAAAGAATCATACACCATAATCAACTGGGATTTATCCAAGGGATGCAAGGATTCTTCACTATATGCAAATCAATCAATGTGATATACCATATCAACAAATTGAAGAAGAAAAACCATATGATCTTCTCAATAGATGCAGAAAAAGCTTTCGACAAAATTCAACACCGATTTATGATAAAAACTCTCCAGAAATTGGGCATAGAGGGAACCTACCTCAGCATAATAAAGGTCATATATGACAAACCCACAGCAAACATCATTCTCAATGCTGAAAAACTGAAATCATGTCCTCTAAGATCAGGAACAAGACAAGGATGTCCACTCTCACCACTATTATTTAACATAGTTTTGGAAGTCCTAGCCACGGCAATCAGAGAAGAAAAAGAAATAAAAGGAATCCAAATTGGAAATGAAGAAGTAAAACTGTCACTGTTTGCGGATGACATGATACTATACATAGAGTATCCTAAAGATGCCACCAGAAAACTACTAGAGCTAATCAATTAATTTGGTAAAGTTGCAGGATACAAAGTTAATGCACAGAAATCTCTTGCATTCCTATACACTAATGATGAAAAATCTGAAAGAGAAATTAATGAAACACTCCTATTTACTACTGCAACAAAAAGACTAAAATGCCTAGGAACAAACCTACATAGGGAGACAAAACACCTGTATGCAGAAAACTATAAGACACTGATGAGAGAAATTAAAGATGATACCAACAGATGGAGAGATATACCATGTTCTTGGATTGGAAGAATCAATACTGTGAAAATGACTATACTACCCAAAGCATGTACAGATTCAATGCAATCCCTATCAAATTACCAATGGCAGTTTTTACAGAACTAGAACAAAAAATCTTAAAATTTGTATGGAGACACAAAAGACCCCGAATAGCCAAAGCAGTCTTGAGGGAAAAAAATGGAGCTGGAGTAAGCAGCCTCCCTGAATTCAGACTATTCTACAAAGCTACAGTAATCAAGACAATATGGTACTGGCACAAAAACAGAAATATAGATCAGTGGAACAGGATAGAAAGTCCAGAGATAAACCCACACACCTATGGTCAAGTAATCTATGACAAAGGAGGCAAGGATATACAATGGAGAAAAGACAGTCTCTTCAATAAGTGGTGCTGGGAAAACTGGACAGCTACATGTAGAAGAATGAAATTAGAACACTCCCTAACACCATACACAAAAATAAACTCAAAATGGATCAGAGACCTACATGTAAGACTGGCCACTATAAAACTCTAGAGGAAAACATAGTAAGAACATTCTTTGACATAAATCATAGCAAGATCGTTTTTGATCCACCTCCTAGAGTAATGGAAATAAAAACAAAAATAAACAAATGGGACCTAATGAAACTTAAAAGCTTCTGAAAGACAAAGGAAACTACAAACAAGAGGCAAAGACAACCCTCAGAATGGGAGAAAATATTTGCAAATGAATCAATGGACAAAGGATTCATCTCCAAAATATAAAAACAGTTCATGCAGCTCAATATTAAAAAAACAAACAACCCAATCCAAAAATGGGCAGAAGACCTAAATAGACATTTTTCCAAAGAAGACATACAGATGGTCAAGAAGCACATGAAAAGCTGCTCAACGTCACTAATTATTAGAGAAATGCAAATCAAAACTATAGTGAGGTGTCACCTCACACCAGTTAGAATGGGTATCATCAGAAAATCTACAAACAACAAATGCTGGAGAGGGTGTGGAGAAAAGGGAACCCTCTTGCAATGTTGGTGGGAATGTAAATTGATACAGCCACTATGGAGAACAGTATGGAGTTCCTTAAAAACTAAAAAGAGAATTACCATATGACCCAGCAATACCACTACTGTGCATATACCCAGAGAAAACTATAATTCAAAAAGACACGTGTAGGGGCTTCCTTGGTGGTGCAGTGGGTAGGAATTCGACTGCCAATGCAGGAGACACGGGTTCGATCCCTGGTCTGGGAAGATCCCACATGCTGCGGAGCAACTAAGCCTGTGTGCCACAACTACTGAACCTGCACTCTAGAGCCTGTGAGCCACAGCTACTGAAGCCCGCGTGTCTAGAGCCTGTGCTCTACAACAAGAGAAGCCACTGCAATGGGAAGCCCACACACCACAACAAAGAGTAGCTCCCGCTCGCTGCAACTAGAGAAAGCCCATGAGCGGCAAAAAAGACCCAATACAGCCAAAAATAAATAAATAAAATTTTAAAAAAAGACACGTGCACCCCAATGTTCATTGCAGCAGTATTTACAATAGCCAGGACATGGAAGCAACCTAAACGCCCATCAATAGAGGAATGGATAAAGAAGATGTGGTACATATATACAATGCAATATTACTCAGCCATAAAAAGGAATGAAATTGGGATCTTTGTAGAAAAATGGATGGATCTAGAGACTGTCATACAGAGTGAAGTAAGTCAGAAAGAGAAAAACAAATATCGTATATTAACGCATGTATGTGGAACCTAGAAAAATGGTATAGATGAACCGGTTTGCAGGGCAGAAATTGAGGCACAGATGCAGAGAACAAACGTAGGGACACCAAGGGGGGAAAGTGCGGGTGGGGTGGGGTGGTGGGATGAATTGGGAGATTGGGATTGACATATATACACTAATGTATAAAATGGATAACTAATAAGAACCTGCTGTATAAAAAACATAAAGTAAATAAAGTTCAAAAAAAATGAAGCAGAGTCTTATAGCTATTAAAACAATTTAATTAAGTTGTTTAAAACCTAAAGAAAATCCTAGGTCTGGATGTTTTCACTAGTGATTTCTTCCAAACATTTAAGAGAGAAGCAACACTAAATCTTACACTAATTCTTCTAGGTAACAGAAACCAGGGTAACATTTTCTAACTCATTTTACAAGACCAGTATAACCTTAATAACCAAAACCTGACAACAGAAGAAAGCAAAATTACAGACCATCTCTCTATGAAGACAGATACAAAATCCCTAAACAAAATGTTGAATCCAACAACATATTAAAATAATAGAGCGCCTCCAAGTGGGGTTTATTCTGGCGTTTATTCTGGGGTAGTTAACATTTTAAAATCAATCACCATAATTCAGTGTTTTGACAGAAAAAAAAGGGAGAAATATCGTATGATCATCTCCTAAATGTACAATTGACAAGTACATCGCTTGACAAGTCTTAATACCCAATCATAACTTTTCTTTAAAAAAAACCTCTCAGCAAACTAAGTAGAGAACTTATTTAATTTGATTGATATGTACAAAAACCTAAAGCAATGGTCATACTTAATGTTTCTTCTGACTTCACTTATGAAACCAGGATGCCTGCAATAGAACTGGTAATAATTCTCTTCAGCACACTGAAGGTCCTAGCCAAAGCAATGAGTAAAGTAAAAGAAATAAAAGGAATAAGAATAGGAAACAAAATTCTACTTATAGATGACATGATAGAAAATACATGAAAAATCTAAAAGACTATTAAACTATTAGAATTAAAAAGTGAAGTAGTGGGACTTCCCTGGTGGTCCAGTTGGTAAGACTCTGAGTTCCCAATGCAGGGGGCCCGGGTTTGATCCCTTGTTGGGGAACTAGATTGTACATGCATGCCACAACTAAGAAGCCCACATGCTGCAACTAAGAGTCCACATGCTGCAACTATGAAGCCCACATGCTGCAACTAAACATGCCACAACAAAGATCCCACGTGCTGCAACTAAGACCTGGTGCAGCCAAAATAAATAAATAAACAAACAAACAAATAAATATTTTTTAAAAAGTGAAGTGGCAAAAACACTGAAAACAAGGGGAACATGAAAAATCATCAGCAACAAACAGAAAGCAAATTTTTAAAATATCATCATTTAAAATAGCATCCAAAAACCATTAAATTCCTAGGAATAAATGTAACATGTACAAGACCTCTACGCTCAAAACTATAAAATACCGTTAAATAAAATTACCCCAATAGAGCGATACAACATGTTCGTAAATTGAAGGCCTTGGTATTGTCAAGATGTCATTTCTTCTTAAATTATTATCAATATTCAATGAATCTCATTCAAAGTCTCAGCAGGGCTGGGGTTTGTTGCTGTTGTTTTGTTGTTGCTGTTGTTGTTATTTTAATAGAAATTTGCAAACAGCTTGCAAAAGTTGTATGAAAATGCAAAGGCCCAAGAATAGCAAAGGCAATTCTGCACAAAACACCACCTGATATCAACACTGAAGCTTTGGTAATTAAAATAATGTGGTAATCACACATGGATAGACAAATAGGATAATGGAGCAGAAAAGGCAGTCCAGACACAGACATGCACAGCCACCAGGATGGCTAAAACAAAACAGACAGAAAATGCCAAGTGTTGGTGAGGACATGGAGCACCTGGAATTTTGGAATTCTCATACTCACTTGGTGGAACTATCACCTTCTTTGGAAAGCGACGTGGTACTAGTTACCAAAATTTAACATCTGTATACCTTATGCCCAGCGATGCCACTGTAAGGTATAAACACAACAGAAATGCATACATATTTTCCCCGAAACACATACACGATTGTTCACAACAGCACTGCCCATAATAGCCCCAAACTAGAAACAACTCAAATGCCCAACAATAATAAAATGCATAAATAAATGAACAATCCATCACTACATGGAGCAACATAGATAAATCCCATAACGCTCAACTAAAGACACAAAAGAATCTACAGTGTGTGATTCCATCCAGATAAAGTTCAAAAACAGGCAAAACAAGTCTATTATGTGAGAAACAGGGACAGTGGTTACCCTCAGGTAGCTGGGGGTCTCTAGAGGGCAGTTCATGTGCTGCTTCTAGACCTGGACACAGGTGTGTTTTGGTTGTGGAAATTCATCAAGCTCTAAACTTAGGATATGTGGTCATGCTTGTAGTAAGTTCTATTTTGACGAAAAGTTAAAACAAATAATGAGGCAGACATCAGAGGTACATATATGTTGATGTTATAGTGACAAAAGCTCTTAATGGTTGCAGGGACACAATATTAAATGTGAGCAGATTCACTGCCTTTCTAGCACCTCCTGCAGAAGCCCCTGCACTTGCCCACTTGTGACCATGGCTTCAGATGGGCTGACCAAGAGAAAGGACAGAAAGGCCAGGAGCAGAAGGAGCAGGACACACACGGAGAGACTTTTATGCTGGAAAGAGTGAAAATGATTGGTGTGGAGGGAAATGTGGAAAAAGTCCAGAAAGGCAGGGGAGCAAAAAAGGACCAGAGCTCAGGGGATAGAGGAAGAAGAGAGGAAGGAGTGGGCTGAGAGCCGCAGCAACCACCTTGAGTCACAACCTGGTGTTTATTTGAACAGGTTTCCAGATAAGAATGGTCCATGGGCCCCTGGAGCCCATTCAGGTTGGACTGACAGGGAATGGTACCCTCATATTGTGAAGTTAAAAAGAACTACAGGAGGAGGAGTCAAGATGGCAGTGTGGCAAGATGCAGAGATAGGCTGCCTGCTGGCTGCTGGTGGGGGACTCTGATGCCCAAGGAGATGGGAGGAACCCCAGAGTGAACCAGTAGGATGTAGGGGGACTGAGGGTGGAGGAGAAGTGGAGGCCAGACAAGACTGGAGCCCCTGAGGCCGGGGAGATCAGGAGAGGCAGGTGGGAGGGACTCTCCAGGAAGAGTGGGAGAGGAACAGAGGGTAACTGCCTGGCCCACTTGGGCTGGGGAGCCTTCTTAACTCCCAAGCCACTTTCCCTCCCTCCAAAGCCCAATCCAGGCTCCATGGGTCCTGGGGGCATAGGAGGGAGGCCAGGGAGATCAGGAGAGGCAAGTGGGAGGGGCCTTCCCAGACCCCAGACCGGAGGAGCAAGAGAGGAGAGGAGGGCATTTTCCCCCACCCACTCAAGCCCAAGAAGGCTTCTGGGCTCCAGGTGAGGTCCCCTGCCCTCTACGACCAGCATGGGGGGCATGCCTGGGCCCCTTCTTTTCCTTGAGCCTAAGCCCCACCCCTCACAGTCCCCAGGGGTTTTTCTAGCCCTGTGGGTCCTGAGCACTGGCCCCGCCCACTGCCCAAACCTCGCCCTTGTTTAGGCCCTGCTCTCCACAGCCAAGGCCTCCCCCTCCCCCCATTTTTTTTCTTTTCCCTCCTCTTTTTTACTATTGTGGTACTAATGTTGTTGATTCATCTCTATTTTTACTTTTACATTCTTTCTAACATATCTGTTAGTTTCCTAGTCTAATTTTATTTTTTACTTTGTTATTGTTCTCTCTTTTTTTTTTTGCCACCCCACATGGGAGCTCCGAGTCTGAACAACTGGACTAACAGAGAACCTCAGACCCCAGGGAATATCCATCCGAGTGAGGTTTCACAGAGTTCCTCATCTCAGCACCAAGACCCAGCTCTACCCAATAGCCTACAAACTCCAGTGTTGGAAGCCTCAGGTCAAACAACCAGTAAAACAGGAACACAATCCCACTCATTAAAAAAAAAATGAGATGGCAAAAAAATATGTCAGATGAAGGAGCAAGGTAAAAACCTACGAGACCAAATAAATGAAGAGGAAATAGGCAATCAACCTGAAAAAGAATTCAGAGTAATGATAGTAAAGATGATCCAGAATCTCGGAAATAGAATGGAAGCACGGGTTGAGAATATACAAGAAATGTTTAACAAAGATCTAGAAGAACTAAAGAAAAAACAAACAGAGATGAACAACACAATAACTGAAATGAAAAAGACACTAGAAGGAATCAATAACAGAATAACAGAGGCAGAAGAATGAATAAGTGAGCTGGAAGACAAAATGGTGGAAATAACTGCCAAGGAGTAGAATAAAGAAAAAAGAATGTAATGAATTGAAGACAATCTCAGAGACCTCTGGGACAACATTAAACACACCAACATTTGAATTATAGGGGCCCCAGAAGAAGAAGAGAAAAAGAAAGGGTCTGAGAAAATATCTGAAGAGATTATAGTGGAAAACTTCCCTAACATGGGAAAGGAAATAGTCATCCAAGTCCAGGAAGCACAGAGAGTCCTATACAGGATAAACCCTAGAAAAACACACCAAGACACATATTAATCAAACTAACAAAAATTAAATCCAAAGAAAAAATATTAAAAGCAGCAAGGGAAAAACAAAAATTACATACAAAGGAATCCCCATAAGGTTATCAGCTGATTTTTCAGTGGAAACCCTGTAGGCCAGAAGGGAGTGTCAGGATATGTGATGGATAAGTGTCAGGATAAGTGATGAAACAGAAAAACCTATAACCAAGATTCCTCTACCCAGCAAGGATCTCATTCAGATTTGATGGAGAAATTAAAAGCTTTTCAAACAAAAGCTAAGAGAATTCAGCACCACCAAACCACCTTTACAACAAATGCTAAAGAAACTTCTCTAAGCGGGAGACATAAGACAAGAAAAAGACCCACAAAAGCAAAACAATTAAGAAAGTGGTAATAGGAAAATACATATCGATAATAACCTTGAACGTAAATGGATTAAATGCCCCAACCAAAAGACACAGACTGGCTGAATGGATACAAAAACAAGACCCATATATATGCTGTCTACAAGAGACCCACTGAAGACCTAGGGACACCTACAGACTGAAAGTGAAGGGATGGAAAACGATATTCCATGCAAATGGAAATCAAAAGACAGCTGGAGTAGTAATATTCATATCAGAAAAAAATAGACTTTAAAATAAAGAATGTTACAAGAGACAAGGAAGGACACTACATAATGATCAAAGGATCAATCCAAGAAGAAGATAATGGACAACCACAAAGAAATGGACAAATTCTGGAAAGGTACAATTTTCCAAGACTGAACTCGAAGAATTAGAAAATATAAACAGATGAGTAATGAAAGTAATGAAATTGAAACCTTAATTAAAAATCTTCCAACAAACAAAAGTCCAGGACCAGATGGCTTCACAGGCGAATTCTATCAAACACTTAGAGAAGAGCTAACAACGATCCATCTCAAATTCCTCCAAAAAATTGCAGAGGGAGAAAAACTCCCAAATTCATGCTACAAAGCCACCATCACCCTGACACCAAAACCAGAAAAAAAATCACAAAAAAGAAAATTATAGACCAATATCACTGATGAACGTAGATGCAAAAATCCTGAACAAAATGCTAGCAAACAGAATCCAATGGCACTTTAAAAGGATCATACACCATGATCAAGTGGGCTTTATCAAAGGGATGCAAGGATTCTTCAATATACACAAATCAATCAATGGGATACACCATATTAACAAATTGAAGAAGAAAAAGCATATGATCATCTCAACAGATGCAGAAAAAGCTTTTGACAAAATTTAACACCCATTTATGATAAAAACTCTCCAGAAAGTGGGCATACAGGGAACCTACCTCAACCTAGTAAAGGGCATATACGACAAACCCACAGCAAACATCATTCTCAATGGTGAAAAACTAACAGCATTTCCTCTAAGATCAGGAAAAAGAAAAGGTTGCCCACTCTCACTGCTATTATTCAACATAGTTTTGGAAGTTTTAGCCACAGCAATCAGAGAAGACAAAGAAATAAAAGGAATCCAAATCAGAAAAGAAGTAAAACTGTCACTATTTGCAGGTGACATGATACTATGCATAGAGAATCCTAAAGATTCCACCAGAAAACTACTAGAACTAATCAATGAATTTGGTAAGGTTGCAGGATACAAAATTAATGCACAGAAATCTATGGCATTCCTATACACCAACAATGAAAAATCAGAAAGAGAAATGAAAGAAACACTCCCATTTACCATTGCAACAAAAAGAATAAAATGCCTGGGAATAAACCTGCCTAAGGAGGCGAAAGACTTGTACTCAGAAAACTATAAAACACTGATGAAAGAAATCAAAGATGACATAAACAGATGGAGAAATATACCATGTTCTTGGATTGGAAGAATCAACATTGTGAAAATGACTCTACTACCCAAAGCAATCTACAGATTCAATGCAATCCCTATCAAACTACCACTGGCATTCTTCACAGAATTAGAACAAAAAACTTACGATTCGTATGGAAACACAAAAGACCCCGAATAGCCAAAGCAATCTTGAGAAAGAAAAACGGAGTTGGAGGAATCATGCTTCCAGACTTCAAATTATACCACAAAGCTACAGTAATCAAGACAATATGGTACTGGCACAGAAACAGAAATATAGATCAATGGTACAAGATAGAATGTCCAAGAGATAAACCCACACACATATGGGCACCTAATTTATGACAAAGGAGGCAAGAGTATACAATGGAGAAAAGACAGCCTCTTCAATAAGTGGTGCTGGGAAAACTGGACAGCTACATGTAAAAGAATGAAATTAGAACACTACCTAACACCATACAGAAAAATAAACTCTTAATGGATTAAAGACTTAAAGGTAAGGCCAGACACTATAAAACTTTTAGAGAAAAACATAGGAAAAACAATCTTTGATATAAACCACAGCAAGATCTTTTTTGACCCGCCTCCTAGGGTAACAGAAATAAAACCAAAAATAAACAAAAGGGACCTAAATAAACTTAAAAGCTTTTGCACAGCAAAGGAAACCATAAACAAGACAAAAAGACATCCCTCAGAATAGGAGAAAATATTTGCAAATGAAACAACAGACAAAGGATTAATCTCCAAAATATACAAACAGCTCATGGAGCTCAATTTAAAAAAAACAAACAATCCAGTTAAAAAATGGTTGGAAGACCTAAATAGACATTTCACCAAGGAAGACATACAGATGGCCAAGAGGCACATGAAAAGATGCTCAACATCACTAATTATTAGAGAAATGCTAATCAAAACTACAATGAGGTATCACCTCACGCCGGTCAGAATGGCCATTATCAAAAAAGCTAGAAACAATAAATGCTGGAAAGGGTGTGGTGAAAAGGGAACCCTCCTACACTGTTGTTGGGAATGTAAATTGATACAACCACTATGGAGAACAGTATGGAGGTTCCTTAAAAAACTAAAAACAGAACTACCATATGACCCATCAATCCCACTACTAGGCATATACCCTGAGAAAACCATAATTCAAAAAGAGACATGTACCACAATGTTCATTGCAGAACTATTTACAATAGCCAGGACATGGAACCAACCTAAATGTCCACCGACAGATGAATGGATAAAGAAGATGGGGCACATATATACAATGGAATATTACTCAGCCATAAAAAGAAATGAAATTGAGTTATGTGTACTGAGGTGGATGGACCTAGAGTCTGTCATACAGAGTGAAGTAAGTCAGAAAGAGAAAAACAAATACCATATGCTAATGCATATATATGGAATCTAAAAAAAAAAAAAGGTACTGATCAACCTAGTTGAAGGGTAGGAATAAAGAGATAGACATAGAGAATGGACTTGATGACATGGGGTGGGAGGGCGAAGCTGGGGTGAAGTGAGAGTAGCATCGACATATGTACACTACTGAATGTAAAATAGTTGGCTGGTGGGAAGCAGCAGCATAGCACAGGGAGATCAGCTCGGTCCTTTGCGATGACCTAGAGGAGTGGAATAGGGAGGGTGGGAGGGAGGCTCAAGAGGGAGGGGATATGGGGACATGTGTATGCATATGGCTGATTCGCTTTGTTGTGTAACAGAAACTAACAGAATTGTGGAGCAATTATACTCCAATAAAGATGTATTAAAAACAGAACAAAACAAGACAAAAGCTACAGAATACCTCACATTATTTTATTTCTATAAGAATTTAAATGTATGTATTTGTTGCAGCACAGAAAAAGGCCTGCAGAATGCGACTAAACTGGTCAAATATTTACATCTAGGGCTCAGGAGTGGATAGGGTAGTGAGGTGGGGGTACAAGAGAGACTTTTTTTTGAGGAGGGGGATGGTAGGATAATTTTACGAAGCATAGTTTGCTTGTATAATAATAATTTTTAAAAAATAAAAGGAGGACTGCCTGCTAAGAAGCCTGGAAGGGGGGCCCTGTGGGAAGGTGGGGACCTTCAGGAAGAAGAAAATGGTGTGTTCTAGGTAGGACACGAGCTTTTCTCAATAATCCTGAGAGAGGCCCTGGAGACCAACTGAGTCGGCCCTCAGAGGATTCTGGCTAGAGGATCTGGAACCTTCCCACAGCCAGCCCTGGGGGCTCAGAGTCCCTGCCCCCATGGGGGCAGGACAGGTACACCGGGGTTCAAGCATTGCTCCCCCACTTCTCAACCCTCCCTCACCCACCCCAATCTACCCTGTGTTCCCTACTGTCTCCCGCCTGAGTTCATCACCCTCCCCGCCCCGTGCCCCCAACCCTTCCTCCTCTTTTCTACACCCCCTTCCAGCAGTGAATGGCCAGTGTCCAGGGTAATAGAAATCAATGCTCACAGACCTTCCACAGCCCAGCCCCTGAAGGAGCTCCTGGATCCCGAGGGGGGAGGGGCAAGAGGAGAGGGAGCACCCTTCAGCGAGCAAACAGGCATGGGGCAGACTGAAGGCACTACCCTGACCTCCGAGAAATTAAGTCCAAGTCCTGCCTTGGTCGGGGGGGGTGGTCTCTCCTGGGCAGCTGCTCCTGGCCTTCCTCAGAGGCAGCCCCCGTCCTCTCAGAGCTCCCCTCTCCGCCACACACACAGAAAGTGCTAAGACCACTCCCCCTCCCTGCAGGGTACTGTGAGGCCCACAGTCACAGCTAATAAATATGCTGCTCCTGGGCACAGCTGACCCTTCAGCAAGCACTTGGGCCAACACGGTCTGCCTCTATCCCCACCTGTGTGACAGTCAGTGCCAAGGATGGGGGTGACACCCAGGGGTAAAGTCACTGTCCAGTCCTTCTGTGGGTGGCACAGCCCATTCTCTGCTCTGCCACCAGGTCACCCACTGCCACCACCCATCCAGGGGCACATATAGTCTCATCTCTGCATTTTACTTTTTTTCTTTTAATTTATTTATTTTTGGCTGTGCTGGGACTTCATTGCTGTGTGCGGGCCCCCTCCAGTTGCAGTGAGTGGGGGCCACTCCTCGCCACAGTGCGAGGTGGCAGTGTTGGTGGCGGTGGCGGTCTCCACCCCACCCCACCCCCGCAGAGCATGGGCTCCAGGCGCACGGGCCTCAGCAGTTGCAGCACGCGGGCCCAGCAGCTGTGGCTAATGGGCTCCAGAGCGCAGGCTCAGTAGCCCTGATGCAGGGGCCCAGCCTCCGCGGCTCGTGGGATCCTCCCCTACCAGGGCGCGAACCAGCATCCCCCGCACTGGCTAGTGGACTCCCAACCACTGTGCCACCTGGGAAACCCCACCAGACCCATTGTGACATCAACTTGGATCAAAACTCCATTTTCCCCTGACTCCATGAGCTCACATTCTGAGCAGTTATACTTAGCATCCCCAGGGATTAGGGTTAGCAAAGAACCAGTGTCCAATAATAATACTCTAAATGGTTGCCCTTTCCCCACTGCACAGCTACTCTTGTAAATGTTTGCATGTTCTCTTGGGAATCATCTCTGCATTTTAAAAGTACATTCTTCACAATGCACCATGAAGGCGTGTGTGCTTCTAATGGGGGAGCTGGCCCATCCTCCACACCATCCTTTGCTTTCTGGACTTTTCCTTAGATCCTCCTTCCCCTCGGAGCCTTAGCCTCCGGTGCTTTGAATTTCTTCCTGTGCTAGCTTCTGAGTGGGCCACACAGGCTACTTCTAAAGAAATGACCAGACAACAGGCCACCTCAAGCCTAATAGTGTCATGAAAATCATGACCTCATAGGGAAGGCACCTTGGCCGCATTAATCCTATTTCTAAAGGCAGGACTAAACAAAAATGTAAAATAACAGTGGATCAGGGCAGAATAAGGCTTTGGTGGATCAGGAAGGAAACCCCAGGGCCACCCAAGAGAAAAGGGCTTTACCATGCTGCCTGCTGACAATCTACAAGGCAGCAGAGGGAATCCCAAGTTCAAGGGCTCCCGGAGGAACCAGGAGTCGCTCTTTCTCCATCTTTGAGCAGAAGGTTCGCTGGGGGATCCTGGCACTAAATGAACCAAGAGACTAAGCAGGAATGACATTCTTTTCTGCAGAGGAGGCACCAAAAGGAAAGGGCTGGGCTTGCTTACTAAGTACCCTCCCCCCGCCCCAATAATAAAGATCTGTGTCTGACTCTCACCTCCTGAGGACCACAGACCACTTTTCTTAGGGATATATGAACAGACATTACAAGATGCCTAGGGTGTGCCAAGCACTTCCACTTGTCTCAGAATATCCTCAAAACAAACCCCCGAGGTACATAAAGTTTTCCTATTTTACACACAAGGAGATGGAGAGTTGAAAGAATCAGGTCACTTGCCCAAGCTCACGGAGCCGGTGGGCGGCCACAGTTGGCATTCTCTGCCAAGTCCACCTGTATTAAACCCAGACTCCCCTCCCCTACACTATGCAGCATCCTGGCACCTGTGAGGGAGGTGCTCTTCCCTCTCAGCCCTGCCCTGGAAGCCACTGGCAGAGGAATGGGCACAGGGGTCAGACCTGCCCAGTAGGGCTCTCTCTCCTGAGACCCTGAACCTCAGGCAGAATGACACACCAAAAAACAGTTGGTGCAGACACATCCAAGAGACCTCTAACTCCCCGGGGGACTGTCCCTCCGTTCCTGCTGCCTAGATTCCCAGAACTGCCCCGCATCCTGTCCTTTCCCAGCCTCCTTCCTCAGCATGCATTTCGTTTCTGTGAACTCCCTATTCATCTCCTTTGCCCATTCTTCCACTAAACTATTTGACTTTTCCTTATTCTTTTTCAAAAGCACTTTATATCTCATGAATATTAACCATGTGCTTGTTATATACGCTAAGTTTTCAGTTTGCCATTTATCTTTAAACTTTAAGGTGGAATTTTCTTTCTAGACAGAAAATTTAAGCTTTTAAGCTTAAATCATTTAAGAAAACATTTATTCTATAGCAGTTTTTCAACATTGGCACCATTGACAGTTGGGTGGGATAATTCTTTATGTTGGGGGCTCTCCAGTACATTTTAGAATGTTTAGCAGCATCCCTGGCCTCTACCCACTAGATGCCAGTAGCACCCCACCCCTCAAGTTGAGAAGAATCAAAAATGTCTCCAAACATTGCCAAAGTCCCCACAAGGCAAAATCACCCCTGGTTGAGAACTGCTGTGTTATGGTTTCTGACTTCAGTACCGAGCTTATAAAGTCTATTTCTACCTATAATTTTTAAAAGTGACCTGTTTTATTTTTGTCTTGCCTTCCATGGTTTTATTTTTCACATTTAAATCTTCAATCTATGTGGAATATACTTTGGCATAAGAAGAGAAGTAAGAAACAAAATATTATGACTGCATTGAACTTACCTCTGGGACGAGGCAGTCCCACCATGTGAGTAGCTCTTGATATGCGAGACATTTAATAATCCCAATGTACAAAGTTACACGACACCTCACGGAGTGAAGAGTTGCACCTGTCATCCAACGGCTGGCATAGAGTTGGCCAAGATGGGATCTTCCCACAGCTTCGGGGAGTCTCTACTGGGTCTAAACCAGATGTGCTCAATAAATTTTGGGTGAGTGGGAATGTGTTTGCTAGTTGCTATTTTACCCTTTGCATAATCAACAACACCTTCTGAAACCAACAACACACCACTCTATTCTGGAGTCATCTGGAAAATTCTCAGTGATCTTCTGTTTTAGTAGAAAAAACAACAGAGTGAAAGGCTAACTTTGTATTTCATTGCCCTTGGTTTGAACTTTTGTGTACTTTCTAATAAATATTTTAAAATATTAATTATCATTTTTAAAAATCTCATTAGATTTCTACAGAATTTAATGAATTTAATGAATATAGTGGGCTCCCTCCAGTGGTCACAAGAAAATCTCCAATTCCCAAAGGTCAATACATAACCTCTTGTAAGTATGGAATTTACATTCAGACTTCAATGCAAACTTTTTTGACTTCCCCTTGCCAAAAAGTTACATGTAAGATTGGGAAAAAAAGTTTATATATCAGTGCTAATAACTTCCTAATATGCAAATGGACATATGATAGCTATAAAACACAAAAACTTATCTGAAAGCAACTAATTTTGTCTTCATGTTTTTTTTCCTTACAGTTCACTGAGAATGGCGTGTATAAGTGGTTTAATTTGTGTATCTAAGCATGTCAATATGTCTTCTTAATAAATATTCTGTATTGAAACAAACAAAAAAAGCCAAAACATCTTGAGCGCCCTCAAGACGTTTATTTACAGGACACAGTACATTTTAAAATTAATAGGTTCAGAATGGCTAGATGACGCCTTAAGAGAAGACTTCTAATTATTTTCTTCCATTCATCAGTGGGTCTACAAATTGGTTCATAAGGCCACTGTCCAAAACTATGCTTATCATCTTCCCTTCTAAATCCCTCTTTGGGGATTTCCTGTTTCTGTTCAGGATATCACCCTCCCCCGGGCTTCCAGCTTCGGGCACCTCTGTCCCCTCCCGTGCCCATCCATCCTGTTTGTGAGTTTTGTCCACCACATGGCCCAGTGCCTCTCACAGCTGTTCCCTGCCATCAATTCTCATGGCCCTCATTCAAGTTCTCATGACCTCTCCTCCAGGGCAGTCATTCAGCAAATATTTATCATCCCTTCTCCACATGCCCAGCACTGTTCTAGGCTCAGGGGACGCATCGGGAAACAAGACAAGATTGTCCGCATTCGGAGAACCCTCTCAGTGGGCTTCTCTGCTGAAGCAAACTTGTGATCCAGTCCATCCTCCATGCTGTTTCTAGAGTCCTCCTCTTAAAGCTGAACTCTACTCACATACCTTTCAAATGTGTCCCATGGAATGAAGCTCACATCCCTCCATAATCAAGACGCACCCTCACCTCTCATTATCACCTTCCAACCAAACAGAGCTCCCTGACACTCCCAGAGCTCCCCTCTGCCTCTACTCAGTATGCCAGGTCTTGTGGAATGTGTCCCCCATCCCAGCTGGCTAAGTTGCCAACCAGTCTTCAAAACCCTGCCCAACTGTCATCTTCCCCCACCCAGGCCTCTTGATCTGAGGTGATCTCTCCCTCCTTTCAATTTCTGTGGGACTTTTTTCTTAGGATTCTTCCCATCCTCAATATATCATGGTTCCTGTATGTGTGCCATCATGCTCTAACAACTGGGTCTGCAATTCCTCTAACAATCTTAGTCAATGTCACCCACAGGACAAGCACAAAATAGGGTAGAGGGAGATGAATGTATGAACGAATGAGTGAATTCTCCAGAGAATTCTGGTCAAAAAAAAATCAGACACACAAATTATCTTCTTCAACTTTGTACAGTCTGACATAATGGGATAAACTGCCATTAAGCTACTTAGTTTTACCATGAACGCAAGTCAACTAGCATTTAACACATTAAAAAAAGCATTGTTAAAAAAATTCTACAAATAAGAAATAACTCAAAGTAGGATAACCATTTTTTGCTTCAACGTAGTAAGAAAGCACCCGCCATCCCCACTCCGCTGCCCTAAGCAAATTCCTAAACCTACAAATACAGTAAACAGGCTGAATAGAGTAACTGACTATTTCTGTTCCACTCTGCGACATTTGCCATAAACTGTCAATGAAATGTTTCTGGTTCTGTATCATTTCCACATTGTACTTCATGTCCTCCTACCGCAGAGTTTCACTCCTCTGCTCAAACTTCCAAACATTTTCACAGAGCAGCGAACTTCTAACTCTGATAAATCTGTTTATTAATTTCTGGAAAGTCACCCTACTCTGCAAGCACAGTCCCTATCATTTGGAAACCACACACCATGTCTCTGGGATATTATGCAAGAACACAAAAAGGCACAAAAAGGAAATGAAAAGTATTACTGTTTTTCTGAAAAGTTCTTAATACTCTCCAGGGCAGCTTGAGCCCAGTTAGAAACGAGTGCAAACTGTGCAAAGGGGCAGAGCCGCAGGCTTTGCATGATGAGGCCTTCCGGATGCAGTTAGTGGCTGATGAGAGTTCACAGGCCACACGTTTTCTTTTCCTTTCCGGTTCCCTCACTTCTGGGCTCTGTCACCAGCATTTTCTCACCCACATCCCAGAAGAACGTGCCAGGGATGTCTGTCAGGCCTTTGTTCTCTCCCTCCAGGATATTCCCAGCCAACCGCCAACTCTGAATCACCTCGTCCCTACCTCTCTGGCAGCCCTGGCAACAATCAGGAAGGTAACAGGCTGCACACAGTGAGTCTGGACTGGCCTGGGGGCAAGGGATCTGGGTTCCTGGTAACCACTAACTCACTTTCAGGAAGCAGTGCCAGGCCCTGTTACAAACTCTCTACAAGCTCATTCAATTCTCGCACGATTCTATGAGGTAGGTACTATTGGAAACCCCACTTCACAGATGAAAAACTGAGGCACCAGGAGGATAAGTTTGAGGTCATGGAGTTGGTAAGGGACAAAGAATTTGTTTCTTGTTTTTTAATTTATTTATTTTATTTTTGGCTGCATCGGGTCCTCATTGCTGCATGTGGGCTTTCTCTAGTTGCAGCGAGCGGGGGCTACTTTTCGTTGAGGTGCGCGGGCTTCTCATTGAAGTGGCTTCTCTTGTTGCAGAGCATAGGCTCTAGGCGCACAGGCTTGAGTAGCTGTGGCACACGGGCTCAGTAGTTGTGGCTCGTGGGCCCTAGAGCACAGGCTCAGTAGTTGTGGTGCACGGGCTCAGTTGCTCTGCGGCATGTGGGATCTTCCTGGGCCAGGGATCGAACCTGTGTCCCCTGTATTGGCAAGCTGATTACCAACCACTGTGCCTCCAAGGAAGTCTGGGACAAAGAATTTGAATCAGGCCGTCTGGGTCAAAAATTCAAGTACTTAATCACTGAGCTGCACTGTCTGTTGGACCAGCTCAACAGAGGGAACAGACTTATGTGCTTGAAGTGGAGGCAAGCCTCTGGTCAAACTCAGGGTCTTTCCGTAGTCCCCGCTTAGGACCACCTGGACATGTCTGGCCAGCTGCCCCCGGAGCCGGACTGAAGTGGTCATCTATTATTTATGTCTGCCCAGCTGCATCCCTTTTCTCTTTTTCTGGGAATAGCACCCTACTTTTTCTTGAGGTAACCACCCTCCCCCACTCTCAGCCTTCATGATTCTGGTAGTGTCAACCCTCCCCCACAATGGCCTCCCCCCATGTCCAAGACCATTCACATGACCCACACCTGGCCAATCAATGTGTCCCATCCTCCAGGAACAGCAATTAGTACAGGGAGAGGCATCTGCCCCAAGACAGGCAAATCAGGGTCAATGCTGGGACTTCTTTCTTTAATCACAGTAAAATACAGACAAAATTTAAATACCATTTTAACCATTTAAAAGTGCAGAATTTCATGGCATTTAGTACCTTCACAATGTTGTATAACCATCGCCACTATCCATTTTCCAGAACTTTTCCATCTTTCCAAACAGAAACTCTGTACCCAGCAACAATAACTCTCTGTATTAGTCTGCTTGGCCTGCCAAAACTAAGTACCATAGTTTGGGTGGCTTAAACAACAGAAATCTATTTTCTCACAATTCTGGAAGTTATAAGTCAGAGATCAAGGTGTCAGCAGGGTTGGTTTCTTCTGAGGCCTCTCTCCCTGGCTTCATGTCATCTTCCCTCTGTGTGTGTCTGTGTCCTAATCTCTTCTTATAAGGACACCAGTCATAGTGGATGAGGGCCCACCCTAATGGCCTCACTTTACCTTATTTACCTCTTTAAAGACCCTGTCTCAAATACAGTCACATTCTGAGGTACTAGGTGGGGGTTAAGACTTCAACATATGAATTTGGAGGGGGATACAATTCAGCCCATAACACTCCCCATTCCCTAATGCTGACACCTTAGAGAAAGGGGAGTGCTCTATCTGCTGTGGTTGCTGGGAAGGTCTGATATACTGCTGGGGCTGTTGGTGGCCACTTTCCCACCCCAAGGAGACAGTGTCTGAAAATGACTCAGGGAAGAGCTGAGAGGCAGAGAGAGACCCCTGAGCCCAGACATACCTGAAACTGGCTGTACCTCTGACCTCTCTATTCCAGTTGTGTAAGCTAATAAGTTTCCTTTTTGTTTGTTTATTTTACTAACGTAATTAAAAGAGTTAGTTAACATAAGGAGCTTTTACACCAGAATGGCCCATATCTCCAGGATGTGCAGGATGTGCCCACTCGGCAGCTGTTTAAGCAGCAGAGTCAAATCCAAACCTCTCAGGCTCCAGGGTGCTGGCCCCGACCCGTCCCTTGGGATGCTCACATGCTCACAGCACAGTGGGGACTGCGTCGTGCCCGAGTCTCCCACAGAGCAGACTTCGGGGACACCCCCTGCAACATTCCAGAATTGCTGCTCTGGTCGTGGTGCCCCAAAGAGACTGAGGGCTCCTATCCTTTCAGCCCAGTGACCCAAAGCCCTGCAGCAGTGCCTGGCTCATGATGGGCTTCAGTACAGAGCATGAGGAAGGCAGGAAATGGGGCAAGACAACAGTTCTCCTTCCCTCCAACAGTTCCCTGAAAGACAGTCTGTAAGAACACAGGATGGGAAACAATTCAAACGTCCTTGGGGTGGGGACTGGGCAGGTACCTCACAGGACAGCCCAACAGGATTTTGTCTTTTAACCCAAAACAAGGTAACACCTGCTCTCTGATACATGGAATGATTCAGACCATCTCAGAGGGAAACTGCAAACCGAGAAAGCAACACCGGGACAACAACATATACCATTTTTGTAAAACCAGGAAGGGAGCTTCTCAATGAAATGTAACTAAATGACCTCAAAAACCTCAAAAAACTGTCCTACACCATAGCCACCACCCACACGTGGCAATTTAAATTAAGATTAATTTAAAATTTTTTTTTATTGAAGTGTAGTTGATTTACTAAGTTGTGCCAATCTCTGCTGTAGAGCAGAGTGACTCAGTTATACAGCATACACTGTTTTTTTATATTCTTTTCCATTATGGACTATCACAGGATATTGAATATAGTTCCCTGTGCTACACATTAGGACCTTGCTGTTAATCCATTCTAAATTAAACAAAAATTTTAAATTCAGTTTGTCAGTTGCACTAGCCATGTTTCAGGGGCTTGGCAGCCCCACATGGCTAGTAGTGCCTGCTCGATTAGCAGAGAGATAGAATATTTCTATCATCACAGAAAGTTCTATTGGAAAGGGCTGCTCAGAAGGACATCAGCAAATGGGTAAAGGGCCCCTGGAAAGAGGAGCAGGAGAACCAGGGAAGAGGAGGGAGGGGAATTAGTTTTCACATGTAATCTTTTGTAGTACTTGAATCTTTCATCACATATTAGTTCCTATTCAAAAATAAACATTTTAAAACTTTAAACACATTTTAAAACAATAAGTACATAAGTAATAAGAAAAGACGACGTTGGAATCCCCAGGGACATGGGTAAGCCACATGAATCTACAGCCCTGAGTTCTCTGCTGAAGGAAGAGAAGTCTCTTTTGAGGCAGGTGTATGAGGAAGAGCAGCATGAGGGGGCTCCCAGGTGGCAGCCCCACACACCTGATTCAGACCTGGTGGTGTAGGAAGTTCCTATGTCCCCCACATTTTGATTATCTCAGCAACCTTATAATTAGGGTGATTAATGGTCCCATTTATTTTAGTTTACTAAGGCTGCCACAACAAATGACCACAACATAGGTGTCTTAACATGACAGAAACCTATTGTCTCACAATTCTGGAGGCCAGAAGTCCAAAACCAAGATGTTGGCAGGGCTCGTTCCTTCTGAAAGCTCTTAAGGAGAATCCCTTCCACGCCCCTCTCCAGCTTCTGTGGCTGCCGGCAATCCTGGGTGTTCTTGGGTTTGTAGATGCATCACTCTGGCCTCTTCCACTGTCTTCCCATGGCCTTCTCCTCTGGGTGTTTCTGTGTCTCAAATCGCTTACCTCTGACTCTTATAAGGACACTCATCATTGGATTTAGGGCCTACCCTAAACCCTGGATGATCTCATCTCAAGATCCTTAAATTAATTATGTCTGCAGGGCTTCCCTGGTGGCGCAGTGGTTGAGAGTCCGCCTTCCGATGCAGGAGACGCGGGTTCGTGCACTGGTCCGGGAAGATCCTACATGCCAAGAGGTGCGGCTGGACCCGTGAGCCATGGCCACTGAGCCTGCGCGTCTGGAGCCTGTGCTCCGCAACGGGAGAGGCCACAACAGTGAGAGGCCCACGTACCACACACACACAAAAAAATTATGTCTGCAAAGACCCTATTTCCACATAAGGCCACATTTACAAATACCAGGGGTTAGGACTGGGACATATCTTTTGGGGGGTGGGGGACACAATTCAACTCACTATACCATTTTATAGACAAGGAGTTCAAGGTTCAAGGGCCTCTCACTTGCCTGAGGTCACAGGGCTAGTTCAGAGCACAGCTCTGCCAGTCCTCCCACCACTGACTCCAGCAAGAGAAGAATCTTGACCTTCCAGCCCGAAGCCTGCCCCTCCCTTCAGCCTCAGAGCTCCCCGCACCCACTTCACAATGGGTAACACACAGAAGAGCCGCCTCCTTCTTTTGCCTCGCTTATCTGTCTTGCTGCATCCTAGGATCTGACAAAAGATTACACTGTCCTCTGGGCCGTGGGAAGGAACTGGGCTAGGGGGATCTGCGGGTATCTCAGATGAGATGGGGTATCTCAAAAGAGCGAGGTCTGCATGTCCAGACTCCAAAAGTCTGCAGGGCAGATCAGAGCCAGGGAGAAAGGGAATGAGTTAAGGCTTCTGGTGTTGGAGGAAAAGCCCTCTGTGCTTTTTATGGCCGAGGAGAATGTGCCAGCCTATGGGGTTTTGCACTGATAAAGGGCTCTAGTCTAAAGTGCTCAAGTGAGTTCTCCAGCTCAAGGTGACACAAGAGAAAGAGCAGATGTGGACATGGGTGTTCACAAGGGCCTGGCAGAGGCTGCGGTGCTACACCCCCTGGGCCACGCTGACCATACCTGCCAGGACAGCCTGATCACAGCCACAAGACCCTCGGACAACGACAGCACAGCACTGACTGTTGGGCACCCCCAGCGAGGGGGGCAGGTCACCTGAGGAACTGAGGGTTCTGACCAGGCTTTTGGCTTCCATGGTCATCCCAGAGGCCTTCTTGACACCTCTCCTGGTGGGTCAAGAGACCTCGAGGGAAGACAGACACAAGACTAACTCCAGGTCCTGGGCTTTGTATTTCCTCCACGACATCAAAAAGCCTACAGAGCCCACTCCAGTATTGGTATCATTTATTAAAACAAACAGTAAGTGCCTGACCAAGATTTGGACCTGGTCTGGGTTTATTCAGGAGCTCCATGTCCCCTCACTGCCACCTCCTCCCTCTCCATCTATCATCTGTATTGGTGGTTTTCAAACTTTCAGTCAGCGAGCCATAGCAAGGAACCCGTTTCACACTGCCATTTACAAATATAAATGGCTGACACAAAAACTTCACTCCAATATTTTTTATTCTAGTCTCTGCTAGTTCAAAATTTCAGAATGCTGGCTGCAACCGACAAAACTGATTTCATGTCTCATAAAGGTGTTGTGACTCCCTGGTTTGTTTGCTTGTTTGGCCACACCACTCGGCTTGTGGGATTTTTGTTCCCCAACCAGGGCTTGAACCCAGGGCCTTGGCAGTGAGAGTGTAGAGTCCTAACCACTGGACTGCCAGGGAATTCCCAGTGAATCCCAGTTTTAAAAACCCTCATCTACATAACTCATATGAATTTACAACCATTCAATACTGAGAAAGAAAGAACAGGGGAGAAGCAAGAAGAATTGTTTTATACATTTTGCAGATCAGCCAAAAATTCATTGGTGGAACTGAATATTTTTCCCCCATTGAATTGCAATTTCTGACTTCCTGATCTGCTCATGATGTCATTACTTATCATGTCCCTTTCCCTCCTATTAAAACCTCAGAGTTCCTATGAAAGTCTAGCTCAAGCTTGACTGTAAAATCCTCTTCCACTTTGTCCCCAGAGAATGAATTTTCACACCATGGGTCCATCTTTGCACAAATCTCAGGGCATCTCCCATTCTGGAGATGTTAACCATCAGTAAGCTTGGTTTCTGGACCAGGTGAAGTGGTTTCGGAAATGCCAGACAACTTGGCTAATGGAAGGCATGACAGCAAGGAACAGGGCCCCTGGGTTCAACTCCCATGTTCTCTCACCTCGTCCGGCATGGTGGGTCATCTGGGAATTGTTACAATTTTCCACTCATTCACTGGTATTACATACTGTTCTATGAGAGGATAATTCTAACCCTGAAAACACTGGGGATGAGACTACACCCCTAAATTCTCAGTCATAATATGTGCAAAGTTCCAATGAGGACAACTGGAAGACCAATATGAACCAGGATTTGAGCCACATGGGTTTGGAACCAACAAATCCTCAATTCTAGTCACAGCTGTCCTGGCCTACACCATCAAAACCCAAGACACATGATTATTTGAACAAATCAGACCATGTTTCCTGCTCCTTTCCTCTACCTCCACCAAAGAAATGAATACCAAAAAAAACTATATTTGCCAGATTATTCCTCTAGCCACCAACCCTCACGTTCGAAACAGAGCTAGGGTCACAATGTTAACACTGTTTGGATGGTTCATGTCTGTTTCTCCATCTTTAAAAGGGGATGGCTGCTACTTTCCTAGCATCTAAGCATTTATTGTAAGTCATCCCAAAGAGTTTCTTAGCTCCTCCACCAATACCATCAGCCTCATCAAACTAAGTCAGTTAATTTTGCCAGAATCTTTAACAACACACCTACCAGGGAAGATGATGTAGGAAGAAAGGCCCCAGGACAGTCCACAAGGTACCACAGACAGCCTGAAACCCATGGTGATTCTCTTGAACGTGGCCTTGGCAGTTTCGGGTAGACAGGAGAGAGAAGACCAGGCCTATGGAAATCAGAAGTCAGCAACGATCAAACATCCACTTACCTGGGGGACAGACACGGTCCGTCGGTGCTTCTTGAACTGTCCGGAGCTTGACTGGTCCCTCCATCTTCTGAACCAGCAAGAAAAGGGGGGAAAAATAAGGATGAGTTTTGGAGCGGAGAGGGGTAGAAGTGGAAAAACAGCAAAAAACAACATATTTGAAAGATCTACAGTGGTGGTGTTGGTGCTTTCAAGAACAGTTTTTAAAAGGTCATTAAATTCTACAGGCAGTTTTAGAATGGGAGGAGAAACAGAAATAAACATTAAGCAATTACTTGGGAGTCCCTGAATAGAAGATGACAGGTTTCTGCTTTGTTAACAACATTTTCAAATACAAGTCAAGGAATGACAAAGGGTCCCGGTAGTCCCTGGCGTGAAGATAGGAGGGCAGAGCACAGAGAGGTCAGGTAGGGCCAATCAAAACTAGCTCTTGAACATCTTTCCCTGCTCTGGAGACCACCCCATCCAATCCCAGAAAGCCCCAGAGGCCCCTTGGCTGCAGCCCCACCCAGCCCACTGGCTTCAGACCCAATGGCCCAGGGCTAATCCACCCTGATGACATTTTCCTTCTTCTTACCAGTGGGGATCCTTGGCCTAGAAAATTTAGATCAGTACAATTTAACAAGAATCTCTACACATGCCCAGCCCTGTGCTAGATTTGGGTGAAGGGAAAAGAACTACCACAGAAATGTAGTCAAAAGTCACAGCTCTGCTATTATGACAACTCACAGTACAGCCCTGGCATAATCATCACCTTATGTGACACTCGGGTAACCTCTGGGGCCTGAATTATTGTCTCTGCCTCACAGACAGGGGATACAAACTTGGAAAAAAGAAGAAATTAATCCGCAATCCCAAATCTAGGTTTAGGGGAGTGAAGCAATTGGCCCATAATCCCCAAACTAGCCAAGACTTGAGTCCTGACAAGAATATACAAAGTATTAACCTTTCTCTAGGAAAAAACAAAACAAAAACAAAAAACAAAAAAACTTCCTGAAAGCCAAACAAAGCAAATCCCAAATGTGTTAACTTGAGTTAAAAAATGCATACTACCACTAAAAGGGTTACTTAAGGTTCAAACCTAAAAATGTAGTTTTTCTCAATAAAAAACATAGTAAAAATGCAAATACAAACACCTGGAAAATAGCACAACAAACAAACAAAAATGTAATTTTTAAATCACTGTTTTAGAGGAGGTGAGAAGGCACTCCCAGGCTTGAGCCCCTGATCACCAAGCCTGGAATTTTCACATAAGAACGGGCTGAAGAGGGAATTCCCTGGAGATCCAGTGGTTATAATGGACTCCACGCCGAGGGCCTGGGTTCAGTCGCTGGGCAGGGAACTAGGATCCCAGAAGCCGTGCGGCATGGCCATGAATGAATCAATAAATGAATAAATAAATAAATAAGAAAATAAATAAATAAATAAGAATGGGCTGAACAGCCCAGGACCTGGAGCCTGAAATAAAAAATGTAACCAGGGGAGGCTCTGGCCCCTGCAAAGTACTTCCAAGTTCCACCTCCACTCCAATCTGCCAGCCTTGCCCTCACTTTCCAGATGGGCCACAGAGGCTGATACTGACAAGAGATGGAGTTAAGGCCAAGGTTTTAGAGAACTGGAGGATGTACGATTTGGAACCCTGTGGTGGAGGTGTTTGTGAAAGCAGTACCACAACAGAACTTTTCTATCCCCCCCATACCTCTTAAACCCCCCCAAGGCCTCGGTTTGTACCAGAAATCAGAACCTGGCTAGGCCTCTTGGCCCTGGACTCTCAGCTCCTGTCCAGACCCACACCTGCCACTCACTCCTGCTTAAGCCTGGGGCACTCTTCCTTAGAACTGCCCACCGGGCCCAGAGCCACCCTGCAAACAGTCCGGGCTGGCCCTGAGCCTCCATAGGTACCCCCCGCAGCTGCCACAGGTTCCTACCAGGTGGGTGAGACACAGCAGCAGCAGATACCACCCCCACCCCCACCCAACCCAAGGCCATGTGCACTGGAGTCTGGAGCATCCAAGCCATGCCCATCCTCACTGTACTGGAATGCTGCAGTAGGTGCCTGCGATGCAGGTGTGAGCAGGACCTCAGAACTCACTTTTCCCCCATTATACTGGCAGGTACAATTACAGATTTCAAAATTCACTTGGAAAAAGAATCCAGCCTTCTAGTTTAAGCCAGTCAATTTGTATGAGAAGCTCTCAGCTGTTTTTATCATTTCTAGAAAGGTTAGAAGCTATGCTAATTTCTTTTTTAAAAAAAAATAACAAAACCATTTAATGCTAAAAAACAATTCGCTTTCAACAAGTGCTATCACATCTGGGTGGCTCCCCTAAGGGGAAGGGGGCTTTATCAATTACTGATAGGAAATACAATTACTTTTAAGCTACTCTTATCTTCAAACAAAAACTAAACAGAAAACTATTCAAGAAAGGGAAAAACGTATTGTTAATGCTAGTAGATGGGATCATAAATAACTGATTGAGTTTTTGCTTCGTTATTTATTCTAACTCCTTTTATGCATTTGTTTTTCTGGATTACATAGTGAATCTGCAAAGCTTTATCTTAGTCCTCTATCCTCGCCGCCCACCTCCCCACCCCCACCCCAACTCTGGAGTTGGAACGCCCCTACTAGGAACACAAAGTGAAATGTCTGTATTAGAAACCCAGTCCCGCGATCTTTATTTCCATGCCTTTATTATTTTTTTTAATTCTAAGAAAATATTCTTTTGTGTCCTGGTTTGTAAAAATGATTCAAAAGCCTCAACTTTATACATTCAATTATCTGGCAGCACCCTTAGCATCTGCAAACAATATGGTCCTGGTTTTACATATGCAAACAAGTCCTGACTCCAAAAGTAAATAAAGAATGAGTTTCTGAGAAATGACGGGAGACTTTGGGAGTGTTCCCTCCAGAAGTACTAAGAAGGAGAACTTGGAGTTGGGGGGGCAAGAGCTGAGAGAAAACTAATCAGAGAAAATCATGGTTTCCAAAAAAGCATTACATGGTCAGATGATAAATTTATCAATGATCTGTTGAAGCATTAGTCTCAAACTCTTCACCAGATATTTGATCACATCCTTGAACAGCTGTATTTTGATGAAATATAGATTAATATACAAAAAAGGATGTAACGTTTTATTTCTGCAAAATGCTACAGATAAAGCCACAAAGACATTCCTATCCTTTGACAGAAAATTCCTACTCTAGGGAGTATATCCCAAGGAAATAAATCATCAGGAGCAAAAAAATGATATTCATGAAGTTGTGCCGCAAAACAGTGGGAGTACTTTAGTGAAGGATGGTGAATCCCCTTCATGAAACTGTCATATCTTCATCAAAAATCATTATGAAGACTATGTAGCAACAAGGAAAAATGTTTATGATACAATAAATAATGTTTACATATGTGTAAAAATGCAGGCGTGGGATGGCAGCAACTACCAAAACATCAACCCACCTGGGTGTAGGGATTACAGTGATTTACTTCTTTAAAGTTCTTTCCATGTTGTAATATCATCTCAGTGAACAAAAAAATCCTGGGGAGGAGAAAAGCCAAAATGAAGCCCTAAAATCTCCCTGCCTAGGGCAATTTTTGAATGACAGACAGATGATTCTGTCTCCTCAGGAAGCCGTAACTAACTCCAGGATCAACCCTGATAATACACACAGGCACCACAAACACCAGAGGAAGACTTGCGGAGGATCAATCCTGCCCTGCTACAGTCACATCCTCTCTGCCTTCTTTCCATGCTCTGTAGGGAAGGGCCCATGTGTACATTCTTATGGCCACCAGCAACACAAGATGGCAGCATTTCCTGGCCTCTTTAATATTCTCTTTTCATATCCCACCATGGTGATGATGAGGATAGCAAATATAAAGTATTATTATCATCAAGTTTATTGATTACTTACTATGTGCCAGGCACTGTGCCAACAACTGTTATCTTCTTGAGTCCTCCCAAGAACCCCCATGAGGCTAGGACTATTTTTTAATACTCATTTACAGATGAGAAAATTGAGACTCAGGGCAATGTAAGTGTCAGGACTGGACTTGAATCCTGGTATCAACTAACTTCAAACACAAAGTAAGAGAACCTCTGCTTACCAGCAATTTTAATGTCTAATAAAAAGAGTTGCTATAAAAATATCCAGGCCATACAAATCTATAGGGACTGAAATTAGGTCAATGGTTGACAAAGGTTGAGGGAGTAGGAGGAATGAAACACAAGGAGACTTATGGAGGAGCTGTGAGGTGATGGAACTGCTCTGCATGGTACTGGGGTGATGGATATACTCCAAGCATTTGTCAAAACTATTGGACCATACATCACAATGAGGAAACTTTAATGGATACAAATTTTAAAAAATAACCAGGATGCTGGAAAATCCCAGGGTGGAATGCAGGCTGAAACAAATGAATATAACTATATTAAGATTACATGACATAACCTCACTGAAGGTAGTGGGGAAAAACAGGTAACTGACCTAAGTCACTTTGCAAAATACTGTTTCAACTGAGAACTGTAAGGCTGAAGACCAAAGGAACTGTCCATAAATGCTGTACTCTGGTAGGTATAGTTGTTTCACACAGGGGTACAGGGTAGCAATTTTGAAATTACTATACATATATATTGGGGTTGAACAAGTGAGTAAATAAACTATGGGTAATGAGGGCCTGGTTTCTCACTGTCCAAGAAAGAAGTTATAAATAAGCAAAGGGGGAAGCTGGATTAGTCTGAGACATTACTATGAGGTCATGTTTATGTAATGTACACAGACAGATGCATACAAAAATAATTACAGTTATGTGAATATAGAGTGAATAATAACCCTAGCTGCCTGCAGAGAAGACCTACAGCCAGTGACACCCTCGTAGCAACAAGCACATTCAGCACCTAGATCTTGGTTTCTAAATATCATTCTCCAATAAAAAGAACCATGACTCCTTGGAGAAATGACGGATTCTAGCGCCAGAGCAGGAAAAATACAAGATAAGCCTAGAGTATCTTGTAGTGCCAGAAAATAAGGAAGTGCTTTAAAAAAGGGGGGCGGTACATCAAACAAACAAAACCAAAGCAAAAGAATTCAGAATGGTCAAAGCTGGAGCAACTTAAGCAACAAAATAAATGATGTAGTATTGAATTATAATCCAAAGAATAAATTAAATATCCATGAGTACATACTGATATAAATGATTAGATAAATAAATAAATAAATAGACAAAGAGGGAAAAGAGACAAATCTTCCTTACAGAAGAATTCCAAGTAATATATGTAGATACTTCCCTCTCCAGGAGGTGGAGCTAAATTCCCCTCTCATTGAGTATGGCCTGGACTTAGTGACCTACTTCCAAAATGTAGAGGAGGGAAAGGAAAACAGTAACTTTACAATGGAGAAATCCAGCAGATACCACTTTAATCAAGTGATCAAGGTTAATGTCACCAGTGATAGGTCATGTTGACATCATAGACCACTGACATGATGTCATGATAGTGTCAATCCACCTCAGGGGTATTCTTCCCAAACACTAGTAACCCAGTCTAATCATGAGAAACATCAGACTAGCCCAAATTCAGCAACATTCTATACAATACCTGACCAATATGTCTTAACATTGTCAGTCATAAAACACAAGGAAAGACTGAGGAGGAGACATGACCACTAAATACAATGTGGTCTCCTGGGTGGGATCCTGGAATAGGAAAAGGACATTAGAAGAAAAACTGGTGAGAAGGTCTAAATAAAGTCTGTAGTTCACATTAAAAAATGGATAGCAGAATTACAAAGTCACTTACCACTGATTAAGATATAACTTTATTCTTTTGTATAACAGATTATTCTTTTTTAAAAAATTAAGGTCAAACTCACATAGCATAAAATTAACCATTTTAAAGTGAACAATTCAGTGGCCTTTAGGGGATTCATAATGTTGGGCAACCACCCCTTTTATGTAGTTCCCTCTATCTAGTTCCAACACACTACCATTACTCCAAAAGGAAATCCTGTACCCATCAAGCAATAGCTTCCCTTTCCTCCCTCCGCTCAGCCACCTATCTGCTTTCTGTCTCTATGGATTAACCTATTTTGGATATTTCATATAAATAGAATCACACAGTATGTGACCTTTTGTGTCTGGTTTCTTTCACTTAGCAAACTGTTTTTGAGATTCATTCACTTTGTATCATGTATCAGTATTTCATTCTTTTTTACGGCTTAATAGTACTACATTGTATGTACATACCACAATTTGTTTATCCATATATTCCTTGATGAACATATGAGCTGTTTCCACCTTCTGGCTATTGTGAATAGTGCTGCTATGAATATAAGTGGACGTGCATGCACTGTTTTAATACCTGTTTTTAATTCTTTTGGGTATATACCTAGGAGTGGAATTGTTGGGTCATATGATAATTCCATATTGAACATTTTGAAGACCCACCAAAATTTTCCACAGTGGCTGAACCATTTGACATCCCCACCAGCAGTGTATGAGGGTTCCAATTTCTCTCCATCCTCACCAACAGATCCTAATGGATGTGAAGCTGTATCTCATTATGGGTTTGACTTGCATTTCCCTAATGACAAATGATGCGAGTACATTTTCATGTACTTGTTGACCATCTGTATATCTTGTTTGAAGAAATGTCTGTTCAAGCCCCTTGTCTATTTTTAAGTTGGGTTGTTTGTCTATTTGTTGATGAGCTCTAAGAGTTCTTTACATGTCTGGATACTACATCCTCATCAGATATATGATTTGCAAATATTTTCTCATATAATAGATCCATTCTTGACCAGAATTCTAACCACCTCCAACTGACACACAATATGAGAGTGTGAAAATCGTCTTGAAAAATGGAGGTGACGGGAGTGTCCATGGCTTCATGCTCGTCTTCACATTAGTCTTCTTTTTTTCACGTTAACCTTTATTGAAATCTTGCTAGATGAATAGTGGGTTATTGTTACTCATGAATTTGACCTGGTTCTTTTTAGTTAATAGTAATTATATTCATTTTCCATTGTTGCATAACAGATTTCCACCAAATCAGCAGTTTAAAACAACACAAATTTACTATCTTACAGTATTTGTGATCAGAAGTCTAGACACAGATGAACTTGGTTCTCTGCTCAGGCTCTCATGAGGCTAAAGTCAATGTGTCATCTGAGGGTTTCTAGAGCTCTGGGTCCTCTTTCAAACCCATGTGGTTCCTGTGGTCTGAGGCTCCCATTCTCTTTCTAACTGCTGGCCAGAGGCCATTCACAGTTCCTTGCCATGTGGTCCCCTCCACACACCCTCTCATGCTTCAAGGAAGCGTCCAGTCCTTTTTTAGGACTCACCTAATTAAGGCAGGCCCAACAAGGATAAGCTTTTTAACGTAACTCAGTCATAGGTTGAGTAACTCAATCATATCATCATAATCACAGGTTCTGCCTACACTCATGGGGAGGGGGTTATACAAAGTGTGTTCAGCAAGGGGTGGTAATCTTGGGAGCAATCTTAGAATTCCACCTGCCAGAGTATTGTATCACATTTAATTTTTTACTTTTGACAAACGTACTATGGTTATGTACATATGTACATAATATGTTTCTATACAACTAAAATTATTCCAAAAAATTTAAAAGGCTACATCATGGATTTCAACTTTCAGGCAAGATGGAGTAGCAATGACTAGATTTACATAGGTACATGGTACAATGTGTTTCTATAAATCTAAACTTATTACCCCAAATTTAAAAGGTCACATTATGGTTTTCTACTTCCAGGCAAGAGGGAGTAGTAATGACTAGATTTACTCTCCTGCCCAAACAATATCAAAAACCCAAACAAAAATAGAAATCCCACAAATAAGATATATGAAGCAATGCTTTTGAAGATACAGGGATCAAGCAAGGAAAGAGACTGATCCTCAGAGACACAGAAAACGACTACTCTGGCTTCCTGCCTGGGAAGAGTTTCCAGGATGTGGCACAGGGAGAGGAAATACAGGTGGAACCTGGCAACTGTGAGTGCAGGGATGCCAAGGTAGTTAGAGTTTGCAGAGCAGAGGACCTGGTAGGTGAGAGCTGCACACAGAGAACCATGGAGACCTTCAAGGGTCCTCACAGGGTATTCCACAGAGGGTTGATCAGCACGTGTGTGAAGAAACAACCTGAAGCCAGGGAAAGGATGAGAGGGAACAGTGCCCAGCTCTCACACAGGGATGGGAAGAGCATCTGTTCAGACACTGAGTAGGGTACCAAGAAGGGTCCTGCCTCAGTGGTAGGGAATAATCAACCCTACATTAAATATAGCTCTGATTCCACCTAATGGATCTAAAAACAAGATCCAAAAGGATCAAACTATTACAAGTAACATCCACGACATAACAAAGCTCATGAATATTGATAGAAATATAAAAATATCCAGCACCCAAAGAGGTAAAATTCATAAATGTCTGGCATATAATCAGAAATTACCAGCAGGAAAATAGACCCCATAATGAGCAGAAAAATCAATTAATTGAAAATGACCCACAACTTCCATAGGTGTTAGAATTAGCACACGAGGACCTTAAAACAAGAAATATAACTGCATAGTGTATGTTCAAAAGGTTAAGTAGAGAGATCAAAGATATTAAATGACCTGAACTGAAATTCTAGAGATGAAAGCTATCACGTCTGAGATGGAAAACAGGGTAGAAAGGATTAATGGAAGATTAAACATTGCAGAGGAAAAGATTAGTAAACAGCAATAGAAACTATCCAAAATGAACACAGAGGGAAATTATTATTCTAAAAAGAAAGCATGTCAGTGAACTTTGGGATTCAAGTGGCCTAATACGTGTGTAATTGCAGTCCCAAGGGAGAGGAGAAAAAGCAGAACAGAAAAAAATATTTGAAGAAGAAATGGCCAAGAAGTTTTTCAAATTTTGATGAAAACTATAAACTCACAGATTCAAGACTCTTAATGAAACTTAAGCAAAATAAACATGAAGAAAACTACACCAAGCCATATCATAATTGAATTGCTTCAAACCAGGGATAAAGAGAAAATCTTAAAAGCGGCCAAAGAAAAAAGACATTATATGAACAAATGAAACTCGCATATACTGCTGATGGGAATGTAAAATAGTACAATATTTTTGAACATTGGTTTGGCAGTTTCTTAAAAAGTTAATCACACATCTATCAGACAGTCAACCATTCCATTCCAAAGTATTATACCCAAGAGAAATGAAAATATATTCCATACAAAGACTTGTACATGAATGTTCATGGATGTTTATTTGTAACAGCCTCAAACTGGAAATAACAAAAATATCCATTAACAGGTGAATGGATAAACAAATTGTGGTATAGCCATATAATAACAGTAATGAAAAAGAATGAACTAACAATGTATGCAAAAGAATCAAAGAAACTCTCAATAATTATACTGAGTGAAGGAAACCAGGCTCCCCTCCCCCCACAAAGAATACATACTGTGTGATTCCATTCCTACAAAAATCTTAAAAAGAGGAAAGCTAATTAATTGTGTAGAAATCAGCAATACTTGCATGGCAGGTGGGAAAGAATGGAAGGGAGAGAATTCAGGGAGGAAAGAGGAAAGTTTTGAGGGTCATGGACATGTTCATCTGTGGGGATTTCACAGGAGTACACATATGTCAAAATGTAGCAAATTACACATTTCAAATATGTGGAGTTCAGTGCACTTCAAGTATAACCTAACAAAAGCCAAAGGACAAAGGCACCCAGATCCTGGCTCCCACAGGCTTGGCCGGCTGGTGGGGCAGGCATCCTGGGCTCAGGAAGCATCAGTTCACCACCCTGAGCCTCAGCTTCCACCTCAGTGTCAGGTAAATATCACAGCAGAGCCAGGTGAAGACAACCAGTGAGACCAGATAGCCCAAACCAGGCATTTGGCAGGAGCTCAGAAACTTTTCTCTTAGGAATGTGGGTTTAATCAGTGACTCCCATTGGCATGCTGCGTGAGTCTCTTCTAAACCACATCAGCAAACATTTCCTTAAAGGTCCCTGTTCAGTCCCAAAATACAGAAGTGTGTTTTCAAAGGTTTGGTCTGCAAGCAAAATGCAAGTCTTCAGTAATCGTTAATTCACGTTCCCATTCATTATTTTTCAAGGACACACACATGACTTCCCATCAGAACCCACTTTCTAAGGTTCATCACACTGGCCTGACAGAAAGAAATCCCATCAACAGCCATGGGAGGGGAATGAACAGTTTCCATCATGGCTTCTCCTTTTTTTTTTAAAGCCATACAGAGAGCCTTGTGGCATCTTAGTTCCCCAACCAGGGGTTGAACCTGGGCCCTCAGCAGTGAGAGTGTAGAGGCCTAACCACTGGACTGCCAGGGAATTCCCTCCATCATGGCTTCTGACATGTTGAGGAGAGCCCTCAGGCTGCTCCCATGTGTGGCCTCCAAGCCTCCTCCATGCCACAGCCCAGCTGCCATGTCAGGACTGCTTGAATCCCCACACTGGGCTCCACCTGTTCCTGCTGACCCCTGCCCTCTTCATCCTGCCCACAGTGAATGTCTGGAGTTTCCCTGATGTGTCAAGTCTGATTAGATGGTGGTATGGGCTGAATCGTGTCCCCCGCCAAAATTCATGTGTTGTAGTCCTAACCCCTGATCCTTCAGAATGTGGCTGTATTTGGGATAGGGTTTTTAAAGAGGTAATTAAGTTAAAGTGAGGTCAATAGGGTGGGCCCTAATCCAATATGACTGGTGTCATCTCTTTTTTCTTTTCTTTTTTTTTTTTGCGGTATGTGGGCCTCTCACTGTTGTGGCTTCTCCCGTTGTGGAGCACAGGCTCCAGACGCGCAGGCCCAGTGGCCATGGCTCACGGGCCCAGCCGCTCCGTGGCATGTGGGATCTTCCTGGACCGGGGCACGAACCCACATCCCCTGCATCGGCAGGCGGACTCTCAACCACAGTGCCACCAGGGAAGCCCCTGGTGTCCTCTTAAAAAGAGGAGATTCAGACGCTGATACACACAGAAGGAAGACCATATGAGGACACCGGGAGAACATGGCCATCTGCAAGCCGAGGAGAGAGGCCTCAGGAGGAACCAACCTGCTGACACCTAGATTTTGGACTTCTAGCCCTTAGAATTACGAGAAAAGAAACATCTGTTGTTTAAGCCACCCTGACTGTGGTACTTCGTTAGGGCAGCACCAGCACACTGACACAGATGGGGTCCCTCAGACACCCCGACCCCAGCCCCATGCCTCCATCAGATTCCCCACCACCCCCAAGTGAACTGAAGTGAGAGAAGGCTGAATGGACCTGGGGACTTGATGCCAGGCAGACTGAGAAGTTTTCACCTTACCGGCCCACAGGTGATGAGAGGCACTGAGGGTTGATGGGGTGAGGAGAGGGAGACACCACTGAGAATATTTAGGGAGATGAGTGAGAAGAATGCGCAGTGGCCATACCTGCCTATGGCTTGGACTCAGAGAGGCAGCGCTAACTGAACAAAAGCCCAGGAAGAGATCATCAGCAGAACCAGGACCAGCTGGGCTGAGTTATCCTATGGTGCTTCTTCCAGCTCAACTCATTCAAGGCCACGCCTAAGGTTTGAGCTTTATCACAGGAGCCAGAAGGAGGAGGAGGAACTGTCCCCAGGAAGGACCTGGCACTGATGTTAACAGTCCCAGCAGCCCCGAAGCTAGGATTATCCAAGTGCGGAGTGGTTAAGGAGGGAACTCCCGGCCCCTCACTGTCCGGGGCAGTCCTGGGAAGGGGCCTTACTGTTCCATCCTCACAGAAAACCAGTGAAGCAGACACCATCACCCTTTTTCCAGAGGAGGAAGTTGAGGCTTGGAAAGCCAACTGATTTGTCCCAGGACACAGTGGCCAGTTTAGAGGCAGCTCCAGGCTCAAACCCAGGTCTCCCAGCTCTGGAGCAACAGTATGAGCTGTGCCAGGCCCAGTCAGGGGGTCTTCAAGGTGGGACAACTTCTGTGGGGAGGCAAGAGGTCAGGCTGGTCTCACCCTTCCCGCTTCCTTCCCAGCTCCTGTGGGCACATAAGTGTGCATATGTGCATGCACACGCTCATACACACACCCCCACACACACTTATATTCATATATACACTTAGACACATACGTGCACTCACATGTATATACACACTCACATACAGGAAGCATGCTCACATACACACCCACACGCATGCACACTTTTGCACTCTCCCAGCCCTCGCACTGGCTCACCCTCACACACACATACTCTAATCCCATTGCCATGTGAACTTGTCCTTTGTTCGTCTGAACCACAAGATGGGTCTGAAAACAAGATGCTGTAGATGATAACAGCCCATATATCACACAAAAAGGCACAGTTAAATAAATGGACAGACGCTGGTTTCTGTGTGATGATCCTCCTTGGAGGCCCAAGTTAAGTAGATTTTATTTAAATTGTCTTCTGAAAACACCAGAATTCTTTCTAACTACTTTATGATTTGTTTCACAACATAAAGTTGGAAGGAAATTCTGCTTTAAAAGTTCATATTACCCATTGGAAGGCACTTTCCCCACCCAAGGTTTTGTGGCTACATCAGAAAAATAAAGGTTTTCTCATTTACCAATATGAATCGAAGCAGATGTGTGTGAGGCCTCCAATTCATTAGTTTAATCATGAGCATTTGGGAGTATTTGTGCCATATTGCATAACCACAAAAACAGACTAACATTAATTAAAGCAAATTTATTGGCTGTTTGAAAAATCCATATAATAATTTTTGTGAATACTTAGATTTTTATTTTGGTCAAAACTGAAATTTTTTAAGTGGAAAATCTCATTCTGCTCAAATGAGAGATTGAAAAAACGTGGCTATGAAGCTAATGCAGTCTTTGCCTTTCTTCAACAGCCAAGTCACATTTCTCCATCATTGACTCAGAGACTGGACATGTGTTAATAACTTTTTCGCTTCTGTATGGCCTTAACAGGATGGCAGAACCCCAGTGGTAAAAAGATCTTAAGATCATCCTTGTAACCACAGGACCTCCTGTCCAATTAGCAAACAGAGACATTCCTTCTGGATTCAGTCAAAGAAGAATTCCAACAAGAAGAATGATTTTCAGGATGTGTATGATCCACTGAGCTCTTCGGACATATCAACTTCTTTAATCCCCAGAGAAACCTTATAAGGCAAGTAGTATAATCCCCATTTAACGGATGAGCAAACTGAGGTTTGGAAAAACAGCCATTTACCTGAAGCTACACAGCTGAGAAATGACAGAGCTGGGATGTGAACCCAGTTCTGCTTAAAACTAAAGTCTTCCCCACCACCCTCCACATTGGACAGCTGTGGAGGATGTCCACACTGGCAGAAAAAGCTGCCACTGCTCCAAGCTAAAGTATTGTTTCCATGGGGGGTTGCTGTGAGGCTGCAGAAAGGGCTCAGAGCTAGGAGTCAGGTCACCCAGGCTCGGGCGCACGCTGCCACCTGGGGCTGGTCACTGTCACTTCTGGGAGGGTGAAGCCTATCTCTCAGGGGTTGGGATGGGGCTGTTAAGAAACACCACAAGGAAGAATACGTGACCCTTCTGTCCAGGGCGGGCACTTGGGAGGCCCTCAACTGTTTCCCCTGTAGTCTCCAGGAGTACAGGGACACGCCTTTCTTAAAACGATATCTGCAGGGAATTCCCTTGTGGTCCGGTGGTTAGGACTCCACACTTTCACTGCCGAGCACCCGGATTCAATTCCTGGTCAGGAAATTAAGAACCCACATGCCATGCAGTGCAAAAAATAATAATAATACATAAAATGAAATCTGGTAGGGGAGACATAATATTTTTTTAAAAAACTGTATCTGCAAACTTATTTTTTCTCCCGGTGGTTGGTGCTTAGTACTGAAATATGTTTCCAGACATGATGAAGGGATGTTTTCTAAGTGTCTGTGTCAATAATTAGATATTAATCCTGATCCTACACATGGAGAAAATCGATTGGGGAGGAGCTGGAGGTCGTGTGTAGCCTACAGAGAAGTTTACCGAACAGAGTTACAGTTGCTCACAGAATTAGAAGTCGCAGAGCAGACCAAGTGCAGTGCCCGGTACTGCAAAACACTACTCAAGGAGGGTTCTGCACCAAACCAACAAATGAGCCTAATTCTGAGATGAAATTTTCAGAGTTCTTCCAAATCTTATTTTAAGAATTCTTTATCATTTGTTTTTGCTTTTTGCTTTTGCTTTCAAAAACAGCAAGAGACCCAACTGAAATGAAAGTTCAACCAAAAGACAGATTGAATCCACTTTTCCCATCATAAAACTTGAAGCATGATTTCACAGTGGTGTAACAGTTTTGGAATTCCACAGGAGGATGAACATGTATGTCATGGACAAACTTGGAAGGTCCAAAATCAAGATAAAAAACAAGCCCTAAAAATGATCCTCTTTAGGCAGGTACTCTACATCATAAAAAATAACAGAAATAAGAAACTTTCCCCATAAAACCCTCAGCTGTACTGTGCCAACGAAGATGTGGAGAGGCCTAGATGCCGTGTTGATAGAGGGATGCAGATTCCACTGATGGAATCCTATGTGGTCATGAAACATGAACATAAAGACTGTGCAGCACCTGGAAAAATGTTTTTAATAAAAGGCAGGAATATACAGAAGCAAGGTGTAAATGGTGTGTGCACTTAGGTACACATAAATCTGTCCATCCATATAAGAATTTGAAGGGATCGTGCACAAGGTTAAATGTCCTTGTTTTAGGGTGGTGGGATTATCAATAATATTAACCATGTTAAATCGACATACATCTTGGTTATTTAAATTTTTAAAATGGAGGAAGGTGAAGGGTTGCCAAGCAGGTGTGCTATATTTCCCAACATTGGGTCTAACATCCTAAAGGAGGTGGCCACAGCCCAGGAGCAGTGGGAGCTGGGGAGCTGCTGAGCAAAGAGCAAAGGGTTTGAAAGATCTCTGTCTCCCACCAACACCTAACAATGCCTAGTAGGTTGCAGGGGTCAGAATAATTAAGGGAAAAGGGGGAAATGTGTAGAAATCTGTGGTGAAGGAGAGGGTTCCCTGAAGGTATAGGATTACACCAAAGGCCTTTGGGACCCTGACACTGAAGAACAGCAGGATCTAGTGCTCAGAGCTCACCCTGGGCTCTACAAGCTACTCTGTCCAGCCCTCTCTTCTCTTCCTGAATCACCATGGCCTCTCCCCACAGGCTGAGCAGTGCTCTCAGCCCTGCCTCATGCACAGAGAACTGAGGCTCTGGACCAGCCTGAGCCACACAGCCAGCAGGTGGTGGTGGCTGCTACAGACTGAATCATTCAGCCCCTGGCCCCCCTGTAATGGGATTAGGTGATGGGGGCTTTGAGAGGTGATTAGGACATGAGAGTAGAGCCCTCATAAATGGGATTAGTGTTCTTATAAAAGAGACCCCAGGGAGCTCCCTCAACCCTTCTGTCTGCCATGAGAGGACACAGGGAGAAGAACGCCTATGAACAAGGAAGCGGGTCTACACCAGACTCCAAATCTGCTGGCGCCTTGGTCTTGGACTTCCTAGCCTCCACAACTGTGAGAAATAAATATCTGTTGTTTAAGCCACCCAGTCTGTGGTATTTTGTAACAGCAGCTTGAACAGACTAAGGACAGTGGCCTTCTGATTCCTTGTCCAGAGCGCTTCCTCTTCAAACTCAGGCCCCTCAAGGCCACCATGACACACAGCACCAGGCAAAGCTGGGCAACCTCCTGGCCTCACTGCTCCTGGTCACTGGGACTCAGGGCACCCCAACAGATTCCTCCACCAGTCTCGAGAGGAGCCTCCTTTCTCATGAGTACACTCCTAAGAAGAGAACTGTCCCTGGGAAGGAGATGAAAATGGGCTGAAGGGGGACTTCCCTGGTGGTCCAGTGGTTAAGACTTCGCCTTCCAATGCAGGGGGTATGGGTTCTATCCCTGGTGGGGGAGCTAAGATACCACATGCCCCACAGCCAAAAAACCAAAACATAAAGTAGAAGCAATATTGTAACAAATTCAATAAAGACTTAAAAAAGAAAAGAAAAGAAAGTGGGCCGAGGAAGGTGGGCCCCAGGAGCAGGCGGCCCTGACTGCCCTCGGCTGGACATGAAACTCATATAAAGGGTGGAGAGAACACACCCGTCCTTATCACTCCTCCTTCCAAGGCCTCCTGCTGACCTGAGGGAGCTCAGGCCTGGCCTGTGTGCCTGGAACAGGTCATGGCCTCCCTCTTAGTGACATTTCTCCCTTGTAAAACAATGACAATAACCTCTGTCTTCCACAATTCATCATGCTGTTGTGGGAAAGTTTTAAGATTTTAAGTTATCCTATAACTTGTTAAGCTCACATTTTGTGATTGCATTATAGTCAGAGAGAAATACAGATTTTGATCCTACAGATAAACCCAAATTTATCAATATACATAAACACCTGCAGAACAAACACCTACCGACCTACTGCCTAGCCCATTAGATCAAAAATCCTTTAGCTGGATTTCAAGCCATTGAGGAAGAATTTCTCCAGAATGTGGCTCCAGCTTGTTGCCCAAGCCTCTCTCTTGTTATTCCTTGGATGGTCATCTACTTGGTTTTACCAGCCCCCTGTCTTCTTCCCCTTCTAATAACAACACTCCAAATTGTCCTTTGGGGACCATCCTCCACTCCTGGTCCTTTCAGCTCCAGTGGGGTACACACAGATGTGCACAGTTGCACACAACCCCCCACACACACACACAGATCAGAGATGCTGCTTGACTCATCTCAGTGACTAGTGCAGGTAATCCATACTGACCATTGGAGTGAATCAGTGGGACTATTGGGAAAGAGAAACTCTAATGCTGAGGATATGGACCTGGAGCTGCTGACAGTTGCCCTGCCACTTCATGGGAAAGAGTGAGGGCATCCTTCACAAATATGGAGCCAACACAAGGAAACACAAAATCAAGGCACCTCTAGCTGTGCCTGAGCAGACATTTCCCTGGACATTTCAGTTAACTTCCCTTTTTAATTAAGCCAGTCTGAGCTGGGGTCCTGTCACATTGCTATTTGAAAGTATAAGGATCCAAAGTCAACGAGAAAGGTGGAATCTAATGAGATGATGCTCAATGAAGGTAAAAGAGACACCCTGCTCTGGGGACCATGATTCTTCCATGATCTCTGGAAGGGGATTTGAAGGCCACAGTGAGATATGGCTGTTGAAGAAGCCAAGGGGGCCTATGGCTGGGATTGGGGTGAGGAGGGGGAGCAGAGCTGCCTAGGCACACCTGATGGGTATAGGGCACCACACACGTTTTCAGGTACACTGATCTCCTTGGTCCTCGGAGTGGCTGGGCCAGTTCCCTCCAGCCCGAGCAGCCTCTTCCACTTACTGCAGGGTGATGTGCAGGTGTCCTCGTTTTTTGTGTGTGCCACGATGTGGAAAGAGCTGGAAAGCAGGACCCTACAGTGCCATCACCAGTGAGGAGGCCACTCCAGTCAGTCACTTTGGGATCAGAACAGCATGCACTTAAGGGTTAAAGAGCACAAACTACAAAGCATGGGACTGAGCCAGAGAGAACCCCAAATGCATCAACCTTGCCTTTGACTACTATGGCTAGATGCAGGGCTGGAGAGCAGGACCCTGAGAGAAACAGAAATTTTGCAGCTGGAGAGTGTTCCCAAAGTGTGGAGCAGTGAGGGGGGCATGGTCATGAAAACTGCAGCAGGACAATGGATGACTTCCCCCTCCCTCCACCCCCGCCCTGTCCTCCTCCAGGGTAACATTCTAGGGCACCCATCTGACACTGTTGGTTGCTCCCCAATAGCCATTCCTAGGCTCCCTTCCTCACAAAGCTACAATTTTGTTCCACTGGCAACATGCCCAGACTCAGAGGATTCACCAAGCTTGGCCAAAGTCTCCTGTGGCAACCCCATCACCCCTGACAGGATGATGGTGATCACTGGCCCTGGTTCTGGCTGGTGGCTATAAGGAAAGTTCCCTAACTCAAATAAAAAAGAAAGCCTCTCAAGAAGATAGCTTTTTCCTGCCCTCTTCCCTTCTACCTTGGCTATTCTTGTGTGAAGACATGTGCTTGGAGCTGCAGCAGCCACCTTGTGACCATGAGGAAAGACCAAGAGAATGGCAGCATTGTGTCTGTGTTGAGGCGTCAGGAGGACCTAGATCCGTGTGCGGCACCCTTCGAGCGGCCTGAGACCCAGAGTCAGTTCCCCTTGATCGCCCAGCGCCCCCAGGCCGCTCCCGGGGCTCATGATACACCAGAAATACATCTACAAGTGGAACAACTCCTACAGAACACCTACTGAACGCTGGCAGAACACCTCAGACCTCCCAAAAGGCAAGAAACTCCCCACGTACCTGGGTAGGCAAAAGAAAAAAGAATAAACAGAGACAAAAGAATAGGGACGGGACCTGCACCAGTGGGAGGGAGCTGTGAAGGAGGAGAAGTTTCCACACACTAGGAAGCCCCTTAGCAGGCGGAGACTGCGGGTGGCGGAGGGGGGAAGCTTCAGGGCCATGGAGGAGAGCACAGCAACAGGGGTGGGGAGGGCAAAGCGGAGAGATTCCCGAACAGAGGATCGGTGCCAATTGGCACTCACCAGCCCAAGAGGCTTGTCTCTCACCCGCCGTGGCGGGCAGGGCTGGGAGCTGAGGCTCTGGCTTTGGTCGGAGCGCAGGGAGAGGACTGGGGTTGGCGGCGTGAACACAGCCTGCAGGGGGTTAGTGAACCACGGCTAGCCGGGAGGGAGTCCGGGGAAAAGTCTGGACCTGCCGAAGAGGCAAGAGACTTTTTCTTCCCTCTTTGTTTCCTGGTGCGCGAGGAGACGGGATTAAAAGTGCTGCTTAAAGGAGCTCCATAGACGGGCGCGAGTGACGGCTAACAGCACAGACCACTGAGATGGGCATGAGATGTTAAGGCTGCTGCTGCCGCCACCAAGAAGCCTGTGAGCAAGCACAGGGCACTATCCACACCTCCCCTCCTGGGAGCCTAGGCAGCCTGCCACTGCCAGGGTCCCAGGATCCAGGGACAACTTACGTGGGAGAACACACAGCGCGCCTCAACCTGGTGAAACGTCCCGCTGGCCTCTGCCACCGCAGGCTCGCTCCGCATCTGCACCCCTCTGTTCCCCGGCCTGAGTGAACCAGAGCCCCCCAAGCAGCTGCTCCTTTAACCCCATCCTGTCTGAGCGAAGAACATACGCCCTCCGGCGACCTACACACAGAAGCGGGGCCAAATCCAAAGCTGAGCCCTGGGAGCTCTGAGAACAAAGAAGACAAAGGGAAATCTCTCCCAGCAGCTTCAGGAGAAGCGGATTAAAACTCCACAATCAACTTGATGTACCCTGCATCTGTGGAATACATGAATAGACAACGAATCTTCCCAAATTGAGCAGGTGGACTTTGAGAGCAAGATTTATTATTTTTTCCCCTTTTCCTCTTTTTGTGAGTGTGTATGTGTATGCTTCTGTGTGAGATTTTGTCTGTATAGCTTTGCTTTCACCATCTGTCCTAGGGTTCTATCCGTCCTATTTTTTTTTTTTTACTTAAAAAATTTCTTTTTCTTAATAATTATTTTTATTTTAATAACTCTATTTTATTTTATCTTATTTTGTTTTATGTTATCTTTTCTTTCTTTCTTCCTTTCTTTCTTCCTTCCTTCCTTCTCTTCCTTCCTTCCTTCCTTCCTTTGTTTCTTTCTTTCTTTCTTTTCTTTCTACTTTTTCTCCCTTTTATTCTGAGCCATGTGGATGAAAGGCTCTTGGTTCTGCAGCCAGGAGTCAGTGCTGTGCCTCTGAGGTGGTACAGCCAACTTTACGACACTGGTCCACAAGAGACTTCCCAGCTCCACATAATATCAAATGGCGAAAATATCCCAGAGATCTCCATCTCAACACCAGCACCCAACTTCACTCAACGACCAGCCAGCTACAGTGCTGGACACCCTATGCCAAACAACTAGAAAGACAGGAACACAACCCCACACATTAGCAGAGAGGCTGCCTAAAATCATAATAAGTCCACAGACAACCCAAAACACACCACCAGACGTGGACCTGCCCACCAAAAAGACAAGATCCAGCCTCATCCACCAGAACACAGGCACTAGTCCCCTCCACCAGGAAGCTTACACAACCCACTGAACCAACTTTAGCCACTGGGGACAGACACCAAAAACAACGGGAAGTACGAACCTGCATCCTGATAAAAGGAGGCCCCAAACACAGTAAGATAAGCAAAATGAGAAGACAGAAAAACACACAGCAGATGAAGGAGCAAGATAAAAACCCACCAGACCTAACAAATGAAGAGCAAATAGGCAGTCTACTTGAAAAAGAATTCAGAATAATGATAGTAAATATGATCCAAAATCTTGGAAACAGAATAGAGAAAATGCAAGAAGCATTTAAAAAGGACCTAGAAGAACTAAAGATGAAACAAGCAATGATGAACAATAAAATAAATGAAATTAAAAATACTCTAGATGGGATCAAGAGCAGAATAACTGAGGCAGAAGAATGGATATGTGACCTGGAAGATAAAATAGTGGAAATAACTACTGCATAGCAGAAAAAAGAAAAAAGAATGAAAAGAACTGAGGACAGTGTCAGAGACCTCTGGGACAACATTAAAGGCACCAACGTCCGAATTTTAGGGGTTCCAGAAGAAGAAGAGAAAAAGAAAGGGACTGAGAAAATATTTGAAGAGATTATAGTTGAAAACTTCCCTAATATGGGAAAGGAAATAGTTAATCAAGTCCAGGAAGCACAGAGAGTCCCATACAGGATAAATCCAAGGAGAAACATGCCAAGACATATATTAATCAAACTGTCAAAAATTACATACAAAGAAAACGTATTAAAAGCAGCAAGGGAAAAACAACAAATAACACACAAGGGAATCCCCATTAGGTTAACAGCTGATCTTTCAGCAGAAACTCTGCAAGCCAGAAGGGACTGGCAGGACATATTTAAAGTGATGAAGGAGAAAAACCTACAACCAAGATTACTCTACCCAGCAAGGATCTCATTCAGATTTGATGGAGAAATTAAAACCTTTACAGACAAGCAAAAGCTGAGAGAGTTCAGCACCACCAAACCAGCTTCACAACAAATGCTAAAGGATCTTCTCTAGGCAAGAAACACAAGAGAAGGAAAAGACCTAATAACAAACACAAAACAATTAAGAAAATGGGAATAGGAACATACATATCGATAATTACCTTAAATGTAAATGGACTAAATGCTACCACCAAAAGACACAGACTGGCTGAATGGATACAAAAACATGACCCATATGTATGCTGTCCACAAGAGACCCACTTCAGACCCAGAGAGACATACAGACTGAAAGTGAGAGAATGGAAAAAGATATTCGATGCAAATGGAAACCAAAAGAAAGCTGGAATAGCAATTATCGTATCAGACAAAATAGACTTTAAAATAAAGACTATTGCAAGAGACAAAGAAGGACACTACATAATGATCAAGGGATCGATCCAAGAAGAAGATATAACAATTGTAAATATTTATGCACCCAACATAGGAGCACCTCAATACATAAGGCAAATACTAACAGCCATAAAAGGGGAAGTCAACAGTAACACATTCATAGTAGGAGACTTTAACACCCCACTTTCACCAATGGACAGATCATCCAAAATGAAACTAAATAAGGAAACACAAGATTTAAATGATTCATTAAACAAGATGGACTTAATTGATCTTTATAGGACATTCCATCCAAAAACAACAGAATACACATTTTTCTTAAGTGCTCATGGAACACTCTCCAGGATAGATCATATCTTGGGTCACAAATCAAGTCTTGGTAAATTTAAGAAAATTGAAATTGTATCAAGTATCTTTTCCAACCACAATGCTATAAGACTAGATATCAATTACAGGAAAAGATCTGTAAAAAATACAAACACATGGAGGCTAAACAATACACTACTGAATAACGAAGTGATCACTGAAGAAGTCAAAGAGGAAATCAAAAAATACCTAGAAACAAATGACAATGGAGACACGACGACCCAAAACTTATGGGATGCAGCAAAAGCAGTTCTAAGAGGGAAGTTTATAGCAATACAATCCTACCTTAAGAAACAGGAAAAAAAAAAAAAAAAAGAAAGAAACAGGAAACATCTTGAATAAACAACTTAAACTTGCACCTAAAGCAATTAGAGAAAGAAGAACAAAAAAACGCCAAAGTTAGCAGAAGGAAAGAAATCATAAAGATCAGATCAGAAATAAATGAAAAAGAAATGAAGGAAACGATAGCAAAGATCAATATAACTAAAAGCTGGTTCTTTGAGAAGGTAAACAAAATTGATAAAGCATTAGCCAGACTCATCAAGAAAAAAAGGGAGAGGACTCAAATCAATAGAATTAGAAATGAAAAGGAGAAGTAACAACTGACAGTGCAGAAATACAAAAGATCATGAGAGATTACTACAAGCAACTCTATGCCAAGAAAATTGACAACCTGGAAGAAATGGACAAATTCTTAGGAATGCACAACCTGCTGAGACTGAATCAGGAAGAAATAGAAAATATGAACAGACCAATCACAAGCACAGAGATTGAAACTGTGATTAAAATCTTCCAACAAACAAAAGCCCAGGACCAGATGGCTTCCCAGGGGAATTCTATCAAACATTTAGAGAAGAGGTAACACTGATCCTTCTCAAACTCTTTCAAAATATAGCAGAGGGAGGAACACTCCCAAACTCATTCTACGAGGCCACAATCACCCTGATACCAAAACCAGACAAGGACGTCACAAAGAAAGAAAGTTACAGGCCAATATCACTGATGAACATAGATGCAAAAATCCTCCTCAAAATACTAGCAAACAGAATCCAACAGCACATTAAAAGCATCATACACCATGATCAAGTGGGGTTTATTCCAGGAATGCAAGGATTCTTCAATATATGCAAATCAATCAACATGATAAACCATATTAACAAATTGAAGGAGAAAAACCATATGATCATCTCAATAGATGCAGAGAAAGCTTTCGACAAAACTCAACACCTATTTATGATAAAAACCCTGCCGAAAGTAGGCATAGAGGGAACTTTCCTCAATATAATAAAGGGCATATATGACCAATCCACAGCCAACATCATCCTCAACAGTGAAAAACTGAAAGCATTTCCACTAAGATCAGGAACAAGACAAGGTTGCCCACACTCACCACTCTTATTAAACATAATTTTGGAAGTTTTAGCCACAGCAATCACAGAAGAAAAGGAAATAAAAGGAATCCAAATCAGAAAAGAAGAAGTAAAACTGTCACTGTTTGCAGATGACATGATACTATACATAGAGAATCCTAAAGATGCTACCAGAAAACTACTAGAGCTAATCAATGAATTTGGTAAAGTAGCAGGATACAAAATTAATGTACAGAAATCTCTTGCATTCCTGTACACTAACGATGAAAAATCTGAAAGTGAAATCAAGAAAACACTCCCATTTACCACTACAACAAAAAGAATAAAATATCTAGGAATAAACCTACCTAAGGAGACAAAACACCTGTAAGCAGAAAATTATAAGACACTGATGAAATAAATTAAAGATGATACAAACAGATGGAGAGATATACCACGTTCTTGGATTGGAAGAATCAACATTGTGAAAATGACTCTTCTACCCAAAGCAATCTACAGATTCAATGCAATCCCTATCAAAGTACCACTGGCATTTTTCACACAACTAGAACAAAAAATTTCACAATTTGTATGGACACACAAAAGACCCCAAATAGCCAAAGCAATCTTGAGAAAGAAAAAGGAACTGGAGGAATCAGGCTCCCTGACTTCAGACTATACTACAAAGCTACAGTAATCAAGACAGTATGGTACTGGCACAAAAACAGAAATATAGATCAATGGAACAGGATAGAAAGCCCAGAGATAAACCCACGCACATATGGTCACCTTATCTTTGATAAAGGAGGCAGGAATGTACAGTGGAGAAAGGACAGCCTCTTCAGTAATTGGTGCTGGGAAAACTGGACAGGTACATGTAAAAGTATGAGATTAGATCACTCCCTAACACCATACAGTAAAATAAGCTCAAAATGGATTAAAGACCTAAATGTAAGGCCAGACACTATAAAACTCTTACAGGAAAACATAGGCAGAACACTCTATGACATAAATCACAGCAAGATCCTTTTGGACCCACCTCCTAGAGAAAGGGATATAAAAACAAAAATAAACAAATGGTACCTAATGAAACTTCAAAGCTTTTGCACAGCAAAGGAAACCATAAACAAGACCAAAAGACAACCCTCAGAATGGGAGAAAATATTTGCAAATGAAGCACCTGACAAAGGATTAATCTCCAAAATTTACAAGCAGCTCATGCAGCTCAATAACAAAAAAACAAACAACACAATCCAAAAATGGGCAGAAGACCTAAATAGACATTTCTCCAAAGAAGATATACAGACTGCCAACAAACACATGAAAGAATGCTCAGCATCATTAATCATTAGAGAAATGCAAATCAAAACTACAATGAGATATCATCTCACACCAGTCAGAATGGCCATCATCAAAACATCTAGAAACAATAAATGCTGGAGAGGGTGTGGAGAAAAGGGAACACTCTTGCACAGCTGGTGGGAATGTGGATTGGTACAGCCACTATGGAGAACAGTATGGAGGTCCTTAAAAATCTACAAATAGAACTACCATATGACCCAGCAATCCCACTACTGGGCATATACCCTGAGAAAACCATAATTCAAAAAGAGTCATGTACGAAAATGTTCATTGCACCTCTATTTACAATAGCCAGGAGATGGAAGCAACCTAAGTGTCCGTCATTGGATGAGTGGATAAAGAAGTTGTGGCACATATATTCAATGGAATATTACTCAGCCATAAAAAGAAGCGAAATTGAGTTATTTGTTGTGAGGTGGATGGACATAGAGTCTGTCATACAGAGTGAAGTAAGTCAGAAAGAGAAAGACAAATACCGTATGCTAACACATATATAATGGAATATAAGAAAAAAATGTCATGAAGTACCTAGGGGTAAGATGGGTATAAAGACACAGACCTACTAGAGAATGGACTTGAGGATATGGGGAGGGGGAAGGGTAAGCTGTAACAAAATGAGAGAGTCGCATGGACATATATGCACTACCAAATGTAAAATAGATAGCTAGTGGGAAGCAGCCGCATGGCACAGAGAGATCATCTCGGTGTTTCTGACCACCTGGATGGGTGGGATAGGGAGGGAGACGCAAGAGGGAGGAGATATGGGAACATATGTATATGTATAACTGATTCACTTTGTTATAAAGCAGAAGCTAGCACACCATTGTAAAGCAATTATACTCCAATAAAGATGTTAAAAAAAAGAAATTAAATGTAAAGTTGTGAGAGGAAAAAAAAACAATAAAAAAAAATAAAAATAAAGTGACAGGGAAAACAAAACAAAACAAAACCAAAAAAAAAAAAAGAGAATGGCAGAGAATGACCTGGCACCCAGTCATGGCCAAGTCATTGAACTAACCCAGGATCTGCAGGCTGACTTCCAGGATTCTCAGGTTATGCAAGATAATTCAATGACTGTACTGTTTAAGGAATCACACTTGGGGATTTTCGTACTGACCATCAAAGACTTACTGACCACCACTTTCCTCTACATTATCTTATTTACTCATCAGTACACAGGTAGTTGCGACCATCGTATTAGGGAAGAGGAAGCTGGAGCTCAGGAAGTTGAAGAGGTTAGATGCCAGGACTAGTAAATAGTGGGACTGAAACCCCATTTATCATCTACCCCTCTCTGCCTGCTGGTATAAATTCATTCAGTTTTCAGATCCCCGAACTTCAGGAGCGATGTTGCAAATCTTCAAAGCTAATGTGTAAAAGTCCAATTCAACAATTCCAAAATATATCTGTGAAAGGAATGTCCCAACAGTTGGCTCATTCTAAACATGCTGCTATTATTATAAAGCTCTCCTAAACTTCTGCAGAAAAAAACAAGAAAAAAAAATGAGTGGAGAGATAAAGTGAGCATGCCAGGAAGTAACTATAAACTTCTGTGGTTTGGGAGCCAGGAAATGTCAAGCAAACAAATGTAGCTATGATTTATACTCCATCTCCAGTTGTGCCATGGGATTCAAAAATTGGCATTTTTATTAAAGCATACACCTTAGAGCAGTCCTGATAAGTGAAAAGCTGCTACAGAGGCCAAAAAAAGCTACATTTGATTCTGGGTTATATGGTAACTTAACCAATATATATAGTTGATGGTAGGGAAGGAAAGAGCTTGAATTTTACCCTGAGCCTCTGGGTTTTTCTTCTTTTCAAACTGATTGGTCTGGAGAATGGAAGACCAACAGCCAACAATAAATCCATTGTAAGCTGAAAATAGTTTCCTCTGAATACAACTAAATATTTCTTTAATTCTTGCATTAAAATTTTTGCTGTAGTATAGCAGCTATTTTATTTACTCTAAAATTTAAGCTTTTATAAAACTGTAACTATAGGTATAACTAATGGGGGGGTTGATTACTGAGGCAAGCTCTTTAAAGCACTTTAAAAGCATAATATAATATGCTTGTTTTGCATTTATATTTTGGGTCATACTGAAGATGCTATTGTTAATGACTCTTGCTCAAAAATCTTGCTTTTATTTTCTGAAAACCATTTCTTAATTTTGTACCATGGGAAGGGTCTTTAATAATGATGAGTTATCATGAATATCCCTTTTTTGTAGCTTCTATATCTACATATCAGGCACATCAGCCAGTCCCAAATAAGTTATTTCACAGTTCTGTTCCCAAGGGAACAAAGACAGTGGGTCCCATATTAACAGTGGCTTCTGTTGGCTTATTGTTTCCTTATTTTTTTCTGACATTAAAGTTGTGTATGGTTGGTAAGGATTTCTATTCTCTGAAAACAAGCTTGTTGGTAAAAGGGCAAGCTGCAGGCATCCTCACATACACAACTACTTCAGCACAGGCTGAAAGGATGCTTCACTGAGAACAAATTAGAACTGAAAAACATGTTCAAGTACAAAGGTTCTTTCTTTAAGGGATTTTCAGTTCATTATTTATTTGTCCTTCATATCAAATAGTTTTTCTAAATTATCTTCACATCTATTTAAACCCAATTACCAACTCCCACTATGCACCTCCCATGAGTCCCCTCATCTCAGCCAGGGACTCTCAGGGTCACTGGCCAGGCCACGTACATTTCCCATCCAGTGACATTTGTAAGAAGAATGGCTAGGAGCAGGAACAGACTGGTGCCCTGGGAAAGAGATGACTTTTCAGAGGGACACTCAAACAGCCAGAAGCTGAACCCCAACTGCATTCATAGTGTGGCATCTCAGATGCTCCAAGTAGAGACTCCTCAACACCAAATTTGGTTAGCTAGTAGCACGAAGTGTTAAGATGTGTCCTATGCTAATGGTATAGCCTGCAGAATGCTATAGCGAATTTCAAGTGGAAATCCCAGGATTTCACATTTTCCCTTCCCCTCACTAATGAAGAGGAAAGAAGTGCGGGGGTGGGCGGGGGGAGGGTGGTATGGAGAGAGAGAGAGAGAGAAACAGAGAGGGAGAGAGAGGGGGAATACTCTGCCCAGTAACTCCTTGGAAGCAGGATGAAGCCTCCTATGATCTGCATAGTTCAGGACTTGAAAATCTCAGCAGTGGCTGCTTTCCCAGGACTCCCCTCCCTATTAGAATGGACACAATTTGCAAGTTCCTTCTAAAAGGTTTTACTGCGATTTCTGATTTACTCAACCAAAGCTTGCAGTTTATTTTTTATTAAGTAAAAGGGGCCCCCCATTCGAAAGAACAGTCACAGTTATAGCACTAACAGGGAGAAATTTTACTGGCCCTCCATAAATCAATTCAACATCCTTGTCTCTAAGGATTTGCCAAAAGGTAATGGGCTGCAATTATGAAAACATCACCAGGAGTGGCCAGCAGGGCTCCAGAGAGATTTCTAAAGTCTGCAGGCACTTTCAAGAGGAACATAGGAAATCATTTCATGAAGCAGCAATTTTGCCCAAAACCAAGTTAGAAGAGATGTAATACTGGCTTAAATTAAAGTGACTAAGAAATAGGTACGGTGAACACAAAGGCATGGTACAGTCTTCTCCCATTCACCTTAAAGAATCCAAATTAACTCAAAAATGGATACACAGCTACATTAATAAAGATCACAGCTGGGCACAGTTCAGGGGAAATGGTAGTAACAGCCCTGCCCATCCTCTCCTCTACCTTGAAACACTGTGGTGCTATTCATACTACAGTTGAGGATGCCCCTTTGGGGAGTATGCTTGCGACCTTGGGGTAGCTGCCTTTCCTAGGAAGAAGAGGATGGCTCAGGCAAGGGAGGCCAGCACAAACAGGGGCACTCTGGCCAGTCTACCACCACTGTTCTATGGGGAGGTGCCCTGCTGGAGGTTTTGATCAGCATGATGGGTGAGAGATTTGAAGTCCCAACTGTGGCTCCTGCTTTGAAGACACATAGCAGCAACCTTAACAGAAGTGTCAGAGAGTCTCATATGATGCTTCCAGCAAGGAAACTCAGCATCTGCTGTGTCCACAATGCCCAGGTGGCATCGCCTAGGTGGCGTCGACCGAATCCAGAGTCTGTATTTTTTGGCCTGGACTGTTTTTTATTCCCCTCACCCTGCCAAGCTGATGTTGGCAACCCCTCAGGTCTGGGTTGCCCTGGGTGAGCGCTGAGCCCAAGCAACCCCAGGCACAGCACAGCATCTCCAAGATGGAGCTGTTCTGAAACACTTTCCTGAGGGGCCGTAGGGTGGACAGGGCAGGCTGGATTGACCATGTCCCTCCAAGGGCCCCAGCCAGGTTCTGACTGAGGTTTCCTGCCACCAGGAAACCTCCGGTCTGCTGGGGGCCCCACACCTCTGCAGGTATATCAGCGTTGGGAACAGTAGCTGCTACCAGTGACAGAAGTCACCACACACTTCCCGCAAGACCTTCTTCATTATCCCGGCACAGGTAGGAAGGCAGGCCCTTAATGCAGGCGGGAAGCCACCGGTCCGAGCGCACACACCCGTGGAGACTCGCCCCCAGATCTGTTATTTCAAAGCCCGCAGTCTTTCCTCTTCCTCCCCCTGCTCGTCCCCGAAACAGCCCTTCTAGGTTGTTTTTCACGCAGGCCGACCCTGAGGCTGGAGCGGGAACAGCAGGACCCCTCGGCCGCCAGCATCCCAGCCTCCCTCCCCACCCCACCCCACCCCACCCCCGACCCCGCGCAGGCTGCTCGGACGGACTCGGGCGCTCACGGCTGGCGGGCGACCGCGACGGCTCCCAGCGCACGCACACTCCCAGCCCCTGGCTCGGCGACTTACCTCGGGCAGCAGGTGCTCCAGTTGCGGCTCGGCCCAGGCGACCAGGGTGTCCGGCGACCCTGCGCGCCATAGCAGCTCCCGCTCTTCCTCGAGCGCCGCCACCCGGCCCTGCAGCGCGGCAGCCTGGACGCCCAGCAGCAGGCAGGCGACCGCCGAGCCGGCGGAGAGCAGCAGGCACAGCGCGCTCACCGCCCAGGCCCCGGCTGCTGTCGCGGGGAGCCGCGCACCGCCGCCGCCCGTCCGGCAGCCCTTCCGCGCGTCGCCGCCGGCGCCCTGGCCTGGACTCATGGTGTGCTCGTCGCGGGTGGACTCTCAGAGGGGACGGTGCACAGAGCCGGGGTCGCTGGCTGAGCGTGCTGGAGAGCCCGAGGCACGAGGTCGGCCCGGCACGGGGCTTGGCCTCCGGGCAGCAGCGGACCGTGGCGCACGCCCCCTTCCCTGACGCCAGCTCCTCCACAGCGGCCACTTTGGGCAGTTTCCTCTATGCAAATAGACCCTGCCAGAAAAGGAGCCGGGACCCACCCAGGGGAGGAGCGGCCAGGCCGGAACTGCGCGGCGAGGGGGCGGGGGCAGAAACGGAGCTGGCTCCTCGGAGCCCCACAGCGCTTACCTGGCTGACCCCGCGCGCAGCATGCACCTCCGCCCTCACCTGGACGCCGGGCTGCACCCACTCCCGCGCATGCGCCTCTGCGACTCCGCAGCCCGAGTTCCAGCTCCCATCCCAAGAGGTCTGTGGTGCACCCAGGACTCAGAGCGCCTTCTGCAGCCTACCCCTGGCTGCGGCATCATTCATTTGTTGGGAAAATTCCCCTCGACTTGTGAATTAACCTGACACTTTGAAGTGTCAGAAGTTTTGAAGTACGAAACTTCAAACCCTGTGGAAAACTTAGTGAATCCTTTCTAGATGGTGCCCTAGCGCCGCTTGGTGGTGGAAAGCGACCTCTTGTGCATTCATGCTTAATAGACGCAGTCAGGGTCGGGATTGAGCCTAGTGGAAGGATGCCTCTTAGAATATTTAATACTCTCACCATTTATTATGTGCCAGACATGCGGTGCTGGAAACAAATTGTAAGACCTTGTTCCTGACCTAGAGAAGTCTTTCATTTGAGAAAATTTAGGCTTTAACAAATGCAAAAGATAGGGGAAAAGAACTCCAACTTTTGATGAGCTGATGGCTTAATTCTGTAGTGGAAACACAACTTGGCCAAAAATAATCATCTAGTATGCACCACATTTAACCTATACTGCGATTCTGATGCAAATGTACACCCCAGGGGTAAAGTAGGAAAGCCTGAATGAGAATCAAATGGCCGGAACAGTCTTTTTCAAGAAAGGGGGGCAAGCCTGGAAGTCAAGCACATTCTCTGCTGGCTCAGATTCCTACCAGGCATGTTGTATCCTAAAATGGGTCCCACATAACTCTCCCACTAACTCCAGTAATAATCAAATAAAAACAACAGACTTGCTTGGACCTTTGTAATTTGGGCAAATCCACAGCCGTTTTTGAAAAAAAGACCTGTTATATCTTCCCACTCTCTGGGTATCTTTGGATTTATTAGCGTCTTTGGATAGGTTACTTATCTCTTAACGCTGTTGAGGACCTTCAGCTGACATATTCCTCCCTAATTCCTTAATTTGGAGGGGAAAGTTACCTCCAAGATTGGAATAAAACAAATGGTTGGCATCTCACCTCTGCAACTTTGTAGCTGTGACCTTAGGTAACTTGGGGTCACAGTTAAGTGGTTATACAGAGATAGGTCTTGCTAAGATCTAGCGTATGCCCAATAAATTGTCTGAAAAGTACTTGCTCAGCAAACTGGATTGTCTTCTTTGAAAAGAGGCCAACACCATGTTACAAGTTGGCACATCATTCTTGCTACAAACACATAGGCAAATTGCCCATCACCTGCATGTATTGTTCACCATATTCCAGAAGCTTCTGTGTATTAAACAAGCCAAGCTCATTGGTCTCTTTGGCCTCTGCCCTTGTCTACAGCCTCACTATCTGGAATATCCTGCTCTCAGATCTTTGAGCAAGCTCCTCCTTCAGGTCAAGGTCCTCAGGTCCTTAAACCTCACTATCTCCAAAAGACCTACCCAGACTGTCCAATCTAAGGAGGCTTCACTCGCAGTCCTCAGAAGGATTACTCAGGAAGATCATTTATCACTGTTTGAAGTTACCTTTTTATTAACAAGACAAAGTTATCCATTTGTCTTGTTCACCCCTGTTTTCTCAAAGAGCAGTACAGGATCTGGCAAATATTTGTCAAGTGAATTAAGGAAAGGCGAAAATATGTTTACTGTCTACAGCTTAATTTAAAAGACAAGGCAGAAAATACTCTATTTTGTAAGCTGGGGTCCTGGAAGGAACAGATGGCATCCTCAGACTGAAGACAGTCTGATTGTAGAGACTGTCTACATGGTGGGACAGATAAAGGGAAGCCAACAGGGGATGTTGAAGAAGCACTCTGGAGTATAAACAGTGGGAGGCCATTACCATCTCTAGCTACAGGGGGGAGAAGAAGGAACTGTGTGGGAACCCTGTGAATGCTCGGAGCTCAACAAAGGTCAGCTCAACAGGAGCTGTGGCCTTTGTTCAAGGGATACCACCTCTGCAAAACCATGACTTGGAAGGTAAGGAGCTGGGGGATAATCTCTCTCTCCTCTTACTCTCTGATCTGCTGGGCCTCCCACTGACCAAACCTACAGGGCAAGGGAGCCCAGATGATGCAATGCAAAGAGGTCAGCCTCCTAAGGGCAGAGAGCTGAGTCAGAGTGGTGGAGAGCAGATCTGGGGGGTGGGCAGGAATCCACTGCATTCCCTAACATGCATATAGATTACCAAGGTCAATCTAGCTACTGCTGCCTCTGAAATGGCTAACCTGTCAGCGATAGTCACTAGTCCTCAGGGAGACCAACTGGCTACTTGGTGGCAAATCAACTACTTTGGACTCCCTTCATCCCAGAAGGGCCAGCAATTTGTCCCTCACAGGGGTGGATAGCTATACTAGGTATGGGCTTGTCTTCCCTGTTTGCAGAGCCTCAGGCAGCACCACTATCCATACAGATTCCCCATTCCACAGGTGTGGAGTCCTATATAACAGAGCATCTGACCAGGGAACCCACTTTACAGCAGAGGAAGAGGGGGAGTGAGCCCATGACCATGGAATCCACTGGTTGTATTACATCCTGCACCAGCCAGAAGCAGCCAGCCTCACAGAACACTGGAACTGCCTTTTGAAGGCACAGGTGAAGCACCAACTCAGAGTATTCAGAGACAATATGTTAAAAGACTGCAGTGCCATCGTTCAGGATGTGGAATACGCATTAAATGAGGGACCTCAGGCTTCCCTCGTGGTGCAGTGGTTGAGAGTCTGCCTGCCGATCAGGGGACACGGGTTCGTGCCCCGCTCTGGGAAGATCCCACATGCCGCAGAGCAGCTGGGCCCCTGAGCCATGGCCGCTGAGCCTGCACGTCCGGAGCCTGTGCTCCACAATGGGAGAGGCCAAAGCAGTGAGAGGCCTGCGTACCACAAAAAAAAAAGAGGGACCTCTACATGACACTTTTTTTCCAATAATGCATAGGTCCAGGAACCAAGGGGTAGAAGCAAGAGTAGCTCCACTCACCATCACGTCCCGTGACTCACTGAGGGATTTTGTGCTTGCTGTCCTCAAAAAGCTGGGCCCTGCAGGATTGGAGGTCCTACTTCTCAAGAGTATTACACTTGCAAGGGCACACAACAAGGGTCCATTCAACTACAAGCAATGGCTGCCCCCCAGGGCACTTTGAACTCTGTGTCCAGGGACCTGAAGTCTAAGAGTCACCATTTTGGCAGGAGTAACTGACCCTCAACAGTAGGGAGAGGAGGCTGCCTTTATACAGTGGGGACAGGGTGGAATATGCCAGGCACATTCTGGCACTCCTTTGCCCATCCTAACTGTAAATAGCAAGTGCAGCAACCCAGCCTAATGATTGTCGAGGGCTCAGACACTTCAGAATAAAAGGGCATTATAAAATATTTTATTCAAAAGGGATTACTTGGGTCAGATAGGGTTGATAACCACTGTATAAGATTATAAATAATGTTGATAATGAAGAGGTTCAGATATATTCAAAATGCTGTGTTTAAGAAGGCAGGGGTACTTAAACATTTTTTTAAAATTTCCAACAAAAATGGTTCAAATTAAGCTTTAAGTCTTAAAAGGATAAGTTTCAATTACATGAGGAAATTGTTACTTAGAAAAGGCAGTATGATATTGTGGAAAAAGCATCAGGTATTGATGTATAATGCCTAGATTCCAGTTCTGGTTCCACTAATAGCTCACAGCTACTTACTATTTCAGACCCCCAGTTTTCTAGTTTGCAAAATGGATATACCAACAGGGACTAGACTTACTCTATCTGAAACTAGAAAACTAAACAAACTATATGAAACGGCAGTTTTCAAGATACTGGACATCAGGCAATGAGGGACAGTGACCCTTGGGAGATGGTGGAAAAATGAAGTGAGCCCAAGGATTGTCCCACCTTACTCTATGGAGAGATGTTTTCAGGCCACAGTGCAGGAAGGGGGACCCAGGCAGAGCCACCCTAAGGTGAAGGAGCTGCAAGTCCAAAGAAGCTGAGGCAGTTAGAATTTGCAGGGTAGAGGACTGGAGAGCAGAGCTGCACACAGAAAGAGAACTCTCCGCCTGAGATCATCACATTTGTGAGGAAACTACTGGGGCCAGGACAGAACCACTCAAAAGGATGAGACTCTAATTAGAGAGGAAGCAATCCCCACAGCCCACAGGCCAGGGAGAGCTCTTCTTCCCACCAGCCAGCATGGAAAACCTTATAATTCAGAGGGCATTGGGTAGAGTACTCAAAAGATTTTGCATCAATAGTGGGCATAAACTAGCCCTAGACTAAATGCTGCTCTGGTCCTGCCTGATAAAGCTTAAACCCCAAACCTGAAAAGATCAAAATGATTCAAGTAATTTAATCATGTTCCATAATAAAGCTCAAGTGAATATAAAAATACCCAATAACCAACAAGGTAAAACAAAAAGCCAAAATTACCAGGCACACAAAACAGCAAGAAAATATGACCCATGATAGGAGAAAAAGCAATCAATCAAAACCACCTCAGAAATGAAAGAAATGATAGCATTAGCAGATAAGGATATTAAAGGTTATACCTATATTCTATATGATCAAGGAACTAAGAGGAGAGACTGAACATGTTAAGTAGAGACAAAAGATTTTTGTTAAAAGATCTAATCTAGAGGCTAAAATGACAATGTTGAGATGAAAATTAAACTGTATGGGATTAAAGGTAGGTTAGACACAGCAGGAGATTAACAAAGTTGCAGTAGATGGGACTTCCCTGGTGGCTCAGTGACTAAGAATCCACCTGCCAATGCAGGGGACACAGGTTCAAGCCCTAGTCCGGGAAGATCCCACATACCATGGAGCAACTAAACCCGTGCATCACAACTCCTGAGCCTGCGCTCTAGAGCCCATGAGCCACAACTACTGAAGCTCGTGCACCTAGAGCCCATGCTCTGCAACAAGAGAAGCGACCGCAATGAGAAGCCCGCACACTGCAACGAAGAGTAACCCCCGCTCATGGCAAATAGAGAAAGCCCGTGCACAGCAATGGAGATCCAACACAGCCAAATAAATAAATAAATATTTTTTTAAAAAGGAAAATATAGCAGTAGAAACTATCTAAAATGAAACAGAAGGAAAAAGCTTGAAAAAAAGAAAAAAAAGAACATGTATTATCTCTTTAAAAGATAATAGATGGCTTAAGGCAAAAATAACAATGTATTGCAAGGTTTTAACATATGGCTAAGTAAAATGTATGGCAAAATGGTATAAAGCCCAGGAGGGGAAAATGGTAGTTTACTGTTACAAGATTCTTTTACTGTATGTGACATAGTATAATGTCAATTACAAGCATACTGTGATAAGGATGTATACTACAAACTCTAAAGCACATGCTAAACACACACACACACACACACACACACACACAAACACATACACACGGTTTAGCTAATAAACCAGCTAATAAAGTAGAATTATGAAAAATACTCAGTTCAAAATAAAGCAGAAAAAGGAAAATGGGAAGAAATGGGAAAAATAAAAAAATAGGAAGATGGTAATCTAAACCCCAAAATATCAAAAATCCCATTAAATATAAATGGTCTAAACACAACTAACAGGCAAAGATTGTGGCACATATATACAATGGAATATTACTTAGCCATAAAAAGAAACGAAATTGAGTTATTTGTAGTGAGGTGGATGGACCTAGAGTCTGTCATACAGAGTGAAGTAAGTCAGAAGGAGAAAACAAATACCATATGCTAACACATATATATGGAATCTAAAAAAAAATAAAAAATGGTCATGAAGAACCTATGGGCAAGATGGGAATAAAGATGCAGACCTACTAGAGAATGGACTTGAGGATATGGGGAGGGGGAAGGGTAAGCTGGGACAGAGTGAGAGAGTGGCATGGACATATATACACTACCAAACGTAAAATAGATAGCTAGTGGGAAGCAGCCACATAGCACAGGGAGATCAGATCAGTGCTTTGTGACCACCTAGAGGGGTGGGATAGGGAGGTTGGGAGGGAGGGAGATGCAAGAGGGAAGAGATATGGGGATGTATGTATATGTATAACTGATTCACTTTGTTATACAGCAGAAACTAACACACCATTGTAAAGCAATTATACTCCAATAAAGATGTTTTAAAAAAAAAGATTGTCAGATTAGATAAAAATGCAAGACCCAAATATATACTTCCTACATAAAACACTTCATAGATAAATAAATAAATAAATGCATGGAAAAAAGATGTACCATGGTAACATAAAAATGGAAATAGTATCTATTTGTGCTCATTTCATATGGTTCCTATAGGACTAAAACCAAAAGGATAGGAAAATCATTTATAGACTATAGAATACTGTATAAATCAAGAATATAGGGTATAAATCAAGAAATGGTGAAAATAACAGCTACTTTATATAAATTACCTTATTTAATCCTCACAACCACTCTTGGGAAGTTAGGTATTAGTATTTCAACTCATAGATGAGACTACAGAGAATACCTAATTTGTCTACCTATACAGGGAATCCCAGGGTCTAAATTCAATCTGACTCTGCAGGCAAGCATTGTCACACAAGCCATATTGTTCTCATGTGTGCAATTATTGTGAGGACGCACAACATAACTTAAATGTTCTTAAAAATAATTTGAAAAAATAGTTAAAAAATAATAGCAAGATCTTTAAAAAGTAAACTCCTCTATTAATGACATCTCATCATTTAGGCCTGTTATTATCAATCATTCTCAAAACTGTACCTACCGATGTTGCCTTTAGTTAAGAGTAAATCCAGCAGCATTTAAAAGCACTGGGTTTTTTAAAAAAAGGTATCTAAATTGGAAGGGAAGAGGGAAAACTGTCATTATATGCAGATGACAATGATACTCTATATAGAAAACCATAAAGACTCCACACAAATGCTATTAGAACTGATAAATGAATTCAGCAAGGTAGCAGGATATAAGATTAACATACAGAAACCTGTTGCACTTCTTTACAGTAATAATGACATATCAGAAAGAGTAAGTAAAAAACCAATTCATTTTATAATCACATCAAAAACAAAAAACAAAAAACCTAGGAATAAACCTGACCAAGGAGGTGAAAAACGTATTTGCTGAGAACTGTGAAACATTGATAAAAGAAACTGAAGATGACTCAAAGAAATGGAAAGATATCCCAGATATCCCATGTTCTCAAAGTGGAAGAATTAATATTGTTCAAATGTCCATACTACCCAAACCAATCTACACATTTAATGCGAGCCCTATCAAATTACCCATGACATTTTTCACAGAATTAGAATAAATAATCCTACAATTTATACAGAACCACAAAAGACCCAGATTTGCCAAAGCAATCCTGAGGAAAAAGAACAAAGCTGGAGGCATAACCCTCCCAGAATTCAGACAATACTACAAAAGCTACAGTAATCCAAACAGTGTGGTATGGGCACAAAAAAAGACATGGATCAATGGAACAGAATACAGAGCCCGGAAATAAACCCACCCACTTATGGTCAATTAATCTTCGACACAGGAGGCAAGAATATACAATGGAGAAAAGGCAGTCTCTTCAGCAAGTGGTGTTGGGAAAGCTGGACAGTCAGCTGCATGTAAATCAATGAAGTTAGAACACTCCCTCACACTATACAAAAAAATAAACTCAAAATAGCTTAAAGACTTAAATATAAGACATGACACCATAAAACTCCTACAAGAGAACATAGGCAAAACATTCTCTGACATAAATCATAGCAATGTTTTCTTAGGACAGCCTCCCAAGGCAAAAGAAATAAAAGCAAAAATAAACAAATGGGACCTAATCAAACTTATAAGCTTTTGCACAGAAAAGGAAACCATAAACAAAACAAAAATACAACCTATGGACTAGGAGAAAATATTTGCAAATGATGTGACCAACAAGGGCTTAATTTTCAAAATATACAAACAGCTCGTACAACTCAATAACAAAAAACCCAACTACCCAATCAAAAAATGGACCTAAATAGACATTTCTCCAAAGAAGACATCCAGATGGCCAACAGGCACACAAAAAGATGCTCAGCATTGCTAATTATTAGAGAAACGCAAATCAAAACTACTGAGGTATCACCTCCACCAGTCAGAATTGCCATCATCAAAAAGTTTACAAAAAATAAATGCTGGAGAGGGTGTGGAGAAAAGGGAACCCTCCTACACTGTTGGTGGGAACATAATTTGGTGCAACCACTATGGAAATCAGCATGGAGGTTTCTCAAAAAACTAAAATAGAACTACCATATGATCCAGCAATCCCACTCCTGGGCATATACCCAGAAAAGATGAAAATGAATTCTAATTTGAAAGGATACATGCACCCCAATGTTCATAGCATCACTATTTACAATAGCCAAGACATGGAAGCAACCAAAGTGTCCATCGACAGACGAGTGGATACACACAGACACAGACACAAACACACACACACACACACACACACACACACACACACACACACTAGAATATTACTCAGCCATGAAAAAGGAATGAAAAATGGCATTTGCAGCAACATGGATGGACCTAGAGGTTATCATACTAAGTGAATAAGTCAAAGAAAAATATCATGATATCACTTATATGTGGAATCTAAAAAGATGATACAAATGAACTTATGTACAAAACAGAAATAGACTCACAGACATAGAAAATAAATGGTTACCAAAGGGGAAGTGGGGTAGGGATAAATTAGGAGTTTGGGATTAACAGATACACACTACTATATATAAAATAAATGACAAAGACCTACTGTATAGCACTGCGAACTATATTCAATATCTTGTAGTAACCTATAATGGAAAGGAATCTGAAAAGGAACATATATATATACACACATATATATGTATATATATTACTGAATCACTTTGCTGTATACATGAAACTAATACTTCAATAAAAGTAAAATTCAAAGCTCATGATAAAAAAAAAGGAGCACTGTTTTTTTTTAAGTTAAAAAAACCTTAATTTTCATTTATATTTGTAATGGGAAACATTTTAAGTCACTGGGAGGAGGGGGTGCATGGGAACTCCTCCAAATCTACAATTAATCTTTAATCTCATTACATGTAACTGCTGTTGATAGTATCTAAAGAACTAGACCTATGAGGTGTCTGCTCCTTTGGGATATTTAGGATTTAGGATTAAATATCCCAAAGGGACAACAAATTGTCCCTTTACAATTAAATCTATGCTAAAGTCTTTTAATTATATATAACTTCTCCCCAGAATTGCAACATTTAAAAACAAACTAAAACCAGGAAAGGAGTGAATATAAGAAAATATATCTGAATAGTTGACCATTCTTGATTGGTTAAAATAAGAAAAATTCTTTGAAAATTCTTTGAAAATTCTATTCCCCCTTCCAGTTTCAGTGAAATGTCACAATAAAAACTGCTATGATAGGGAGTCAAAAGTAGAATTCTTGGGCTTCCCTGGTGGTGCAGTGGTTGAGAGTCCGCCTGTCGATGCAGGGGACGCGGGTTTGTGCCCCAGTCTGGGAAGATCCCACATGCCGCGGAGAGGCTAGGCCCGTGAGCCATGGCCGCTGAGCCTGTGCGTCCAGAGCCTGTGCTCTGCAATGGGAGAGGCCACAACAGTGAGAGGCCCGTGTACCGCAAAAAAAAAAAAAAAAGAAAAAAAAGTAGAATTCTTGATAGTTTTGTAATTCCTGGTGCCCTAAAGAGGAACAACCAACATTACTGGGAAAATTAAAAAAACATGAAGTCACCTGGGTTAAAGCATTTATAGAAAGCAAAGTAACTGCTATTTACTAGGGGTTAAAGCATTTATAGAAAACAAAGTACATAACTGCTATTTACTAGTGGGTCTACTAAAAGCCAGGTAATCTGCTAGATTAAAAAAATTTTTAATTTTTGGCTGTGTTGGGTCTTTGTTGCTGAGTGCCGGCTGTCTCTAGTTGTGGTGCACGGGCTTCTCACTGTTGTGGCTTCTCTTGTTGCAGAGCACGGGCTCTAGGTACATGGGCTTCAGTAGTTGCAGTGCGTGGGCTCAGTAGGTGTGGCGCACGGGCTTAGTTGCTCCATGGCATGTGGGATTTTCCCGGACCAGGGATTGAAACTGTGTCCCCTGCATTGGCTATTAGATAACAGATATTATCCCTCAGTAATTCCAAGTAAGGAAGTACAGTTACTTTAAAGTAACTTACTCCTCCAAACACAGAGAAGACCTAGGACTAAAGTTGAAACCATGCTGGTAAGAAGTCTGAGCTCTTTTAATTCATTGAACTGCTACCCCAAAGAATTAACAGACAGGTAAGAAATGAACAAAAAGGGTCGGGATGCTTCTTTATATTTCAATTTCAATCTACAGGCTTGACTAGATCCAAATTCAATTTTTTTGTTTTAAAGGCAGTGATACCCCACAGGTGCTGTGAATTTCCTATTGCATCACCTCAGACGCATATCAACACATCTATCTGGTTGCCAACCTGAGGATCAGCCTGATCCCTTCATTATAAAGTTCTCCATCAGTTTTCCCCTCATGGTTTTAGCATCCACTGATGATTGGTGCCCAAATATATTATTTCACAAAGAGTAGCAACACAGTGTATTTCTAACATCCCTTCTGTATTTATCAGAAGGAATACTATTTAAAAACTTCATTAACTATCAGTTTACAGGTTAAGTGGGGACTAGAGGAAAGGACACCACTCCAATGAAATATTGAATATGGGAAATTCTCTAAAGACAAATGACCAAGTTTCAATTAGCAAAGAAATAAAAAGAGGAGAAAAAAAGGCACATAGTGATTAAGAGATCTGAGACAAATTAGCTATGTGTGGACCCTGACTCGGTACTGATTCAAACTAACTTAAAATAACTCTTTAGACAATCATGAAACTTTATAGACCCTACCAGATAAGGAATTATTTTGTTAGGTGTGATACTCGCATTAGAAACGATTGGTAAAAGATATACAGTACAGAAATATGGATGAAATGGTATCTGACATTTGTACTTAAATGCAACAGGAAAATAAGTTGGGGAACTGATGAAACAAAATTTGCAAAATGCTTTTGATTTTTTAAGCTGGGCTATATATATTTAGAGGTTCATTATTCAACTTTTGCATTTTATTTTAAAAAATCACTAACATAAAACTGTCCGCAAAGGCTAGACTGGCCAAGGAGTTGTAAAGCCAATCTGACTTAAAACTTTACCTTCCCTCTATGAAAATATGGAAAAAATAAAACCAATTAACTAACTGATTGATCATTTGCTCAATTAGTTGATCATTTGATCAACTCTTTTAAGAATTAAAATTGTTTCTACCTATTTATTTGCAAACGTGCAATCTACTAAGCCAACAATTACTGACGCTATTAATACTGTTAATGACTCATGAATTCTTCTGTTCTATTTGAAAAGGTTGCCTTTTTTTGTTGTTGGCTGCTTGGCATGTGGGATCTTAGTTCCCTGACCAGTGATTGAACCAGTGCCCCCTGCAGTGGAAGCAGAGTCCTAACCACTGGACCACTAGGGAATTCCCTGAAAATGCAGCTTGTTAAACGAAGTACTAGATGTTCAAATTTACAAATTTTAAAAACTTATTTATTTTGTCTGTGTTGGGTCTTCATTGCTGTGTGTGGGCTTTCTCTAGTTGTGGTGAGTGGGGGGTACTCTTCGTTGCAGTGCGCAGGCTTCTCATTGCGGTGGCTTCTCTTGAGGAGCACAGGCTCTAGGCATGCGGTCTTCAGTACTTGCAGCACATGGGCATGCGGTCTTCAGTACTTGCAGAACATGGGCTCAGTAGTTGTGGCTCTCGGGCTCTAGAGCTCAGGCTCAGCAGTTGTGGCACACCAACTTAGGTGCTTCCGCCATGTGGGATCTTCGCAGACCGGGGCTCGAACCTGCGTCATCTGCATCGGCAGGTGGATTCTTAACCACTGCACCACCCTGGAAGTCCCTGGATGTTTAAATTTAAAATACCTTACTTGCACCAAATTTTGTGGGAATCAGAAATTTCAAACTGGAAATGAGTTAAAAAGCCAGGCCACTAACTGACAAAGTGTTTCTTCATTCCAGGATGTCAAGATAAGTTTAAATATAGGTTATCTGCCTATCTACTTAAAACAGAGAATATTTTCAAATTATCATACCATTTTAACCATTTTGATGGTTGAAGCTATGTGTCAACTACTAAAGAAAAACGTGAGAAAAATGGAATCCAAGTAATTAAACTATTAGCCATTACATTCATTTCATCCCATTTCACAGAACCATGAACAAGAATCAAACTGAAGTTTTTAACTCAGTAAGGTGTATTATCACAAGAAGGCACAATGCTAGAATCTAGGATACCTGAGTTTAAGTGACAATTCAGCCGCAATTATTAGGAGTCGTGGCTGAGTCATTTCTAATTTCTCTAGCATCAAGCCCTTCAAGATTATTCAGAGGAATAGTTTTCAGTTGTACGAACTACAAAACTCCACTGGTTAGTTTTCTACTGTCCACTGCATAAGTCAATTTTATTCGTCTACTCCAAAAATTTTGATGAATGCATGGATGAGAACACCTGAGCAAATAAGCAGTAGCAGAAAACACTGGAAATAACCTATTTAGCTGCACTTTTAAAACTAGGTTTGACGTCAATGGAATTTCTAGAAATAGTAAACTATGAGACATCAAATCATGAGGGAAAATACCCAGTTACAAACAATCCATATTTATACACTGGCCATTCTAAACCTTTCCTGTTAGTGCTGAAGCTCCCAACACTGTCAAATAAAAACCTGGTGCTTTCAGAAATTGACTCCAGAAGTACAAGGAAAAAGGCAAATAAGAGTAGGAACCTGAGAGTTCACAGAAGATGGGAAGGAAGCTTAGCAGTAGACACTCATATGATACCAGAGGTACCATACTCACCACTAAACTTTTCTTCTATCCTACCTAATTCACTGAAGTTTCACTTTAATTCCTAAACTTCCATGAATTAGGCCTGGGAACTAGCAAATACCTTTAGTGAAGAATGTAAATACTTTTCAGCAGGGAAAGGGGTTAGCAATCATTAACTTCTTAGTAAGAAAGAGTGTGGATATTTTTCTTTCCTCCTATATCCTGAGATCAGCTACTCCAAAGGAATGAGTTTCTGATGGGGGAGAAAGTAAACATTAATTTGGGAACTTGGAGCACTTGTAGGGAAAGGTCGGGAGGCTTAGGTAGTACAGTGGCACTAGCAGTATGGAAATGGAGAGGAAAATAAAGGATGGCTGACTTCTTAATCTCTATAACGAGATTGCTGTGTTAAGGAAAAACCTTTTCTTTACATCAAATGCTCCTTTAAAAAAAACCTTATAACATATAACATAGTTGAACTATATGTGGACTGCATCAGAGGCCTAAGAATAATTTATGCAGTGATTCTATGGCAAAACTTATTTCAGCTTTCTTAAATTCCTAGTCAATGTCAGGAACATAGCTTTACTATATGTGCAAATGCTAACAGCAGATCATGTAGAGAAACCCACTTGGTATCACCCTTGTCATACCAAAAAATTACATGCATTTTATGTTCAGAATACAGATGAAACTCAAATCTTTGGTAATGCACTTCAGAAATGGGAATACTTTTAACAAAAAACTTTATCTGGATGAGCAATCATGAATTCTACAACAAAAAATATATTTACCTGGCAGACTGTTCAATAGTTTTGGGGGTTTTTTTACTAAATTAACATTTACCATGTAGTTTTTTTTGTTTTTTTGTGGTACACGGGCCTCTCACTGTTGTGGCCTCTCCTGTTGCGGAGCACAGGCTTCAGACGCGCAGGCTCAGAGGTCATGGCTCACAGGCCTAGCTGCTCCGTGGCATGTGGGATCTTCCTGGACCGGCACAGAACCCGTGTCCCCTGCATCGGCAGGCAGACTCTCAATCACTGTGCCACTAGGGAAGCCCCTACCATTTAGTTTTTCATGTGTAAACAGGTAAACAGAAAAAAATACCTACAGACAAACAAAAAGTTCATTATGTTAACCAATCAGGGTCTGGAAATTTCTGCAGTTTTCTTCCCAAGTGTTCTCCGATCAAATCATCTTTTTTGTTGTTTTCCAGTAAACAGTAACATAAATACAAATTGTTTAATAATAACCATAAAGTCTCATAGGCTGAGGTTTAAGTATTTATACTTCATATGGTAAGGAGACAGATATTGGACAATTTCTAGACTCCTGAAGATTTGGCATTAAAAACAAAAACCTCAGTCATCAGAATTCCTATTTCTACGTTTGTGATTAACTACATAAATAACCATTGGAAAACAGGACTTTCCAAGCTAACTTTCCCGTTAGACTTTAATCTTAAACGAAGTGTGTATGTGGTTATATTAATCTATTACGATGCACAAGTTGGATGTCTTTCCATGAATGCTACTTACCACCACTGACATCACCCAATGAAACAGAACACAATACTTACAATTTAATGAAATTCCAACAGCAAACAGTTCCTATGGGTTTTGGTTTCAAATACCTGCCTACCTAAAGTTAATAATACTTATTACCTATTCAACAATTACAGAAAAATCTTTTAAAGTTAAGGAAAGTTTGAGGTAAATAAAGAATATTCATTTAAGAATGAAGTAGTCAAGATTTCCTTTTACTCAAAAAAAAACAAAAAAAAAAACACAAAAATCACTTCCAAGAGTCAACCTCCATGTACAAAAAGGCAAGATCAATCACTGGACACAAAGGATATTCCAAAGGTCTTTAAAAATGGTAATTAATCTCAAAAAAGGAAAATTTAGCTTTTATATTTCATTCATTATCAAGACCATATTTGCTTAACAAGATAATTATGCGATTGATACAAAACATACAGCATTTACACTTAACTGTACAAAATAATTTAAGGTTTATAAAAATATTAGAATGTTTAGAGTTGACTGACACAGTCTTAAATAATCTCTTCTAGAGAAGTATAGTAAGACCACTGATTTCCATTTTATTTCTTTCTTAATAAGTCAAAGAAAGGATGCTGCAATGCTTCATCCAAGGTAATTCTTTTCACTGGATCATATTCTAACATTCTTTGAATCAGGTCAAACAGTTTCTCATGTTCTTCATCATGACAGAGCATAAATTCCTGAGGGGAAAAATGACTTTGTTTAAGAAAGACAATAAAAAATAGTTAAAACAGGTTTTTTTTTGTTTTTTTTGTTTTACCTTTAATGGTTTGCAGCGTCTCGTAACATATCTACCAGCAGAACTATGTTCCTCCCAATCCAGCTGATTATGATGAAAATACTTCTGTTTCCTATAGGAAACAGAAGTATGGATTAAATTTTAAGAAAAAAAACCCCAAAACCCACATTCTTACCATGCCCCAACCAGGGGATTGGGGGAAAAGATGGAACCATAGATATCTCTCTATATATACATAAACATACAATTTCTAAAAATCTCAGCAATAATTATATCGGATACCTTATATGGTATTTTTCCTAATCTTGTACCCTCTGAAGTTTTAGTATCCCACCTAAGTTGTACCATATGTGAAACAATGCCAGCTTCAAAAACAGAGGTTCCTAGATCCATTCCTGTAAATTCTGATTTCACTAGATCTGGAATGGGGCTAGAAATCTTTAACAATTCCCTGGATGACTTCTGCAGTGAAGCTATGTTTTGAAACCACTTGTAGTCTTCTTGTCCAAAGACGTACATGAGGTTTGCAACAGTCTGGAATTCAAATTTAGATAGGACTCCAAAATCAAGCTCTTTTTACTACTCTATGTATTATTTTTAAATCAACCTAGGAAAACATTTTTGCAAGTTTAACTTGAGTATAAAAACACCACTTTATTTACTGGATCACAAAGTAAATATTGCATTACTTTTCAAAAACTTGACTTCATGAAAAAAAATTCAAAATCTACAGTCTTTGGAATAAGCAAGAACAACAAAGATGGGTTTTCTATAGTTTGAATATAGGCCACTGCATGTACCCAGTAAGGACTTTAATCTTAAAAAGCATACCTTGGGGCTTCCCTGGTGGCGCAGTGGTTGAGAGTCCGCCTGCCGATGCAGGGGACACGGGTTCGTGCCCCGGTCTGGGAGGATCCCACATGCCGCGGAGCGGCTTGGCCCATGAGCCATGGCCATTGAGCCTGCGTGTCCGGAGCCTGTGCTCCGCAACGGGAGAGGCCACAACAGTGAGAGGCCCACATACCGCAAAAAAAAAAAAAAAAAAAAAGCATACCTTGTTTTCTGAATCATGTGTGTTGGTATGGGTCCTAATATTCGTTCCATCATTGCCAGGTGTTTTTTACTGTGATGAGTCTAAAAAAATAGGAAAAAGAAACTTAGCACTTTCCATTTCCCTACATGCACATAAAAGGAAAACACAAGAGAACAGTGTTTCCGGGACTTCCCTGGTGGTCCAGTGGTAGAGAATACACTTTCCAATGCGGGGGACGTGGGTTCGCTCCCTGGTCGGGGAACTAAGATCCCACATGCTGCGGGGCAACTAAGCCTGCCCACCACAACAAGAGAGCCCGCGAGCCACAAACTACAGAGCCCACACACTCTGGAACCCGCACACCACAAGTGGAGAGAGAAAACCCATGTACCACAACGAGAGAGAAGCCCACGTGCTGGAATGAAGAACCAATGCAACCAAAAAAAAAAAAGTAAATAAATAAATGTTAAGAAAAAAAAAGAATATAGTGTTTCCATAAAAGGACTAGATTAGACAGCTATACAATTTATATTACACTCTACTTCAAAGATGGAATAAAACTGAATGAGCTACACTGAATGTCTGATTTCTGAAATGAATTGGTAAGGTCTGTATAGCTGATTGAGGAACAACTTTTTAAGTATATTTTACTGAAGTACAGTTGATTTACAATGTTCGAATAAGTTGTTTAATGTAAAACAGTACACTTTTTCCTTATTTGTATTTCTTGCACCGTTTAACTGAGGGATGACTGGGAAGATTACCAAAAACCTGGCTACTCATTTTATCGGTTGCTTAACTAACCTCCATTACCCAATGGATAGCAACTTTGTAACACTAATCCTAGACAATAAAAATACAGTCCCAATAATTCTTACAACAACCTTGAGCTAGCAATGTGGGAACATAACTTTCAAAGAGGTTAAGATACTAGCTCAAGCTCATATAGCTCATCAATGAGGAAACCTGAGCTGTGAACCCAAGTCAAAACTCATATTCTTAAATTACACAGTAACAGAGCTTTGGCTAAAGTAGAATAAATTGTTAAACTAAATGGTACACTCCTAAGCAGAGGCTGGCAAACTTCTTCTGTAAAGGACCAGATAGTAAATATTTTAGGCTTGGATGGTCACAGATGGTCTCCACCACATATTCTTTTGCATTTTTTAAAGCAGGCATCAGATAGGATATAGTTTGCCAATCCTTGCTCTGAAGAGCAGAGTCTATGTGCAATGCTTTTTAAATCCATTAACTACTGTGCCTAGCACACTGCTTTCAAAATGTTCTTAAGTCATGACAGGAATAAATAATACAAGCTTCATTATCTTCAAAAAGTTCCTTAGTTGAAGACTATTTTGGAGGGTGGAATTAAAATATAAACCACATCTCAAACCAAAGTTAATAATCGACGCTTAAGATCTCAGAATGATTTACAATCATAAAACCATCTGAAGGATTTTATATGTGTCAGAATGAAGAAAGCATGCACTGTGCTCAACTTTTTCCTTGACCCTATAGCTTACTACCACAAAACCAGACACCACCCCCTAGAAATGTCCGACAGCTATGTTCTAGATATCAAACTTGTCTACAAACTCAGAGTACTTTTAACAGAACTCTACAGAGTAGACAGAAGTTTGGTGAGGTGCCCCATAGCAGTGAACACATATATTCTGCAACAGCCACCTAAGTGATTTATAATTCATCACAGCTTCCTCCCTCCTCATCCTGCATTGCCATAACCACAAAGCAACCTTGACAGTATTAGCCAGGAACTTCCTAACCACCCTCACCCCATCCAACAACACACCTTGATCAAATCACAACCCTCTTAAAGTTCTCCAATGGTTACACCACTTGAAGCTTTCAAGACTATTAGTTTTCCGACATAAGCAAAATTATGAGGAAAACAAGTAGAGACCTAAATAACATTTTCTCCTTTTTGTTCTGCCAAGTAAGCCAATAACTATTATCATTTCATGGAAAAACATTTTAATACCAAAAAAAACAGGAGAGATAATTTCTAAATGAAAGCCAGAACGGCAACCCTACAAAATCATTTTCATTTTAGACCAGTCTACATTTGGAAACCACTGACTCCTAGGATAAAACAAATACCTTTCTATGGCAAACAAGTCCACTATGAATCAGTACTTGCCTACTGACACCATTTTCCTATTTATCCAAGACACTCCGGCAGCACTATTCATCCTTCCTCAACTAGAGTAGCTTCCTTTATGCCTCTTGCATTTATGAATACCATTTCTTCCTGATATGGCCATCACACACTCTAGTTTTCTGACAAACTCTTACTCTTCCTTATAGCTTGGATTAAACTCCCTACTCCTCAGTGATGCCTTCTCGAAGGAAACTTAACCGTTCACCTTTTCTGGGTTCCCTTCTACATTGTTCCATTATAGCAAGTATCACATTGTACTGTACGTTTTCCCATGTCTATCCTGTGTATGTCTTCCTTGAGGAGAGAGATGCCGTCTTTTCATTTTTATACACACAGTGCTTAGAAATGTGCCTAGGGTGTCATACATGCTTAATACAACTTACTGTTTCTGAATTCTTTTAATAAAAGTGCAACATAACCAGAGCTGAATTAAAACTGACCATAGTAACACTAATGTAAATTTTGAAGGAGCATCACAATAAAATGGATCATATGAAGTCAATATGAACCATGTGTTTAAAAGCTCCACATGCAGAATGAATTATGACCATTCACTGAGAGTATTTCATTCAACTATGGTTTTAGAGAAGGATGACTATTTTGCACATGTAAGTTTACATCTTAAGAATAATGACACTATGGCAACTTTCCAATATGGAAACCAAAACTTTAACATGCCTTTAACATTAAAGCTCATTATGAATCAGTAAGTAACATTTACTAAACACATACCTGAAAGACTGTGAAACCAAGGTAATATTCAATAAGAATGCAACCTATGCTCCAAACATCACATGGCTGAGACCAACCTAAAGCTATTTAAAAACAAAACCAAACATTTTATTATGCAACAATTTTTAACTGCCAATACACAATATCTTTTCCCATGTGGGTGCTCTCTTTATATAGCCCATTTAGGAGAATATGATAGTAAATTCAGGGTTTACATTTTTAGTTTTATACCAAACATTATTCAGTATGCTTTCAGAGTCCTCCATATCCTTGTGTCAAATTACAGTATTTTAACCTGGGGGAGAGGAGGCATTTTATGGAAAGTAAGAGGGGTTAGCAAATATTCCATAGTCTCTGAATTGCTTGTGCAATGAGGAGCACTGTTATACCCACTTAACGGTTGTTCTATGAAATTTTACATTTTATTAGTGCAAACATAGGTCAATAATTATTCTCAGAGTGTAATTACTAACCCCTTATCAATTACCATCAGCTTGATATCTGAGTTTATTTCTTCCATTAAAAGAAATAGTAGTGTCACATAAATTATGTAAGAATTATAATGGATATTATAAGCAGTGTCACCCATAAGCAGAATTGTACAGATATTTAAAGTTCACATAGAGAGGTATCTATATATGTACTTTCAGGTTGTCTATACATGATCATATATTTTCTCCTTCAGAATTCTCAATAGTAACATTATTCAGAAAAGAAAAAAACACCTAGCCTTAAGTCTATATCTAGTTAGAAAGGAAAAGAGTAAACCTAAAACCTAAAACCTACAGATGTTTTAAACTTTTAAAGATTAAGTTTTTAATAAAAAAATAATGTCCAAATAAAACCTACTTTAAAAGACATTTCAATTACTTTCAGTAACATTACTGAATTTAAAGACAAAGGAAGAAACAATATATTCAAGGAACTTGACTATGATTTAGCCATTTTTGTTAACCCTCATCGTACTTATCACTTGAACAAAAGGAGAATGGAGCATGGTTTCTACTTACAGTAACACAAACAAAATCTGCAAATGATAGAGCTTGGATCTAAGATGAAAGTTTTCTTTTCCAGCCACTCCTGTCTCCCAGTCCAGCTTTCTCCCAAGTGACTGTAAACTACCTCATTCTCTTATGGCGCAGCTCTCATACTCTTTGGAATTTCACATCATTCACTTTTACCAACTTCTGTTTACTACCAACACCCAACACATGAGACCAACTGCCCTCCTCAGTGGTGGCACCTGACAACATCTTCCTCTTCAACCTAATTCTGCCTTAATCCTCAGGAGTAACACTTCACAAACACACAAAGAACCCTTCTAATCTTCCCATCTGTTCATTTCTTTTCCTCAAGACCAATAACCCCAATTTCAGATTTATATCAACTATCCCCAGCCTGGCCACACATGGGACTGTATTATTACTAAGAATCACTGTATCTTACGCAATCTAGGAGGAGGCCATTAACTAACTGTAAGATACACCACTGTTTTATGAACCAATAACCAAGAAAAAATGCCGTTTTGTCTTATGTTTCCTCACATGTTAAAATGTGGAGAAAAATCTTCTTCTTAAAATTGATAAAACACAGCAAGTTATCTCTTTTTTTTTTTTTTTTTTTTTTTTTTTGTGGTACGCGGGCCTCTCACTGTTGTGGCCTCTCCCGTTGCGGAGCACAGGCTCCGGATGCGCAGGCTCAGCAGCCATGGCTCACGGGCCCAGCCGCTCCGCGGCATATGGGATCCTCCCAGACCGGGGCACGAACCCGTATCCCCTGCATCGGCAGGCGGACTCTCAACCACTGCGCCACCAGGGAGGCCCAAGTTATCTCTTTTTAAGCTCTGAAAATACCTCTCTGTCCACAATCTCTTCCCACACTCTTTTCTTTTACCTTCATTGCAGCCTTCAGTCCTCAACCATGAATACACTTTCTAAACTACTGCAACACAGCAGCTTCTTTCAGACCATACTAAGCAGAAATCCTAGTAACATCAATCTCAAAGATGAGCTCCAAACCTGTGCTATCCTATGTGGTAGCCACTAGCCACATGTGGTTATTTAACTCTAAAATTTTAATTAATTTAAAATTCAGTTCCTCAGTCACACTGGCTATACTGAAAGTACACAGTAGTCTACGTGTGGCTACTAATGGCTACCATGTTGCATAGTGCAGATATACAACATTTCTATCATCATGGAAAGTTCTACTAGCCAGCACTATATACTATTCTTAATTTCCTGTCCCTTTTACTAATTCTTTACTCTAGGTAAACATCATTAGTTTGCTTTCACACTCATATTCTCAACTACCAAGTCCTCTTAGATAAAAGGTAAAAAGTGGAAAAGACTGATTCCACAAAGATGTTTTACTATCCAACCTCGGTTGAAACTTACTTTTGGCAAAGTAATATGCTTATACCATTTAACTATCTCCCAATATCACCTGATCTGAATTTTTCCCACTGTCTCCAAGCCCCCAAATCCATCTCTGACTTCCTTGCTCTATCAACATGACTCGGTCTCGAACTTTTAAATTTTGAGGCATAAGATGCGCTCTCCCTCACTGAGTTCCCTTTTATTAATATTGAAAAACCCTGCACCTTAACTAATTTCCCATGTCAAAGATGATCAAAGAAGCTCTCCTCTTAGACTAGCCCCTCTTTCTTCTCCTCTTAACCTCCATCCACCCTACATCTAGACGTCTGCCAGCCAAATCTTTAGCATTTTCACCAGCACCATGCTTTGTGATGAGACGAAAAGAGGTGCCCACATCGCTTCAAAATCACACTGCTGTCATGTACTTAGCCAATACAGCTTGTTCTCTTATGATCTTGTAAGACTGACTTGCTCAAAAATAACCACCACCTGGAATATCTTCACAGATGATATCACATTTTTCCCACTCAGGAAAAATATTTATAGCAATGTCCAGACAGCTTTTATGAAAACAGAAAACATTTTCTGTATACTGCTAAGAAAATTACAGCTATCCCCCAACTACCTGCCCCCCAATAAAAGCTATAGAGAACAAAAAATCTCTTTTTCAATTAAAATATCAGGAAGTCTGGTATCTACTAACCCAAAATGACCTCTGGAGCTCTGTAATGCCGTGTAGACACCAAAGTGCTATGATGTTCATCATCGTATGTAGCACTTCCTAAGTCAACAATTTTAATATCTGTGTTTTTCAGTGTGCGTTCATCACGTTTCTAGAGATACAGTTAAGTAAACACAAAGATCAATAAAGATATGAAATATTTTATAGCACTATCCAAAAGGCTTGCACATGAATTCTCTTTTTGATTTTCAAAATAACCCCATGAGAAAGGCAAAGGATTACCATTTTTGGGTTAAACGTCAGGATATAATAAGCCTCAAAGGTAAAATTCCTCATCCAAGGATCACCAAGCTAAATTAATTTTAAAGACAACTACCAAAATTCAAACAAGTGTAACTTACCATTTTTGAATTATACTTGACTACATAGTCAGACTCCACAAATAAAATATTTTCAGGCTTCAGATCTGTATGGGTTAATTTATTATGATGCAAAACTACAAAAGAACAAAAAGACATTATTAGTTTCACTTACAAATTTAATCTGTACTGGGGGAAAGGAGAATTAGTAGTAGAGGTAGGGATCAAAAGTGCTTTCATCTTTATTGCAATGTGCATTTTTAGTGACAGTGGTTTGATATGTTGCTTGTCCAATAAAACCTTTAATTTACTGGTATTTAAAAATTTAACAAGTACACTTACAATTTATTGACTGACAGATCTGATATGCCATTTGCCTGATATGGTCAATTTGAAATGGCAGAAAGCTATTTTCTTTAATGAAATCATAGGTACTAAGTCCCAGGAGTTCGAACACAATACAAATATGACCATGATGATCAAACCATTCTAGCATCTGGACACATCGGCTAAAACAGATCAGAATAAAAATAATTCAGTTCACAGAATTCTGATTATTTCATGTAACATAAGGGATCACAGTTCCAAGTTTATTACTTACAAGACATTATTGGGATCAGTACTATTTAAATGCTCTAATACTTCGATTTCTGAATGAGCTGCTTCATGATATCGTCCCATATTTTTTATGATTTTCACTGCTACATGTACTCCACTCCTTAAAAACAAAATGAAAATGGTAAATGTACAGAAGGGCGTTGAAGACATGTATCCTCTAAAGCAGCTGTCCCCAACCATTTTGGCACCAGGGACCGTTTTCATGGAAGACAATTTTTCCATGGTTGGGGGGAGGGTGTGATGGTTCAGGTGGTAATGCAAGCTATGGGGAGCAGCAGATGAAGTTTCACTCGCTCTCCCACTGCTCACCTCCTGCTGTTAGGCCCAGTTCCTACCAGTCCACGGCCCAGGGGTTGGGGACCCCTGCTCTAAAGCATCATCTTGTTAAGTACCAATCACTCAATGCTATTTTCCTAAAATAATCTTTCAGGGTATATTATAGCAGATCTATAAACATTTTTTCAAAACATTTTGACAAAATATACATTATACAGAGTGATGATTTCTCTTAATACTTATGAACGTTAATGTTTGTTTCCAAAAGTTTAAATTTACCTAGATTTTATAAGTAGTTTTTTTTAAAAAAGGATAAAAATATAAACCTTGAACATACTGCTGCTGAAAACATTCACTCATTCACCAGGCTAGACCGACTGTGCCAGATGTTGCATTGGAATCACTGTTAAAAAGAGCTTGTCCCATGTACCTCACAGTCTAATGGAAAAGACAGACACTTGAACAACTTATCATAAGGTTAGAAGTGCCTGGTATAAGGAATAGAGAGAAGAAAGAACCTAACCATCAGAGTTAGGGGAGCTCCGACTTCTTCAGAGAAGAAAGACAACTATCAGTTTGTTAGATAATTCTGGCAAAGGAGACACCATCAATAAGTCATCAAGCCAAAAAAATGTTTAGTGCATTCACGGATGCGAATAGGTATAAATAGCAACAATGTAGGGCAGCGTGTTTTAGACCGGGGCATCTGTAGTACTTCCTAAAAAGTACAGAGGGAATTCCCTGGTGGTCCAGTGGTTTACGACATGAGCTTTCACTGCCGTGGGCCCAGGTTCAATCCCTGGGCGGGGAGCTGAGATCCCGCAAGCCACGTGGCACGGCCAAAAAAAAAAGCCGTAAATGATTCTGAGGAAGAGGATTTCCAAAACTTCAGCTTCCTTCTGTCCTCTTTTCTAAACCTGATCTTCTTGAATACAAGCCAGCAGTCAACCCTGCATTTTTCACTATGGCCTTCCCACATTACAAAAGAGAACCCCATGCACGTGAAATTAATATGGCAAGTATTGTGCCCTAGGCTGCTTATAAAAAAATCTTTGAGGCAAAAATTTTTCTAGTAGCTGGATAGCAAACCTATTCTGAACTCATTTCTTTTGACAAGGTCCCAATGAAGTTGTGGGCTGATATATAATCATCAAAATAAATTTTTAATGATTTATCTCCCTATGATGTATAGCATATATCTCAAGTCTTAAAAGAATTACTATAAAACTGCTGTGACAAAACTTCTTTTAGTCTCATCTATTTCATCATATGGACAAGTTTTCTAACTGCTAATAAGCTATAAAAATGAACAGTGCTAATAGCTATAAAAATGAAAAATGGATAATGGTGTTAGCTAATGCTACTATAGTAATCATATTGCAGTATATAAATGTTTCAAACCAACGTTATACACCTTAAACTTATAAGCTTTCATATTACTTGTCAATTAAAAAAAAAGAAAAATGGAAACTTCATGTTAAAACAGTAAGATTTATCTATGGACACATGAACTCATTTTTTAAAGGCCCCAACCATCTCAATAAAAGATATATTTTCAATTACATTGTATGTTTTAGGTCTAATAAGTATCAAAATTTGTAACAGATTTGTACTTGATCAATTGAATACTATTCATTGGAATATCTCAAATACTCAAGTCTTGGAACCTCAAGAAATTTTTAAAAGACCCAAATGGGACAACTAGTAAAATGTGAATCAGGTTGTAGATAAGCTGGCAAAACTTGAAAATACATATAACATGTAAATATAGAGAATGATTAAACACTGTAAAATGTTAACATTTGTGGAATCTGGGTGAAGAATAGATGGGAATTCTTAGCAACTTTCCTAAGTCAAAGTATTTCAAAATATCTTAAAATTTTACTTTATGTTCACATTTTTGTCACAGAGGAAAGGGTGATAATAAAAGACATTTAGGATAATATTCTTTATGCAAAGTGAAGTAAAAGTTAAGTTCAAGATAAAGCATTAATAAGTATTCAAGAAAAGTTTGTTCATGGATGACAGGAGGTATCAAGCTGTTGTATTTAGATTCCCCCAAACATATTTAGAAAGAGAGATATTTTTTTTAAAAAAATCACCATTTACAATAAGCTGGAAATTACATCCTCAACTATTTTATGATGAAAAGTTTAGATGTCAATTTAGAAACGTGCAGTTTCCACTAAACTGTTTTAAGACGTTCACTTACAAAACAATTTGCAACCGCAGAATAGAGATCCTAGAGGAAAACATGAAAATGAAGCAGAGAGGGTCAAATAACAAAAAGTTTAGTATAACTCATTAAAGAATCTGGACTTTATTCTGTAGGCTTCAAGTAATATAATTTATTTATAGTTTGAGAAGCTAACCCTAACGTGCAAATATTATCCTTTGGAAATAAAAGTTTTTGAACCAAGAAGATTAGACATGCTAGTTTATTGTCTCTGCAATTCAAAAGTAGGGTAAAGCACCCCAAATCTCTTATAGAATGCTAAGGACCTAAGTTCTGGGAAAGTCTTCACTTGAACACTGACATTAATTTCAATAAACTCCATCTGATAAAAATTTTCAGCATTCTTGGTCAAAATCCATACTTATGGTAAATAAATCATACACAGTTCAAGAACTTTTGAATACTTATACCTCCCAGGAAAACATATAGCTACCACTTAAATTCCATTTCATCTAAATTATGGATCCTTCTCCACCAAAAATATCAGAATGTTCAAAAAAGAAAAACAACAAACTTACATGCCATGATCAATGCACTCTACAACTCTGCCAAAGGTCCCTTCTCCCAAAGTGTTCACGATTTCATCTAAAGTGAGGGGGGAGAAAGAAGTGTAAGTACATGAGTACAAATTATCAGTTATTCAAATAATGAATGCTTAAGTGTGGAATTTTTTCAAGTGCTCTCTATTAAAGCATAATTAAGGTTCCAGCACTCAAATTATTTTATTTTCAGCTGCTACAAAAATAATTTAGATAGAGCTATCTTTCTTGCTCTAATCTCAAATTCCACTGATTATTTTGGAACTTTAGAGTAGAAATATTTAAACTCTATAGAAAAGAAGAAATACAAAAGAACAACAAACAAACCCACAAAAAAAAAAACAAAAAAGCAATGAAGAGTTCTTTAGCCCCCCCCCGCTGACAAACTATTCTTAAAAAGATTATTCTGTCTGCAAAGTTTAAAAAGTGTTGAAAAATATTCTATACATCTTGCTTTTAGAACGTCTCCACTTTGACAGATAAGGTGACCCTCTTCATCATCTTCTATACTCCTGGATCTTTTCCTTTGGTGGCTCTTCTGGAACGGCAAGTGGGCAGCACCAAGATCGTCCAGCCAATCAATATAGCAGAGTGAATTCAGGGCAGAATACGCAATTCATTCAGCGGGGAGATATTCAGGCATTCAGATAAGAACCAGGCCACGAACAGTTGGCAGGAGCAATTTCAAATTCAGTCCCCAGAAATTCACAGGACACAGTTTATGTTACAGAAGAAAAACATGGCAAGATTTTCAGATAAGTTACTTAAAGTGGCAATAGAAAAATCAACACAATTGTCTCTAAAATACTGACTTAATTGAAGTCTGAAATTTAAAGAATGCAATGTCATGATCTATTAATCTCGCTATAAAATAGCCTATGCTGTGAGTTGAGATGTCTAGTTTGTCAGGAAAATGTTTTAAAATGTCAAGATTAGCTCAAATTGATACTTAGCAATATTTTTAAACATACTTATTAAAATAAAAGGGGAAAATAAAGGCTAATGTCAATGTTTGATCTAATCAATGATAGTTCTACTGAAGAAAACTTGGGGAGGAAAATAATAATTCATAGTTTACTGCAAACAAGTGAAGATTCATGAGTGTAAAAAAAAAAGGGCAGGCTTTCTGGACAATAATTTCCCCTTCAGCACCCACTTTCAGAACTCCAATGGAACTAATTGCAGATTGTGCTATACACAGGGTAAGTATCCGCCAGTGCAACTTTCTACATTTGTCGCCAAGTACTGGGAAAGGGGTTTCTTTTAAAGTAAAAAATGTTTAAGATGAAAGAAAAGATGGGTGCTTCAGCTTTTCATATGATTATGTTATAAAAGATAAAAATATTTTTAACATTAAAATCAAGAACCTCATGATCTGGTCTGCAGAAAATGAGTAAATGTGGGCAAATGAGGACTAACTAATAAATGCAGATTAGTTGTAAGAATTTGGAAGTTTCCTTTAAGGATTCAAGTAATATAAACACAATTATATTCATATAGTATTATAAACTTTTTCAAACTTATTGGCTCAGTAAGAGCTTTTACACACAAATAAGTATCCACCCAAAATAAACACAAAATCAATCATACCGAAAGTGGCTGATTACTTGAACAGTGTCTATTACGCTTCCTTTTAGGACTGCTTCTCCAGCTTCGGACTGAAGATTTACTGCAGTGGATTCGATAACTGCTTTCAACGTCTCTGTGATAACGTCTAGGAACATATCTTTTGCAGTAGTCATTTCTGTATTCATCAACGTTAGGAACATATATTTTGCCGTAGTCATTTCTGTATTCATCCATGTTAGGAACATATCTTTTGCAGTAGTCATTTCTGTATTCATCAACGTTAGGAACATATCTTTTGCAGTAGTCATTTCTGTATTCATCAATGTTAGGAACATATCTTTTGCAGTAGTCATTTCTGTATTCAGCAATGTATCTCCGGTCCCGATAATATCTCTCGTTCAAGAACCTTGCTTCTAAATAATGACTGCAAACACATTAAAGGATTTAAAATTACTCTCTTCATTCTAGAACGCTTTAACGTTTAACCACATTTTAACGTGGTTAAAATAAAACATGCTCTCAAGAATTCCTGGTTTCAACAGCTAACTCAATAAAAGAAAAAAATACAAATTGATGAATTAGAATTTATATTTAACTCACAAAACTTAAATAATTTTACTTTAACCAACAAGCAAATGGTTACATATATCTCTATTAATATATACTGCTATAAAGGAACAAACCTTGGGTCAAATCATTCAACATATTCAGTGTTTACTTGATTAAGTGTCCCTTTACCTTCTGGTGAAAGTTAAGACCAAAAATTCACAAAACTGCTCTTCTGAAATTCACCAATCTTATGATATATGCATCTGTAACTAAGCTCTCTTCCTTTTTGCAGAGCCACACACAACATGAGGCAGGCAAAACAGGATTCCTTTCCTTCTTAATGTAAGTTAGGTATCTCTGGCACACAGAGTTCTTTCACGAAAGGTGTATTAGAGCTAAAAGGAATCTTAAATATATTTCAGGCCTTTCATTTTACAGATGACTACACTGAGATCCCTAGAAGGAAAACGATTTGCCATGGTTGTAGAGCACATTCTAAATCCTATTGTATGTGCCAGTATTATTATACACACCACCTATTCCATCTCCTCTCCTCTATTTCGAGCTTCCTGTATCTTTCTGAGAAATAGACAACACAGTTTTTGAAGGCTGCTTCATGTGCCAAAAATATCTAAAATATATCTCCCTCAAATGAGAAAAGGTTCTTGTAATTGCTTGCTTAGGATTTCCCAACCCCCTACTTCCCTTTGCATTTTGAATTTCCTGTCACTCCTGCTTGTGAAATAAACAAGAATTCAGGGAAAACAGCATCATCTGGTGCCATAGTGCTTAACTTCCTTTTTTTATTTTTTTATTTTTTTTGCGGTACGCAGGCCTCTCACTGTTGTGGCCTCTCTCGTTGTGGAGCACAGGCTCCGGATGCGCAGGCCCAGCAGCAATGGCTCATGGGCCTAGCCGCTCCGTGGCATGTGGGATCCTCCCGGACCGGGACACGAACCCGCGTCCCCTGCATCAGCAGGCGGACTGTCAACCACTGCGCCACCAGGTAAGCCCCATAGTGCTTAACTGCTGAATCTACAGATCCCTTTGAAAATCTAATTGAGAGATATGGACACTCTGCCCTAAGAAACACACAAATGCGTAAACAAAACTTGGCAAGGAATTTCAGAGATCATGGACCTCGGGAAGTCAATGGATTCCAGTTAAGCAGCCTTGATTTGATGGAAAGAAAAAGACAGAGTCAATTGGCCCAGTTTCCCGTCCCCCTCTCTACCTGGGATGAGTATCCTTTTCAACAGTGTGAAGCTTCAAGAGGGATGCACGTGGAGCACTGAGGGAGAGAGGGGACACCTGCCCAGTCAGACACACCAGCTAAAATAATCCTGACAAGCAATGGAGTGACAGATGTTAACTAGACTGCCCTCACTAACCTCGTTCTTTTTCCCAGAATACGTTGTCATTCTTTTTCTCAGGAGGCTGGTTTATGCAAAAATAAAGGAGAAGCATCTCTAAAACTGCTACTCAACAGGGCTGGCATCAAATCCAGGCTGGGGAGATGCAGAAACCCCCTTTCCCCAGTGTCAGCCTTAAGTTCTAGGCATTGGAGAAACTACTCAGGATATTAGGGTCTAAATCTGGGTCTAAGTCAGGGATCTGATCAGTTGCTTGGAACCGTTAAGGGAGAGATCTACAATACGTCAAACTAGAAATTACCATACTCTAAAGGGCATCTGTTTAATTCTGTAAGGCATCCTTCCCATAAAGTATCGGAAAACTCTAACACTAATAATCCTTAGCTGGACTAGTGCATGAAATTAGAGCTGCTGATAATCCATAAATAATCTATAGAATAACAAACATGGAGTGAAGTAATACTATGAGGATAAACTAAAAAGATGAGGACCTCTTCAGCCTACAACAACCAAGGCTTAGAGATTATATAAACAAAGTCTACAGAATTATAAAGGCTATATGGACAGAGTGAACAGGATGAACAGACTGATTGAATTTCTAAAAATAGTCACTGAATGTCCAGTGAATATTTCACTGTAGTTCTTTAAAACAGCCAAGACTAATGAGGCTATGGGCATTCGTTTTTATTTCCACATAGGTCCTGTGGAAGATTAAAAATATATGAGGCAAAATCCCTGCCAACAAATAACCATTCAATTTGAGATTACTCACACAAAAATAAAACAAAACTCAACAATGCAGGAAATGCCGAAAGCCTGGATATGAGTGCTTAGGAGAAAAAACTCAAAATGCTTAAAATGGTCAGGGAAGATTTTGTGAAAAAGAAGGGAAGAGTTGCATCTTATAGGGACATCAGGATTTGGACAAAGTAGGAAGTAGAAGAAGTGCCAGGAAAGAAAAATGGCATATTACCATCTTACATTTATAGAGTACTTTTAGCCAGAATGGTTTAGAGATGAGTTTGTCTACATGTTACTTAGGAAATAGTAAGTAGACAATTTCAGCAAGAGCAATTTTCACATAGGGGAACATAGGCAAATAAATAAGCTGGGAACAGATCATCCAAAATCTTGCATGCCAGGCTAAAGGGCTTAAAACAGTGTTTCTCAAAGGGTGGTCTGTTTATTAACAATATCGAAATACTGAATTTTTAAAAATGAAGATCCCTGGACCCCAGGTCAGACTCACTGAATAATCTGGTAATATGCATTTTAAACATACCTCCAAAGTGATTCTATTCACACTAAAGTTTGAGAATCACTGGTTTAAGGCTTGATACTCTATGTTACAACAAGACATTTAAGGATATAAAATGTGTTCACAGTGTTCACAGCCACATCAGTCTTCCTGTGTAGAACTAATTGATTAAGCCTGTAGGAAAGGAGCAATTCACAGGCTACTTACAAATCAGAAAGAAAAGACACTCTGAAATATATAGGAAAAAAGGTAAGATAATTGATATACAATAAAAGCGCTGATAAATCATAAGAAAAATATACTTTAATACAAAAAATAGGCTAAGAATACAAAAATAATGTTCACAATCAACTAGACTTCAATTAAAAAAATATTCAAGTGTTCAATAAGCACATGACAGAGGACAAATTCAGCAGAAATTTAAACATTCAAATGAAAAGAAAACACTATTCTTGGCATTTCAAAATACACAAGACTGGTGACAGCATGTCGTAGGGAGTGTAACTTGGTACAAACTTTCTAGAAAAATATGTGGAAAAATATGTGAATATGTAGCAAGAGCCTTATAAGAGTTCACACCCTTTCACTTGAAACTGTCCCTTCTTAGAACCTATTTTCAGGAAATATTCAGAGGCAAAGATTTGTATACAAAGATATTTTTCAGAAGAAATAACTTTACATCCAAATGGGGGACTAGCATCCTACCAAGAGTACCTTCTTTATATGCTTCTGTATTTTTCATTTTTTTTCCAATAATTTTACAAAAAAACACTCTTATAAAGTTTTGAATCTTGAAAAAGACTATTAGATTACTCCAGATTACAGAGAGCAGTTACCACCAGACATCTCTGGTGCCAATATCAAAGAAGAAACTATTGGTCTAGTGGTTATTGCACTGACTCAGTATCATCTTTATGTGGTTAATTATGAATATGAATAACTGTTCATCATTCATATCACTTCCTTTCAACACATACAATGCATAATAAATCCATGAATGGTTAGTACTATATATTAAGCCTTACAGAGTATTTTGTAGTTATCTTAATATAGGGTACAGATATTCTTGTATAATACATTAATTAGCTCAGGTCACTGAAATCCTGGCATAGATTCTCCCTCTTCCCTCCATATGATAGTGTGTGAAGAATGATTCGTCTGCACTGATTAACAACGAGCTCACTGTTCTACAGAACAAGTCTGTTTTGGCATGGAGAAGGAAAAAAATTGCATACTGTTTTTTAAAGTAACCCCAGTTGGCTAATTTAGAAAGCAATCTGGCAAACAGTCCCAGTGGAACATCTGCACAAAACAAGGAGAAAACATAGAACCAACAAAAACAAATGAGAAAGGGAAATTAATGGAGGACAGAATGAAAGAAACTCTACTCACCTAGGCTTTGTTTAATCATTTAGGAACTTGAAAAATTCCTTCAATTCTATATAAACATAGTACCTCCAAATTTTACACTGGTAAGAATACAACAGAACAGGACACATGCCATTGGAAATTTTTATTGAGGCCCTTCTTACAACAGCCAAGCTTCTAAAAATCCCAAACATATCCACTGGCCTTATCTACAAATATAACCTGTAGAATACAGTATAAGCAACTAATCCGCAACACACTTTAACATTCTCACACACCACATGCTATTTTTCTCATCTGGATGAACTCTTCCCCACCCTTCATTAGCTCTCATTTGTGGAACCCTAAATAAGTGCCCCAATGTACAGCTCTCCCTACTACATACAAGTTAAAGGCACTCACTGGTCCTTTAATCACTTACTTAACTTTCGTGTGTCTCATTTCCCACAACTATATTACTGGCAGCTGGGACTCCATCAACTGTCTCCTACAGCTCCCAAATGGACACAGATATGTGAGAGCAGGAACTCTGTTCTATTCACAGCAGTGTCTACCATATAATAGGCACTCAGTAAATATTTTCTGAATGAGTATTTGTTGACTGATTTATAAAACAATCTGACAGATGAAAGCTATATAAGCTAATGACAAGTCAGTAAAACTATTAGTGTTAAAATGGTACTAGTTCAAGCGTAATTTACCAATAAGATTCTTTAAGCTGGTGATGTGGTTTACAATGTCTGTTCTCTTGTGTACTACTGTGGGATCTCCTCTTCCGTTTGTGACTTCCACTGTAGCTTTCATGTCCCCAGCTTTCTCTGTTATCCCTGTCAGGGCAGTGAGTTCTTTTGGAATGCCTCATCTGTTAATGGAAATGAAAAGTGAGTTGTGGAATTTACAGATGGTTATATTTAGTAAATAAAATATTTCACATTAATATTAATTAAATAGAAAAACCCCAGCACATGGGGTCCTACAGGTTCTAAAATCTTCGTAGGTGATGGTTCCCAAGGCATGGAGGCACTATCCCACTGGTATGTCAGATGATTCTAAGTGGCATACACACCTAGTACTAAATGATAACACTGTGAGACCTTAATGCATTTTCTTTCCAGTCTTCTGGATAAATTCTCAGCTTGGTGCATATCTTCAACTAACACTTGCTAACTGCCATTTTTAAAAAAAGAGTCAGGATTCAGGCTTATAGACTTCAGTAGACAACAATATCTAGCTAGAAATTAATAACTTTTTTGGTTTTATTTTTATCATTACCTTCTTTCTATGGTAAATTATTACTAATCTCTTAAGTTATTGATATAATCAAATTATTAAGTTATTGATGTTAACTTTAAATGTGAACTAATTTAAAACAAATATCACAAGTGTCGTGCAGCTTTGTTGAAATACTGTGATACAAATAACTGAAGTCAGAGAAACACTTAGGGATAGAATATAGGAGATGAATGTTTATTTTCAGATCATCCTGTAACCATTCTTAAAATTAAGCATATTTGTTATAGATCTGGGGTGACTAAAGAAATGAACCTATAAGGATGAATATGGTCACACTGAAATCAGATAATTGTGACAATTCCTTGACTCCATCTACATCCTCACAGGCTCCATTCAGGATCAGGATCTGTGTTCTAACAATGTCATCCCTATCTGCCTCTTCCCATCTTAATTCTTTCACAAAGCAGTTAAGTTTTTAACAGTGATGTCCAAACTGTTGAAGAAGGTGAGGTTCACAACTCAGCAAGGAGCTGAAAACAGGTAAAATGGAGCAAAACCAACTTAGTTAACCTCCTTCAGTTAGCCCAAATGACTCAGTAACAAGCAAACAAATTCAAGTAAAAAATTTGAAAGATTTCAAATGAATTAAAAAACTTTAAAATGAGGCATCTCCTGGGAGGTATTCCCTAAGAAAATGTAGGTATCATGCCATCAGGGACCGAAGCCACCAAATATTTAGATCTTTTAACTCACTTCTCTTGTTGATTCTTAGGTCCAACAAAAATCCTAAAACTCTAGTCAGGGTTCTCACTGGAAACTGATAAGTGAGCATTCTGATTTACATAGTCATTTGAATATGGGAAACTGAAATAAATGACATAACAAATTAACCTGAGCCAAAAGACCATCAGAAAAGCCATCAAAAAAATTATATTTCTAGTGGAATTCTTCTAACCCTTCAATTACCCAAATTATATTTTAACCACATAGGAACTCTTTAAAATTGTTTAGTTGAGCATTCTTAAATCACAGCAAGCAAAATTACAACATCTGATGACTGAGGTTTATTACTATGATTATTATATTGCATTTTTTGCAAAACATGTGTGTCTGCTTCAGTTTTGTTTTTTTCCTTCTACTATCAGTAGGCCATAACTAGCTCACCAAGGCAGAATTCTTAAATAACCACAGTTATCAATATGCAAATATTAAAATAAGCATCTTGGGAGAGCCAAAGGTTTTTATTTCTCTAGCCAAGGTCATTACTTTAAATTTAATTCAGCTGTTAGGAAGCTGTCCCCCTCCCCACCACCACTACTGTTCAGAAATATTTTCTCAGGAGGCCAAGAGAAGAATCCCAGATCCAGGTTATACAGATTAGGTTCCTTCACATACAAAAAAAAGAAAAACTATCTAGAATTATCACACTATTTCTTATTAACAAAGAATCCTACATGTTAGAATCATTGGACATCCTTCAATAAAAACATCAGATACAATAAACATCAGATGTTTATATCCATCTTAGAAACCTGATTCTCTACTGCCCTTTAACACCCTATATTACCCGACAATTTGACGTTATCTATATAAAAATATCTATATAGGTTAAAGTTATGCTTAGATGGCTCCAAGAGTACTGTATGTAATGCATAACAAGAAGCCTGTGGGTGTATGTATGGAGCACAATCATACAAAGATAGCTATAAAATAAGACCAGGTGGTTGACGTGGTCAGTTTGGAGCACTGTTTCCTAAGAATAGTATAAGCATTTCACGGTTACTTAAGTAATCAAGGACAGGGTGATCCAAAAGTATCAGAAATGCACATCTGATGCAACAATACTATGCTCCACTTCAGGAAAAAACCAGTTCGCACAAAGGATGAGCCTCTCCGTATTTACCTCTCACAAGCGTGAGCTAAATTCCACCACCTGGACTCGCAAACTAGCAGTTCCTCAGACGCCCAGTCCCCACCCCCCGCCTCTCCACCAGGGCACGTGGCCAGGGCCTTTGGCGCACTCAGAGGCAGAAGTCTGACCTCGGAAAATCCCAGAATGCTACAAACGGCCGAGGCCAGGGACCCAGAGTAAGGCTTGATCTAGGACAACACTTGCCCCAGGAGGCTCTCGCAGGGTCTCACTCTGATCAGCGGGACGGGTCACGGGCCTAAGGAGCCGTGATATGAGTGGCCTGGCCTCTCTGAGACGAGTCAGCGGCAGAGCCGAGGCCTTTCCGCCCTAGGATTTTAAATCTACCATGACACCAGGACAACTTTAGGTTTCAAATGCCACGAGCAGAGCTGTGCCCCGAAGAAACCCCGGTCGCCGAGGCCCCGAATCCCGTCGTTTTTCTGACACCTGGCTTTCGAGACCTAAAAGACTGGGAAACCGCCCAGCCCAGAACACCCTATCCGAAACCTTACCTCCTCAAAAGCAAAAGGCCCTTTGGCCAATAACTGTCACCAAACCGCCGTCTTCTCTCCCTGTCGCTGCGACAAACACCCTACAAAACGACAGCAAAACCATCTCCCCAAAACCCCACCGTCGGCCTCTAGCGCCACTTATATAGGACGAAGGCGCCTATGTAACAGAGCTCCCGCGCTCCCGCCCCTCCCCTAAGGGGCGGGGCCCAGTGTGACGTCAGGGCCGCGCCCGGCCCTCCACCACGCTGCTGCGTGGGCGGAGCAGTCCCGGCCCCGAGATGTGCGGTGGCTGAGGCGACTTCTTAGATTGTTTTTGTTGCGGGAGACCCTGGGTGAAGTCAGGAGGAGACGACTTAAGCCTGTGGCACGTGTCTGCTGCTACTCGAGGAGTTATTCTGAATGCAGCACCTCTCAGCAGAGCCAACCTTGGCTCCGTTTCCTGCTCTCCCGCCCCAGTGGGCCGCACCACGGCTGAACTGCAGGCAGAGCCACTGTGCAATAGACAAACCCCAAACCGGATCGGTGCTAGGCCCAGACTGGTGCTGGGGTTAGCTCAGTGAACGCAATTGTGTAGTCCAGCCCGCTTGGAACGTCCTGTCTAAAAATGGATTCTGATAAATAAGATGTCTTAGGAAACAAGCTCAGAGGTGCTTATCTTTTGAAGGCCTGTGTTCCTGATAAAAACAACAAAAAATAAGTTTCAGTTGAGACTCCTTACAGAATTTTTCCTGTTGTGGTCCCTGCCTCCTGGGCAGATTCGGTAGCTGGAAGTTTCCCTAACAAACTTTTCCCCATTATTTATTCCTGTGTGTCAGTTTTATTTAACCAATGCAGAGTAATGTCTGAGAGCTAGTGAGCCCCGTTAAGGGGCTTGCTTACCTCAAATAAGGTATTTCGCAGTTCTAAGGATCCCCAGACAGTTTCCCGTTGTGAGCGTGTAGAGTGAGAAGAGAGAAGAGGGCCAAAATCTGAGCCCTGGGGAGCACTTAAGGGACAGAGGAAAAGAGCCTGAGAAGGAATGATCAGAAGGAGAGGAGAACCAAGAGTTTGGTGTCAGAGTAAGCGAGAGAAGGGTTTAAATGAGGGAAAGGCTGACAGTGACAAATGCTGGGAAGGAGTCAGGTAGGGTTGGTCCTGAAAAGTGTCAAGGGGATTTTGTGTTCTGACAAACATTCAATGGATAAAAGAGAAAGTCAGAAATCAGATTTGGGAGGGCACGGTTGGACTCTTGCAGGCATAAATCCAATAGCATGTGGGTTTGTACCTTGTACCTTGTTAGGTGAAAGGAGGGCCCTGTCATTTCATGATCTAATATTGTAGAAAACGTGTGCCACCTACTTTGGATAAATTGAATTGTTATGGAGATTGTACCCCATGTTAAGAAGTGAAGAAGTGAAGTTGAAAAGATAATTGGAAAATTGGAAGTGAAAATTCTTTATGCTGTAGAATGAAACAGACGTTATTCTCCTCACCTGGAATAGCCACCATTTATGCATCTACAATTGTAAATCTTACCCATCCTTTGAGGTCTGTCTCTAAGATGCTATCTCTGACTACATGAGTTCCCACCCATCTCCCTGCTCTTGACTACTCTGGTTAGAGATGAGGTCCTTAATCAGTTGGCCAAGGCACACTGGTGTGCCTGGAACCACCAAAATATGATGACCAATTTTGCCCATAGTGTGAAATGTATTGGTTCTACAATTGATTACACCTACTATTTCAGGGACATCTATCAGTTGGAATGTTTAGCTGAGTAGACTGGGCCATCTTGCGAGGTAAAGTGGGACTCAGCTTGAGGCATATAGAGGCATAAATTAAGCTGGCAGCAAAGAAAGGTTCCCCCTTTTTCCTGGCGCATGAAGGACCTTTGTCTTGTGAGGCTAAAAGAGAATGTGGTCAGGACAGTGCACAGTTTTGCTCAAACAACAATATAAAGTTAAAAGACAGCCAAGTGGAAAGGCCCCATTCAGAGGGATTTATAGACATCACAAAACAACGTTACCCAGTAGTGGAGTCTGCTTTGTAGTTGCTGCTCTCTTACTTTAGTGTCATTTTGAATATTTAAGTTTGTCTGCCACTTAAATATTAAGGTCTAATATTTGAAAGTGTGTCATGATCAGGAGGAGGTCGACATGTATGGTGCTCCTATTTACTCTCTGTGGCTTATGTGCTTTGACTGGAGACAAGGACCTGATTTATATTATCTTTGGTATCTCAGTGGCTACAACCCAGTACATATTTGTAGGTTGTTTATGGAAGCTGCTTTTGGTTGTTTTGCTCAGTTGGGTTAAGTTGGATTAAATCAAAGGTTGAAATTTACTCCCAGAATCCCTGGGCCAGTTGGCTTAATAATCTTACCTGGCACCTTAACCCTTTCTATTAAGTCAGTTACCTGGAAAATGAATACCTTGTGTCAGAGGACTTAATAAAAAGTCTGTCTAATTTCTCAGAATCTACTACTAACACCAGAAAAACTGTCCAATCTGGTAACTTTGTCTCAACACAAGAACAAGTATGTCTAAGAAATCCTTAAGTTAAACCATATATAAAGAAAATCTTAGCTTTGAAGAGCAACCAGAGGAATATTCTTATCATATATTCTAGCACAGACATTCTACAAATTTAACTTCATATATAGGAAACAGTCATCTCTGAAAGCAGAGTTCCAGAGTAAAAGTCTAAATTGTTGTGTAAATTACGTTTAACAAAAGATTGTCAGCTATATGGAGAAATCTTTTCAAAGGTATAAACCTTTATGGGTTTATAATTTCTAAGTTGCTATTACTGATAATTACCAATCTGTATTTAATTAGATTTTTTGTGTATTTTTAGCTATCAATTAAATACTCATTATGTGCTAACTACTTTGTATACATGATCTCTTTTAATAATCTAACCAACACTGTAAAGTGATCATTGGTTACTTGCTTGCAGTCAAGTTATCAAGTATCAGAACCGAGATTCAATCTCAGGACTTACTTGCTCCAAAGCTCTTGTGTTCAACCCATTCTACTGGCTGCTTCAACTCATACAGCAAAGTACAAAGCAACTTACTTTACTTAGTCATTAGGGAAACCAGGCTGAGTTCATCTTTCAGCAAGATCAAAGGAGTTCGTCTTTAAAAAAGCACTTTTCAAGGTGATATATCATCAAGGGCTCCTCATGATGAAACAATGACTCAGTTTATCTCCAGCACATCAAGGTCATCAAAGGTCCCAGGGTGCCTTCTTCACTGTTCAACAGCAAGTCACAAAGGGTCTCCCATGCATCCCATGCTGCCTAAGATGGATAACATCCCAGGTTTCTCCAATATTTCCTGAGACTGGTTGTGAGGAGAGTCACACAGCACACCATGAAGCAGGATCCAATCATCAAACGGTGCCAGAAACATTCCCTGATACACAGTGCACTTTGCAGTGTATCAAAGGTGGGGAGTGGAGGGGTGCCAGGAGTGATTTAATTCAGAGGTTCTTTTGGGAATAGGATAAGCTGATCTTTCCAATCTCCTTGTCAATTTTCACTACCTCTAATGAAAGGGCTTTGGAACTAGGTTAATAAATTAGTTTCTCAACACCTGCTACCAATAGTCTCAACTATCAACCATCCAGTGAAACCACTGAAGGGAATATATATTTGCCTAAGTAAATACCTAAGTTCTAAATTTCCTATGAATATTGTAGAATCCTACCTAAGCATATGAAAACATGTAATATATATTTGTCTCCAAATCTTCTGGGGTTACCTTTTATTTTAATGTATAAATACCAAGTTCCTATTTCATGTAATTGTAGGAATTACAGTATCCTTCAGAGTATTCTGATGATTTCTATAGAGGTGTTAACTTTTCTGGTGGCTTCCTGTCACCTCTCACTCTAAATTCCCATTCCTGGCTCTATCCCTCAGTTCCCTTATACCATCTCATCTGCAGTTGCTGTCCTTGCTTCATAACATTTTGTACCAAGTATTGACACAGACTTCTCCTTGATTCTCCAAAGACTAGGTAGCTTTTATGAGGAATAGGCTTAAAATTTTGAGAATACCAGAGGGTGGGTACAGCACAGAAACCAAAGAACTTAAATTTTGTATCAGAATTCACAATTCTGAAGGTCCAATCATTTCTTATCACAGATAATTTCTTACTGGCTTTCATCTCCTTAGGACTCAACTAGGGGAATGGATATAAGTAAAATGGATATATACTACACATTAGTTAAAAGCAATGAACAATTTTGCTAAATTTATGCTAAATTGACATATAGCAATATAAATAGACCTAAAAAGTTAATGCTGAATGAAGAAGAAAATGTGATTTATAAAACAATATCATTTAGGCAGATATTTAAAAACTGCAACTACACCACATGTTTTCGAGGATACATATATATTGAAATAAAGGTTTGAGAGTTGACTGGAAGGACAATATATTAAATACACTAGAGATGTGCTTCTCAGAGTTCTGAACTTTAGCCTAGGAGACCATTTAGGCTATGCACTCAGTTTACTTTGTAGCTTTGTTGCCCTGGGTCTAATTTTCAACACAGTCATCCCTGTGGCTACAGGAGACAGCTGACTCAATAGTGTGCCTTAAGTTGACAGCTGGCTGACCTGATCTTCTCAGTTTCCTTTTTCAGAGCTTTTAAAACAACTGACCAAAGGCAGACAACTCAATAACTCTTACAACTGCAATTGTCCCCATACTATTCAAGTGCCTCCAGCTATTGCATAAGCCGATGTTTCACCTCCATCTGAAACTCATCCCAGTTCACCACCAGTGAGAGTGTTTTCCTGGACCCAAAGGGCTATGTTCTTTATTCTGTTTCACCACCTTCTCTCTCTTAGAAGCAACAATAAGGGACATCCTTGCCTTACTCCTGTTTGTAAAGGGAATGCTTCTAAAGTTTTAGTTAAGTTTCATGTTGTAACTTTTCTTCTCAATGTATTGTGGAAATAGGTCCATACCAATTAATACTTATATATAACCAATCCTCATCATTGGTGGATTCAGCTACTCATTAAAATTTATTTGTAACCCCCCAAATCAATACTCATAGTGCCTTCATGCTTATTCATGGGCATGAGCAGAGCAGCAAAAAATTTCTCAATGTGTACATTCCCAGCTGAAGTCAAGCAAGGCAATGCTCTGCCTTCTTTTCCAGTTCTCATACTGAAAAGAAGTGCCTGTTTCACAGTCTATTTAATAGTACATTTTTGTGCTTTTTCTTGGTGACGTCCCTGTTTAAAATGGCCCCTAAGTGTAGTGCTGAAGTGCTATGTAGTGTTTCTAAAAGCAAGAAAGTTATCATGCACCTTATGGAGAAAATATGAATGTTAGATAAGCTTCATTCAGACATGAGTAATAGTGCTTTTGGTCATGAGGTGAATGTTAATGAATCAACAAGGTTTATTAGATAAGGTTTTGTTGTTGTTGTTGTTGTTTTTGTTTTTTGTGGTACGCTGGCCTCTCACTGTTGTGGCCTCTCCCATTGTGGAGCACAGGCTCTGGACCCGCAGGCCCAGCAGCCACGGCTCACAGGCCCAGCCGCTCCACAGCATGTGGGATCCTCCTGGACCGGGGCACGAACCCGTGTCCCCTGCATCGGCAGGCGGACTCTCAACCACTGCGCCACCAGGGAAGCCCTAGATGAGGTATTTGTAAACAGAAAACCACATTTCAAAAATTATGGGCTGATTGGCTGATGAAAGCATTGTGAACCAGAGGCTCACAGAAACCCAACCTTACTTCTCCTAGGAGTGATGAGTAACTAGTCACCAATTCAGTGATTTCAGCAACGTTATAAAACATAATTCCTACAAATAACGAGAATGATCTACATATATTAAAATAAAAGAAACATTACATGGGACATACTTCTACTACAAAATAATTTATTATTTACCTGAAACAAACTCTACATATCTAAATTACATCTCTTTAATTATGTTTCCCTGATGGTTTGGATCTCAACAGTTCCCTGTTTTGTAGAATTTGCTTAGACATTTAATGCAGTTATAATCTGTGTTCCATTTAAATTGTACATAACCTTTCATTTTTTTACAGTTTCTTTAATGTGGACCATTTTTAAAGTCTTTATTGAATTTGTTACAATACTGCTTCTGTTTTTGTTTTTTTTTGGCTGCAAGGCATGTGGGATCATAGCTCCCAGACCAAGGATTGAACCTGCATCCCCTGAATTGCAAGGGGAAGTCTTAACCACTGGACGGTCAGGGAAGTCCCTTATTTCATTCTTTTGTCCACTAATATTCTTTAGTGAAAAAAGACTCTCATAATCAGCATTATGACCCACTATACTGAACATGTATTGGCATAAAATTGATAACTGAGAATTGACCTTCCAATTTGATTTGTTGAAGTGCATAACACTATCTTTCCATTCTTCAGTATTACTTAGCATCTCTTCATCAAACTCTAGTTAAAAAAAATAAAGTTTTTCAAATAATAAAATCCATTTCCAAAGATAGTCATGGCAAGTTTCATAAAAATTATCTACATCAGATGAGAAATTCTTTTCCATTTTTATGAGGTCCCTCTCAAAAAGTGTCTTGACACTTAACTCTCTAACACCATAGACAAAAATAAGATCAAAATAATTAAAGATCTAAATGTAAGGCCAGAAACTATCAAACTCTTAGAGGAAAACATAGGCAGAACACTCTAAGACATAAATCACAGCAAGATCCTCTTTGACCCACCTCCTAGAGAAATGGAAATAAAAACAAAAATAAACAAATGGGACCTAATGGAACTTCAAAGCTTTTGCACAGCAAAGGAAACCATAAACAAGACCAAAAGACAACCCTCAGAATGGGAGAAAATATTTGCAAATGAAGCACCTGACAAAGGATTAATCTCCAAAATTTATAAGCAGCTCATGCAGCTCAATAACAAAAAAACAAACAACCCAATCCAAAAATGGGCAGAAGACCTAAATAGACATTTCTCCAAAGAAGATATACAGATTGCCAACAAACACATGAAAGAATGCTCAACATCCTTAATCATTAGAGAAATGCAAGTCAAAACTACAATGAGATATCATCTCACACCAGTCAGAATGGCCATCATCAAAACATCTACAAACAATAAATGCTGGAGAGGGTATGGAGAAGAGGGAACACTCTTGCACTGATGGTGGGAATGTGAATTGGTACAGCCACTATGGAGAACAGTATGGAGGTTCCTTAAAAAACTACAAATAGAACTACCATATGACCCAGCAATCCCACTACTGGGCATATACCCTGAGAAAACCAAAATTCAAAAAGAGTCATGTACCAAAATGTTCATTGCAGCTCTATTTACAGTAGCCCAGAGATGGAAACAACCTAAGTGTCCATCATCCAATGAATGGATAAAGAAGATGTGGTACATGTATACAATGGACTATTACTCAGCCATAAAAAGAAATGAAATTGAGCTATGTGTAATGAGGTGGATAGACCTAGAGTCTGTCATACAGAGTGAAGTAAGTCAGAAAGAGAAAGACAAATACCGTATGCTAACACATATATATGGAATTTAAGAAAAAAAATGTCATGAAGAACCTAGGGGTAAGACAGGAATAAAGACACAGACCTACTTGAGAATTGACTTGAGGATATGGGGAGGGGGAAGTGTATGCTGGGACAAAGCGAGAGAGTGGCATGGACATATATACACTACCAAACGTAAGGTAGATAGCTAGTGGGAAGCAGCCACATAGCACAGGGAGATCAGATCCGTGCTTTGTGACTCCATGGAGGGGTGGGATAGGGAGGGTGGGAGGGACGGAGATGCAAGAGGGAAGGGATATGGGAACATATGTATATGTATAACGGATTCACTTTGTTATAAAGCAGAAACTAATGCACCATTGTGAAGCAATTATACTCCAATAAAGTTGTAAAAAAAAGAATTCCTGAGTCGAACATATGACTAATTTGTGTATTGATAATTTTCACTTGAGGTAATCAGTTAGATATCCTATCTTCACTATGTGACTAGACTCTGCAGGAAACTTCTGCCTGAGCTCTCCTGAAACCAAGTTTCAGCACATGTACATCAGCACAAATAACAGCAGTTTCATTCAGAAATGATGAATCATGTCTTCAGGCAAATAAGGACATTGGGAAACTTGTTCCTGGATGTTTCTTTGAATTATCTTGCTCCTGTTGTCTTATATTATTTCCCTTTATTAAAAGCATTATATGGGCTTCCCTGGTGGCGCAGTGGTTGAGAGTCCGCCTGCCGATGCAGGGGACGCGGGTTCGTGCCCCGGTCTGGGAAGATCCCACATGCCGCGGAGCGGCTGGGCCCGAGAGCCATGGCCGCTGAGCCTGCGCGTCCGGAGCCTGTGCTCCGCAACGGGAGAGGCCACAACAGTGAGAAGCCCGCGTACCGCAAAAAAAAAAAAAAAAAAAAAAAAAAAGCATTATATGATTATGTTCAAAACAAGTAGAAATAAATATATTTTAAAAATAAAATTAGAAAATAAAATTAAAAAGTATAAAAATTTAATAAGTAAAAATTTCCCTGGTGCCTCTGCTATTATTGTCCTTGCCCCAAAAGAGAGCTACAGTCAACCCCTGACTCCCCAGGAGGCCCTCCAAGACCTCTAGCTAGGTCTCTGAACCTGCTTTGTCTGCCCCACCTCTGCGTGTGTTCCTCTTACAAGCTTCTGCTCCTGAAGCTGGCCTGGAGCATGTGTGCTAGTGTAAGCCATCTGGGGCGCAGGCTTCCATGGGCATGGCCACAGGGGACGGCACAACCCACTGGGACCTGCATGGCCAAAGGAGGCTTTGGAGGGGGATGGCTCACAGCCCACTGGGGCCTGCATGGCCAAAGGAGGCTTTGTCGGGGGCAGCACGCAGGCCACCAGGACCTGTGCTGCCTGGCGGAGGTTTTGACTGGAGTGGGGGTGGGGTGTTCCTGGTATTTGTTTTGGATATATCTCATATCTTTTTTTGTGCCTCTGTCCTCTTTTACTTTCTTCTTTTGTGTTAAACAGATATTTTCAAGCGAGGAATAAAATATGCATTTTAACTTAAAAAAACAATTTTCGATTAATGTTAACTTAATTCCAATATTACACAGAAACTGTTCAAATATGTTTCTCTTCCTACCCCCTCCTTTGTGCTATTTTCATGTAAAGTATATCTTTAACATTATGAGCCCAACAATGTTTTATAATTGTTTCAGGATACGTGCTGCTGAAGTGAGCACTATAATTATTGTTTTATGCAATTGTTTTTAAAATTATTTGAGGAGAAAAGGGTATGCATCATATCAATAGAATGAAGGATAGAAACCACTTAATCATTTCAGTAGACACAGGCATTTGACAAAATTCAATGTGATAAAAGCACTCAAGAAACTATGAATACAGCTTCCATTGTGGTGCAGTGGTTAAAAATCTGCCTGCCAATGCAGGAGACATGGGTTCCAGTCCTGGTCCGGGAAGATCCCACGTGCTGTGGAGCAACTAAGCCCATGCACCATAACTATTGACCCTGCGCTCTAGAGCCCGTGAGCCACAACTACTGAAGGTCATGTGCCTAGAGCCCATGCTCCAAAACAAGAGAAGCCACCACAATGAGAAGCCTGCACACCACAACGAAGAGTAGCCCCCACTCGCCACAACTGGAGAAAGCCCGTGAGCAGCAATGAAGAACAAATGCAGCCATAAATAAATAAATAAATAAATAAATAAATAAATCGATGGAAACTATGAATACAGGGAAGCATCCTCAGCCTGATAAAGAGCACCTATGAAAATTCATGGTTAACATGATACTGAATGGTAAATGACTGGATGATTTGTACCTAATGTCAGGAACAAGGCAAGGATGTCTGTGCACATCATTTTCCTTCAACATTGTACTGAATGTTCTAGTCAGGGCAATTTAGACAGGGAAAAGTTATAAAAGGCATCTGTATTGAATAAGAAGAAGTAGAACTATATCCATTCACAGATGACATGAAATTATGTACAGAAAATCTCAAGGAATCCAATAAAGCATTATTAAAACTAATAAATGAGTCCAGCAAGGTCATAGGATACAAGATCAATAAATAAAAATCAATTGTATTTCTATGCACTTTCAATGAATAATCTAACAATGAAAATAAGAAAACAATTCAATTTATGATAACATGGAAAGGAATCAAATTCTTAGGTGCAAATTTCACAAAAACCGTGGAAGACTTGTATACTGAAAATAACAAAATATCATTGAAAGAAATTAGAGGGTCTAAATAAATGGAAAAATATCCCATGTTCATCAGAAGATGAACAGTATTGTTAAGATGACAGTACTCCCCAAATTAATCTAATGATGCAATGGAATCCGCATCAAAATCCCAGCTGGCTTCTTTGTAGAAACTGACAGGCTGATCCTATAATTCATGTAGAATTGCAAGGGACCTTGAATAGCCAAAACAAGCCTGAAAAAAAGTTGGAGGATCCATATTTCTCCATATAAAAGCTTACTACAAAGCAATGGTAATGAAGATGGGGGAAGGGTAAAGGCATACAGGTAGATATCTAAAACAGTAGAATAGAACTGAGCATTCAGAAACTCATAGGTCCATACTCAACTGATTTTTGACAAGGGCATCAAGGCCATTCAATAGAGAAAGAGTAATTTTTTCAATAAGTGATGTTGGAACAACTAGATTTCCACATGTAAAAGAATAAAATTGGACCTTTACCTCATAACTTATACAAAAATTAACACAAAATGTATCAAAGACCTAAATGCTAAGAGCTAAATCTATAACACTCTTAAAAGAAAACATGGGGGTATATCTTCAGGATCTCAGATTTGGCAATATATCCTTAGACATGACATCAAAAGAATAAGCAATAAAAGAAAATAAATTGGGCTTCATCAAAACTAAAAGCATTTGTGCTTCAAAGGACACTATCAAGAAAGTGAAAAGGCAATCTCAGCATGGAAGAAAATATTGGTAGATCATATATCTGATAAGGGCATTGTATATAGAATATGTAAAGAACTCTTACAACTCAATAATAAAAAGGCAAAGAACCCAATTTAAAAATGGGTGAAGGATCTGAATAGACATTTTTTCCAAGGAAGATATACAAATGACTGAGAAGCACATCAAAAGATACTCCACATACTTTCAAGATTCTCTCTTTGTCCTTTGGCAGTCTGACTGTGATGTGTCAAAGTGTTGTAACATTGATTATATCCTATTTGAATTTCATTGACTTCTTGGGTGTGTAGATTAATGTTTTTCGTCAGGTTGATAAATTTCAACCATTATTTCTTCAAATATTTTTTCTGCCCTTTTTTCTCTTGCTTCTCCTCTGGGACTTTCATTACACGTTGGTTGATATGCTGAATGGTATCCTACAAGTCTCTGAGACTCCATTCATTATTTTTTTTTCATCCCTTAACTTTCTGTTCTTTAGACTGAATAATCTACATTGATCTACACCAAATTCAGCTGATCCTTTCTTCTGCAGCCTCAATTGTGCTGTTGAGCCCCTCTAGTAAAATTTTCATTTCAGTTATTTTACTTCACAACTCCAGAATTTCTCTTTGGTTGTGTGTGTGTATGTGTGAATTTTTGTCAAGCTTTCATTTAACTCTTTAAATATGGTTTCACTTAGTTCACTTAGTTCTTTAAACATATTTCTAATACCTATTTGATGTCTCTATGAATTGCACCCAATATCTGGGCTTCCTTAGGGACAGTTTCTATTGACTGCCTTTTTATCCTGTGTATAGCCACACTTTCCAGTTTATCTGCACGTCTTAGTTTTGTTGTTGTTCAAAACTGGACATTTTAGATAATATATTGTTCTGATACCACCTCCTGGGGTTGTTGTCATTTCTGGCTTCCTAGGGATTACCTTGGGTCAGCTTAGCTTAGTAGTCAGTCAGATGGAATGCTGCTGAAACCGCACTCCTTCTTGAATGTGACTCGAACTCAGCCAAAACTCAGATTGGGACTTGAACCCATGAGGAGAGGACTCAAACCCACTGTCTTTTAATTGAAACTGCTCACCTGGTGTCAGGACTTATTGAAGCTCAGGTTCTTTTTTCTCAATGCAGAAAGAATTCAGTGTGAGGCAAAGTGATTGGCAAAGAGTGAGCTTATTAGCATAGGATGCTTGTGAGAGATACAAATGGGCAGGCAAGGGAGCACAGCAGCCCCAAGAACAAAGCAGGCTATGTTTTTATAATCAAAGAAAAAGTGGGGAGGGGAGAAGACCACCTTCTTCCTCATTTTGTGGTAGACATCAAGGCTTACATCATTAGTTCCTCCTTTGGCCCTATATGGTCTAAATGGGACTGTCATGGTACTATTTAAACATATGTATATTAGCAGAGGGGTGGTAACATATACTAAAATATGGTACTTCATATCAGGTTTCAGTATAATGTCCCCTTTCACCTAGTTTTTTTCCCCTTTCACCTATATTCCTGCCTTGGCCACATGCAGAAATGCTACTCTTCAAGAACCATTAACTCCCTGAATTCATGTAACAAGATTCAGAACCCATATCTACTGTCTTGCATTTTAAGTATCAGGACTTGTGGCTTGAGTGTGCCTGGTGCTTGAATGTGCCTGGTCTTCCTTCAAGTAGTGTAGATTGTTGCTAGGTTACTGGATTCTTTTCTTGCATGGTCATTAGCTTACAACAGTCTTGCAGACTCCCTTAAAATTCTCTCTCTGTCTTCAATCCTCCAGTGGGATATTCAAATTAACCATTTAATTACCCTACTCTGTCACTTTGAGTTGGTTAGGCTTCCATTCAGTGCAAAGGTGATCTATGTATGGGTTAGGGAATGCATTCAAAATTCAGGGAGTTAACAAGTCTGCCTGGGCTTTCACTTCTTGCTTGCACAGGGTCTAAATGTCAGTCAGATATGCACAGTAGACTGGGGTCCTCTCTGGTGTTTCCTGTGTGTGAATGTAGGCCTACCCATGTGCGCAGCGTTCCAAATCAGCAGGAAAAAGTCAGAGTTTTCATATCCTTATTTGAACTGTCTTATTCCCTTCATTTTAAACTTTTGGCTGGTCTCTTGCTTGCCCCAATTGTTATTACAGCCTTAGGCAGCTTCCGTGTTGGCCTTTGACTGTTTGCTACCAAGCACTATTGTTTTTAACAGAGCTGTGGACATGGGGCTTTTCCTTGGAACTCCAAATCATATCAATCCCTTCTGGCACCAGCAAGGTCTATAATACCATGTTGCTGAGTCGGGGAAAGTGAGGATGGAACAAGTTCCAAGTTAAAATGTCACAGACCCTATTGTTCTTACTGAGGCTCAGTAGTTTTTCTTGAATAAATGTTTCTCAACTTGCATACCTTTAGTTAATTTCCAGAGTTCTGAAATGGTTGTTTCTAGTAATTCATCAGTTTTTTAGTTGCTTCTTTTGGAGAAAGGATTTGTCAAGGTCTTCTATCTGCTCTTCTGGAAACTCTTCATGAGTATAATTAAAATTTTTCTAATATTTATGTTTAAAACATAAAGAGAACAGATAAAATTAATATTAAATTGTTTTATTTAATCCAATATATCAAATTATCATTTAAACATGTAACTTATATAGTTTTTCCAGCTTTATTCAGATATAATTGACATATAACATCATGTAAGTTTACGTTGTACAATGTGATGATTGCTACAAGTATATATTGTGAAATGATTGCCACAATAAGGTTAGTTAACACATTCATCACCTCATATAGTTACCATTATTTTTTGTGCAGTGAGAACATCTAAGATCTACTCTCTTAGCAACTTTCATGTATACAATATGGTATTGTTAACTACAGTCACCATGCTGTACATTAGTTCCATAGAACTTATGTACCTTATAACTAGAAGCTTGTACCATTTGACAAACATCTCCCCATTTCTCCTACTTCCCAGCCCCTGGCAACCACCAAGCTACTTTTTTTTTTCTGTGAATTTGGCTTTTGTACAGTCCATATAAGTGAGATCATATAGTGTTTGTTTTTCTCTGTCTGACTTATTTTACTTAGTTAATGCCCTCAAGATTCATCCATGTTGCAAATGGCAGGATTTTCTCCTTTGTTACAGCCGAATAATATTCCACTGTACATATATCAAATTTTCCTTATTCATTTAAATTTTGAAGGACACTTAGGTTGTTTCTATGTCTTGGCTATTTTGAATAATGCTGCAATGAACATGGAGGTGCAGATATCTCTTTGAGACAGTGAATTCGTTTTCTCCAGATGTATACAGAGAAGTTGGATTTCTGGATTATATGGTAATTCTGTTTTTAATTTTTTGAGGAACATCCATAGTGTTTTCCATAGTGGCTGCACCAACTTACATTCCCACCAACAGGGCACAAGGATTCCCTTTTCTCTATATCCTTGCCAACACTTATCTCTCTCACTCTCTCTTTTTTTGATAACAACCATTCTAACAAGTGTAAGGTGATATCTCATTGTAGTTTTGATTTGCACTTCCATGATTAGTGATGTTGAGTACCTTTTCGTGTACCTGTTGACCATGTATATCTTCTTTGGAAAAAAAAATGTCTATTCAGGCCCTTTTCCAATTTTTAAAGTGGATTATTTGTTTTTGTTTTTTTGCTATTGCATTGTATGACTTCTTATGCATTTTGGACATTAACCCCTCATCAGATATATGGCTTCAAACATTTTCTACCATTCAGTAGGTTGCCTTTTTATTTTGTTAATTTTTGTGTGTCTGGTGCAGAAGCTTTTTAGCTTGATATAGTCTTATGGGTTTATTTTTGCTTCTGTTGCTTGGTGCTTTGGTGTCCAATACAAAAACTCATTGCCAAGCCATGCCAGGAAGATTTTTCCTGTAATTTCGTTTAGAAGTCCTATGATTTCAGATCTTACACTTAAGTCTCTCATTCATTCTGTGTTAACTTTTGTGAGAAGTGTAAGAGGGGGGTCCGATTTTATTCTTTTGCATGTGAATATCCAGTTTTCACAACACCATATATTGATGAGACTATCCTTTCCCCATGAGTGTTCTTGGCTCTCTTGTCAAATATTAGTTGATCATATACATGTGGGTTTATTTCTGGGCTCTTGATTCTGTTCCCATGAGTCTCTGTGTCTGTTTTTGTGCCAGTACCATACTGTCATAATTACTATAGCTTTATTAGTATAGTTTGAAATCAGGAAGTGTGATGTCTCCAGCTTTGTTCTTCTTTCTCAGGATTGCTTTCGCTATTTGGGGTCTTTTGTGGTTCCCTATGAATTTTAGGATTGTTTTTATCTATTTCTGTGAAAAATGCTATTGAAATTTTCATAGAAATTGCATCAAATCTATATGGCTTTAGGTAGTATGGACATTTTAACAATATTAATTCTTCTGATCCATGAACATGGGATATTCTTACATTTATTTGTGTTCTCTTCAATTTCTTTCATCACTGTCTTATAGTTTTCAGTGTAGAGATCTTTCACCTCCTTGGTTAAATTTATTTCTCAGTATTTATTTATTTATTTATTTATTTATTTTGGCTGTGCCTCGTGGCTTGTGGGATCTTAGCTCCCAAACCAGGGATTGAACTCGCACCCTCGGCAGTGAAAGCACAGAGTGCTAACCACTGGACCACCAGGGAATTCCCAATATTTTATTGTTTTTGATGCTATTGTAAATGGGAGTGTTTTATTTGATTATTTTTAGCTAGTTTATTGCTAGTGTATAGAAATGCAACTGATTTTTGTATGTTGACTTGGTTATATAAATATTATTAATAAAGTACATTACATTTTTTAAAATACTGTCTTTGCAATCTGATATATATTTTACACTTACAGCTCATCTTAATTTGGATTAGTCACAATTTAAGTGTCTAATAGCCATGTTGGCTACGGGCTACTATACTGAGCATGCAGCTCTAACATTTGTTAGAGTAGAGAAAAGCAATTGATTTTTAATATCAATCTTACGTCTGGTCACTTTGTTAAACTCTCTTGTTATGTCTAATTTTCTGTCTTTGCATTCTTTTAGATTTTCTATATATAAGACCATATCATCTGCAAATAATAATGGACTTGTTTCACCTGTTCCAACCATTACACCACTTATTTTTCTTCTGTTCCTGTGATGTCTAAGACAGTTATAAATAGAAGCAGTGATAGTGGGCAACATTGTCCTGTCTGATTTTACAGGAAATATTTCTAACATTTTGCCATTAACATAGATATGTATAACAGGTTTTTGGTAGCAACTTTTCACTAGATTAAGGTGGTTGCCTTCTATTTCTAATTTGCTTAATTTACAAACACACCCACACACATTCTTGGTAGGCATTTAATTTGCTCTTTATGCTTCTTTTGACATGGTCATATGCTTTTTATAGTAATATAAAAATTATATTTAGATATTCTCTAACTTAAGCTACCTTTGCATTTCTGATAAAACTTTCATATCTATACATTTTGGTCATTGTTGTTGTTTGCAAACTTTTTTTAAAAGGATTTTTGTATCTGTGTCCATGAAATAAATTGGGTCTCTCTCTACTCTCCTTTAATTCATTATCCACACAGAAGTTCTAGTAATCTTTGAAAAATATTAAACTGATTACTCTATATAAGGCTATCAATAATTTTAAATTTTAATTAAAAACAAATCCAAATTCATTACTATGACCTATAAGGCTTTACAAAATCTGGCTGCATCTTATGCTATTCTCCATTGCCTTAAGCTTTTTTCAACACTACTCAGTATTTTTCTGGAGATCCTAGCACATCAAAGCAAGAAAAAGAAATAAATGAATTTCAAAGGAAGAAACATAATTGTTTCTTCATAATCATAATTGTGGATGCTAGTGTATATATGTAGAAAATGCAATATAACCTATACATTATGAACAAGTCTGATGGATGTAAAATCATGTAAAAAAATCAAATATTTCTATATGCAATTAACAAATTGTTGGAAAGTTAAATTTAAAGGATGCCATTTTCATTAACATAAAAAATCAGGTAGCTGAGGGACTTCCTGGTGGTCCAGTGGGTAAGACCCCATGCTCCCAATGCAGGGGGCCCGGGTTTGATCCCTGGTTGGGGAACTAGATTACACATGCCTGCCGCAACTGAGTCCGCATGCTGCAACTACGAGTCGCATGCTGCCACAACTAAGAAGTCTGAATGCCACAACTAAAGATCCTGCATGCCGCAACCAAGACCCGGGGCAGCCTAAATAAATAAAATAAGTAAATATTTTTAAAAAGTCAGATAGCTGAGAGTAAACTTAACACAATATGCATAAAACCTCTGTGGCAAAAATGATAAAAACTTTACTAAGATACCTTTGAAAGACCTAAATAAAGATATACCAAATTCACTGGGTGAAGGACTCAATATTTTTTTTTAAAAACTGCCAGTTCTTTAAAAATTGACCCATTAGGTTCAAAGCAGTCACAAGCAAAATCAGAATGAGACTTTTTTTGTACACTGACAAGCTGATTCTAAAAGATCTATGAAACTACAAAGGGCCAAAATAGCCAAGTGACTTGAAGAAGAATAAGGTAGGGGACATGTTCTAATATTATAGTGAGTCTATAGTCATTAACAGAGTATGGTATTGACACAAAGGTAGGTAAACCAATGGAACAGAATAGAGAGCCCAGAAACAGAAATCTATACGTTGGGTCCCCCAGGAAACAGACCCTGAGACTCTGAGATTTGTGTCAAGAAGTTTATTAAGGAATGTTTTTGGGCATAACACCTCTAAAAATGTAAGAGAAGCAGGGTTGGGTGGAGGTGATCTCCAGCTGATCCTCTTAGGAAATCTAGTTCTGAAGTCACCTTTCACAGTTGTCCCAGTTGAGTCCAGATATTTATGTTCACACATTGACTAGCCATTAGAAGTAGGCTGACACCAGGGAAAGCAGGTAACTTCAGATAAGAAGCTTCTTTTGGCTGAAGGCATTTTCTGGAGAGTGAATGAGTTATAAGCCAGCAAAGCCCAGACTTTCTAGCAGCTGGAGGAACGAGTGCCTTGGTCCTGAAGTGGGATCTGGGTAGCACTCTATCCTCTTCTACTACTCAGATCCACCTCCTTCATATAAATCCACTCCATCCAGAACAACTCTTCCAGGATTCTGGTTGTTCTCTTCTCCTGAGGAATAGAGGTAGGCTAGTGGGATGAAGTATATATAGCACCTTCCACTACAGCTGGTTCCCAGGTCACAGCTGGTAACCATGTTCTCCTTCTTCCACAACTGGCTGAAGTGTTTCAGTGCAGCTGACTTTTATGACTCATGTTCACATTGTTCACATACCAGGTAGGAAAACAGAGATTTCACCAAGGGGAAAAGAAAGATTCTCTTCGTCTTTGGCTAGCTCCTTTACTGACCTTGGTGACTCACCTGGTGAAGTAAGTCAGACCTTCAACCCTGTGTGGTCTGAGCCCCTAGTCACCGTGTCCTTCTCAGGTCATTGCTGCTATACTTGTCCATTTACTGTCAAGACTGGAAAATAGAGTCCCAGGAGCACCAAGTGGATCATCTCAGTGTCTAACATGTTCTTCCTGTCTCCATCGTGTAACAGCAATCCTGCCTCCTCCTAATGGTCGGGGTCAGTATTCTGACTCACTCCTTTCCCTCTTGGCACAAGCAGCACAAAGGGAATGGGCAGCAGTCGTAGCTTAAAGTTTTATGGGACTCTTTCTGTGTCCATGTAGGAGCACTCTCCCTCTGAGAATGAAGACCTCTGGAACAACGGAGCATAGAGTTGTGGGGAAATAGAGCACAAATTCCCCTCATAGCATATTTTTCCCCACCACAGATACCTCTAATACCAATAGGTCAGCCAGCTTGTATAGCCCAAGTGGCAGGGCTGTGTACGCTGAAGCCTAGACCTACTACATAGCCATTTCCTGCTCTGAGCTCCATTTCTGAATAACTTCTTCTATGGCAGTGCTGTCACTGGAGGATATTCACCACGGAGCTTCTTGGTGATGCTGGTGACCCTCTCAATAGCACTTCTCTTATCACTTTGGTAAATACAACATCCTCCAGGCCCTCCTACAACACGTAGTCAGCTGATGAGTTTTCTGGTCTTATAGAATATGTTCCCTCTAGCATGCCCACTTCTGGGTCTTTTGATTCCTTCCTCTACCATTTTCCACAGCATTTCCAGCATTTCTACTTTACATAGTGTGAATGGCACTTTTTCTAAGCTTCTAAGAGCAATTCTAGAAGCATACTAGCTTTGTCTCTCAGGGTCCTTGCCAGGATATTAAAATCCTGTGTCACAGGTGAGTTCTCCCATATTGATAAACTCTCCCTCCTCCAAGCTTCTGTTTCACCGACCCGCTCACCCTGGCCTCTTTATCTAGTACCTGGAGGATCCAGGTCCATATGTACTCTTTCAGCTCTTGCCAGTATTTGTTGGCAAGGTCCTGGAGCTTATTTTTCCCACAGTCCCTTTCTTCACTTAACAGGCCTAGGACTTCCCTGGCCAGGTTAGTTGTTGGTCACCTGAGGGGAGGTGTGGGAGGACCCTGAGTAAGGCGCATGCTGACTTGTGAAGCAGAAGTCTCAGTATCTTCAAGCATGGGGGGCAGCACTGGCCTTTTACAGGGAAGAGTAGGCTACTTCTGCATGCCCAGAAGGCTCAGAGCATTCTAAGAATTCAAGATACTTGAGTGCATCAACTCAGATAGCCTTATTCCAAGTGTCAGGTCCTACCCCTTCCCACATAGGGTCCTGACCACGGCATAGAAGACTTGCTGGGGTTGAGAAGTCAACCTCTGAATTTCTACTACTCTTATAATTAAGTCCTGTGAATGCTGGCTATGCACTCTTTCTGGACTTGGTGATTGCTTATGTATTTGCCTTGTGAGTTTTCTTTACCCTGGGTATGGGCAAACTATGGCCAGGGTGGCCAAATCCAGCCTGTTTTTTGTAAATAAAGTATTATTGGAACAGTGCCATGCTTGTTCACTTACATATTTTCTATAGTGGCTTTTGCACTATAACTGCAGAGTTGAAAAGCTGTGACAGGCTGAATGATCCACAAAGACTAAAATAGTTACTATCTAGCCCTATACTGAAAAAGTTTGTCAACCCTGCTTATACATTTCTTTTTTTTTCTTCCCAGATCTTACATTTGCTTTTATACTTATTTCATTGATTCTGTGATACATTTTTTTCCAATTTGGGAATATGATTTTTTAAAAACATAACAATAATCCCTGTAACTAAATAATTATACATTGGTCAGATTATTTCCTTGGGATAACTTCCTGGAAGTGGAATTCCAGTAGAAGTGTGTACACATTTTTTAAGACTTTCTGATACATACCCCCAAAACTTTACATCACAAGATGATATTTTTTTATGTTTTCCAATTCAATAGGCAAAAAATATACCTTGCTTTTAAATGAACATACCTGTTACAACTTAAAAACCCCAAATATTTCAAAAACCTTGCTTATACTTTTCAATATGTTCTTTTCTGTGCATGCATTATATCTCACAATTTAAAATAAAAAAAATCCTTTCCGTTATCTACATAATCTGAGAATGTATATATTACATGCAATTTTTATGCTTCCATGTTAATAATTCTTTGTTGTATAAAACCAACCTAAATATTTACAAATGCCCTTCATGGTGGAGACATCACACAATCGCCTATAATTTGGTCTTGGGAATTACTTGAGTCATACTAGAGAAACTTGGAGCTCACAAATCTTGTCTCACTGTCTTACCCCCTTTCACATTGCTGCAGGCTAATTCATCAGTCCAAGGAGCACCACAAGATAGCTGTCTGAGGGCCATCAAAAGTGATCTGAAAAGTTCTTTTCTGTATCTGAGACATGACCTTGGGAATAGGGCAACACTGGGGAGAGTTAAACGAGGTGACTTGTTCAAGGGAAAGGTGATATGTGTTTACCATTCGGGGGCATAATACCTTTTTAACATGGGAGTGTAGGCATGTAAAAGAGCAGGTGGGTCACTGGAGATCTTTACCTAGACATGAGAAGATTGAATAGGTTTGTGCATGAACATATTCACTAACACACAATTTTGGTTATGTGTCTAATACAGGGGTGGATTCTTTGGGGAATGATAAAGAGGTGGTAGCTACAGCCCCCTCCTCCGTGTGTGTGTGTGTGTGTGTGTGTGTGTGTGTTTAATGAAGGGGGAGGGATATGTCATGGTAATGCATGAAGATATTTTGCAAGGGTGATGGGAAAACTGGCCTTTTTTTCCATCCTTTTTGCTGTGGTAGATCTATATTCTTTTTTTCTCCCTGCTCCTCTTCCCCCTTCCCTGCTTTGTTAAAAGTATTGCCTTTTTAAGCAGCTGAGAAGGAGGTTGAGGATAGTGTTATATTTTGAGCTGAATCACAGGGAACTCAGGCTCTTAGGTACATATGGAAGGGGTGGCATTCTGAGAGATTTAGGGATAGGATATTTCAGACGGGGAGTTAAGGAATTCAGTGAATGGAAGCTCCTGAGAGAAGTTTTTGAGCTGGCTGGTGACAACTTTAGGTCTTCTTGGTCTCAATCAGGTTGAAGCTACCTTTTTGAGCCAACAGCTCACTTTTCCTTATTTTTGTTCTCTTTCTTATAGGGTAGAGAGTATTTTGTGGAGAAAAATAGATGATAGAACTGGAAAATATAACCGCTAGAGTGAGGTGTAGGCTTCCCAACTAGAATATTAGGAGCCATACCTGCATCTAGTGAAGGGATGGGTCCCATTCTTGGTTAACATCCTTAATGTGAAGTTGCATTATGTCACTTTCATATTATTTTCCTTAAATAAGAAATGTGGCTGCTTTTGGCCAAGAATTCTGTTAATGCTGATTCTTTTGTTCATGTCTTCATGTGCCATGTAGGTTGGGATTAGTTGTCTTCAGTGACCATATTTTTCCATAACTTCTGTTTTCTTAAGCCAATCCCAAGCTGGGGCAAGTTTACCAGAGAGACTTTTCAGAAAAATTAGGTCAACATAAGAATAATGATTTTTTAAATTAAAGATACATGTTCTCATTTTATTCCAATGTAAAATGAATCTAGGAATAGTAATATTATATTAATTTTCAGGAGCTATAGTGGAATGTTCTGATGGTAGGGGTTCATTTTCCCTTTTACCTGATATTCATTTTTTAAATTATTGAGGTATAATTGACATACAACATTATATTAGTTTCAGGTGCACAATGTAATGATTTGATATTTGTATATATTGCAAAATGATCACAAGAAGTCTAGTTAACATCCATCACCATATGTTGTTACACATTTGTGTTTGTGTCATAAAACTTTTAAGATCTATTTTCTTAGCAACTTTCAAATATGCAATACAGTATTAATAACTATAGTCACCATGCTGTATGTTACATCTCCATGACCTATCTATTTTATAATTGGAAGTTTGTGCCTTTTGACTTCTTCACCTATGTTGGCCTTCCCCCCACACTGTGTTTCCCCCTCCCCACCTCTCACCCCACCTTCACCTCTGGCAACCTCTAATCTGTTCTCTGTATCGATGAACTCTGGTTTTTTTTTAAACATTCTACATGTGAGATCATATAGTACGTGTCTTTCTCCCATAAAAATAGCTTACTGATGCAGGGAATGCTAATTGTCCCTAAATCTACTCTTTCCTACTTCCTCAGTAATAGTTCTCCTCCCCAATATTTAGCAGCTGATAGTCAGACTAAAGACTCTATTTTGCCAACTCTGTTGCAGATTGGTAAGGCCTTGTAAACAAATTTCAGGCCATGATAAGTAAGTAGAAATGTTCCTAAATGTTGAAGGTATACATTTCTATTCTCCTTCCTCCTCCTGCTGGCTGTGATGCAGATGTCATCACCTCCGCTAGAGCAGGAATCCACAACCCGTGGGCTGGCTGGCTGTTCTAGAAACAAGGTTTTATTGGAAATCAGCCATGCTTATTTATTTACATATTGTGTATAACTGCTTTTGTATTACAAAGATGGAGTGATAAGTTATGACAGAGACCATATAGCCAGCAAAGCCTAAAATATCGAATATCTGGCTCTTTAAGCAAAGTTTACTGACTCCTGGGCTAGAGCATGAATTGCCTTCTTGGACCACAAAGACACACAGAAAACAGTACGTTACAACTTAATGTTCTTTTATCTCGGGATTTCTTTTAATATTTAATGTTATCTATGTACCTATTTTTAACTGATAGCTTGATGAAGGGATCATATCACTAATTATAGTTTGTAATATTTTCTGTGCATCTTAGCCATGAATGTTTTATTAATATTTGATTGAACTTTTAATTGGGTTTCTTATTAAAACTAATTTAAAAGTAAATTTGGTATTAAGACCTGGGAAGTATATACATTCCAAAGTTCCATCTGGGTGATGGTTGGAGGCACAGGCATGGACAGGGTCAGTGGATGGACAATGGAGGGACATGGGCATGGGTGAGGATGGAGTCCTGGGGGGCAGCAGAGTTTATGGGGTGGGTGTAAGAGACAGTGAAGGAGACTGAGAAAAAGAGGCCAGAGATTCAGGAACAGAACCTGGGGTGAGCAGCAGATCTCAGGTACCATATAAGGGGAGAGAACTGAGTTGTGTCAAGAATTGTGTTAAAAGCTAAAGAAAGGACACATTGGATAAAGAATGAGGAAAAAAATGAATTAACAAGTTAGGAAGTCTTTCATTTTCAAGGAAATGCAAATTAAAACCATAATAAGGTATGATATCACAGCCCCTAGGATGGCTAAAATCAAAAAGTTAGAGAATAACTAGTCTAGTGAGACATGTAGAAACTAGAACCCCTGTCCACTGCTGAGAGAATTAAAATGGTACAGTCTGATAGCATCTAAATGTTAAATATGGAGTTACCACATGACCATATGACCTAGTAATTCTACTTCTAGGTATATATCCAAGAGAAATGAACACATGTTCACATAAGAACTTGTTCATGAATGTTCTCACCAGTGTTATTCATAATACCCAGAAGGTGGAAATAATCCAGATGTCCATCAGCTGATGAATAATGAACAAAATGTGGCATATCCATACAATGGAATATTATCTGGCAATAAAAAGCATTGAAGGGGGCATCCCTGGTGGTGCAGTGGTTGAGACTCCGCCTGCCGATGCAGGGGACATGGGTTCGTGCCCCGGTCCGGGAAGATCCCACATGCCGCGGAGCGGCTAGGCCCGTGAGCCATGGCCGCTGAGCCTGTGGGTCCAGAGCCTGTGCTCCGCAACGGGAGAGGCCACAACAGTGAGAGGGCCGTGTACACCAAAAAAAAAAAAAAAAAAAGCATTGAAGTACTAATACACACTGCGACATGGGTGAACCTTGAAAACATTATGCTAAGGAAAGTAGCCAGTCACAAAAGGCCATATGTTATAAGATTCCATTCATATGAAAGAAAATAGAGTGAAAGAAAGTATATTAATGATTGCTCAGGGCTGGTAGGGGATGGTGGGAAGATGTGGAGTGATTGCTAAAGGGTATGGGGTTTCTTTTTGAGGCGATGAAAATGCTCTAAAATTGAGTGGTGATGATTGCACATATCTGTGAATATGCTAAAAATGACTGAATTTTGAGCTTTAAGTTGGTGAATTGTATGGTATGTGAACTATATATCAATAAATCTGCTTTAAAAATTAGGATGTCACCAATAGCTTTTGAGGAAGCATTTTAAATAGAGTATAAATAGGTGAGGATAGAAGACTGTGGCATGTGAATGGGAGGTGTGGAGCCATGTAGGGGAAGCAGCTTTGAGAGAAGGCTATTTTAGGTTTGGGACGATGTGAAGCCACTTGGAGAGCAGCAGGAGAATCCTGTAAGTGTAGAGTAAGAGTAGTGACCAAGGGAGAGAAGGTTTTTTTAGGTTTGGGACGATGTGAAGCCGCTTGGAGAGCAGCAGGAGAATCCTGTATGTGTAGAGTAAGAGTAGTGACCAAGGGAGAGAAGTGATGATTGATGTAGTTAAGGCCAAAGGAAGTTCTTAGGCGATATAGAGATGGCAAGGTGAACTTTCTGAAACCTGTTTTTTTCCAAAATGTGAGAGAAGAATCCTGGGAGCTCATTGAAAAGAGGAACGGCATCAGATTTATTTTTGTAATCTCAGTATCTAGTTAACTTAATGGTAAAGGCACATTTATTCATTCTCTACACATTTAACAAGGGCATACTCTGTGCCAGGTACAGAGCTCATGGCTGGGGATCCAGCAGGGAGGCCTAACAGATAAATCTCTCATAGAAGTCACATTCAAGTTTGTGCGGTAAAACAGTGCATGGGTTGTGGAGGAGACGGTGTTCACTGAATATTCATGTGCTCCTCTCTTTTTCCCAGCATTCCTTGCAGTGAGGTTGGAACCATGTGACTAAATCTGGCCAATGGACTGTGGGCATGCATAGATTTCTGGTTTAGGCTGTATAAAGCCAGTGTGCAGCCTCCATATCTCCTCCTCTGCTATGGTGACCTTGGAAACCACATGCTCATGAAATAATACTTATCCATATTAACTGCAATATGCTCTCATATCTCCTATTTGTTTTGATTCGCCTTCTCTCCATTTCTCTTTCCGTCTCCTGCCATCTCTTCTTCCATCCCCCTGTCCTGATTTTTCTTTCAAGGGCTGGTTCCAACAGCCTAAACTGATTTCATGAGTGATTATTAGGCTCTTTGAAAAAAGTATTGTAGATCAGCATTTTCAACATTTAATCTGTACAGGAATCATAAGGGATCTTGTTAATGCAGATTCTGATTCAGTGGGTCTGAGTTAGAGCCTGAGAGTTTCTAAAAGGCTCCCAGGTGATGATGGTGCTTGCTCAAGGACCACACTTTATATAGCAAGGTTCTAGAGGGTATTCCTGAACTCTGGTAATGAAATTTCTGACAAAAATTTATTTCTCTGGAATAATGCACACATGCACATGCAACAGATTTGTATGTGTGCATACAAACATATGCATATGTATATGTGTCCTCACAGTTGCTTGACAATATATCCCCTCCCAGGCACCCTCAATGGTACCTTTCTTCTTAAAGACAGGATATGTTCAAACTTTTGTTTATTAACTGGTGTTTTAGTAGTGTGCCATTTCCTTATATCTGTTGAGAGGGTGAACACACATAGTCATTCTTGAGAACAGTTATGAATGTCTGTGTGTGGAGGAGAGATGCTAGGGGGAGGAGATCAAAACCCTATGAGAGATGAAGGAAGCTTCTTGTGCCTGGCGGAATTCCCACTCCCTTGCTTGGCTTCATCCAATCTCTGTTACTCATGAGAGCTCTTTTAGGGACATCAGAACATGTAATTCCTGCTGTCTGTAAATGTCTCCTTTGGTTTTCATCTCCTAAATGAAGTTCGTCTTCTGTGTGTCTGTTGACATGTGCCATAAGTCTCATCACCTTCCAGTCTCCTAAATCCTCTGCTCTTATTTGCAGGACCCTACACTTATGCATGTATTATTATCGTTGGCACGGTTGTTTTCATGACAATACATCAACATGTTTGCTAACAGTGATGAACCTGGGGGAACAACTGATACAAAAATGTGAGCTTTACACAGAGAAGAATTAGCTGAAAGTACATAAATCATCAACATTAATACTATTAAAGTAAGAGCTGACTGTAAGGGCCTCTGTACCGCAGCATTTAGTGTTTTGATGGTAACCTTTACATATATACTAATTTTATGTCATTATAGGAGTAATGTTTATGAGAAAAGCAAAACAAACTTTCTTCAAATATGCACCAATAAGAAATACAATAAATCCTTGAACATCCTCTAGTTTAGAGTCAGAAATGCCTTACATTTCCAGTCTACTCTTTTTCTTTTCTTTTTTAAAAATTTAATTGAAAAAATTGAAGTATAGTTGCTTTATAATGTTGTGTTAGTTTCTGGTGTAGAGCAAAGTGATTCAGTTATATATGTGTGTGTGTATATACATATATATATATATATTCTTTTCCATTATGGTTTATTATAAGATATTGAATATAATTCCCTGTGCAATACAGTAGGACCTTGTTGTTTACCTATTTTATGTACAGTAGTTTGTATCTGCTAAACCCAGACTCCTAATTTATCCCCCACCTCCCCTTTCCCCTTTGGTAACCACAAGTTTGCTTTCTATGTTTGTGATTCTGTTTCTGTTTTGTAAATAAGTTCATTTTGTATCATATTTTGGATTCCACATATAAGTGATATCATATGATATATGTCTTTCTCTGACTGACTTACTTCACTTAGTATGATAATCTCTAGGTCCGTCCATGTTGTTGCAAATGGCAATATTTCATTCTTTTTAATGGCTGAGTAATAGTCCACATTATATATATATATATATATATACCACATCTTCTTTATCCATTCATCTGTTGGTGGACATTTAGGTTGCTTCTGTGTCTAGGCTATTGTAAATAGTGCTGCTATGAACATTGGGATGCATGTATCTTTTTGAATTATAGTTTTCTCCAGATATATGCCCAGGAGTGGGATTGCTGGATCATATGGTAACTCTATTTTTAGTTTTTAAAGGAACATCCATACTGTTTACCATAGTGGCTGTACCAATCTACATTCCCAACAACAGTGTAGGAGGGTTCGCTTTTCTCTACATCTTCTCTAGTATTTATTCATTTGCTTATTTAAAGAATTAATTATTTTTTAAATTTATTTTATTGTTTTATTTATTTACTTTTTGGCTGCGTTGGTTCTTTGTTGCTGCATGCGGGCTTTCTCTAGCTGTGGCGAGTGGGGGCTACTCTTTGTTTTGATGCACAGGCTTCTCATTGTAGTGGCCTCTCTTGTTGCAGAGCATGGGTTCTAGGTGCGCGGGATTCAGTAGTTGTGGCACGTGGGCTCAGTAGTTGTGTCTCGCATGCTCTAGAGCGCAGGCTCAGTAGTTGTGGCACGTGGGCTTAATTGCTCTGTGGCATGTGGGATCTTCCCAGACCAGGGCTTGAACCTGTGTCCCATGCATTTGCAGGCAGATTCTTAACCACTGCACCACCAGGGAAGTCCTCTCCAGTATTTATTATTTGTAGACTTTTTACTAATGGCCATTCTGACTGGTGTGAGGTTATACCTCACTGAAGTTTTGATTTGCATTTCTCTAATAATTAGCAACATTGAGCATCTTTTTGTGTGCCTGTTGGCCATCTGGATGTCTTCTTTGGAGAAATGTCTATTTAGGTCTATTTAGGCCCATTTTTTGATTGGGTTGTTTGGTTTTTTGGTATTGAGTTGTATGAGCTGTTTGTATATTTTGAAAATTAAGCCCTTGTTGGTCACATCACTGGCAAATATTTTCTCCCAGTTTTATGGTTTCCTTTGCTGTGCAAAAGCTTTCAGTTTGATCAGGTTCCATTTGTTTATTTTTGCTTTTATTTTTATTGTCTTGAGAGACTGATCTAAGAAAACATTGCTATGATTTATGTCAGAGAATGTTTTGCTTGTGTTGTCTTCTATATTTTTCTTTTTTTCCTAATCTCTTATGTCTCTGCTGGCAAAAATGTGAGGAGAACAGCACATGAGCATTTTAAATGGACCCTTGGTTCTGAGCAAAGTTGGCTTCCCCATGCACTAATCTCTGTGCTTTAGCCCACAGAGACCAGCATTAGGCATGGCTTTGAATTCTGATAATGACATATTTCAGCTGATTTGTCAACCAGAACTGTTTGTCAGTGGCCAGCCTCTGTAAGTGGCATAAGGAATCCAGTAAAACAGAACCTTAAATCAGAACTGTAATGATTCATGAAATGTAAAACAAACCTTAAATCTAAAGGGTACTTGAGTACCATCTCTTGGCCATGAGGCCACATACTACAAACTAAGGCAAAAACTGAAAACCTGGAGCGGCCTGATGTATGAGAATAGGAAAGTTGTCCACAGCCCCCAATAAATGGTAGACCATACAATTCTGCCTCCAGAATGGTTAATAAAGGTGTGTGGAGGCTCTTCTCCAAAGATGGCCTTCCAATGAGGCATGCCTCCCTTGACAGACTTTCTGGCAGGTGGGTGTGCCAACAGATGGGTGTTCAGACACACAGATGTTCAGATGTTACTGGCAATCTTGGATCTACATGCCCTACGTGTAGCAAAGACAATCTACTGACACTGGTTGTAGTGAAGGAAAGTAAAGTGCTTATTGCAAGGCACCAAGCAAAGACAAAGGACAGTTCTTGCTCAAAAGACCAGAACTCCCTAATGGCATTCAGGGAAGTGTTTTTAAAGGCAACACTTGGGGTGTGGGTTTCAGGGTGTCTGATCAGCTCATGGACACTCTTCTGACTGGTTGGTGGTGAGGTAACAGGGTGAAGTTTCAAGAATCTGAATCATCAACCTCTGGTCCCAATGAGTTCAGAGTCTGTGTACTTGTGGTCAGCAGTTTCCATCTGGTGGGAATCTGGTTTCTGTAAAAACAACTTAGGAATGTACGTCAGACATTATTACCTATGCCCTTCAGTGAGAAATGGAAGGTCTGGTGGCTCTGCTATATGGCTGATCTATTGTTTAAATTTTTACCAGTTTCCCTGCCTGACAGCTATTCTTTGTTTCTACATGTTCACATTTTCCTAATCATTAACTCTTGAGCCAGCTTTTGAGACTCAGGGGAGCCTGAAGCAAAGCCTTTTACTTAAGAGAGCCGGAGCATGGGGTGGTGGGCTTGTATACCTGAGAGGGTCCTAAAGAGTCCTGCTTGGTATAACAGACAGACAGATGTTCAGACTGATTTCAACAGATTGACAGATGTTCCGACAGACAAGTGTTTGGACACATGGACATTCAGAAACACGATTATCAGACACATGGACAGGGGTTCAGACAGACGTTTGAACAGACTGACATTCAGAAAAATGAACAGATGTTCAGACAGATGGTTGGTTGGACAGATGGATAGATGTTCAGACAGAGAGCCATTTTTGCAGATAAGCATGCAGACAGATGGATGTTCGCACAGACAGACTGATGTTCGGACGGTGGGTGTTCAGACAGATGGACATAAGTTAAGAAAGATGGACATTCCAACAGATGGACGTTGGAACAGATTGATACACATTCAGACAGATGGGCATTCTTACAGATGGGTGTTCTGACACACAGATGTTCTGAGATGGACTTTCTGAAAAATGGATATTCTGATAGATTCATATTTAGACAGATTAATATTCAGAAAGACATTTTTACAGATGGACATTCAAACACATGGACACACATTCTGACAGAGAACCTTTCTGGCAGACAGACTTTCTGACAGATGGGCATGTGGACAGATGGGTGTTCAGACAGACCAGTGTTCAGATGGATGGATGTCCCCACTAACGGGCAGTTAGGCAGATGAACAGTTATTCACAGAGAGGGAAGTTCAGACAAACAATTCTTCTGACAGACATTTCAGCAGACAGGTGTGCTGACAGATGTTTTGTGGCAACCCTGCATGAAGTGAGTCTATCTGTGCCATTTTTTCCAATACCATTTGCTCACTCAGTGTCTCTGTATCACATTTTGGTAATTCTTGCAATATTTCAAACTTTTTCATTATCATTTAATTTGTTATGGTGATCTGTGATCAGTGATCTTTGATATTACTATTGTAATTGTTTTGGGGTGCCAAGAATGGCACCCATACAAGATGGTGAACTTAATTAATAAATGTGTGTGTTCTGACTGATTCACTGACAGGCTGCTCCCCCATCTCTTTCCCTCTCCTTGGGCCTTTCTCTACCTTAAGACACAACAATATTTAAATTAGGTCAATCTAGAAGCCTACAATGACCTCTAAATATTCGAGTGAAAGGAAGAATCACATGTGTCTCACTTTAAATCAAAAGCTAGAAATGATTAAACTTAGGGAGGAAGGCATATCAAAAGCCCAAATAGGCCAAAATCTAGGCCTCTTATGCCAAACAATTAGCCAAGTAGTGAATGCAAAGGAAAAGTTCTTGAAGGAAAGTAAAAGTGCTACTCCTTTGAACACATGAATGATAAGAAAGTGAAACAAACTTATTGCTGATATGAAAAGAGTGTTAGTGGTCTGGATAGAAGATCAAGCCAGCCACAACTTTGCCTTAAGCCAAAGCCTAGTCCAGAGCAAGGTCCTAACTCTCTTCAATTCTATGAGGGCTTTGAGTAGTGAGGAAGCTACAGAAGAAAAGTTTGAAGCTAGCATAGGTTGATTCATGAGTTTACGGAAAGTAGCTGTCTCTACAACATCAAAGTGCAGGGGCTGATGTAGAAGATACAGCAAGTAATCTAGGACATCTAGCTAAGATAATTAATGAAGGTGGCTATATCAAACAACAGATTTTTAATATAGCCTCATACTGGAAGACGATGTCATCTAGGACTTTCATAGCTAGAAAGAAGTCAATGCTTGGCTTTAAGTCTTCAAATGACAGGCTGACTCTCTTGTTAGGGGTTAATGCAGCTGGTGATTTGAAGTTGAAGCCAATGCTCATTTACCACTCTGAAAATCCTAGGGATCTTAGGAATTATGCTATATCTACTCTGCCTGTGTTCTATAAATGAAACAACAAAGCCTGGATGACAGCGCATCTGTTTTCAAATGGTTTACTGAATATTCTAAGCCCACTGTTCAGATCTTCCACTCAGAAAAAAAGACTCCTTTCAAAATATTACTGCTCACTGACAATGCACCTGATTACCCAAGAGCTCTGATGGAGATGTACAACAAGATTAATGTTTTCATGGCTGCATCCATTCTGGGTCAAGGAGTAATTTTGACTTTCAAGTCTTCTTATTTAAGAAATACATTTTGGGAATTCCCTGGTGGTCAGTGGTTAGGACTCCATGCTCTCATTGCCAAGGGCCTGGGTTCAGTCCCTTTTTGGGGAACTAAAATCCCACAAGCCATGCAGCGCAGCAAAAAAAAAAAAAAAGGAAAGAAAGAAACACATTTTGTAAGGCTATAGATGCCATCGGTAGTGATTCCTCTGATGGATCTTGGCAAAGTAAATTTAAGGACATTCGTGATTCATGGGAAAAGGTCAAAATATAAACATTAACAGGAATTTGGAAGAAGCTGATTCTAACCCTCGTGGACGACTTTTTTTTTTTTTTTTTTTTTTGCAGTACGCGGGCCTCTCACTGTTCTGGCCTCTCCCGTCACGGAGCACAGGCTCTGGACGCACAGGCTCAGCGGCCATGGCTCACGGGCCCAGCCGCTCCGTGGCACATGGGATCTTCCCGGACTGGGGCACGAACCCATGTCCCCTACATCAGAAGGCGGACTCTCAACCACTGCGCCACCAGGGAAGCCCCAGTGGACGACTTTTTGAGAGGTTCAAGACCTCAGTGGAAGAAGTAACTGCGGATATGGTGGAAATAGCAAGAAAACTAGCACTAGAAGTGGAGCCTGAAGATGTGATTGAATTGCTGCAATCTCATGATAAAACTTTGATGGAGGAGTTGTTTCATATGGATGAGCAAGAAAAGTGGTTTCTTGAGATAGAATCTACTCCTAGTAAAGATGCTATGAAGATTGTTGAAATGAAAACAAAGGATTAAGAATATTTCATAAACTTAGTTGATAAAGCAGTGGCAGGGTTTAGAGGATTGACTACAATTTTGAAAGAAGTTCTACTCTTGGTAAAATGCTACCAAAGAGCATTGTATGTTACAGAGAAATCGTTCGTGAAAGGAAGTCAATCGATGCCACAAACTTCATTATTATCTTATTTTAAGAAATTGCCACAGCCACCCCAGTCACCTTCAGCAACCACCATGCTGATCAGTCAGCAGCCATCAACAGTGAGGCAAGACCCTCCACCAGCACAAAGATTACAACTAACTTGCTGAAGGCTCAGATGATGGTTAGCAATTTTTAGCAAGAAAGTACATTTAAATTAAGGTATATACATTATTTTTTGGACATAATTCTATTACACATTTAATATACTACAGAACAATGTGAATGTAATTTTATATGCACAGGAAAACCAAAAACTTCATGTGACTCTCCTGCATTGTCTGCTTTATTGTGGTGGCCTGGAACTGAACCTACAACATCTCCACAGTATGCTTGTATTCAGACACAGAGACCTATGTTGAGGCAGATGAATGTTCCAAACGGTGGACAGACATACTAACAGATGGCTATTCTGACACGTGGATGATCAGACAGAAGGACAAACCTCAGATGACTGGATGTTTGGACAGATGGACAGGAGATGTTCTGCCAGACAGATATTCTGCCAGAAAGGCAAAATTACAACTATTTACAGAGAATCTATTGATGAGAATGACCTAAAGACTAGCCAAAAAAGATATTCCATAACAAAATATATAAAGAAGGAACCACGATGAGATGGGTAGGAGGGGTGGAGACAAGGTATGGTCAAGATCCACAACCAACAAACTGGAGGATAATCATAATTGCAGAAGGTCTCTCAAAGGAGTGAGGGGTCCAAACCCCACATTAGGCTCTTTAGCCTAGGGGTCCTACACCAGGATGATGAGCCCCTAGAATGCCTGACATGGAAGGCCAGTGGGGCTTGTGTATGGAAGAGTTGGAGAGCTGTAGGAAACAGAGACTCTGTTCTTATACAGCGCATGAAAAATCTCACATGCTTCAAGACCAAGTGTGGGGACAGTAATTTGAAAGGAGATTGGGTTAAATCCACTTGTTGATCTTTGAGAGCCTCCTGGAGAGGCAAGAGCCAACTGGGACTCCCTCGGGGGACACAGACACAGGTGAGAGCCATTTATGGAAGTTCGTTCTACCATGAGGACACTGGTTCAGGCAAACCCCATTTGGAGTCCTCCCTCAGGCCTAATAGTGCTGGGAGCTTACCTGTCCACCAACTGGTTGGCACCAGTCCCAGGACTCCCCAGGCTCAGAATTCAGCCATGAGGGACACAGCCCTGCTCACCAGTGGGCCAGCACCAGTCCTGGGCCTTGTCCCCCAAGGCTCACAGCCAGCTGCTGGGACCCAGCCGCTGCCACCAGTGGGTCACCACAACTCCAGGTCCCCCAGGCCATGCAGCCAGCCACACTGTGAACTGATGCCACCCATCAGCAAGCTGGCAGCCTCCATGCAAAGCAGGGCCTAACAGCTAAGTAAGCCCAGGGGCTAGCCCTGCCTACCAGCATGCCCACAGTTGTCAGCCCCATTACAATAGAAGGGCCCATGCAGCCCACATAGGGGGCACCCCTAGAGCATATAGATCTGATGTCCAGAGGGGAGGGTGCTGCTGGACCCCATAGGACATCTCCTACATAAGGCCACTTCTTCAAGATTGGGAAACATAACTGAACTGCCTAATACACAGAAATAAACACAGAGAATTCGGCAAAATGAGGAGATAGAGGAATGTGTTGTAAACAAAGGAACAAGGCTAAACTGCAGAAGAAGAACTAAGTGAGGTGGAGATAAGCCGTCTACCCAATAAAGAGTTCAAGGAAATAATCATAAAGATGCTCAACGAACTTGGGAGAAGAATGGAAGAACACAGTGAGAATTTAACAAAGAGTTAGAAAATATAAAGAACCAAATGGAGCTGAATAATACAACAATCAATAAAAAATACACTAGAAGGAAGCAACAATAGATTAGATGATACAGAAGAATGAAGCAGTGAACTGGAAGTCAGAATAGTGGAAATCACCTAAGCTGAACAGAAAAAAAGAATTAAAAGAAATAAGGATAGTTTAAGAGACCTCTGAAACAATGTCACATATACTAACATTCACATCATAGGGGTCGTAGAAGGAGAAGAGAGAGAGAAAGGGACTGATAACATATTTGAAGACAAAATAGCTGAAAACTTCCCTAACCTTGGAAAGACAACAGACATCCAGGTCCAGGAAGCACAGAGTTGCAAACAAGATGAACCCAAAGAGAGCCACACCAAGACACTGTAATTAACATGGCAAAAATTAAAGATGAAGAGAGAATCAAGAAAAGCAACTAGATATCTACAAGGGAACTCCTGTAAGACCACAAGCTGACTTTTCAGCAGAAACTTTGCAGGGCAGAAAGGAGTGGCATGATATATTTAAGGTGATGAAAGGAAAAAACCTGTAACCAAGAATACTCTACTTGGCAAGGCTATCATTTAGATTTGAAGGAAAGATAAAGCATATTACAGATAAGCAAAAGCTCAAAGAATTCAGCACCACTAAACTGATTGATAAGAATTATTAAAGGGATTTCCCTAAGTGGAAAAGTAAAGATCACAACTAGAAATACTAAAATTATAAAAGGAAAAACCTCATTGGTAAAGGCAATATACAGCAAATGTGTAGATCAACCACTTATAAAGCTAGTAGAAAGGTTAAAAGACAAAAGTAGTAAAATCATCTATACCCATAATAAGTAGTTAAGGGATACACAAAACAAAATGATGTAAAATATGATGCAGAAAACAGTACATATGGATGAGGGGAGTAAAAATTCAGCATTGTTAAATGTTAAATATATATATAGGTTGTTACATATAAACCTCATGGTAACCACAAACCAAGAATCTATAATAGATACACACACACAAAAGAGAAAGGATTCCAAACATAACACCAAAGATAGTCATCAAATCACAAGGGAAGTGAGGAAAAGAAGAAATAAATGAAAAAGGACTACAAAACAACCCCAAAACAATTAAAATGGCAATAAGTATATACCTATCAATAATTACTTTAAATGTAAATGAATTTTTGCTCCAATCAAAAGACATAGAGTGGCTTGAATGGATAAAAAACAAGACCCATAAATATGCTTCCTACAAGACATTCACTTCAGATCTAAAGTCACACATAGACTAAAAGTGAGAGGATGGCAAAGAGTATTCCTTGCAAACGGAAATGAAAAGAAAGCTGTTGTAGCAATACTTATATAACAAAAATAGAGTTTAGAACAAAGACTGTAATCAGAGACAAAGATATTATAAAGATCAGAGAAGAAATAAATGAAATAGAGACTAAAAAACCAGAACAAAACAAACGAAAAAATCAATGAAATGTTAGCTGGTTCTTCAAAAAGATAAGCAAAACTGATAAACCTTTAGCCAGACTCATCAAGAAAAAAAGAGAGAGGATTCAAATTAATAAAATCAGAAATAGAAAAGAAGTTAAAACTGAAACCACAGAAATACGAAGGATCATAATTAACTGCTATGAAAAACTATATGCCAATAAAACGGAAAACCTAGAAGAAATGGACAAATTACCAAAATGTACAATCTGAAACAGAAAGAAATAGAAAATGTGAACAGACAAATTACTATTAATGAAATTGAAAAAATAAAGAAAAATTTAAAAAACTCCCAACAGGGACTTCCCTGGTGGTGCAGTGGTTAAGAATCCACCTGCCATTGCAGGGGACACAGGTTTGAGCCCTTGTCCAGGAAGATCCCACATGCCGCAGGGCAACTAAACCTGTGTGCCACAACTACTGAGCTTATGCTCTAGAGCCTGGGAACCACAACTACTGAAGCCCATGTGCCTAGAGCCCATGCTCTTCAACAAGAGAAGCCACTGCAATGAGAAGCCCATGCTCTGCCATGAAGAGTAGCTCCTGCTCGTCACAACTAGAGAAAGCCCACGTGAACCAACGAAGACCCAACACAACTAAAAATAAATAAATAAATAAATAAATAAACAAATAAATTTATTTATTTATTATTATTTTTTTTTTGTGGTACGCGGGCCTCTCACCGCTGTGGCCTCTCCCGTTGCGGAGCACAGGCTCCGGACGCGCAGGCCCAGCAGCCATGGCTCACGGGCCCAGCCGCTCCGCGGCACATGGGATCCTCCCAGACCGGGGCACGAACCCGTATCCCCTGCATCGGCAGGCAGACTCTCAACCACTGCGCCACCAGGGAGGCCCAATAAATTTATTTTTAAAAGAAACTTCCAACAAACAAAATTCTAGGACCAGACGGCTTCACAGGTGAATTCTATGAAATATTTAGAGAAGAGTTAGCACCCATCCTTCTCAAACTATTCCAAAAAACTGCAGAGAAAGGAATTCTTCCAAACCTATTCTATGAGGCCCGCATCACCCTGATACCAAAACAGAAAAAGGTATCACGCACAAAAAAAGAAAATTAGAGGCCAGTATCACTGATAAACATAGATGCAAAAATACTCAAAAAATATTAGCAAGCTAAATCCAACAATACATCAGATGGATCATACACCATAATCAAGTGGGATTTATCCCAGGGGTACAAGGATTTTTAACATCCACAAATCAATGTGATGTACCACATTAACAAGCTGAAGAATAAAGAACTCATGATCATCTCAATAGATACAGGTATAGCTTTTGACAAAATTCAAAATCTGTGTATTATAAAAACTCCCCACAAAGTGGGTATAGAGGGAATATAATTCAACATAATAAAGGCCATACTTAAAAATTATGTATTATATAACATACTACCCAATGGTGAAAAACTGAAAGCATTTCCTCTAAGGTCAGGAATAAGACAAGGATGTCCACTCTCACCACTTTATTCAACATAGTTTTGGAAGTCCTAGCCACAGCAATCAGAGAAGAAAAAGAAATAAAAGGAAGACAAACCGGAAAGGAAGAAGTAAAACTGTCACTGTTTGCAGATGACATGATACTAAACATAGAAAATCCTAAAGAAGGCAGCAGAAAACTACTAGAGCTCATCAACGAATTCGGTAAAGTTGCAGGAAACAAATTTAACATACAGAAATCTCTTGCAATCTTATGCACTAACAATGAAAGATCACAAAGAGAAATTAAAGAAACAATCCTATTTACCATTACATCAAAAAGAATAAAATACCTAGGAATAAACCTACCTCAGGAGGCAAAAGACCTGCACTCAGAAAACTATAAGATGAAAGGAATCAAAGATGACACAAACAGATGGAGAGATATACCATGTTTTTGGATCGGAAGAATCAACATTGTGAAAATGACTACACTACCCAACGCAATCTACAGATTCAATGCAATACCTATCAAATTATCAATGGCATTTTTTACAGAATTAGAACAAAAACTTTTACAATTTTTAATGGAAACACAAAAGACCCTGAATAGCCAAAGCAATCTTGAGAAAGAAAAACGGAGCTGGAGGAATCAGGCTCCCTGACTTCAGACTATACTACAAAGCTACAGTCATCGAGACAGTATGGTACTGGCACAAAAACAGAAATATAGATCAATGGAACAGGATAGAAAGCCCAGAGATAAACTCACACACATATGGTCACCTTATCTTTGATAAAGGAGTCAAGAATATACAATGGAGAAAAGACTCCTCTTCAATAAGTGGTGCTGGGGAAACTGGACAGCTACATGTAAAAGAATGGAATTAGAACATTTTCTCACACCATACACAAAAATAAACTCAAAATGGATTAGAGACCTAAATATAAGGCTATAAAACTCTTAGAGGAAAACATAGGCAGAACACTCTCTGACATAAATTGCAGCAATATCTTTCTCGATCCACCTCCTAGAGTAGTGAAAATAAAAACAAAAATAAACAAATGGGACCTAATTAAACTTAAAAGCTTTAGCACAGCAAAGGAAACCATAAACAAAATGAAAAGATAACCCACAGAATGGGAGAAAATATTTGCTAATGAAGTGACTGTCAAGGGATTAATCTCCAAAATATACAAACAGCTCATGCAGGTCTATGTCAAAAAAACAAACAACCCAATCACAAAATAGGCAGAAGATGTAAATAGACATTTCTCCAAAGAAGACATACAGGTGGCCAAAAACCACATGAAAAGATGTTCAACGTCACTAATTCTAAGAGAAACGCAAGTCAAAACTACAATGAGGAACTAATGAGAACCTGCAGTAAAGCACAGGGAACTCTACACTTCTACTGTGTACAGTAGAAACTAACACAACATTGTAAAACAACTATACCCCAATTGAAAAAGAAAGCTACAATGAGGTGTCCTCTCACACCAGTCAGAATGGCCATCATCAAAAAGTCTACAAACAACAAATGCTGGAGAGGGTGTGGAGAAAAGGGCACCTACAACCATTATGGAGAACAGTATGGAGGTTCTTTAAAAAACTAAATATAGAACTACCATATGATCCAGCAATCCCACCCCTGGGCATATATCTGGAGAAAACCATAATTTGAAATGCTACATGCACCCCAATATTCATTGTAGCACTATTTACAGTAGCCAAGACATGGAAGCAATCTAAATGTCCATCGACAGAAGAGTGCATAAGAAGATAGGGTATATATATACATATATATATATATATATATATATATATATATATATATACACACACAATGGAATATTACTCAGCCATAAAAAAGAATGAAATAATGTCTTTGGCAGCAACATGGATGGACTTCGAGATTGTCATACTGAGTGAAGTAAGTCAGAGAGAGAAAGACAAATATCATATGATAGTGCTTATATGTGGATCTAAGAAATGGTACAAAGGAACTCATTTACAAAACAGAAATAGAGTCACAGATGTAGAAAACAAACTTATGGTTACCAGGGGCAAATGGGGGAGGGGACAAATTGGGAAACTGGGATTGACACATACATAGTACTATATATAAAATAGATAACTAATAAGGGCCTACTAGAGAGCACAGAGAACTCTACTCAGTACTCTGTTATGACCTATATGGGGAAAGAATCGAAACAAGAGCAGATATATGTGTAACTGATTCACTTTGCTGTACAGCAGAAAGTAGCACAACATTTTACATCAACTATACTCCAATAAAAAATTAAAAAAAAACAAACAAATTGACAAAAAAAAGTTTCTTGTTGGAGAACATTCCAAGGACAGGTGATGCCTAGGTCCTGAAGTGGTATGAAGATGATCTATTCAATGTATAGAAAGAAACCTAGAGGTGAAGGGCAATGAGGATTAAAAAAATTAGAGTTATGTCTTATTTTTTCCCTGAATTCTGTTAAGAAATGGACAAATAAATTATTTCCCCAAGTTCAATGGTTGTTTTGGGGGCTCACCATATATAAAGGTTCATGATGACAACCTTCTTCCTCTGAGCTATTATACATGCATTTTTAAAAAATAATTAAAATTGACAGCATTTGTCTCAGTTCAAAAATAAAATACTTCAGTTCCAACAATAACAAGAATAAATTAATCAATAGAAGCATATCCAGAGAAGACACTGATGACCAAATTAGACAAGAGCCTTATATATCAGTTATAAATATACTATTTCCTTTGTACAAGATAGAGGAAATTATGAGCATAAGTCAGGTGCTCCTGAGACACATCCTAGAATCTAGGGCATCTTGACTCCCCTGACTGGTTTCTGGGGGAATGTGGGGTAAGAGGTGCCCTTGGCTTCTGGGTCATCATGCCAACAGGGCATCATGGTATTCCACTGAGACTCCTGGAGACTTCCATGCCCTCAAACAGTGTGAAGTTGTTGCTAGCATCCTGTGGCAGATGGGGAACAGGGAGTGGGGGATGAGGGTTAGGGTCATTCCATCCCAGGAAGCTCCCTGCCCATAGATGAAAACCCCAGTGGCAGCCCCCAGAGCCCTTGGTGAGCCTGGGTCTGCTTCTTCTGTCTGCTCTCTGGAGGAGAGCCACTGAAGGTCTTGGCATCCTTGGGGGATCTGGAGCTCTTGGGAATCTTCCTCAGGGCACAATGGCTCCCTTCAGCACCAAGAGTTAGTCCCATGGGGAAGGGCCACTGAGCCCAGGTTGGAGTGCTACAACCACATCCTGGTATGCCAGTGACTACAGCTTCCTAAGTGGCCTATCAACGTGTCCTTGGTACACACCCAAGGGACCCGGCAGAGCCCCAGCAATCACCTGGGATTTCCCAAACAAGCCCAAAGTCTCGATCTCCTCGAAGGATTTTTCACCTTCAGGACTAGTGAATGGAGCCCTATAGTCGGCCACACATTCAAGTGAAGTTCTCACAAAGCTCATAATCTCCCCCTGAAAAGCAATATTGGACAAGTGATACAATTCTCATATATTTTTTGCCTTATATTCTTTATTGTTAGGAAAGTGAAAATAAAGTGACATGTTTGTGTGTGCGTGTGTGTGTGTGTGTGTGTGTGTGTGTGTGAATGACAGTAAAAGTTGTTTAAGAGGAAGACTTGTGAAAGTGGGATCGACACAGAGGAGAAGTGTTTTGTTTTTGACAAATATCTCCTAGGACATGTGCAGAAAGCAACGAAAGAGACACAGAGATAATAACATGTATCTATGTTATGATGGTCAAAGAAACTGTGAAGGAAGAAGCACCTGCTGCAACTTTGCCAGGAGGGGACGGGAGGCCCAGTAATGCTCAATCAAAGGATGATGATGCCTGTAAAAATTAATAAACAGGGGAATTCCCTAATGGTCCAGTGGTAAAGAATCCCCCTTGCAATGCAGGGGACGCAGGTTTGATCCCTGCTTGAGGAACTGGGATCCCAGACGCTGCGTGGCAACTAAGCCCGCATGCCACAACTACTGAGCTCGTGCACCTCAACTAGAGCCAGCATGCCGCAAACTACAGAGCCCACATTCCCTGGAGCCCAACTAGAGAGAGAAAACCCGCACGCCACAACTAGAGAGAAACCCACGCACCACAACGAAGAGCCCGTACACCACGTCGAAAGATCCCGCGTGCCCCAAGCAAAGATCCCACGTGCCGCAACTAAGGCCCGACGTAGCCAAAAATAAACAAATCTTAAAAAAAATTAATAAACAGAAACCTCAACTAAAATAGAGCCAGGAGGCCAGAAGGGGAAGCTCTCACACTCTACAACCATAGTGGAACCCCAAAGGAAGAAGACTTCTTCCTCTTGTCTGGCAAGAGCTCAGCCAACGAACGATTGTCACAATTCAGTAAATGAGAAGCCACTAGACTCTTAATTCTCAATTCCTCTAAGGAACTCTTTGTTTACTAAAACCCTCCCAACTTCCTTTCCCCCTCTCTCCTTATGTGAAAGACTTGCATGTGACTTGCCATGGTTGCAGACGCCAAATTGCAGTTCTTTGATGATCATGAGTAAACCCATTTTTGCTGGAGAAATAACTTGCAGTCTACTTTAGGTCAACAATTTTGGCCCACACAGGGACCCAGAGAAGACCCCCGACAACTGGAAGGTGGGCAAGCAAACAAGTGTGATACCAACACTAACCTCATTGATGCTTGCTGGGACCCTGGGGTTTGAGGGTAAGTCTTTCTCCTGGATCTGAGCTTCTGCCCTCTTTACTTTGAGGATCTCCAGGTTTTATTCAGGATCTATATTAAGGCTTTGTCCTCTCTGATTAAAGCCTTGTTTATTTGGCACATTGACCCGGCTCTTTTGAAATCAGGCTGCTCCAACTGGAATTCCCTTGCCTTCAGCCTGATTCCCATTGGAACAGGGGCTCTTCTGTTGGATCTGTGCTGTTAAGCAGTTGGCGTGAGTCTTTCAGAGCTAGGCCGTGCCCTTGGAACTGGCTGGTGTTAGGCCTACAGGCTGTTTGAGCTGTTAGGGTTTTTTTGGTAATTTATCCTTCTATTCTAGAGAAAGACCTCTGGGAAATAGGATCCCAGTTATCTAAACATTTTGAAGGAGCATTCCCCCCACCCCTCAACCACAGGGGCCCTGGCTGATTTTATGTTTAAAATCTGTGGTCCTTCCTCATGTGCATTTCTATGTGGACCTGAGGCAGGAGATAGATGGGCCCCAGGCCAGACATTTACAACTAGCCTCCTGTACATATTTCTTGAGGCAGGGTATAGATGGGCTCCAGATTAGACATTTACAGCCAGCCTCCTGTTTATACTTCAAGATAGAAATAACAACAGGAATAGGCTAAGCACTGCCTGGGCAAAAGATCAAGAGGTCACATATTTCTCATCCTTGGGGTCAGGGAGATCTTGACTGCACATGCACAGATAGGATCCTCGGGGGTCAAAAAGGGAGGGGACACCAGACTATACTAAGTTTTACTAACTTCCCAAAGGTCCTTGTGCTAAAATCCATCTTGGCGTGCACATAGGGGTGCACATAGGGGTGGGCCCTGAGTCAAAGGACAAAGCAAGATGATTGGCCAGAGAAAAACAAAGACCTGGAAGACTGCCCCCTTACAAATGATTTAAACTTCCCAGAGGCGTGACTTTTCTCTGAACTCAACCTTGCCTGTGTTGGCATGTACTCTGCTTTTCTAATATATGCCTACTTTCCTCTCTACCTTCTGTCTCCTTGTCAAAATTTTTTTCAAGGCAGACAAGAAATGGGGCTCAGAATTTATCCGCTGGCCCTCCTGATCTAGTGCTTAAGATCTGGCACTCTCACTGCTGCAATCAGGGTTCAATCATGGTCTTGCTTCCAGCTGCTGCTCACTGCACTCTGAAATTAGACTAACCTAACCAAAGGCAATTACAGGAAACCTTTGAAATCCCCAAACTTACCTTTCTTAAAACCCAACTGGGGCTTCCCTGGTGGCGCAGTGGTTGAGAGTCCGCCTGCCGATGCAGGGGACGCGGGTTCGTGCCCCGGTCTGGGAGGATCCCACATGCCGCGGAGCGGCTGGGCCCGTGAGCCGTGGCCGCTGAGCCTGTGCTCCGGAGCCTGTGCTCCGCAAGGGGAGAGGCCACAACAGTGAGAGGCCCGCCTACCGCAAAAAAAAAAAAAAAAAAAAAAAAAAAAAAAAACCCAACTGAACAACCTTACCTATAAAACGTCTAAAACTGAACAAAACACTTATTTTTATTGGTATTTTGAGGCTTCCAAATGTTATCAGGAGCCTAAACTTGCCTCTCTGCAAAATAAGATTTTAAGGTTAATTGAGGCAAACAAATGATTAAAGAAGGAAAAAATAGCTTCTGAAGCCTCACGTTCTTCTTCTGCAGCCTCTTTGTCTCAGGCTCTGCCTTTAGCGCCATCTTGTTCCCCTCCTCTGGGACCTTGTGCTCAGGCCCTGCCTTCAGGGCCATCTTTTTCCTTCCCCTTTATACTGCCTATTCCTCCTCTGTACCCTCAGTTCCTCCACACTAACTCCCTCGCTGAACTTCCCTTTCCCCCTGAAAATCTCCTCACCCCATTTTCCTCTGAATCTATCAGAACCTGTCCCTTTAGAATTTAGCTTTCTGAGGATCCAGAGGTTAAACCCTTAACTTTAAATATTCCTTGGGCTAAAACTGAACTGCGAGCCATAGTTAAAGAGTGTCCCAAAGTAACCAAAGATCCTCACAGATTTGCTGAGGAATTTAATATAACAATCTTACCAATCTTGTGCTCTGACTTACATCAGCTAGGTCATATGCTTGTTGGTGAAGGCCAGGCCCAGCATTGGATGAAAATTGCTGACTGGGAAAGTCCTGAAAGGTCTCTAGAATTAAAAGCAGGAGAGCAACCTGCTAACTTATATGGTCAGGCCAAGGCAATTTCTAGGTGACTTCATCGGGCAATTCCTAGGGCTTTTCCAAAGCCTATTGATTGGAATAAAATTCAGGCTTACACACAAAAATCTGATGAATCTGTTCATAGCTATTACAATCAACTTCAGATTATTTTAAAGAAGATTCTGGTCTTCCTTCAGATGTTGATCCCACCCAGGTAGATTTAACCCTGTTTATTAATGGTCTGAACCAGGGTCTTTCCTTACTAGTAAAAAAGAACAGGATGGAATAGGAAATGATGTCCACTCCAGATTTAGTTAATCTTACAAACCAGCTCTCTCACACTCTAGATGAGTCACCTAAAAGGAAAACTGCCAAAATTCTTAATCGTAAACTTCAGCAAATAAAGTTCCCTAAATGAAACAAAAACCCTCCTAGTTTCTGCTATTAGAGCAAAGAGCCAGGGCACTGGAAAAGAGATTGTTACAGATTCAAGCCCTTCAGTCACCATCAGCCCTCTAACCAGGCTTTCCAACTTCCTCCCAATTCCCAGTTGTGGGGCTCCAAGGAACTACAGGGGCTCTTCCCAATCCTCCCTCTTAATCAGCTTGGAGAAACATTCCTTCAGATTTGGGATGGGTCTCTTCTCATCCTAACTGACACTGCAGCCACACTCTCGGTGCTCAACCCCACTACTATAAAGCAGCCCCTGCCTCGGAGTACTAATACAGTTCAAACAGTGGGCATCTTTAATGAACCTCAAGAGGTTCCTGCCTGTGAACTGATTCCCTTTCGTTTAGGCCCTTTGAGAAACACACACTCTTTTCTCCTTAGTTCCTCTGCCGCTATCCATTTATATTAGGCTGAGACTTCTTACAGAAGCATCATGCTAAAATTTCTCTCCCCTGAAAGGGGAAAATAATTTTGGAATTTGACAGTAGTTATCAAAGCAGCCAATTAAATGACTCTGACATCTTTTATCAGCTCCGTCTCTGAGCTGATTCTGGAACCACTGATCATTTGTCCCTATTGAATCAACAACCACCTCCCTTATAGGCAAAATCTCCAACTGATATTGGCAAAATTCACAGTGCATCAATTCAAATAGATCCCTCAAAACCTCTCCCAGAATTAATCAACATGCTATAAGTAAAGAAGCCTTTCATGGCATAAAACCCATAATAGGACATTACAAGTCTCAAAGACTCATTATTTCTTGTAATAGTTCCTGCAATACCCTTATTTTACTAATGAAGAAACCCAAGGGCTGAGGGTGGAGGTTTGTTCAGGACTTCAGAGCAATAAACAACATTGTCATCCCTCCACACCCTGTTGTTCCTAATCCTCATATTTCACTAACATCCATTCCCACTGGATGTAAATTTTTTACTGCAATTTTATTTATGAAGTACATTCTTTAGTATTCCAGTTGATGAAGATGGACTATTGTCTATCGTTTGTGCCTTCACTTGGAAGAAAAACAATTCACCGCGACAGTAATGACTCAGGGTTTTACTGAGCTCTTATTTCTCAAAAATTCTCAAGGCTGATCTGGATAATGTAAAGTTCCCAGAAGTTCTATTTTGTTGCAACATGTGGACGGTTTGCTTCTTTGCTCTCCTCAGACCGCTTCACAGGAAGACAGCACCCACTTCCTAAAGCTTTTAGCCTTAAAGGGACACAAGGTTGCCAAGGAAAAATTGCCATTTGCCCAAACCCAGGTTTGATATTTAGGGCATCTGATATCAGAACAAAAGCTATACCTAGTTCCAGATAGCTTTCATGGTGTCCTGAGTTTCCCAAAACCCCAATCTAAGCATTGACTGCAAGGTTTTCTCAGGCTAGTCAGTTATTGCTGAAAGTGTATTCCAAATTTCTCTCTCTATTTTTTAAATTAAATTAAATTAATTTATTTATTTTATACAGCAGGTTCTTAGTAGTCAAATTTCTCTCTTATAGCCAAACCTCTGTGTGTTTTACTCAACAACAACAACTCTGACCCAGTTTTATGGGAAGAGCCAAACAGCATAAACAAACTTTCAGGCCTTAAATGAGAGCTTGAGAAACCCACCTGCCCTTGGGAATCCCAGTTATCAGATCCTCTTTTTCTTTTTTGTATATGAAAAGGAAGGGAATGCCCTTGGGATACTCACCCCTAAACACAGGGACTACCATTGACCCATAGGGTATTATGGCCAGCAGGTGGACCCTGTGGCACACCTTAGAGCCATTACAGCCACTGCCCTTTTGGTTGAGGCCACCAAGAAAATCATTGTGGGATCCCCTTTAATCATCCTTGTACCTCATGCAGTAGAAACCCTCCTGAATTCTCATCACACTCAACATTTCTCAGTTAGCCACCTCACCTCCTATGAAGTCCTTTTGTTAACTGCTCCTCATATAACTCTTTTATGTTGTAAAAACCTCAGCACTACTACTCTTTTCCCGTCCATCACCAATGAAGTCCCTCACAACTGCTTAACGCTGAAGGATCTCCTCTTTCTCTTTTTTTAGAAATTTATTTATTTTATTTATTTATTTTTGGCTGCATTGGGTCTTCATTGTTGTGAAAGGGCTTTCTCTAGTTGCAGCGAGCGGGGACTATTCTTTGATGCGGTGCACGGGCTTATCATTGTGGTGGCTTCTCTTGTGAAGCATGGGCTCTAGGAGTGTGGGCTTCAGTAGTTGTGGCACACAGGCTCAGTAGTTGTGGCTCGCTGGCTCTAAAGCACAGGCTCAGTAGTTGTGGCACACAGGCTTAGCTGCTCTGTGGCATGTGGGATCTTCCTGGACCAGGGCTCGAGCCCATGTTGCCTGCATTGGCAGGCAGACTCTTAACTACTGCACCACCAGGGAAGCCCTGAAGAACCTCCTCTTGACTCCACTTGATGATTTGCAGGAAATTCCTTTGGGTAACAGTGGTTTCTCATGGTTCACCCATGGTTCTTATTTAAAAGGTGACAGTGGCAAATATCGTGCTGGGTATTCTACTGCAACTTCCTTTGAGGTTGTTGAGGCAGCATCTTTACTTATGGGTAATTCAGCCTAATAGGCCTACACAGGCTTGAGCTCTTACCCAGGCCTGTACTTTAGCCAAGGGCAAAACTGCCAATACTTATACTGATAGTAGATATGCTTTTGGTGTAGCTCATGCTTTTGGAATGTTGTAGAAGCAACATGGTTTCCTTACTTCCAGCTGAAATAAAATTTTAAATGGCCCCTATGTTTAGGTGTTATTGGATGCAACACTTTTACCTGCCACTTTAGCCATTTAGATATCAGGACATTCTAAACTTGACTCTCTAGAAGCTAAGGGAAATTTATCTTACCGACTTTTCCACAAGGAATGCTGCTATTAAAGGGACCAAAACCAGCCAAACCTCTGTCATGGTCCAAAGGGATATTTCCCCAAATGATAACTGGGGAAAACTGGACCAGAGAATTTCAACAATTGGCCTGAGAAAAGGAAAAACAAGACTGGAAATTCAATAATTTTTTTGATAACAAGAGAATGCTCTGGTTTGGACCAAATAACAACCCAGTCTTACTGAAGACTCTAAAATTCCCACCCTGACTGGACCTGCACATCATCTGGTGACCTGAAAGTAAAGATTTCCCAGAATTGAAGCAGATGATGTCTGAGTTCTACTTCTCTCACTATTTGGGGGACTTGCATGTGACTTGCCACGGTTGCAGACCCTGAACTGTAATTCTCTGTTGAATAAACCTATTTTTTTCTGGAGAAATATCTGGCAGTCTATTTGTTTTCAGTCAACACAATTTGGTGACATTTAGTACAATCACTTTTGCACAACCCTCACCACTATGTAGCCCCAGAACATTTTCATCATCCCCCAAAGAAAACCCTGTACCAATTAAGCAATCACTCCCCATTCATCTGTTCCCCAGCACTGGAAACCACTAATCTACTGTCTCTTGGATTTGTCTATTCTGGATATTTCACATAAATGGAATCATACGTGGTCTTTGTGTCTGGCTTCCTTCACTTAGCATAATGTTTACAAGATTCATCCATGTTGTGGCATGTATCAGCATTTTATTCCTTTTTCTTGCTGATTAATAGTTCATTGTATGGTTATACTACCTTTTGTTTATCCATTCATTGAGTGATGGATACTGCGTTATTTCCATCTTTTGGCTATTGTGAATAGTGCTTCTATGAACAGTAGTGAACAGGTTTTTGTGTGAACAAATGTGTTCAAGTCTCTTGGGTATATACCTAGGAGTTGAATTTCTTGGTCTATGGTAATTCTGTATTTAACACCACCAAACTGTTTCCCACAGCAGCTGCACCATTTAACATTCCCACCATTAATGCCGAAGGGTTCAATTTCTCCACATCCTTACCAACATTTGTTATTAAAAAAAATAGCCATCCTAATGGGTGTGATATGATATCTCGTTGTGGTTTTGATTTGCATTTCTTGCATTATGACTAATGATGTCAGACATCTTTTCATTTGGTTATTAGCTATTTGTATATCTTCCTTAGGAAAATGTCTATTCAATTACTTTGCCCCTTTTTAATTGGATTGTGGTTTTTACTTGGATTGTGTCAAATTATGAGTTAAAAAAATATTTCAGACATGAGGCTTTTAGAAAATATTTGCAAATATCTTTTTCCATTCTGTGAGTTGTCTTTTAATTCTCTTGATAGTGTCTTTTGATACACAAAATTTTAATTTTTCTTTTTAAGTTTTAATTTTGATGATGTTCAATTTATTAAATTTGTTTGCTTGTGTTTTGTGTCATATCTAGGAAAATGTTGCCCTATTCAAGGTTATGCAGAGTTTCACCTATGTTTCCTTCTAAGAATTTTATAGTTTTTAAAATAGTTTTAGCACTTACATTTAGGTTTTGATTCATTTGGAGTTAATTTTTGTATGTGTTTTGAGGTATGGGTCAGATTCATTCTTTTGCATGTGGATATACAGTAGTCTCAGCACGAGTCACTGAAGAGACTATATTTCCCCCCATTGAATGGTCTTTTTAGTCTTGTCAAAAATCAATTGACCATAGATATGTAGGCTCTCAATTTGATTCCACTGAGCTATATGTTTTTCTATATGCCAATACCACATTGTTTTGATTACTGTAGCTTTGTAGTAAGTTTTGAACCTGGGAAGTGTTCTTCTTCCAAATGTGTTCGTCTTCTAAATTATTTCCACTATGTGGGATCCCTTGCAATTGCATATGAATTTTAGGATCTGCTTTTCCACTTCTGCAAAAACGCTATTGGAATTTTGATAGTGATTTGCATTGAATTTGTAAATCATTTTGGTAGTCTTGTCATTTTAACTATACTATGTCTTCCAATCCATGAATATCAAATATCTTTCCATTTATTTAGGTCTAGGTCTAGGTCTTCTTTAATATATTTCAACAGTGTTTTGTAGTTTTCAGTGTGCAAGTCTTGGACCTACTTGGTTAAATTTCTCCTTAAGTATGTTATCATTTTTGATGCTATTATACATGAAATTGCTTTAATTTCCTTTTAAATTTTCTATTACTAGCATATAGAAATAAAACTGATTTTTACATGTTGATCTTATATCCTGAAACACTGCTAAACTCATTTATGAATTCTAATTGAATTTTGGTAGTTGTTCAGCTTTTCTATATATAAAGTCATGTCATTTGCAAATTGAGAAATTCTTCCTTTCTAATCAGGATGCCTTTTATTTCTTTTCCTTGCCTAACTGCTCTGACTACAACTTCCAGTGCAGTGTTGAATAGAAGTGGCAAAATCAGGCACCCTTGTCTTGCTCCTAATCTTAGGGGGAAAGCTGTCAGTGTTTCACTATTCAATATGATGTTAGCTGTGGATTTTTCATTACTGTACTTTATCATGTTAAGGAAATTCCCTTCTATTCCTGACTTGTTCAGTAATTTTACATGATTGGATTTTGCATTTTGTGAAATGCTTTTCCTGAATCAAGATGGTTGTGTGTGTGTGTGTGTGTGTGTGTGTGTTTTGCCCTCATTCTACTAATGCAATGTATTATATTGATTGCTTTTCTTATGCTGTACACATCTTCAATTTCTGGGATAAAGCCCACATGGTCATGGTGCTTTATCCCGCTAGATTTATGTTAATTTGGCTAGGAGTTAGGCAGCCATAGGTGCCAGAGACTTCAAATTCCTCTAGTATCCTTGTTTTTGTCTCCACTATTGACAAAACACTAAACACTCCCTAAACACTCCTCCTCAAGGAGAGTCTGTATCCCTCTTTCTGCTGTAATCCAGTGTTGTTGGTATGTTGGCAAGCTGTGGGGTAGGGGTGGGAGTAGGGATGGGGGAGGAGGATTCTATAATCTTCCAATTAAATCTCAGTCTTAGTAGGCCTATGTCTAGGGCAAATGTTTATTGGGTGGTATAGCTTTTTCCCAAGTTCCTTGCCCTATACTCCCTCCTCTAGTTGCAGCATTCCCAATCTCTTTCCTTGAATCCCCCCCAACCCCATCTCTTTGACTGTTTTCCCCTCCTTAGTGAGACAGGAAGGTTAGAGGGGGCTAAAGTGGGAGGAATGTCCTTACCTCAGCTAGCATAAGACTCTAGAAACTCTTTTCCCCAGGAGAGTAGGCATTTTTGGTGGAGAAGACTCTGGGTGTATTTCACAATGGTTACTCTTCTTCCACTAGAGCCCTGAGGGAATATTTCTCAGGTCGCCACCACGCAAATCCAAACGGGTTTCTGGATCTAGTGACAATGGAAATGTGGGGGACCCTTAAGACTGTGGCCCCCCAGGAGTTTCTCACTCTCAAGACAGTCCACACAACCTTCAGCAATTTATCAAAATGAGCATTTAAATCTTTCTACCAGTTTATGGCTTCAGTAATTTCTGTTCCAGGTAAGCAGATCTCGGCTGTATCTTTCTGGATATGCCTGTCTCTCCAGATTTCAGTGTTGCAATTTGCCCACCAACCTCAGTTCTCAGGAAGATAAAAGAAAAGTCACTGATTTTCAGCCTGCCCAAATGTTTCTTGTTGTAAGGATACAAGCGATCACTTGCAAGCTGTTTACATGTCATAGCTGAAACAGGAATTCCAAACAAGTTTTTGAATGCTAGAAAGTTGAAGATTATGAAATGCAAACAAAATCACAAAAATTCTTTAACTGCTCAAATGTTTAAATGCTGAAGTAATGCAACAGCTTCACAATAAGTACTCCAGTGTCAACAGAAAGAATATCAGGTGTTGTCTGTGCAGAATTATGCAGAAACGCAGAATATGGGCAAGATAGCCAACACCCTGCATAGAATCCATTACACTTTGATTCAACTTTGAATAAATTGTTTGCACTTTTGCACATCCACCATAATTTGCATTTGTATTATCTCTATGAAAAGCAGTACACTTCTCATTAACTCAATAAGTGAGCAGCAGCCTTCTAAGCAAGCCTTTTTCACGGGAAAAACATACAAGCAAAGGGATTTTTTTTTTTCAGTATTGTGATTACTTGCAACTTGGGCTGTGTTGTAAAAAGACAAGGCATTTTAGATCTTTAATAATCTCTGTAATAGTAAATAGAGCTATTACATTTTTTTATGGTTGCAGCATTTTATCCTGGCACTTAAAATTGTTTTGCAATTTTAGAATCAGAAAATACTCCTGGTATGTTTGATCAGTCATTTGTGCTGAAAAGATTGATAATGATGATACACAATGTGGACAGTCATTACAACTTCTGCTGTGATTATTTTATTTTCATCCGAATTTGTTTTAATTAGAAAATGTATTTTATCTGTTTATAGCTGAGATAATCATATATCTCTTAGGTTTAGCTGTTAATAGATACTGGTTTATAAATTACTTTCTATCACTTTTTCATATTGAATGAACAGTTTCATGCTGTGGAAAAGGTTTCAAAAGGATTTTTTTCCTCATTTAATAGATAACCAATGCTCTGAAAATTAATCATGAATTTGCATTTGCATTTGGGATTCAAATACTAGATGATAGCAAACACCACAGAAATTGAAAATACTGAATTTGATAGTCTCATGGCATCATGATTATGTTTGTCACTGACGAGGCTAAAGTTATAACAGTAAATTGAGGTTGAACTGTAGAAGTTGTTACCAACTAACAATAAATTGAACTTTGATATGTGATGCGGAAAAGGTGAACATCATGTATGGCTGCAAGCGAGAGCTGTATTTGCAAGGAAGAACCTTCCCAAAGAAAGCCACAGCTGATCTCATACAAGGTTTTGGGAAGCTTGGTTCAAGGATTGGTGGATTTTCAGAAGCAGGAGTGTTTATGGATTGACAGACTTTCAGTTATGTTAGTGTGATCACTGAAATAAGGTTGTTATTGACTGGCATACTTTCAGAAGTATGGTCACTAGAGTGAGGTATCTGCTGACTGACTTGTCTACCGGCATGGGATAGTAACAAATTGGCTGACTTTCAGAAGCTGAAGTCTCTTTAACTTGCTAACTGTCAGAAGCATGGCCACTGTTGATTTTCAGAGCATGTGTACTGATCCAAAGTAATCTCTAATTAATGGTGATTACTTGCTTACAACTTGAGACTTTGACAAAAAGAAGTCTTTTCCTTTCTTTAATATGGAAAAGAAGACTCTCAATTCTTATTTACCTTCTCCTTCCCCACCCCGCCCCCCAACTTTGGTCTTTCCTCAGCCAAAAATATGAGAGAGACTATAAGGGATTGTTTCGGTCTTTGTGGAGATATACAATTTTCAGCTAGCATTGCCACCTAAGTAATTTAAGTGCCAATTACTTGAAGCAGGAAAATAGCTTCAACTGCTCGATTTTCATTATTGGGAAAAAGCACAACTTATTACAATAAGGGTGACCTGACAAAATCAATACAGGATGCAGTTCAAAATCATTCAATACGAGACATATCCAGTATACACAGGATACCTGGCAACCCTACCTTCGAGTCAGCTTAGCCTTCTCATTCACCAACCTCATCTGTTTGCTTGTGAACACCATGTCTTGTTTCTAATCCATTATCTTGTCTCCTGTTCTCCATATATGCTATCCCTGCTTGAGTTTGGACTCTCATCCACCTATCACTTGAATTACCATAGCCCAGATTTCTAGGCATCAGTCTATACAGCTTTAATACATACTAAATACACCCTCTATACATCGTTGCCAGAACAATGTTCCTTGCTTAACATTTTTAACTGACTCCATCAATTTCAGGATAAAATCCAAACTTCTTTTCATGGCAAATAGGCCCTTTGTTATCTGGCCTCTGCCTTCTACTCAGACTTTAACATCTGCCATTCTCCTGCTCATTAGTTCTATACTTGAGTTTCCATAAAGGTGTCATGGTATTACTCACCTCTACCTCTCCTATTTGGAATGCTTATCTCATCCTCTGGAGAGTTCTTATTATTCTTTCAAAACCTGGCTCAGGCATCATTGCCTCTGGAAAGCTTTCTCTGATGTCACCAGGTTTCCTTGGTTACATTCAATCTCTCCTGCGTCATGTCCACATCTCTACAACTTTCTTGCACTGCAACATATTGTCACAACCTATCTATTTGCCTGTTAAAACAACCACACTTACATACAGTGACATAATAATTTGCTTTACTCCATCCCCTTTCCTCCATTCATGGCTTCTTGAAGGCCTGTGACTTTTTTCTTAAAATTCCCAGTGTGCAGCATAGTACCTGTCCCAAAGCTGGGACTCAAACAACCAACCAACCAAACTACTGAGTTGCTTATAAATTACTCCTTTTGTTTTCTTAAAATTATTTGACACTAGAGAACACCAAGTAGGAAAAACATACTCTTTATTTCATGAAGTGATTGATGTACCTTTCAATATTTTGGCACATATGCTAGATTCATTAAACTACTTTTGACAGCCCCTTCTGCTGTGAATTTAGAATATATGTTATTAAATATATATGTATAATATATATTAAATATAATTTAATAGCTTTAAACTTGAAAATCACTTATTTTTCCATTTAATATACTTAAGATGACAGCTCACAGTATATAGCATGTATAATTTCATAATAAATGACTTCAGAGCAAAAAAAATAATTCTGAGAACAGAGTTAAAAATTGTGTAGAAAATTTCCAATTCACAGCAATTACTAGAAGAACAAAGGAAGAGAACAGACTTTTATTTCTACTTTTAAATGAAATCCATGCACAAAGTTTGACATCAAGTCAGGAAAAGGACAAACCCCAGAAAGTGAGAGGTAGTTTACAATTCATTTTTACCTTTCATTTGGTCCTTTTCTCTAAAAATGTATAATTTCTTTGACCACATCTTTTATATACTATTACAATGTCAGTTATTTTAAAAAAAGTATTAAGTTTACAGTTTAACAGGAAATCCAGTGCACACTTCCCCTCATCACCCAGATGTTTATAACAATTACATATGATATGCAGCATGCGATGCTGTGGAGAAAACAATTATTCTACAAATGCCCAAAGTCAATGTCTCCAGTCAGGAATTCTTCATTTTAGGTTATTATAAAGTGTCTGATAGGACTGAACAATTTCCACTTTTCTCATTATCTATTACATAGGTTTATCCTTGGAATTTATTATTTGATGACTAAATCATAGAACGGCTTTTCATATCCATTACATTTATTACATCACTTTCATGTATTCTGATGAGCTTTGCTTTCAGAATTTCACACATGCAAACCTACTTTCTAGGGGTTCTCTTCAATATGAATTTTATAATGATTAGTAAGAGATGACCTGTGATTGAAAAGTTTCCCACATGTATTACATTCATAGGGTTTCTCTCCAGTATGAATTCTCTGATGGGCAATACGTGATGAGCTTTGTCTAAAAGTTTTCCCACCTGTATTACATTTGAAGGGTTTCTCTCCTGTATGAATCCTTCGATGTTGAATAAGAGCTGAACTTCGGCCAAAAGATATCCCACATTCTTCACATCGATATGGTTTCTCTCCTGTGTGAATTCTCTGATGATTACTAAGGGATGAGTTACACCTGAATGTTTTCCCACACTCATTACATTTATAGGGTCTTTCTCCAGTATGCATTCTCTGATGTTGAATAAGAGCTGAACTTTGTCTGAAGGCTTTCCCACACACTTTACATTTACATGGTTTCTCTCCAGTATGAATTCTTTCATGAATAATAAGTGTTGAGTGGGAACTTAAGGCTTTACCACATTCATTACAATTATAAAACTTCTCACCAGTATGAATTATTCGGTGTCTGTTAAGTCGTGAAATAGAAGTGAAACCTTTTCCACATTCATTACATCTATAAGGCTTTTCTCCAGTGTGAATTCTTTCATGTTGAATAAGAGATGCACTCTGACTGAAGGCTCTCCCACATTCACTACATTTGAAAGGTTTCTCTCCTGTGTGTATCCTCTGATGATAACGAAGGGATGAACTAGACTTAAAGGTATTGCCACATTCATTACATAAATAGGACTTCTTCCTGGAATTCATTCTCTGACATCCAGGAAGGGATGTGTTGCAACTAGATGCCTTCCTACCTGGATTATATTTATAGAGGTTTTCTCCAGCATGGATTTTTTGATGTATAAAAAGGCCTGACCTTCTGCTGAAGGATTTACCACATTCTTTACATCTATAGGATTTCTCCACAGTGTGTGTTCTTAGGTGTTTATAAAGGGATGTACTGAGAGTGAAGGCTTTCCCACATTCTTTACATACATAGGGTTTCTCTCCAGTATGAGTTATTCGATGTTGAATAAGAGCTGAACTTTGGTTAAAGGCTTTCGAACAGTCTTTACATTTAAATAATTTCTCTCCACTATGGTTTTTCTCATGTTTACGAAGGGATGAAGTATTAATGAAGGTTTTCTCACACATACTACATTTATAATGTTTCCCGGCTGTGTTGATTTTTTGTTGATTAAGTAAATTGGAATTCTGTTTGAAGCTGTTTCCTTGTATTTCACATTTTGGTGGGTTTTTTTTTTTCTCTGGGAACCATCTGTTGCCTAACAAGGACTGACTTTGGGCTGAAGTTTTGGCGAAATTCAGTATTTTTATGTTTTCTTTCTACAGTGAGGATTTTTTTGTGAGTGACTGAAACTATCTGAACACTTTCTTTTTTCTTCTGCTTTTTCTCTAATCTGTCTTCATATTTGCAGGGGTTTTCTAATTTGAAGTCCCAAGGTCCATTCCTTTTGGATCTTTTCATTATCAGCTCCTGAAATGAAGAACCTTGTGTTTGAGTTGACTTTGTGGTTTTATAACTGTTCTTCCATCCTGGAAGGGAAAGAAAAAACTGAAGATGTTCCATGTGATACAGCATTTGGCTACTGAGACTAAATGTATAGACTGAATATTGATGGTATTTAAATAAGGTCTTGGTATATGGCCAAAAACAGTAAGAAGAAAAACGTAGGAGATTTAAGCGGTACAGAGAAACAATCAACAGGAGTTGAGAACAACAGGGTGGAGAAAAGATTAAACAAACCCATTTAAAGAGGGTGAGTGTAAGAGTGATCAGAAGAATTGGCTAATGGAAAATGGAGAAGAGGGATTCAAAGGGGAGCCATGAATTGGAAAAGGCAGCCTGGGATCAGAGTCCAAAGCCCATGATAGAATCCTAAATTATCTTCATGACATTTTTCTTCTTTGTGTAATCATTCCTAATCTGGAAAGTCTTCATCCCTTTTCCCTCATGCCAAATTCCTTTGTATCCTTCAGATTCAGTTCAAAAGTTAACTCTGAGTCCCTTCTTGACTGTGAGTTTCCATAGTGCATTCCTCTTATTATAGGCACTCACCACAGTGTTAAAAAAAATATATATATATATATATCCTATATATGTAATTATATTTATCTATATCTAAATATTTTTCACTTTCCTTTTCTACCCTAATGTTCTCTGCAAGCAGGTTAGCATGCCCTATTAACCTACAGATCCTCCTAATGGCATCTGAATTATACACAAAATGTTTATTTTGTTAACCTTCCTTAATAACTTATTTATACCTAATTTGAACAATATCAAATAATCTCAATTATTTATATATTAATTTCATACACACACACACACACACACACACACACACACACACACAAGATTCAAGCACTTGTTTGAGAAGTTGCCTTCCAGGACAGTACATTATACAAGCAGTGGGAGGGTTTCAGAGCCAGTTCAAACAGGAAGTAATTACTGAATTAATCTACAGAGGTGCCAACAGGTAGGCATGAAGCCAAAAGTTGCAAGATAAGAAAGCATCTTTGCTCATTTATCAAGCAGGAGATGCTATGCAAGCAGCATAGGAAAGAGTCAAAGATCAATAAGACAGGAATAAACATAAAAAGGTGAAGAGGGCTAACATGATAAGGTGGTAAAAAACAGAATTAAATTCAATAAATTTTCAAGTTGGGTAAGGACACAATTCATTGAATATTAAATTCTGGTGGGGAATAGGTATACATATATTTTGGCATTTTCTCCTGGGCTAGAGTAACCATTTAAAGCACTCCTTTGCAACTCACTGTATTTTGAGATTCCTATCTGACATTCACTTTCTCACCTGTATACAAATTCTCTCTGCTTGGTGAACATAATATATTCTGCTTTTCTCTTTTCTTCTACCAGTGTTAACTTCTCAGTTTCCTTCATGGGTAACTTTTTCTATTTCCACTTTAAAATTGCCTTCCCTAGGGTTTGGGATTTTTCCCCCCACTCTACACACCCTCTCTGACTAATTTTATATGCACCCATATTTACTATTTTTTTTGTGTGTGGTACACGGGGCTCTCACTGTTGTGGCCTCTCCCGTTGTGTAGCACAGGCTTCGGACGCGTAGGCTCAGCGGCCATGGCTCACGGGCCTAGCTGCTATGTGGAATGTGGGATCTTCCCGGACCGAGGCACGAACCCGTGTCCCCTACATCGGCAGGCGGACTCTCAACCACTGCGCCACCAGGGAAGCCCACTATTTTTTTTTAAGGCACTGATATTTGCCAAGCCAAGCAAGTGAGAATAACAGTCATTTTAAAATACATATATAGATAAGTATCAATAAATCACTCATTAAATTAGGAACCACATCTTCTGGAAGAGACCATAATGTGCATTTTGTGTAATAGCCCTTTTTCACTTAGCCAATCACAAAACCTATCTGCTCTCTAACCTTTACTATTTGTTGTAACAGAAAGAGGAGTTTTTTATTTTCTGTTCAACACCTTTCAATTTCCTTGTCCATCTAAGTCTTGCTTAAGTGATCCAAATTTCAATAACATTATTTGGGCACAAGTGTGGGAGGCAGTGGTAAAAATGGAGTACTTTCCCTGTGAACATCAGTCATTGGTTCTAGGTTACTACACAAGCTGGGAAGAATATAGCAAGATTCCAAAATTTTGGATTGTAGTTTATAAGGCAAAGTTAGAGACCCTGCCTTAGGTCTGTATGTAAAGACTGCAGTTTTACAACCAACAACTTTACTAGAGCCCTGAGCACTGGGCTCGGGTACCTAAATGGTACTCTGTTTCTCATGCTTTACTGTTCCACCATAGTCTCCTAACTAGTCTCCCCACCTCAAATCTTGCTGTCAATTCAGTCTCCACACTGTAGCCACAGTAATCTTTCTAAAATCCACATCTTACCATGTTGCAAACTTCTGTAAGATCCTCCAAATTATCTTCAATGATTTTTATATAAGTAAGGTCCAGAGTACTTAACATGGTCAACAAGGTGTTTCATGATCTGACCTTCATTCACCTCGGTACTCATCTCCCTCCCCTGGTTTCTTGCCATGTATGCTGAACTACATGCAGTTTCTGGAGCACTACATGTTTTTTTCTTATTTTGTTATCTTTGCATATGCTGGAGATATACTTTCCATTCACAAATATTTATTAACTGCCTACTATGGACCAGGTAATGATCCACAACTGCTGAGCCTGTGCACCTGGAGCCCGTGCTCCACAACAAGGGAAGCCATCACAATGAGAAGTCCTTGCACCACAACAAAGAACCCACGCTTGCCGCAACTAGAGAAAGCCCGTGCACAGCAATGAAGACCCAACGCAGCTAAAAAAAAAAAAAAAAAAAAGCTGAAAAACTGAAAAAAACACTTAGGCACTGTAATACTAGAGGGCAAGAAAAGGAAGAAAAGCAGAAGAGTATGGCGGTCCAGAAGCCAAAGGAAGAAAGTACTCCAGTGAGGAGGCAATGATCAACTTTGTTAAACAATTTAAGAATTAAAAACTTAACCCTGATTGTGCCAAGATGGAGACTGTCTGGGATTTAATAACTGCTTTTCATGGAATAGTAAGGAAGAAAGCCCTACTGGAGTGCACAGAAGAAACAATGGGAGGTGAGAACATGGAGACATCAAGTATAGAAATGCTTTTGAAAAGTTCTGTTTAAAGGAGAATAGAGAAACAGGACATGGGGAGTTTTTATTTTTCAATGGAAGTAATTATAGCTACAAGGGTCCATACCAATACTGGGAAACTCACCTCAACTCTACTTCAAGTGCCAATGCCTTAGTCCAGAATGGGACTAATAACTTAAAACAGTCATGTTTCCCAATGAAGGGGACATGAGTCCTGGATTATGGACATCCTAACTGTTCTTTATGGTCTGCTTAAAGTTTTCTGTAGGTCTAAGATATGTCTCCTGAAGTGCAGTTCAACTTTTGCTCTCTCCCAGAATCAAGCCTGGGCCTGAGCTAACTCATGAACAAGGTTATGACTTAGGTCAGAAGTTTAGAGAACAGGTGATTTTGCCAATGACCACCACCCTGACTAGTTCCTGTCATTAGGTCTAGATTCTCCTCCCTTGGTGCTTATGAAACTCTTTAAGTCTCTCTTCAAACTTCTCTCCCTAGATGATTTCATCCACTCCCACACCTCCTATCTGAATGACTATCCTGAGCCTCAAAACACTTTACAGAGGTATTTCCAGCTGCCTGCTAGACTCTTCATTTGAGTATTTTTCTTCAAATTCAGCTTGTCCAAATCCGAATCCAGTGCATTCCCTTCAAACTCTTTTTGTGTTTCCAAGTTCTGAATTATATCATAACTTCTTCAGCTCCTTTGCCATGAATTCTTAGTTTCATCTCAGAATCTTCTCTCCCCTGCATTCCAAGTCTAGTCAGTCATCAAATTCCCTTGAATCTCTTCACTAAGATGTCTCTAACAACCATCATTAATACATCCAAGTTCAGGATCTCCTTACTCAATAGTGACTACTGCTATTGACCTTCAATTTGATCCTCTGACCCGTTTCTCACCTTTCTAGTATTACATCCCACTGAATTTAACCTTCTTACTATATAGAACTCCTCTTATTATTTCAAAAAGCACTGACTGCTCCTTATTTAATTCATTCATCAAATACTTAAAAAGCACCTACAACATGTCAGGCTCTATCTTAGGCATGTGATCCACAAGACATTCCAGATCTGGTAATGAAAAGAAACAGTTAACTTCTTTAAGGAGCTCCCAGTTTGGCATTAGAGACAAAAAAGGAGAAGTGTGATAATTTATACAACAAAAACACAAGACAGAAATGGATGAAAATGTGAGCTCACAACAACATCCAAACTACCCTCAGATAGTACCAAGTGCAAGCTGGGAAGGCGTACAAGTGGTGGCCAGAATTTGGGGGAAGAAATGTCTAAAATGGGATTTTAAAGGATTAGCTATAGATGAGATGGAGGGATAGTGTGAGGGCTAAAGTCAGCTCAAAATCTTTGAACCCAAGCCAACTTTCCAGACCTATATCCTTCCCACCTTATCCTACAGGTGGTCAGATTCAAAATTATTCCTATAAAAATGTCATATGCATTTGCAGTCTCATAAGGTTTTCTAGAGTCAGAGAATTGAGGGAGCTATATGCTGAGAATTACACACAACACCACAATGGGGGCAGAACTACACATCTGTAAATGTATTCCAGAATGCCTGTGTTGGTGAAAAAGAGAAATGCTGTTTTAGAAATTCTGTTGTTGGTAATTCTGATTTTTAAAGCTTTTTATTATGGAAAATGTTCAGCATGTACAAAAGTAGAGTGAATTGTACAATGAATTGCCAAGCCAGCATCAACAATCACTAATGATGTTTCATCTATTACCTTATTATGGGTTGAATTGCATCACCCAAAAAAGATATGTTGAAGTCCTAATTTCCAATAACTCAGAATATAACCTTATTTGGTAAGGTTAAGTAACTTAAGGTTAAGTAACTTTGCAGATTCAATCAAGTTGAGATAAGGTGATTAGGGTAGGTTCTAATATGACTGGTATCTTTATAAAAGGGCAATTTGGACACAGGCAAGCACAGAAAGACCATGTCAAGATACCCCAGGGGAACACCAAGTGACAAGAGAAGCAGAGACAAGAGTGATGCAGCTTCAAGCCAAGGAAAAAGGACACTGGCCACATCCAGAAGGTAGGGAGAGGCAAGGAAGGATTCTACCTGGAGTTTCAGAGGGAGCAACGTCCCACAAAACTGTGAGACAATAAATTTCTGTTGTTTAAAGCCACACAGTTTGTGGCACTTTGTTGGAGCAGGCTGAGATAATTAATACAGATCCCTTATGTCTCTTTCATTAGCATATGCTAAATTACGCTAATTCCCTATTATATCATTCCATCAATAATATTTCAGAACACATTTCTCAAAGATAAGAACTCTATTTGTAAACATAACCACATATTTTTATTATAACCACCAAAATCAACATTATTGTTTGAAGTTATTTTTGCCTGTAAGGTATTAATTACATGTTCTTCACCCAACTCCAATGTGGTGGTGGGGGGGCAGTTTCCACATCAATAATAAGCAATTCTTGGATACCAACTGGGTGTCCTCAATTCAGCTCAACTCTGACATTATCTACTTGGAGATAGCATCATATCCCACAGGTTAAGGGTTCAGTCCTACAAGACTGCACCCTGCCTCCCTCAGACACCAGTTACAAACCCAGGTTATCATCTGTACTTCTGACCAACTGGCTATAATTCAGTGGTTCCCCCGACCCCCTTCTTACGTTTGGTTAATTTGCTACAGTGGCTCATGGAACTCAGAGAAACATTCTGCTTACTAGATCACCAGTTAATTATAAGAGGATATAACTTGGGAACAGCCAGATGGAAGAGATGCACAGGTCAATGTATGGGGAAAGGGCATGGAATTTCTAAGCCCTCTCTAAGTACACCACTCTCCCCAGATCTCCACATATTCACCAACCCAGAAACCTTCTGAATCTGTCCTTTTGGGTTTTTATGGAGGCTTCATTATACAGGCATGATTGATTAAATCATTGGCCACTGGCAACTAATTCAACCTCCAGTCCCCCTCCCCTCCCTGGAGGTCAAGGGGTGGTACTAAGTTTCAAACCTCTAATCACATGATTGGTCCTGGCAACCAGGCCCCATCCTAAGATAGGGTCCAAAAGAAACCTCATTAACATAACAAAGACACCTTTGTGGCTCTCATCCCCTAGGAATTCCCATGGTTTTAGGAGCTCTGTACCAAATATATATTTCTTATTATAAATCATAATATTTATATAAATCACTAATGATCTTTATTCAAGCTGCTGTGATTTAAAAGCATTTGAGATTATTTTTCTCTGTGACTAAGTCAACAACCTGAAACACAATTAGGGTCATTTGTTTCATTTTGCTTTCAATATTTATGGAACACTTTTTCATTTTTGTTTAATCTTGTTTTATAATTTATAAAACTTATTTTTTTGGTGGTATGTGGGCCTCTCACTGTTGTGGCCTCTCCCGCTGCGGAGCACAGGCTCTGGACGCGCAGGCTCAGCGGCCATGGCTCACGGCCCAGCTGCTCTGTGGCATATGGTATCTTCACGGACCAGGGCACGAACCCATGTACCCTGCATCAGCAGGCGGACTCTCAACCACTGCACCACCAGGGAAGCCCTATAAAACATTTTTATGGTTCCAAAGTCAACATTATAAAAACAAGGTACCTTAAAAAAATTCTACATTCTATCCTTGTTCTCTCAATCCTTTTTCTTTTTCTTCCTTCACCTTATAGGTAACCATTTTTAAAGATCTGCTTTTATCCCCTTTTTTTGGCTTCTCTATTTTTTTTTAATATAAGCAAATATACACTTTTTCTTTTTTGGTATCTCCTCCTTCCTTTGATAAAACTCCTACTCTCACTGTTCTGTTCTGCACTTTCCCCTACTTAGTAATATTATCACCCCACAGTGGAATTTACAGAGAATTCCACCATGAGAATGTCCCTCAGCTTATTCAACCAGATTCCTTTGATGGACAGTTGGATTAACTCTAAATGTAATACACCAGGACATCATATGGGTACATGATAAAGGTACAGCTTTAAACCAATATCCATATTGCTAATTAGAAACCACAGCATTTATAACATTCTAGCCCAAACTGGACCCACTGGGCTAACATTATCCAAAGCCACATACAACCAAAATCACCTCTTCTGCCAGCCAAGAAGAGAGCCAGCTGAAGGCCGTAGAACTACTCCTTAGAATGAGGAAGCTCTTTATGTACTGACATGGAAAGAGTTTCAATATATATCAAGTGAAAGGGGCAGAATAATGTGTGCTGTATAATATAATTTGAGTGGACAGAGAAAAACAAGAAATATTTGTTTATATTTGCATAGAAGAGCTCTCCAGCTACTGCCTCCTTGTCACATCTCACCTTGTCGTATCCCACACATATTCATCTCCTCCTGCTCACTCACCCCTCATGGGCTCCATTCTGGCTTCTGTCCTTACCACTACTCTAAGGCAACCATGACCTTCATGTGACAGAGGCAAGATGCTCTCTTCAGTCCCCACCTAACTTACCTCTCAGCAGCATCTGATAGTGACCCCTCATTTTCCTTCAGGTGCTCACTACCTAAGCTACAGTGACCCTGAACTTGCCTCCAAATTCTTCTCATGTTCCACCAGCTTGAATCTCCTTTGCGGCTTTTCAATGTCCTTTGTGCACTCATTTTCCTCTACCTGATCTTTAATCCTTGGAGTTCCATAGGGTTGAGTGCTAGGCCCCTGATTCTTTTCACTCTGTACCCTTTCCACAGGCCAGCTTCATCTATAAACATACTCTAGGCAAGACTTCTCTACTCTCCATACCTAATTATACAAAACCCAGCTCAAAACAGCAACTTGAGTGTCTCAAAGACAGCTCAACTGAATTTATGATTATTTCCTCCCCCCAACCTGTATAACCCTTTTGTCTCTGTAATTGGCACCAGTTCTGAATCAAAACTTTAAAAGGCATCCTTCACACCTCTCCCTCTGCTAATCAATTACCAAGACTTATTTATTCTGCCATCTAAATATGTCTCAAGTTCATCTACTTTTCCCTACCTCTACTGATACCATCCTTTATGAGACTTGACTTCAATGACACTAGACTCCTGAGTTTCCTTCTAGAGTACACCTTACCCTTGTCTTCCCTAGGGGTTCATTTCTCTCTGCCTAACCATGAAATGCCAGAGTTCCTCAAGATTGAGTCCTAGGCTCTTTCTTGCTCTTGCTGTACTCTGAATCCACTCCACAGGCTAACTCAAACTCAACCACTGTTTCAATTATCTTTAGTAACAGGGTCTCCCAAATTTACATTTAATGCCCAGGGTATATTATAAGGGGTGGAACTCCAAATCAAACAGGCTATTTGACATCTCCACTTGAATAACTGGGTCAACCAAAGACAATTGAATTCATCCAAAACCATATTTATACCATCCCCCAAATCTGATCTCCTAGCACCACTATCTCAGTGAATGGTATCACTGTCCATCCCAGAACAAACCACAAACCAAGCACGCATCCTTGACAACTCCATCTCCTCTATCTTCCATATCTAAACCATCTCCAAGTCCTGTTGCTTTTATCTGCCAAATATCTCTGCAACTGGTTCCCTTTTTTCTGTCTCCATCACGACTACCTAACCAAGTCATTCATACATTCACTAACTGGAAGCTGACTCTGACCAGGCACTATTTTAGGTACTGGGGACCTGGGAACAAATGAAACAGACAACCCAGCATGAGGGAATTTACAATCCAGAGGAAGAGCCGATAATAAATAAATATGTACTCTTTGGCAGTAATAAGTACTCTGAGAGAAAATGAAGCATGGTGAGGGGATAAAGAATGTGGAGGACAAAGGACCTGTGTCCTGTGGAGGACAAAGAACAAAGGATGAGCTGTGTCTAATTGACAAAGTGCCATCTGAGCAGAAACCTGTATAGTGTGAGGAAGTGAGTCAAGTGGGCTCCTGGCCGTCAGGAAGAAGAATGGTCCAGGAGAGGAAAAAGCAAGTGCAGAGGCCCTGAGGTGGGAGCCTGCTTGGCCTTCCTGATGAACTACAAGGAGGCCAGGGTGATTAGAGTTCTCCAATGAAGGGCAGAGAGGAAGGAGGTGAAGGCGAAGAGGTAGCTGGGGCCAGACCACAAAGGCCTCTGAGGGCCACGCTGGGGGCTTTGGATTGTGTTCTATGTGATAGAAGCCACTAGAGGTTTTGAGCATGTGAGTGAGATGACCTGATCTATCTTTTAAATAGACCATTCTGGCAGCTACAAGGACAGTAGATGTTGGTGGCAGGAGAGGAGCGCAGGGGATGAGAACAAGACTAAATCAAACATAGTAAACAGGGCTACAGAGCATTTGGGCTCAACTTTCACCTTGTAAGAAATTCACTCCTTAAAATCACTGCATGTTATTTCATTAGGCTGCCGCTATAACCCCTACAGCACCTTTCTGCAAATTAGAAAAAGACCCCTACTCTCTGTGCAGATGCAGCCCCAGCAAGTCTCGGTGAGTGGAAGGCAGCCCACAAGCAACCCCTTAGCTGACCACCCTTCCAGGTTCAGTCTGCCCTGAATTCTTGCATAAATATAACAAAGGAAGAGAAAAAGACAAAGAAAGAAAAACACCTTTTCATTGGAGGTAACTGTTTACCTAGATCATCCCTGGATTTTAAATTTTTTGAATAAAAGAATATTTTCATGTTAGGTGTAAATCAAACTCATGAGACGTTCAAGTTGATTTAATCACATTATTCTTATTTTATATATATATATCTTATGTACATAATATGCCAGAATAGTGATTAGACTTTGGACTCATTTCTTAAGTAAGAGACTCAGATGAGACGTGTAGCCTTTGAGCCATTTCCTCCCATCTCTCAACATGAAACATACAGATCCAGGGATGACGGTTTGTTTTCCCTTTTTGTCTTGTTTTTCCCATTTGTGAGTAGTTTTGAAGTGAAAATTATATTTTAAAAACACACTTGGAGGCAATTAGAGGTTCTAGGAGCCCTACCCTGGAAGCATAAGCTTTTCTGTCACCAGCTGTTCAAAGGGTTGGTTTTTGGTTCTGGCCTAGAGTTAATGATCAAGGTACTTCCAAGAACATCCAGGTCCTTCACCTAAGCTCACAGGGAAGTGAGCTCCCCTTGGAAGGGAAACTGTTCCAAGGGCACTTTAGTCCAGGCAAATGGGAGACTCGCCAGGGGTGCAGGAGAGACACAACCACACGCCAGCACTCCCAGGACGCCCCATCTGACTGTCTCCTTTGACCAAAGAGAGGAGGTTCATCCCATCAAGCGAAACGCACACACTGCTTGGCTCTGATGGCCTTACTTCCTCCAGACACCCACTCAGAGTTTTCCTTCAGGGACAGCTTCCCAAACCTGAGAAGGACTTGACATCACCACTAGGTGTCTTCAGGGTCTCTCTGGACAGCTTTTGACTCCAGTCATACTTTCTATTCAGTTTAATCCAACTAACACTTCACTCAGGAATGGGGACTCCTCATGGATCAGAGGCTTCCGAGGCAAATGGAAAGGGAACAATTCTTCCGTCTCTTCTTTTGATCTTCCACGCCATACTCAGTCCACACCTGATGCCCCTCCTAAACTCTCCACTGGTTTCCTGCTGCCTGCATTCTCTGTTTACTTTGTGGTGGTCTCTAGCAGTTCCCACAAAATTAGAATATTTCTCCCAAGTGACAGTTAAAATATATAAGGAGAGATAAGTGTGGTTCCCACTTCAAAAGATCTCACATTATACGGGGAAGAATGAGCTCTACTAAAGGTGTGGGCGCTTTAGGGCTCAAGACAGCCTGTCCCACAGCCCTTCTGCTGGGCCCGCATTGTGAGGGGTCATCACTGACTCATCTGGACCCGACAGCAACCTCAGACAAGTCCTACTACGTCCATGCCAGGTGGCTCCACATTGGTTGCAGGCTGATCCTTGCAGAATATAAACCTGGGCCCGTGGCCAGGGTACTTCAACTCCTCAGAGGCTGTGCCTGGCTCTCAGGTCCCGGCCCCCTCTCCCTGCTCCCGTCTCCACACACTGGCTTCCTTTGTCTGGACTCTCTGACATGCTCTTCCTGTGCCTGAACACAATGTGGGATCCGGCCCTTCTTCGGGAAGCCTTGCCCACAGCACCCCTCCTGTTCCACATTCTCACAGCACCTGCGGCTCTTCCCCCGAGGTCCTCACCGGAGGCTGTCATTCCACAGCCCTCTGTGCGATTAGCCTCCCCCTCCACTGAGCTCCGCCAGGGCAGGACCTGCATCCTTCCGTCCAAGGTTGCACTGCTGTTTATCACGGGGCAGGAAAGCAGTGAGCGAGGCTTAGAACCTGGCTCCCCCAGAGCCCTGGCCTCCCCAATTCAAAAGCTCTCAGTCCTCAACTTCCATGACAGCTGAATCTGCCAGTTTTCTCCTCTGGTGACTTCTTCTCAGGCTCAGCCACAGATTCTTCCTTCTTAACCCACCTCATAAACACTGAGGTTTCCTGGAACCTCTGTAGATTAATTCAGTAATTACTTCCTGTTTGAACTGGCTCTGAAACCCTCCCACTGCTTGTATAATGTACTGTCCTGGAAGGCAACTTCTCAAACAAGTGCTTGAATCTTGTGTGTGTGTGTGTGTGTGTGTGTGTGTGTGTGTATGAAATTAATATATAAATAATTGAGATTATTTGATATTGTTCAAATTAGGTATAAATAAGTTATTAAGGAAGGTTAACAAAATAAACATTTTGTGTATAATTCAGATGCCATTAGGAGGATCTGTAGGTTAATAGGGCATGCTAATCTGCTTGCAGAGAACATTAGGGTAGAAAAGGAAAGTGAAAAATATTTAGATATAGATAAATATAATTACATATATAGAATATATATATATATATATATTTTTTAACACTGTGGTGAGTGCCTATAATAAGAGGAATGCACTATGGAAACTCACAGTCAAGAAGGGACTCAGAGTTAACTTTTGAACTGAATCTGAAGGATACAAAGGAATTTGGCATGAGGGAAAAGGGATGAAGACTTTCCAGATTAGGAATGATTACACAAAGAAGAAAAATGTCATGAAGATAATTTAGGATTCTATCATGGGCTTTGGACTCTGATCCCAGGCTGCCTTTTCCAATTCATGGCTCCCCTTTGAATCCCTCTTCTCCATTTTCCATTAGCCAATTCTTCTGATCACTCTTACACTCACCCTCTTTAAATGGGTTTGTTTAATCTTTTCTCCACCCTGTTGTTCTCAACTCCTGTTGATTGTTTCTCTGTACCGCTTAAATCTCCTACGTTTTTCTTCTTACTGTTTTTGGCCATATGCCAAGACCTTATTTAAATACCATCAATATTCAGTCTATACATTTAGTCTCAGTAGCCAAATGCTGTATCACATGGAACATCTTCAGTTTTTTCTTTCCCTTCCAGGATGGAAGAACAGTTATAAAACCACAAAGTCAACTCAAACACAAGGTTCTTCATTTCAGGAGCTGATAATGAAAAGATCCAAAAGGAATGGACCTTGGGACTTCAAATTAGAAAACCCCTGCAAATATGAAGACAGATTAGAGAAAAAGCAGAAGAAAAAAGAAAGTGTTCAGATAGTTTCAGTCACTCACAAAAAAATCCTCACTGTAGAAAGAAAACATAAAAATACTGAATTTCGCCAAAACTTCAGCCCAAAGTCAGTCCTTGTTAGGCAACAGATGGTTCCCAGAGAAAAAAAAAACCCCACCAAAATGTGAAATACAAGGAAACAGCTTCAAACAGAATTCCAATTTACTTAATCAACAAAAAATCAACACAGCCGGGAAACATTATAAATGTAGTATGTGTGAGAAAACCTTCATTAATACTTCATCCCTTCGTAAACATGAGAAAAACCATAGTGGAGAGAAATTATTTAAATGTAAAGACTGTTCGAAAGCCTTTAACCAAAGTTCAGCTCTTATTCAACATCGAATAACTCATACTGGAGAGAAACCCTATGTATGTAAAGAATGTGGGAAAGCCTTCACTCTCAGTACATCCCTTTATAAACACCTAAGAACACACACTGTGGAGAAATCCTATAGATGTAAAGAATGTGGTAAATCCTTCAGCAGAAGGTCAGGCCTTTTTATACATCAAAAAATCCATGCTGGAGAAAACCTCTATAAATATAATCCAGGTAGGAAGGCATCTAGTTGCAACACATCCCTTCCTGGATGTCAGAGAATGAATTCCAGGAAGAAGTCCTATTTATGTAATGAATGTGGCAATACCTTTAAGTCTAGTTCATCCCTTCGTTATCATCAGAGGATACACACAGGAGAGAAACCTTTCAAATGTAGTGAATGTGGGAGAGCCTTCAGTCAGAGTGCATCTCTTATTCAACATGAAAGAATTCACACTGGAGAAAAGCCTTATAGATGTAATGAATGTGGAAAAGGTTTCACTTCTATTTCACGACTTAACAGACACCGAATAATTCATACTGGTGAGAAGTTTTATAATTGTAATGAATGTGGTAAAGCCTTAAGTTCCCACTCAACACTTATTATTCATGAAAGAATTCATACTGGAGAGAAACCATGTAAATGTAAAGTGTGTGGGAAAGCCTTCAGACAAAGTTCAGCTCTTATTCAACATCAGAGAATGCATACTGGAGAAAGACCCTATAAATGTAATGAGTGTGGGAAAACATTCAGGTGTAACTCATCCCTTAGTAATCATCAGAGAATTCACACAGGAGAGAAACCATATCGATGTGAAGAATGTGGGATATCTTTTGGCCGAAGTTCAGCTCTTATTCAACATCGAAGGATTCATACAGGAGAGAAACCCTTCAAATGTAATACAGGTGGGAAAACTTTTAGACAAAGCTCATCACGTATTGCCCATCAGAGAATTCATACTGGAGAGAAACCCTATGAATGTAATACATGTGGGAAACTTTTCAATCACAGGTCATCTCTTACTAATCATTATAAAATTCATATTGAAGAGAACCCCTAGAAAGTAGGTTTGCATGTGTGAAATTCTGAAAGCAAAGCTCATCAGAATACATGAAAGTGATGTAATAAATGTAATGGATATGAAAAGCCGTTCTATGATTTAGTCATCAAATAATAAATTCCAAGGATAAACCTATGTAATAGATAATGAGAAAAGTGGAAATTGTTCAGTCCTATCAGACACTTTATAATAACCTAAAATGAAGAATTCCTGACTGGAGACATTGACTTTGGGCATTTGTAGAATAATTGTTTTCTCCACAGCATCGCATGCTGCATATCATATGTAATTGTTATAAACATCTGGGTGATGAGGGGAAGTGTGCACTGGATTTCCTGTTAAACTGTAAACTTAATACTTTTTTTAAAATAACTGACATTGTAATAGTATATAAAAGATGTGGTCAAAGAAATTATACATTTTTAGAGAAAAGGACCAAATGAAAGGTAAAAATGAATTGTAAACTACCTCTCACTTTCTGGGGTTTGTCCTTTTCCTGACTTGATGTCAAACTTTGTGCATGGATTTCATTTAAAAGTAGAAATAAAAGTCTGTTCTCTTCCTTTGTTCTTCTAGTAATTGCTGTGAATTGGAAATTTTCTACACAATTTTTAACTCTGTTCTCAGAATTATTTTTTTTGCTCTGAAGTCATTTATTATGAAATTATACATGCTATATACTGTGAGCTGTCATCTTAAGTATATTAAATGGAAAAATAAGTGATTTTCAAGTTTAAAGCTATTAAATTATATTTAATATATATTATACATATATATTTAATAACATATATTCTAAATTCACAGCAGAAGGGGCTGTCAAAAGTAGTTTAATGAATCTAGCATATGTGCCAAAATATTGAAAGGTACATCAATCACTTCATGAAATAAAGAGTATGTTTTTCCTACTTGGTGTTCTCTAGTGTCAAATAATTTTAAGAAAACAAAAGGAGTAATTTATAAGCAACTCAGTAGTTTGGTTGGTTGGTTGTTTGAGTCCCAGCTTTGGGACAGGTACTATGCTGCACACTGGGAATTTTAAGAAAAAAGTCACAGGCCTTCAAGAAGCCATGAATGGAGGAAAGGGGATGGAGTAAAGCAAATTATTATGTCACTGTATGTAAGTGTGGTTGTTTTAACAGGCAAATAGATAGGTTGTGACAATATGTTGCAGTGCAAGAAAGTTGTAGAGATGTGGACATGACGCAGGAGAGATTGAATGTAACCAAGGAAACCTGGTGACATCAGAGAAAGCTTTCCAGAGGCAATGATGCCTGAGCCAGGTTTTGAAAGAATAATAAGAACTCTCCAGAGGATGAGATAAGCATTCCAAATAGGAGAGGTAGAGGTGAGTAATACCATGACACCTTTATGGAAACTCAAGTATAGAACTAATGAGCAGGAGAATGGCAGATGTTAAAGTCTGAGTAGAAGGCAGAGGCCAGATAACAAAGGGCCTATTTGCCATGAAAAGAAGTTTGGATTTTATCCTGAAATTGATGGAGTCAGTTAAAAATGTTAAGCAAGGAACATTGTTCTGGCAACGATGTATAGAGGGTGTATTTAGTATGTATTAAAGCTGTATAGACTGATGCCTAGAAATCTGGGCTATGGTAATTCAAGTGATAGGTGGATGAGAGTCCAAACTCAAGCAGGGATAGCATATATGGAGAACAGGAGACAAGATAATGGATTAGAAACAAGACATGGTGTTCACAAGCAAACAGATGAGGTTGGTGAATGAGAAGGCTAAGCTGACTCGAAGGTAGGGTTGCCAGGTATCCTGTGTATACTGGATATGTCTCGTATTGAATGATTTTGAACTGCATCCTGTATTGATTTTGTCAGGTCACCCTTATTGTAATAAGTTGTGCTTTTTCCCAATAATGAAAATCGAGCAGTTGAAGCTATTTTCCTGCTTCAAGTAATTGGCACTTAAATTACTTAGGTGGCAATGCTAGCTGAAAATTGTATATCTCCACAAAGACCGAAACAATCCCTTATAGTCTCTCTCATATTTTTGGCTGAGGAAAGACCAAAGTTGGGGGGCGGGGTGGGGAAGGAGAAGGTAAATAAGAATTGAGAGTCTTCTTTTCCATATTAAAGAAAGGAAAAGACTTCTTTTTGTCAAAGTCTCAAGTTGTAAGCAAGTAATCACCATTAATTAGAGATTACTTTGGATCAGTACACATGCTCTGAAAATCAACAGTGGCCATGCTTCTGACAGTTAGCAAGTTAAAGAGACTTCAGCTTCTGAAAGTCAGCCAATTTGTTACTATCCCATGCCGGTAGACAAGTCAGTCAGCAGATACCTCACTCTAGTGACCATACTTCTGAAAGTATGCCAGTCAATAACAACCTTATTTCAGTGATCACACTAACATAACTGAAAGTCTGTCAATCCATAAACACTCCTGCTTCTGAAAATCCACCAATCCTTGAACCAAGCTTCCCAAAACCTTGTATGAGATCAGCTGTGGCTTTCTTTGGGAAGGTTCTTCCTTGCAAATACAGCTCTCGCTTGCAGCCATACATGATGTTCACCTTTTCCGCATCACATATCAAAGTTCAATTTATTGTTAGTTGGTAACAACTTCTACAGTTCAACCTCAATTTACTGTTATAACTTTAGCCTCGTCAGTGACAAACATAATCATGATGCCATGAGACTATCAAATTCAGTATTTTCAATTTCTGTGGTGTTTGCTATCATCTAGTATTTGAATCCCAAATGCAAATGCAAATTCATGATTAATTTTCAGAGCATTGGTTATCTATTAAATGAGGAAAAAAATCCTTTTGAAACCTTTTCCACAGCATGAAACTGTTCATTCAATATGAAAAAGTGATAGAAAGTAATTTATAAACCAGTATCTATTAACAGCTAAACCTAAGAGATATATGATTATCTCAGCTATAAACAGATAAAATACATTTTCTAATTAAAACAAATTCGGATGAAAATAAAATAATCACAGCAGAAGTTGTAATGACTGTCCACATTGTGTATCATCATTATCAATCTTTTCAGCACAAATGACTGATCAAACATACCAGGAGTATTTTCTGATTCTAAAATTGCAAAACAATTTTAAGTGCCAGGATAAAATGCTGCAACCATAAAAAAATGTAATAGCTCTATTTACTATTACAGAGATTATTAAAGATCTAAAATGCCTTGTCTTTTTACAACACAGCCCAAGTTGCAAGTAATCACAATACTGAAAAAAAAAAATCCCTTTGCTTGTATGTTTTTCCCGTGAAAAAGGCTTGCTTAGAAGGCTGCTGCTCACTTATTGAGTTAATGAGAAGTGTACTGCTTTTCATAGAGATAATACAAATGCAAATTATGGTGGATGTGCAAAAGTGCAAACAATTTATTCAAAGTTGAATCAAAGTGTAATGGATTCTATGCAGGGTGTTGGCTATCTTGCCCATATTCTGCGTTTCTGCATAATTCTGCACAGACAACACCTGATATTCTTTCTGTTGACACTGGAGTACTTATTGTGAAGCTGTTGCATTACTTCAGCATTTAAACATTTGAGCAGTTAAAGAATTTTTGTGATTTTGTTTGCATTTCATAATCTTCAACTTTCTAGCATTCAAAAACTTGTTTGGAATTCCTGTTTCAGCTATGACATGTAAACAGCTTGCAAGTGATCGCTTGTATCCTTACAACAAGAAACATTTGGGCAGGCTGAAAATCAGTGACTTTTCTTTTATCTTCCTGAGAACTGAGGTTGGTGGGCAAATTGCAACACTGAAATCTGGAGAGACAGGCATATCCAGAAAGATACAGCCGAGATCTGCTTACCTGGAACAGAAATTACTGAAGCCATAAACTGGTAGAAAGATTTAAATGCTCATTTTGATAAATTGCTGAAGGTTGTGTGGACTGTCTTGAGAGTGAGAAACTCCTGGGGGGCCACAGTCTTAAGGGTCCCCCACATTTCCATTGTCACTAGATCCAGAAACCCGTTTGGATTTGCGTGGTGGCGACCTGAGAAATATTCCCTCAGGGCTCTAGTGGAAGAAGAGTAACCATTGTGAAATACACCCAGAGTCTTCTCCACCAAAAATGCCTACTCTCCTGGGGAAAAGAGTTTCTAGAGTCTTATGCTAGCTGAGGTAAGGACATTCCTCCCACTTTAGCCCCCTCTAACCTTCCTGTCTCACTAAGGAGGGGAAAACAGTCAAAGAGATGGGGTTGGGGGGGATTCAAGGAAAGAGATTGGGAATGCTGCAACTAGAGGAGGGAGTATAGGGCAAGGAACTTGGGAAAAAGCTATACCACCCAATAAACATTTGCCCTAGACATAGGCCTACTAAGACTGAGATTTAATTGGAAGATTATAGAATCCTCCTCCCCCATCCCTACTCCCACCCCTACCCCACAGCTTGCCAACATACCAACAACACTGGATTACAGCAGAAAGAGGGATACAGACTCTCCTTGAGGAGGAGTGTTTAGGGAGTGTTTAGTGTTTTGTCAATAGTGGAGACAAAAACAAGGATACTAGAGGAATTTGAAGTCTCTGGCACCTATGGCTGCCTAACTCCTAGCCAAATTAACATAAATCTAGCGGGATAAAGCACCATGACCATGTGGGCTTTATCCCAGAAATTGAAGATGTGTACAGCATAAGAAAAGCAATCAATATAATACATTGCATTAGTAGAATGAGGGCAAAACACACACACACACACACACACACACACACAACCATCTTGATTCAGGAAAAGCATTTCACAAAATGCAAAATCCAATCATGTAAAATTACTGAACAAGTCAGGAATAGAAGGGAATTTCCTTAACATGATAAAGTACAGTAATGAAAAATCCACAGCTAACATCATATTGAATAGTGAAACACTGACAGCTTTCCCCCTAAGATTAGGAGCAAGACAAGGGTGCCTGATTTTGCCACTTCTATTCAACACTGCACTGGAAGTTGTAGTCAGAGCAGTTAGGCAAGGAAAAGAAATAAAAGGCATCCTGATTAGAAAGGAAGAATTTCTCAATTTGCAAATGACATGACTTTATATATAGAAAAGCTGAACAACTACCAAAATTCAATTAGAATTCATAAATGAGTTTAGCAGTGTTTCAGGATATAAGATCAACATGTAAAAATCAGTTTTATTTCTATATGCTAGTAATAGAAAATTTAAAAGGAAATTAAAGCAATTTCATGTATAATAGCATCAAAAATGATAACATACTTAAGGAGAAATTTAACCAAGTAGGTCCAAGACTTGCACACTGAAAACTACAAAACACTGTTGAAATATATTAAAGAAGACCTAGACCCAGACCTAAATAAATGGAAAGATATTTGATATTCATGGATTGGAAGACATAGTATAGTTAAAATGACAAGACTACCAAAATGATTTACAAATTCAATGCAAATCACTATCAAAATTCCAATAGCATTTTTGCAGAAGTGGAAAAGCAGATCCTAAAATTCATATGCAATTGCAAGGGATCCCACATAGTGGAAATAATTTAGAAGACGAACACATTTGGAAGAAGAACACTTCCCAGGTTCAAAACTTACTACAAAACTACAGTAATCAAAACAATGTGGTATTGGCATATAGAAAAACATATAGCTCAGTGGAATCAAATTGAGAGCCTACATATCTATGGTCAATTGATTTTTGACAAGACTAAAAAGACCATTCAATGGGGGGAAATATAGTCTCTTCAGTGACTCGTGCTGAGACTACTGTATATCCACATGCAAAAGAATGAATCTGACCCATACCTCAAAACACATACAAAAATTAACTCCAAATGAATCAAAACCTAAATGTAAGTGCTAAAACTATTTTAAAAACTATAAAATTCTTAGAAGGAAACATAGGTGAAACTCTGCATAACCTTGAATAGGGCAACATTTTCCTAGATATGACACAAAACACAAGCAAACAAATTTAATAAATTGAACATCATCAAAATTAAAACTTAAAAAGAAAAATTAAAATTTTGTGTATCAAAAGACACTATCAAGAGAATTAAAAGACAACTCACAGAATGGAAAAAGATATTTGCAAATATTTTCTAAAAGCCTCATGTCTGAAATATTTTTTTAACTCATAATTTGACACAATCCAAGTAAAAACCACAATCCAATTAAAAAGGGGCAAAGTAATTGAATAGACATTTTCCTAAGGAAGATATACAAATAGCTAATAACCAAATGAAAAGATGTCTGACATCATTAGTCATAATGCAAGAAATGCAAATCAAAACCACAACGAGATATCATATCACACCCATTAGGATGGCTATTTTTTTTAATAACAAATGTTGGTAAGGATGTGGAGAAATTGAACCCTTCGGCATTAATGGTGGGAATGTTAAATGGTGCAGCTGCTGTGGGAAACAGTTTGGTGGTGTTAAATACAGAATTACCATAGACCAAGAAATTCAACTCCTAGGTATATACCCAAGAGACTTGAACACATTTGTTCACACAAAAACCTGTTCACTACTGTTCATAGAAGCACTATTCACAATAGCCAAAAGATGGAAATAACGCAGTATCCATCACTCAATGAATGGATAAACAAAAGGTAGTATAACCATACAATGAACTATTAATCAGCAAGAAAAAGGAATAAAATGCTGATACATGCCACAACATGGATGAATCTTGTAAACATTATGCTAAGTGAAGGAAGCCAGACACAAAGACCACGTATGATTCCATTTATGTGAAATATCCAGAATAGACAAATCCAAGAGACAGTAGATTAGTGGTTTCCAGTGCTGGGGAACAGATGAATGGGGAGTGATTGCTTAATTGGTACAGGGTTTTCTTTGGGGGATGATGAAAATGTTCTGGGGCTACATAGTGGTGAGGGTTGTGCAAAAGTGATTGTACTAAATGTCACCAAATTGTGTTGACTGAAAACAAATAGACTGCCAGATATTTCTCCAGAAAAAAATAGGTTTATTCAACAGAGAATTACAGTTCAGGGTCTGCAACCGTGGCAAGTCACATGCAAGTCCCCCAAATAGTGAGAGAAGTAGAACTCAGACATCATCTGCTTCAATTCTGGGAAATCTTTACTTTCAGGTCACCAGATGATGTGCAGGTCCAGTCAGGGTGGGAATTTTAGAGTCTTCAGTAAGACTGGGTTGTTATTTGGTCCAAACCAGAGCATTCTCTTGTTATCAAAAAAATTATTGAATTTCCAGTCTTGTTTTTCCTTTTCTCAGGCCAATTGTTGAAATTCTCTGGTCCAGTTTTCCCCAGTTATCATTTGGGGAAATATCCCTTTGGACCATGACAGAGGTTTGGCTGGTTTTGGTCCCTTTAATAGCAGCATTCCTTGTGGAAAAGTCGGTAAGATAAATTTCCCTTAGCTTCTAGAGAGTCAAGTTTAGAATGTCCTGATATCTAAATGGCTAAAGTGGCAGGTAAAAGTGTTGCATCCAATAACACCTAAACATAGGGGCCATTTAAAATTTTATTTCAGCTGGAAGTAAGGAAACCATGTTGCTTCTACAACATTCCAAAAGCATGAGCTACACCAAAAGCATATCTACTATCAGTATAAGTATTGGCAGTTTTGCCCTTGGCTAAAGTACAGGCCTGGGTAAGAGCTCAAGCCTGTGTAGGCCTATTAGGCTGAATTACCCATAAGTAAAGATGCTGCCTCAACAACCTCAAAGGAAGTTGCAGTAGAATACCCAGCACGATATTTGCCACTGTCACCTTTTAAATAAGAACCATGGGTGAACCATGAGAAACCACTGTTACCCAAAGGAATTTCCTGCAAATCATCAAGTGGAGTCAAGAGGAGGTTCTTCAGGGCTTCCCTGGTGGTGCAGTAGTTAAGAGTCTGCCTGCCAATGCAGGCAACATGGGCTCGAGCCCTGGTCCAGGAAGATCCCACATGCCACAGAGCAGCTAAGCCTGTGTGCCACAACTACTGAGCCTGTGCTTTAGAGCCAGCGAGCCACAACTACTGAGCCTGTGTGCCACAACTACTGAAGCCCACACTCCTAGAGCCCATGCTTCACAAGAGAAGCCACCACAATGATAAGCCCGTGCACCGCATCAAAGAATAGTCCCCGCTCGCTGCAACTAGAGAAAGCCCTTTCACAACAATGAAGACCCAATGCAGCCAAAAATAAATAAATAAAATAAATAAATTTCTAAAAAAAGAGAAAGAGGAGATCCTTCAGCGTTAAGCAGTTGTGAGGGACTTCATTGGTGATGGACGGGAAAAGAGTAGTAGTGCTGAGGTTTTTACAACATAAAAGAGTTATATGAGGAGCAGTTAACAAAAGGACTTCATAGGAGGTGAGGTGGCTAACTGAGAAATGTTGAGTGTGATGAGAATTCAGGAGGGTTTCTACTGCATGAGGTACAAGGATGATTAAAGGGGATCCCACAATGATTTTCTTGGTGGCCTCAACCAAAAGGGCAGTGGCTGTAATGGCTCTAAGGTGTGCCACAGGGTCCACCTGCTGGCCATAATACCCTATGGGTCAATGGTAGTCCCTGTGTTTAGGGGTGAGTATCCCAAGGGCATTCCCTTCCTTTTCATATACAAAAAAGAAAAAGAGGATCTGATAACTGGGATTCCCAAGGGCAGGTGGGTTTCTCAAGCTCTCATTTAAGGCCTGAAAGTTTGTTTATGCTGTTTGGCTCTTCCCATAAAACTGGGTCAGAGTTGTTGTTGTTGAGTAAAACACACAGAGGTTTGGCTATAAGAGAGAAATTTGACTACTAAGAACCTGCTGTATAAAATAAATAAATTAATTTAATTTAATTTAAAAAATAGAGAGAGAAATTTGGAATACACTTTCAGCAATAACTGACTAGCCTGAGAAAACCTTGCAGTCAATGCTTAGATTGGGGTTTTGGGAAACTCAGGACACCATGAAAGCTATCTGGAACTAGGTATAGCTTTTGTTCTGATATCAGATGCCCTAAATATCAAACCTGGGTTTGGGCAAATGGCAATTTTTCCTTGGCAACCTTGTGTCCCTTTAAGGCTAAAAGCTTTAGGAAGTGGGTGCTGTCTTCCTGTGAAGCGGTCTGAGGAGAGCAAAGAAGCAAACCGTCCACATGTTGCAACAAAATAGAACTTCTGGGAACTTTACATTATCCAGATCAGCCTTGAGAATTTTTGAGAAATAAGAGCTCAGTAAAACCCTGAGTCATTACTGTCGCGGTGAATTGTTTTTCTTCCAAGTGAAGGCACAAACGATAGACAATAGTCCATCTTCATCAACTGGAATACTAAAGAATGTACTTCATAAATAAAATTGCAGTAAAAAATTTACATCCAGTGGGAATGGATGTTAGTGAAATATGAGGATTAGGAACAACAGGGTGTGGAGGGATGACAATGTTGTTTATTGCTCTGAAGTCCTGAACAAACCTCCACCCTCAGCCCTTGGGTTTCTTCATTAGTAAAATAAGGGTATTGCAGGAACTATTACAAGAAATAATGAGTCTTTGAGACTTGTAATGTCCTATTATGGGTTTTATGCCATGAAAGGCTTCTTTACTTATAGCATGTTGATTAATTCTGGGAGAGGTTTTGAGGGATCTATTTGAATTGATGCACTGTGAATTTTGCCAATATCAGTTGGAGATTTTGCCTATAAGGGAGGTGGTTGTTGATTCAATAGGGACAAATGATCAGTGGTTCCAGAATCAGCTCAGAGACGGAGCTGATAAAAGATGTCAGAGTCATTTAATTGGCTGCTTTGATAACTACTGTCAAATTCCAAAATTATTTTCCCCTTTCAGGGGAGAGAAATTTTAGCATGATGCTTCTGTAAGAAGTCTCAGCCTAATATAAATGGATAGCGGCAGAGGAACTAAGGAGAAAAGAGTGTGTGTTTCTCAAAGGGCCTAAACGAAAGGGAATCAGTTCACAGGCAGGAACCTCTTGAGGTTCATTAAAGATGCCCACTGTTTGAACTGTATTAGTACTCCGAGGCAGGGGCTGCTTTATAGTAGTGGGGTTGAGCACCGAGAGTGTGGCTGCAGTGTCAGTTAGGATGAGAAGAGACCCATCCCAAATCTGAAGGAATGTTTCTCCAAGCTGATTAAGAGGGAGGATTGGGAAGAGCCCCTGTAGTTCCTTGGAGCCCCACAACTGGGAATTGGGAGGAAGTTGGAAAGCCTGGTTAGAGGGCTGATGGTGACTGAAGGGCTTGAATCTGTAACAATCTCTTTTCCAGTGCCCTGGCTCTTTGCTCTAATAGCAGAAACTAGGAGGGTTTTTGTTTCATTTAGGGAACTTTATTTGCTGAAGTTTACGATTAAGAATTTTGGCAGTTTTCCTTTTAGGTGACTCATCTAGAGTGTGAGAGAGCTGGTTTGTAAGATTAACTAAATCTGGAGTGGACATCATTTCCTATTCCATCCTGTTCTTTTTTACTAGTAAGGAAAGACCCTGGTTCAGACCATTAATAAACAGGGTTAAATCTACCTGGGTGGGATCAACATCTGAAGGAAGACCAGAATCTTCTTTAAAATAATCTGAAGTTGATTGTAATAGCTATGAACAGATTCATCAGATTTTTGTGTGTAAGCCTGAATTTTATTCCAATCAATAGGCTTTGGAAAAGCCCTAGGAATTGCCCGATGAAGTCACCTAGAAATTGCCTTGGCCTGACCATATAAGTTAGCAGGTTGCTCTCCTGCTTTTAATTCTAGAGACCTTTCAGGACTTTCCCAGTCAGCAATTTTCATCCAATGCTGGGCCTGGCCTTCACCAACAAGCATATGACCTAGCTGATGTAAGTCAGAGCACAAGATTGGTAAGATTGTTATATTAAATTCCTCAGCAAATCTGTGAGGATCTTTGGTTACTTTGGGACACTCTTTAACTATGGCTCGCAGTTCAGTTTTAGCCCAAGGAATATTTAAAGTTAAGGGTTTAACCTCTGGATCCTCAGAAAGCTAAATTCTAAAGGGACAGGTTCTGATAGATTCAGAGGAAAATGGGGTGAGGAGATTTTCAGGGGGAAAGGGAAGTTCAGCGAGGGAGTTAGTGTGGAGGAACTGAGGGTACAGAGGAGGAATAGGCAGTATAAAGGGGAAGGAAAAAGATGGCCCTGAAGGCAGGGCCTGAGCACAAGGTCCCAGAGGAGGGGAACAAGATGGCGCTAAAGGCAGAGCCTGAGACAAAGAGGCTGCAGAAGAAGAACGTGAGGCTTCAGAAGCTATTTTTTCCTTCTTTAATCATTTGTTTGCCTCAATTAACCTTAAAATCTTATTTTGCAGAGAGGCAAGTTTAGGCTCCTGATAACATTTGGAAGCCTCAAAATACCAATAAAAATAAGTGTTTTGTTCAGTTTTAGACGTTTTATAGGTAAGGTTGTTCAGTTGGGTTTTAAGAAAGGTAAGTTTGGGGATTTCAAAGGTTTCCTGTAATTGCCTTTGGTTAGGTTAGTCTAATTTCAGAGTGCAGTGAGCAGCAGCTGGAAGCAAGACCATGATTGAACCCTGATTGCAGCAGTGAGAGTGCCAGATCTTAAGCACTAGATCAGGAGGGCCAGCGGATAAATTCTGAGCCCCATTTCTTGTCTGCCTTGAAAAAAATTTTGACAAGGAGACAGAAGGTAGAGAGGAAAGTAGGCATATATTAGAAAAGCAGAGTACATGCCAACACAGGCAAGGTTGAGTTCAGAGAAAAGTCACGCCTCTGGGAAGTTTAAATCATTTGTAAGGGGGCAGTCTTCCAGGTCTTTGTTTTTCTCTGGCCAATCATCTTGCTTTGTCCTTTGACTCAGGGCCCACCCCTATGTGCACCCCTATGTGCACACGCATACTTTAGCCAAGATGGATTTTAGCACAAGGACCTTTGGGAAGTTAGTAAAACTTAGTATAGTCTGGTGTCCCCTCCCTTTTTGACCCCCGAGGATCCTATCTGTGCATGTGCAGTCAAGATCTCCCTGACCCCAAGGATGAGAAATATGTGACCTCTTGATCTTTTGCCCAGGCAGTGCTTAGCCTATTCCTGTTGTTATTTCTATCTTGAAGTATAAACAGGAGGCTGGCTGTAAATGTCTAATCTGGAGCCCATCTATACCCTGCCTCAAGAAATATGTACAGGAGGCTAGTTGTAAATGTCTGGCCTGGGGCCCATCTATCTCCTGCCTCAGGTCCACATAGAAATGCACATGAGGAAGGACCACAGATTTTAAACATAAAATCAGCCAGGGCCCCTGTGGTTGAGGGGTGGGGGGAATGCTCCTTCAAAATGTTTAGATAACTGGGATCCTATTTCCCAGAGGTCTTTCTCTAGAATAGAAGGATAAATTACCAAAAAAACCCTAACAGCTCAAACAGCCTGTAGGCCTAACACCAGCCAGTTCCAAGGGCACGGCCTAGCTCTGAAAGACTCACGCCAACTGCTTAACAGCACAGATCCAACAGAAGAGCCCCTGTTCCAATGGGAATCAGGCTGAAGGCAAGGGAATTCCAGTTGGAGCAGCCTGATTTCAAAAGAGCCGGGTCAATGTGCCAAATAAACAAGGCTTTAATCAGAGAGGACAAAGCCTTAATATAGATCCTGAATAAAACCTGGAGATCCTCAAAGTAAAGAGGGCAGAAGCTCAGATCCAGGAGAAAGACTTACCCTCAAACCCCAGGGTCCCAGCAAGCATCAATGAGGTTAGTGTTGGTATCACACTTGTTTGCTTGCCCACCTTCCAGTTGTCGGGGGTCTTCTCTGGGTCCCTGTGTGGGCCAAAATTGTTGACCTAAAGTAGACTGCAAGTTATTTCTCCAGCAAAAATGGGTTTACTCATGATCATCAAAGAACTGCAATTTGGCGTCTGCAACCATGGCAAGTCACATGCAAGTCTTTCACATAAGGAGAGAGGGGGAAAGGAAGTTGGGAGGGTTTTAGTAAACAAAGAGTTCCTTAGAGGAATTGAGAATTAAGAGTCTAGTGGCTTCTCATTTACTGAATTGTGACAATCGTTCGTTGGCTGAGCTCTTGCCAGACAAGAGGAAGAAGTCTTCTTCCTTTGGGGTTCCACTATGGTTGTAGAGTGTGAGAGCTTCCCCTTCTGGCCTCCTGGCTCTATTTTAGTTGAGGTTTCTGTTTATTAATTTTTTTTAAGATTTGTTTATTTTTGGCTACGTCGGGCCTTAGTTGCGGCACGTGGGATCTTTGCTTGGGGCACGCGGGATCTTTCGACGTGGTGTACGGGCTCTTCGTTGTGGTGCGTGGGTTTCTCTCTAGTTGTGGCGTGCGGGTTTTCTCTCTCTAGTTGGGCTCCAGGGAATGTGGGCTCTGTAGTTTGCGGCATGCTGGCTCTAGTTGAGGTGCACGAGCTCAGTAGTTGTGGCATGCGGGCTTAGTTGCCACGCAGCGTCTGGGATCCCAGTTCCTCAAGCAGGGATCAAACCTGCGTCCCCTGCATTGCAAGGGGGATTCTTTACCACTGGACCATTAGGGAATTCCCCTGTTTATTAATTTTTACAGGCATCATCATCCTTTGATTGAGCATTACTGGGCCTCCCGTCCCCTCCTGGCAAAGTTGCAGCAGGTGCTTCTTCCTTCACAGTTTCTTTGACCATCATAACATAGATACATGTTATTATCTCTGTGTCTCTTTCGTTGCTTTCTGCACATGTCCTAGGAGATATTTGTCAAAAACAAAACACTTCTCCTCTGTGTCGATCCCACTTTCACAAGTCTTCCTCTTAAACAACTTTTACTGTCATTCACACACACACACACACACACACACACACACGCACACACAAACATGTCACTTTATTTTCACTTTCCTAACAATAAAGAATATAAGGCAAAAAATATATGAGAATTGTATCACTTGTCCAATATTGCTTTTCAGGGGGAGATTATGAGCTTTGTGAGAACTTCACTTGAATGTGTGGCCGACTATAGGGCTCCATTCACTAGTCCTGAAGGTGAAAAATCCTTCGAGGAGATCGAGACTTTGGGCTTGTTTGGGAAATCCCAGGTGATTGCTGGGGCTCTGCCGGGTCCCTTGGGTGTGTACCAAGGACACGTTGATAGGCCACTTAGGAAGCTGTAGTCACTGGCATACCAGGATGTGGTTGTAGCACTCCAACCTGGGCTCAGTGGCCCTTCCCCATGGGACTAACTCTTGGTGCTGAAGGGAGCCATTGTGCCCTGAGGAAGATTCCCAAGAGCTCCAGATCCCCCAAGGATGCCAAGACCTTCAGTGGCTCTCCTCCAGAGAGCAGACAGAAGAAGCAGACCCAGGCTCACCAAGGGCTCTGGGGGCTGCCACTGGGGTTTTCATCTATGGGCAGGGAGCTTCCTGGGATGGAATGACCCTAACCCTCATCCCCCACTCCCTGTTCCCCATCTGCCACAGGATGCTAGCAACAACTTCACACTGTTTGAGGGCATGGAAGTCTCCAGGAGTCTCAGTGGAATACCATGATGCCCTGTTGGCATGATGACCCAGAAGCCAAGGGCACCTCTTACCCCACATTCCCCCAGAAACCAGTCAGGGGAGTCAAGATGCCCTAGATTCTAGGATGTGTCTCAGGAGCACCTGACTTATGCTCATAATTTCCTCTATCTTGTACAAAGGAAATAGTATATTTATAACTGATATATAAGGCTCTTGTCTAATTTGGTCATCAGTGTCTTCTCTGGATATGCTTCTATTGATTAATTTATTCTTGTTATTGTTGGAACTGAAGTATTTTATTTTTGAACTGAGACAAATGCTGTCAATTTTAATTATTTTTTAAAAATGCATGTATAATAGCTCAGAGGAAGAAGGTTGTCATCATGAACCTTTATATATGGTGAGCCCCCAAAACAACCATTGAACTTGGGGAAATAATTTATTTGTCCATTTCTTAACAGAATTCAGGGAAAAAATAAGACATAACTCTAATTTTTTTAATCCTCATTGCCCTTCACCTCTAGGTTTCTTTCTATACATTGAATAGATCATCTTCATACCACTTCAGGACCTAGGCATCACCTGTCCTTGGAATGTTCTCCAACAAGAAACTTTTTTTTGTCAATTTGTTTGTTTTTTTTTAATTTTTTATTGGAGTATAGTTGATGTAAAATGTTGTGCTACTTTCTGCTGTACAGCAAAGTGAATCAGTTACACATATATCTGCTCTTGTTTCGATTCTTTCCCCATATAGGTCATAACAGAGTACTGAGTAGAGTTCTCTGTGCTCTCTAGTAGGCCCTTATTAGTTATCTATTTTATATATAGTACTATGTATGTGTCAATCCCAGTTTCCCAATTTGTCCCCTCCCCCATTTGCCCCTGGTAACCATAAGTTTGTTT